>NC_090307.1:53857859-54507859 GCF_039906515.1 Pseudorca crassidens | reverse complement strand
GACTCTTACGGTGCTCACTGATAGTCATCTGCCACTGAGATTCAGAGGTCAGCCAGGGAGGCAGCGGCCACAGCACAGCCCCGCCGGGCACGCTCGATGTTTACGACACAGGCCGCCACTTTTCAGTGCATTGAGACTATTAGGCAACTAATTATTTTTCTTTGTATGTGTGTGGTTTATTCCTTTCCTGATTTTAATAGATCTTTTGGTTTGGCTGGTCGTTGCCAGATGTCTTAAATGCAACCATGTACCGTCAGGTACAGTTAATAAGCACGTTTTACTAAGTGGCTGCTACTTCACAATGTGCCAGTGTGATGCTGGAGATCTTTGATTTGGGGGAAAACAAAACAATAGCAAACCAGGCCTAAAACAAAACACTGTAAAAGAAGTCTGAAAATCAGCGAGCCTCACCCGCTGCCAAGGATAAGTAAATCCCTTTCTGGAAGAGTGGATGCCGAAAGCCGGCTCTGAGGTTGGAAGCTCATTTTGGGAAGCAAGTCAAGGAGGGGGAAGTAGTGAGTGAGGGGAGCTGAGCCACACACACTGGGAAGGCAGTGGGCTTGTGGGACTAAGCGGGGCCTCTCAGTTGGAGCCAGAGCTTCTGCAGAACCTGCCACCCCTTCCCCAAACTCCTCTCCCCACCCCATCCTCCCGAAAGCACAGAGATAGAAAGAGCTGGCTCCTCCATTGTTGCTGGGAGGGCTTAAATCTGAGATATTGCACTTGGCTCTTCTCAATAAACTCTGGCTGAGGAGAAATTAACCTGGGGCTGCTCTGCTTTGCCTTTTTCCAATAAAAGAAACATACCGGCTTCAACATTTCAACCATTGTTTGTGCTGGTAGACTGCTTCTCTATCTGTATCCCTGTGGTCAAGTGCGCCATCTCATACAGCCACCTGATAAATTGTGTGCGGTTTGGAGGGGCCTCATCCATCAGGCAGCAATGCTTCTTCTCTGTTTTCTTTTAATAACAGCTGTATTGAGATAGAGTTCACATATCATACAATCCACTGGTTTAAAGTGTACAGTTCGATAGGTTTTAGTGTGTTCAGAGTTGTACAGCCATCGTCACAATTTTGGAACATTTTCATCCCCCCACAAAGAAACCTTGTATCCATTAGTCATCACTCCATTCCTTCCAAATCCTCCTCTGTGAAACCCCTCAGCAACCACTAAGCCACTTTCTGACTCTATAGATTTTCCTCTTTTGGACAGTTCATATAAATGGAATCATACCATATGGGGGTCTTCTGTATCTGGCTTATTTCACTCAATATAATGTCTTCAGGGTTCATCCATGTCATAGCATGTATCAGTACTCCGTTCCTTTTTATCGCTGAATAATAGTCCACCTACATTTTGTTTACCCATTCATCAACTGACAGGGATTGGGTTGGTTCTACTTTCTGGCTATGATGAACCATGCTGCTGTGAACTTTATTGTACCAGTTTTTGTGTGGACATATGTTTTCACTTCTCTTGGGTGTGTACCTAGGAGTAGAATTGCTGAGTCACGTGTCACCCTATGTTTACCTTTTGGACTCCATTCCAAAGTGGCTGCACCATTCCATTACTGAGTATCCCCATTTTTTTTTTATCCCAAAAGACAAAAAAATCAGCTGGGGTTATTTTGCTATCATACAGGGATGATATGTATTAACTAAAAAGGAATAGAATTGAAATGACGTGAGAGTGGTTTTAGATACGGTGGCATTACATCTCAATATCTATACATTTCGATACACTTCAGTTTGCTGCCATGTGGAAAAGGTGGTCTGGTTAACATTCCTCTTCTCCCTCTTTTCTAAGTCCCTGTTTAAGTCAGTGCGGGTGCAGGCAGTGCTGTGCCTGGATTCCCAGTGCGGCAGCCCTGAGCTGTATGTGGCTACAGAGCTCTTGAAAATGAGGCTGGTTCAAACTGAGATATGCTGTCAGTCTACACTCCGCCTAGACTTGGAAGACATACTATGAAAGAAAGAAGGTAGAATACCTCATAATAGTTTTTTATATGACTGCATGTCAAGATGATAGTATTTGGGGTCTATTGAGTTAAATAAAATATACTGTGAAAAATAACTTCACCTGTTTCTTTTTACTTTTTTTTAATGTGGCTACTAGAAATTTTTTAATTACATATGTGATTTGTATTTCTATTGGACAGTGTTTTTACATACTATTAATATTTTCAAGGCTTGTTTTTGAGCTCCTGGAAAAGAAAAATATGTCATCTAAATACCCTTTGGGTAAAACTCAGATGATTATTAGCAAATCTTCTTATCACTTTTTATCACCAGGAATCCATTTGCTCCCTGAGTGAGAACAGCAAATCAGATGAGCCCTGGTCAGCTTTCAGCAGCAGGGCCTTAACTGACCAGCCAGCCAACCGTCCTTCAAAGTTAACCCATTGCCTACCCAACAAAATAAGAGAAAGCCTTGAAGAACAGAAACATGGCCATGAAGACGTTAAAGCAACATCCTGTGGTAATTGGATACAGCTCCTTCCCTGACCCTCCCAGTCACGGGCTGGCCTGAGACGATGCCCCTTTCTATTGTGTAACCTGGTGGACATTGCAGACTAAAGAAGAGAAGATGGGGCACACACGGCTAACGATGGGGAAGATGCTGGGGGCGTTGATCGCTGAGTCGTCCTTCAGCTAACGTGTGAATACCACTTAGCTGTAAATAGAGAGGGTTGGGCCGGGGCTTCTCACCTGCCTTTTTTGTTGGAAGAACAGTATTCAGGTTACCAGGAAAGCTATGTGGAAGGCATAACATCCTTGGCAACCCTCTTTTGTAAAACACACATTAGGTACTGGTGTTTTTAATTTCAAATATCTGGACATAAGGTTACCACTAGTTGTTTCATGATTCAAAACAGAGAACAGACCTGTATTTTGGCAACATCCCCAGGTAACATAATTTAGCTTGACTCCAGACCTCAAGACAGATACATTCCTGAATTCCACTTCAATAGGAAGAAAACTTCTTGCCATTTGGCTGAAACTTTCACTGATGCGTAAAATGAAACTTGGGATGGGAGTGGATTCAGAAGGTGAGACAAAGTCCATAAAACCTTAGGGCATAGAGTGAATGAAGAATCCTGATCTCTCTTGTGGCCCATCCCAAGTGACTGTGGAAGAAGGAGAATAAAAAGAGCTAAGAGCCAGCCAGGAGTTTATCCTTGAATGACAGCAGAGGGACTCCACGTGTGTTTAAATGATGTCTCTTGTCAAAAATATTCTTACTGTTTTATGGATGTTGCTTACTTGAGCTCACGGCCAAATCAAAATAGCTGAGTTCATTTTCTTCTTTCTCTTGATGAGTTCTTAAGTGAAGGATTTGGCAGGCTAATCAGTCATCACTCATCACTTGCCCGTTTTAAAGGAAGAACCTCAGGGCAGTCCCCCTGGGAAGTACTGAGAGGTCATTATGGTTTACTGAAAAACGGGATAATTAAGAGAGAGAGACAACAATCCTATAAATGAACACACATGTGTTTTGCAGGAGTTCCAGGTTGATTTGGGGGCCAACCTTATGAGCAATGATCCTCCTTTGAGAAGGTCCCAGCATCCTTTTTTCCTCTTGTACTCCCTTACCTTATAACTGAGAGGCATGGGCGAGTCAGGAGATTGTATCCTGCCTCTGGCTTCACTTCCACCATGAAGCTTCTGGAAGGTGGAGAAAGGAGTATACAGAAGCATTCTGGTACATGCATGGTACTTGCTGCCCTGGGTGTATAGAGAAAGCTGATCTGGGGTCTCCTGACATGCACCTGCCTTTAGCAAGCAGAGTTTTATGTAGACAGAACTATCTTAAACGCCCTTCATATCATCACTCAGGTTTTACATACATAACCCTTCACTCCTGCAAGCTCTCCCAGTGAGAAAAGCTGTCTGATTTACGATTTCACTTATAAACTTGTTCAGCACATATGTACCAGGCACTGTGCATGCTTGCTCTTCCAAGTGATCATTCGTTCAAAAGTAGACCTTTGTGATAGGCACTGCTTGACCCCAAAAAAGAACACAACACATGACTTACGAGACTTAGGGCCTGTTGACGGAACAGAGGCCGTTTTGTTGGCACCCTTCACACCATAGAGGGATTTTTCTGCCCACAGCTAAGGGCCATCCTGTCCTGAATCAGTCTAAGCTCCTCATGGAATCTGGGTGATCCAGCTCTGTCCACCAGCTAAGTAGATGGCAAATAAGAATGCTCCGAGGACCCAGGGTGTGAAGTGAGAATTCCATCAGGTGTAGTGGTGGAGCAGAGAGGAAGCTGGGAGAAAAGGCTTCACCCAGGAGAGAGGAATCTTGGGAAGTGGTTGTATGGGGCAAGAGTCTGGGATCATAAGACGGAAGAGGTCCAAAATTAAGGAGGGGCTTTTTAACAGGTGGAACTGGCCAGCAGTGGTCCAGGCCGCCCCATAGGTCACCGTCAGCTCCTAGGTCCTGAACTGCCACCTGTTCACAGAAGCCGAGACTGGCCTTTGGAAAGTGGGGCTGTGCGGTCAGGAACAGCCGTTCCCCGATGCCTGTGGTGAGGGAGGAGGGCCGGCCGGGGTAATTCAGGCAGCTTCTCCCCCTCCCCACCCACCTTCATGTCTTCCCAGTTGTTTGGATAAGCCTGCAAACTCAGGTGGAGAAAGGAGAATTGCCCTAAATTACCAGAGATCTGTGTCTCCTCAAACACAGGGCTCAATTCAGTAGCAGTTGAAAAGATCATTGCTTTCTTAACATGAGAAACAAAAATACATCCTCAGTGGGTTGTTTCAAGGGTAAATTAGGAAATTAGTGATAGAGTTTTTGATCCTAACAGAGTTCTCTGAGAGCATTCTTAGAACTTACTCATGTAACAGATAAGAAAACTTAAAACAAACAGTAAAAAAGTTGCAAATGACACCCCCCCCCACCACCACCAAAATCACAAGTGAGCTGAATGTTGTTCTCTTTTTCCAGCTCTTGGGCTTGAGGTTCATCTCACATTCATAGTCTCCTCTGGCCTGAACTCTTTTCTGGCAGGTCCAGTTGGTTTCTTTTGTCCCAAGGAAGATGTGGTGTCTCTGGCCAACCACATCTTTATGCAGCCTTCGACATATTTATGTAGCCTAGAAGAATTTTAAAAGATAAATTTACTGTAACTTTTGAAAAATGACCCGTATCCTGCCAGTAAGATATGCCATCCCTTTAATCATACACTCGAAACGGTCAAGGATCCCGTTTTTGTTGGCAGTGATGTTTCCAAACGCTGAATGAAGAAGGCTTGTTTTCCTTCTACTCCCCTTGGTGTGGAGTGCAGAGAAGAGCAAAATGAGGAAACAGCTGAGAAACCCCACAAGTGTAGGGACTAAGATCTTTATGGAAGGCGCTAGTTGGCTTCATTTACACCTTATGTTAAGTAAATAAACCATGGACTTTTCCGGCGTCCATTTCCCGACAGCTCAGCAAACTCCACCAAAGGATTCTGCGGGTTGGAACAGTTGCCCTGCCTCTATTTCAAAGATGAGGACCTCTGATCGACATAACTCGGTCCACTTGCTGAATACGTGTGCTTTGCTTAAATACCTTACTTGCCTCCAACAGCCCGAGCCTGTGACGTGGACATTCTTCAAGGCAGGGTTAAAAAACATCTGCAGCCTAGAAATCAGAGTTCCCCAGGGAGGGTGTGAAATCCAGAGTGTGCTGATCTGTTTCCTGTCTTTGTTATGATTTCTTCACTGTAACTGAATATCCTTGGGCGCTCTGGTGACTGGGTACCCGGGCGCAGCTGTGTTAGCAGGCCAAGGACTGTTGGCTTACGGGGCTCCTCGCGCGTTTACCTAACCAGCTTCCCTAATCCCAGGCAGGTCTATTAATTTACAGGGTAAGCTGCTCCTTGTCTGCAGATCAGCGGGTCTCGCTGTGCAGTCCCTGCTGTTAATCATAATCTAATTAAGGCTCATTAGGAGGAAGAGCCGTCACCTAGCTGGACTGATCCTTGCCAAGACAAAACTCGCAGGGACACCAGCAAGCCACCATCCTAACAAAATGCCCATGAATACGCCACCAGAAAACAGTGAAATATTTCAGAACCCGAAGACCGTTCCAGGCTCATCCGTGGAGAAGCAGCAGGGCTGAACACTCTCAGCGTTGTGCATTATGTGGGCACGGCTCTTGCCTACCACCTGTATTTTATTTTTACCTTCTGGCTGGGAAGCTGATCTTGCAGTCCCCAAAGTCTTTGATCCTCATGTGCGATCCCTCCAGAATCTAAAGAGTGAATCACCGAGGGGTGACCACTGCCCACAGCCCACAGCCCAGTCAGAAGCTGCTCTTTGTTGGAAGAGAAAATGTACCTTTTGGAAATCTTGAAGATGACATAGTTTATTCTTGAAACGTGGCATCCGCTGCCGGTGGCTTTCCAGTAAGCTGTGAGAGCATTTAACCCAAAGTGGGTT
Organism: Pseudorca crassidens; assembly: GCF_039906515.1. Lineage (NCBI taxonomy): Eukaryota > Metazoa > Chordata > Mammalia > Artiodactyla > Delphinidae > Pseudorca > Pseudorca crassidens. The sequence goes on along the minus strand of NC_090307.1, from coordinate 54,501,423 downwards.
TGTGACCCTCTTGAGCCAAGGTGTGGGATGGCCCAGTGAAGTGTGGAGAACAGATCACTGGTAACTCAGAAGCCACGCTGCTGTTTCCGGCACTGAGGGGAGATCCTGACCAACACTGAGTATTTCTTCAGAGAAAGTTTCTAGACAGCTTTTCTCTCCTTGTGCAAAATGTTGCAGCTGTGTGGGCCTGGCTCCGAGCACAAATTGCTCGTGGGACACGATTGGTCCAAACCCCCAGTGCTTCCTGACCAGTGAGGGGTTTGTGTTTTGTAGGAAGGTTGGAGAACTCGGCCATGTGCAGGATGGAAATCAATGCAGCATAACGCCAAGCTCATAGCTCTGCACTGGGAATTCGGACCAAGCGTAGCTACAGAGTGGATGTTCGTGCTGTCTTGCCCGCCTCTAGGAGATGGGGTGAATGTGGGTGTCAGATGGTTTTTCTCAGTCCTGTGGCTACGTTCAACTCAGAAAAGCAGTAAAATGTTCCACGCAGTGGATTGCAAGGCCCTCTTAAACCAGCCAGGCTTCAGCCACGTGCTCTGTAATCCCACCTGAGGGCTGACACACGGTCTGATTTCACACCCTGCTTGAGTGTGCCTGATACACTTAAGTATTGTGTCATTTAAAATACGTCACACTATTTTTATAACATTATCCCATCACCGTGCCTTTCATTTCTATTTATCTCCCAGTGGGGCTTTCCGCTTAGCTACCACACCGTCGTGGAATGGGAAACAATGATTTTTCACATGGTTTTCGTCTGGCTCACAGGCATGGTCTGAACGATGATGTGTGGTCTGTGATCATCAAAGGGGTCCCTGCTGGTGGGGGAGGGGGGCTGCTTGGACATCAGTAAGATCCGGAACCTCAGGGATCTTCAAGGATAATTCCACCCAGCGTGTATCCTTCATCGCTTTGAAAATAAAACTCAAAATTCTGATTCTAGGAAGCCCTTTCTGGCCAATCTGCACGGCTCAACATTTGTTTAGTCAGGCATTTATTGAGCATCTGTCGTACACCAGACTCTGTTGTAGACTCTGGGACCACAGTGGAGAGCAAGACAGAGATTACCTGTCCTCAGGCAGGTGGGAGAGATAGCTAATCAGCTAGTAAAAACAATTCCAGTAGGTGCCGTGGAGAAAATCCAGGATGGGGGACTAGGGCGTGGTGGCACTGAATGGTGTTCTGGATAGGATGGTTAGAAAAGGCCTCTCGGGGGAGGTGACATTGGAACAGTAAACTGATGGGTGCTGTGATTTGGGGGAAACATTATAGCCTGAGGTGGAAACAGCCTGGAGTGTACAAGGAACAGAACTAAGCCAGATGTTGCTAGAATAGAGTGAAGGGGAGATGGAGGATATGAAGTTAAGAAATGGGGTGGGGGGACTAGAATATGTTAAGACTTGGGGTCCATGCGGAGGACTTTGGAGTCTATGGAAAGCCTTCATGGGTTCAAGTAGAGAAGTAAGATGGTCTGGCTTGCACCTCATAGTGTAAGCCACTCTGACTCCTTCATGGCAAAGTGTGTTGGGGCACAGAGGGCGGGGAGGCAGGTGTGAAAGCAGGAGGCTTGTAGGGGGTCATGTCCGTAGACTAGATGGGGGTGGGGGTATCCTGGACTGGAATGGAGAGATGGTGGAGATGATGGGAAGTGATGGTATTGGGGGTATATTTTAGAGGCACAGCTACTCCGGTTTGCTGATGTGGGTGTAACAGAGTGAGGTTGAGGATGTTTAGGTGTTTGGTTTAAGCATCTGGGTGAAGAGTGGTGCATTTATTGACGCTGGAACCTAAGGGATGAGCAGATTCGGAATTTTGTCTTAAACATGTCAATTTTGAGATTATACATCCAGTGAGATATAGTTGCATGAGTCTGGAGCTCGGTGGAGAAGTTGTGGCTGCAGATAGAAATTGGATCTTCAGCAAGTCAAGGGACTAGGGGCAATTACATATGGAGAGAGTGTCGACAGGAAAGCTGGGAGCTAAGGACTGCCCCTCAGTATTATTTAAAGGTTGAGAAGAGGAGGAAGAACCAACATTCTGTTCTGCAAAGTTCAGCGCTGACACCTAAATCGTACACACCAGTTCCTCACTCCCAGGGGATAGCTGCATGCTCTTCCCGTGTGTTGGGGGGCAGGGGAGACAGGTCTTCATCATTTCCCCCTCCTCTTTCCTCCTCATCTTTCTACTTTTCCTCTTTCTCCTCCCTGTTTTTTCCCCTTCCTTCTCCCTCCTCTTTCCTCTCTTGATTGATTCCCAACTTCTAGAGCTCCCCAACCTGGCCGGGAGTCGACTTCTTTCTGGCTTATCCTACACATTCCTATCCTTACTGATCCCCAGAACAAGTCCAGTGACACTGATCATGTGTCAGTAATTCAGAATTCTTGCTTGCTAAATCCACTGCTGCTTTTAAGTAGGGGAAGTTGGACTTCTGGTGCGGGAAGGAGAAAAACAAACCAGCAACCTCCAGAGACCTTCTTTGTTGTCCAGAAATTCTTCTGTGGATCAGAGGATGGATTTGACAGTGTGTAATAAAGAATAACTCTAGTTTCCTGCTGGTTTTTAGGATGATGTCTTTTGGTTACATTCTTTCAACTTGTAGAATGTTAGCTTCAAATTCCCATGGGTTAGGACTTCTGACGTTGTGTCCCCAAGTGACACTGTTTCGTGGGGCAAAGGCAGCGTCCTTCACTCCCTCCCCAGCCACCTCGCACTTCCATTGGAAGTGCACGTTGCCAAGGCACTAAAGTGTTTGTGGGGCAAGAGGAACAGATGTGAGGTTCCACAGAAAAGACACACAAGGCAAAAAAACGATATTGGCAGGACACAGTAATTAAAAAAATAAACCCGCAAGTCAGTCCTGGAGATCCAATCTTTGGGTCCTGCCTTGGGTTGGGGAAAGTTTTGGTTTTGTCAGGGGTGATATCGGCTGATCTTCCACACTCCCACGGAACCCTGCCAGAGCCAACACCTGGAAGCATAAGATTTCTTCCAAGATTCTTAAGAAATGTTCTTTGATGGTGGTAGTGAGGAAGAGGAGGATGCTGCTGAAGAGGCAGGTCCTGGAAGCAGCAACCAAAGCCTTAAGGGATAAAAAATGATAATGATGATGATAACCACCATTCAGTGAGTGCTTACACGTGCCAAGCACTGTGCTGTACATTATGTCTTACCTCATCCTTACTACAGTCTCACAAAGCAGGAACTAAAGGTGGAGGCGGATCCCGTTTTATTGATGAGGAAGCTGAGGTTTCAGGGCCTTGCATAAGTTGCCCAACATTATGGGCTAGTAGGTGGGAGAAATTTGAAACCAAGTCTCTGATTTCAGAACCCAAGCTCTCACTCTAAACCATATATATTGGAAACAATGGTGCACAGTTCAAGTCGGTTTTCCTTTTCTAACAGAGTCTGTGTGAGTGATAATGGATGCCAGTGAAATTTATTCACTCAGTAATATCTATTCTGTTTAACACTAGATCATGCATAGTGGGGGCATTCAAATATATGTGACATTATTCTTTTTCTCATGCAACTTACAGTCTTTGAGAGAAGACATAGTCTAAAAAAAATAGATAAGAGTATGAGGCAGCATGGAACCAAGTGCCTAATCAGAGGTATAGACAAATATTGCAGATGCTCAAGAGAGAGCAAGACAGTGTGAGTTACAAGGGTCAGGGTGATACCTCTCCTCTCCTCTATGATATAACTATCTTTTTTTAAAAAGTAATTTATTTTATTTTTATTTATTTTTGGCTGTGTTGTGTCTTCGTTGCTGTGTGGGCTTTCTCTAGTTGTGGCGAGCGGGGGCTACTCTTCGTTGTGGTGCGCGGGCTTCTCACTGCGGTGGCTTCTCTTGTTGCGAAGCACGGGCTCTAGGCTCGTGGGCTCTAGAGCGCAGGCTCAGTAGCTGTGGCTTGCGGGCTCTAGAGCGCAGGCTCAGTAGTTGTGGCACACGGGCTTAGTTGCTCCGCGGCATGTGGGATCTTCCCGGACCAGGGCTTAAACCCGTGTCCCCTGCATTGGCAGGTGGATTCTTAACCACTGAGCCACCAGGAAAGTCCTATAACTATTTTTTTAATTAATGTAAAAGGTAATACTTAATAGTCTACGAAAATGAAATATTTGTTGGTAAAATCTCCTTTTACAAAATACTATTATACATCTTCAAGGAATTCATGGAAAAGACTGACAAGTACAGGTTTCTGGTAACTGACTATACTGCTGAACTGAATGAATAAGCATTTTCAGAACTCTAATGGAAAACTGATGAATTCATAAAAGTGCTAACAAAAGATCAAGATAAAAAAGAATTAATTACATGGGACTGAGTGAACTGATGAGGATGATTATAATTTTTGACTTTCTGTTTGAATAAAAAAAAATATCCCACAAGGACTCAGAGGCAAAAAATATACAAATCAATTTTCACTGCAAAGTAAAGGAGCTGTTACAGTGGAGGATTCCTGGACTGAATGTCAATATTATGACATAGTATGAGTGTGTTTCGTTGTTTGGTAATTGCAATCATTGTTGCTTTTGTTGTGGTCATCCATTTACAATGCTTGGTGTCAGTTTATTTACCTCTTGTAAAAATAAAATACAGTGTGAAAAAAAAAGAAATACTATTATAACATTGTTTCAATAGGGGAATTTATCTATAAATCCCACAGAAGACCTTAAATGGTATGGTTTTGGTGTTGTGTATCTAAACACAGTTTCTTGAATGAGTTTGATGATCATCATTTACTGAGGGTCTTCTACGTGGCAGGCTCTGTGCAAGGTCAGTGGGATTCCAAGATGACTGAGACACGGTCCTTGTAGTCAAAGAGCTCAGAAAATAGGAGGGCAAATGTGAGAAGGGCAAACTTGAGGGTGGGAGACCAGTTAAGAGTCCCTTTCAGTAGCGAGGGGTGGAGAGATGAGCAGAAATAGAGACACAGACATAGAGAACAAACGTATGGACACCAAGGGGGGGAAGGGGGGCGGGGGATGAATTGGGAGACTGGGATTGACATACATACACTATTGATACTGTGTATAAAACAGATAACTAATGAGAACCTACTGTATAGCACAGGGAACTCTACTCAATGCTCTGTGGTGACCTAAATGGGAAGGAAATCCAGAAAAAGGGGATATATGCATATGTATAGCTGATTCACTTGGTTGTACAGCAGAAACTAACACAACATTGTAAAGCAACTATACTCCAAGAAAAATTTAAAAAAAAACTAAAAAGCTAAAAAAAATACATACATACATACATGCTTGGGAGGTAAAAAAAAAAAAAAAGCAGGACTGAGGGGGGTGGTCAGAAAAGCCAGGTATCCAGGATAATGCCAAGACTTCTGACTGGCCCAGGGGTGGTGATGCACCATCTGACAAATAGAGTCTAGGAACATTTTAGAAGGAGTATGAATTAAGTTTTGTACACATTCAATTTGAGGTAATTGTTATGGGCTGAATTGTATCCCCTCCAAAAGATGTTGAAGTCCTAATCCCTAGTACCTGTGGATATGATCTTATTTGGAAATAGGGTCTTTGCAGGTGATCAAATTAAGATGATGTCTTTAGAATGGGCCCTAATCCAGTATGACTGGTGTCCTTATAAAGAGGGGAAATTTGGACACAGAGGGCACACAAAGGGAGAACACCACGTAAAGACAAAGGCAGAGATCGGGGCGATGCAGCAGAAGCCAAGGAATGTCAAAGATTGCCAGAAAACCGTCAGAAGCTAGGAGAGAGGCATGGAAGAGATTTTTCCATCACAATCCTCTGAAGGAGTCAACCTTGCTGACACCTTCATCTCGGACTTCTGGCCTCCAGAGCTGTGAGAGAATAAATTTCTGTTGTTGAGGTAACTGTGTTTGTGGCACTTTGTTAACACAGTGCTCTGTAGGTTTCCTGTGGCTGCTGTGACAAATTACCATAAATTTGGTTGCCTAAAACAATAGAAATTTATTCTTTCATAGTTTGGGAGGCTAGAAGTCCAAAATCAGTTTCACTGGGCCGAAATCAAGGTGTCAGCAGGGCTGGCTCCTTCTGGAGACTCCAGGACAGAGTCTGTTGCCTGCTGCTTCTAGTTTCTGGTGGCTTCTGGCATTCCTTGGCTTTTGGCCACATCACTTGGGTCTCTGCCTCTGTGGTCATGTTGCCTTCCTGTGTGTTATATAATTTCTGGGGATGCAATTTTTTAAAAAGACGATTGATTTCAATGAAAGAGATGAATTCAAGTAAACAGTATTTATTCCCCCCTCCTTCCCTCAGATGTCGTTTCTTTGGGAGCAGAAAAATGACCTCATATTCTTTTTCTTGTTTGTGAATATACTGAATGTACAATATTCCTCCAATAAAAATAGCTTTTCAAAAGAAACTACTGAAGTTATTCCTCTGTACACTGTAGCAAAAGGCATTGCTTTACTTCGGTTAGGTTTAGGTACAGTGTAGTCATTTAAAAAACCTTTTAAACTCATTAAAAAATGGAAACAGAATCTGTGAAAAACATATCTCCCCACAAATTTCTTTTGACCATTTTCGTTCACTTAATTATTCTAACCTATGCTTGTTTTTGGCCACTGACAACCTAATTGGCCTCACAGACATCTCATTGTATTCAACGTCTCCACTAGTTGAACACTATCTCCTCTCTGGACTCCACAGGATTTCGGGCAATAATTGTGAAGTTCTTGGCGTGAGGGTGGGGTTGGGATGCCCATACATTATGAAAAACAGAGAGAGAAGAGAAAAATTATATTTCAAGTTAACTTGGTTTTACATAGCAGAGTCTGCACCTAAGCATTCATTCACCACATACCCATTGAGGGAAGTCAGTCTGTTTACACTGCCTTAAGTCAAGGGTCCTGTTTTTACACAAAGTTTGCCAAACCGAGTTATACGACAGTAGTGCTCTGCCAACACAAAGGTTATTGGATCAAGCTCTCTGTGAGCACTTGTTTGCCAAACGGAGTCAGTTGTGTTTTATCTAGAGAACCCCAGCCTTGCCCAGTTCATCTTGGAAGCTCCATTGTGTTTATCCCACGATGGTGACAAACTGGTTAAAAGGAAGATTACCCCACGGAGTAATATTCTCAAGAGAGATAAAAGGCACTGATACAGACAGGCTTTAGAGAAAAGGTAAACTTTGCGGCTACCACTTGGGTCTTTGAAAGCAGCGTAATTGTTGTTCTCCAGTCAAGGCAGTGCTACATTCCACCCTGACCTTTTTAGATACATATTTTCAATGCACAGTATTCCCCCAAGTCAGATTCCGCACCCACACCCCCATTACAACATACTTTGACTGCTGGCTATTTTTGAAAAGAGTTCTAAAAATATTTGATAATTATAAAAAATAGAAGTTAGAGTTTTTCCTCTCCGGGTGATTACATTATTGATATATTTTTCCAGAGGGGGGGGAAATGTGGTCTGTAGCTTTGTACTTAGTGAAGTCAGAGAGGACGGGACCTGCGTTTACAGTTTTACTTGTATGTTTCCTACATATTAGTAAAAGATACAAGCACTAGAAACTGCTTCTAATGTTTGTCCAGTATATGTGTTGGGGTGAATTTTGCAACGCGAGAAACTGGAATTATCCCCTCCCACTTTTGACAGTGCCCCATAAGGAGCGGTGCAGCAGATTCTCAGCACACCGAGGTTACGGTCTGCTGTTTTTCCTGGAGTGCCTCTACAGTGGATCTGTTTCACTTGGTCTGGTGAAGTCGTCACATTCTATTCAATAAGCCAGACTGGGTGGCCTCCATTCAGCACGCCAGGCAAGAACTGTGCGTGAATTTCCAGAAGTTGTAGGCTGCTCTGCCTTGCCTCTACCCCACCCCCCGCCCCGTGAGAAATTGGACAAGGTTTCTGCTGCCCAGGGGGAGTTGAAGGGACCTGAAATTGCCTCCTGAGGAAGTCAGAACCTGCTCTGAGCAAGGTCTCTCCCCATGTAGGAAGTAAGATCTCTGATACAAGTATCTCTTAGATGGTGCAACCGTGGCTGACCCCAAATTATGGGTAGAAAAATAGGATGCACTAAAAGCTACCATTTTTTTTTTGGTTAGCAAAGGCTACGATGAGCCCAGGAGAAAGCCTGAATGCGTGTGTCATCACGCACGAACTGCCTTTCACAGGTAGGGACTCCACATGTGATTATCTGACTTAAAGGCGTGTTCATTCCTAGGAGGAAGTTATTCCCTCCAATCACATGTGCCAGAGGAGCCCATAGATAGTCGGCATCTTGAACATGGGAAGATAAACCAGTACAAATGATCAAGAATAGCTATGAAGGTGGTACAGCCCACTCAAGGTCAAAGGTGAATGCATTATTCTTTCAGAAGTCTATTGGTGTGCTTATGTGTCCCCAGACCCTTGTATTCTGAGGAGAAATGGGTAAAATAATTCAGGATGATTAGGGAGAAGTCAAATGGAAAATGTGAATGAAATGAATGCCTTTTTGGTTGTTTTTCGAGGTGTTCAGTAATACAAATGAACAGCGGACAAAATGTTGCAGTGTGCATTAAGATCAACTGGCCTTGCTCTAATAAGACAGAATAGTTTGCAATTAACACAGTAAATATTTTATGAAAATAATGCTAACATTTTGAAAGGTATGGAGATTGTTTTAGAAAAGAAGCAGACGCAGGACTTTTATTTTGCATTTTGCATTTGAATTTCTTCACAAAACTTGTTTACATAGATTAAAAAGATAAATGTCAGAACAATCTGAAGGTTGAACATAGACTTTTCATATGACCCAGCAATTCCACTCCTAAGTATGAAATGAAATCGTGTCCACATAATACTTGCACACGAATGTCCAAAGCAGCATTATTCATAATAACCAAAAAGTGGAAACAACTTAAATGTCATCAACTGATGAATGGATCAATAAAATATAGTATAATCATAAAATGGAATATTATTCAGCTATAAAAAGGAAGTACTGGTACCTGCTTCAACATGGATGAACGTTGAAAGTATTTTGCTAAATCAAAGAAACCAGACACAAAAGGGTTATTTTATTTTTGTTTTTATTTTTTTGCGGTACGCGGGCCTCTCACTGTTGTAGCCTCTCCCGTTGCGCGGAGCACAGGCTCCGGACGCGCAGGCTCAGCGGCCATGGCTCACGGGCCCAGCCGCTCCGCGGCTTGTGGGATCTTCCCAGACCAGGGCATGAACCCGTGTCCCCTGCATCGGCAGGCGGACTCTCAACCACTGCGCCACCAGGGAAGCCCCAAAAGGCTTATTTTTATACGAAACATCCAAACAGGAAAATCTGTAGAGATGGAAGTAGATTAGTGGTTGCCAGGCAGGTATAGGAGCTGGAGAACTGTTAGTGGGTATTTGGTCTCTTTCTGGGATGATGAAAATATTCTTAGATTGATTATAGTGATCGTTGCACACCTCTATGAATATACTAGAAACCATTGAATTGAACCCTGTAAATGGTTGAATATACTAAAAACCATTGGATTGAACACTTTAAATGGTTGAATCATGTGATATGTGAATATATCTCAGTAAAGCTGTTCTGTTAAAAAAAAAGATATATATCCATTTATCCCTATCAGAATTTTCATAAATAAGAATAATTGGCATTTAGATGAATAAGATCTCACATTATAATGTAAACAACATCTGCAAGTTAAGAGGAGCAAGACTGAGAAACAGTAGCTACGACCTAGGTGAGACTGATAATGTATTTTCCAGGGTGCTCTGAAATCCCCACTGAATGGAATCTGCTGACACAATTGGTCACAGTGAAAAGTACTGCCCCCCGGTCAGGTGTGATTATTATATGTTCACCTCAGACTGCAAATATCATGTGGGAAAACCATTTTCAACTGCAAGAAACAAACTGTAAATGTTATATGAGGAGGGTGATGAGTCAGATTTGACCTCTGTTGTAAAATAATCCATAAGGAAAACTATCTTAATAAATAAAAATAGCTTAAACTGATAAAGTAGAAACAAAACATAACAAATCAAGGAGGAAGTATTTTTCTAGATCTGGAAAAGCCTTGTCAAATCTTGTATACCACTGTGAGAACTGTGGTCACCGTTGGTTTTGGGGCTCGGTGAGATGATTTCAGGATATGATTTCTGACAACTCTAAATTTCTTGCTTTAAGGCAATATGGAAATATCATGTGTCTATCTCATTTACATAGAGATGTATGTTTTTCAGATGAGTGGTTTTCACACTGGGGAAAGAGTTTTCTTGTTTTTCATACCCGTACTTATATTTTAACTTTTACTTTGCCCTCTCTATTCCATCCCCCCCCCAAAAAAAACCCCAAAGAAATGAAGGAATATCCCTCTAAAAAATGTTGAGTGACAGGACTGGAAGCCGCTTCTGGAAATATCATGTCTCAAAAATAAATTAATTTCGAATCAAAACTGCTTCTTACATTTTACACTGAAATGTAAATATGGGCTTATTATAGTTTCTATCTACATGGCTTTATTAACTGTACAGATGGTGTGTTACTTTTAGGTGTGGCTTCAATTACATCAGCACTTTCACCTGCCGCAGGCTTTTTACGGAACCAGCCCTTAGCTAGGGATTCTAGATTCTACCCCAGTGGTCTCCAAAGTGATAACCATGTTTGCTTGTCTTTTATTTGAAAAAAGAGAAAGACATGTAAGTTGTAATGCTCTTTAATGATGGATAAAGATCACAGGTATATATCATTTATAAATAAATACATATACTCAAGGATTCTTGCTCATTGCTTTGTTTCTGATAAGGGTGTCTGATCAAAAACTTTGGAGAGCATGCTCCTTTTTCCTTTCCCTTTTCTGTTTCATCATAACGTAACCCTTATCCTTATGCTGCAGCCTCACAATCCATTTCCACCCCCTTCTCCTCTGCCTGCACCATTAGGCAAAGGGAATACAGCCACAGAGCTGGAGCCAAGAGCACCTTAGGGGTCACGAACACACACACATTCCCATGAAAACCTGATAGGACAGCCTCACTTCCAGAGCCAACTATTCTCAACCACCATTCCAATAGAAGGCCAGAAGGAGATTTAAACAAAAAGTTAGAGTGGTTTCACTTTACCAACCAGAACACATGAAAGTGAGACACAGGGTAATTGAGTTCTTTCAGGTTTGACCTTTGATTTCTTTCAACCATGAGAAAATTGATGTATCTGTTTTTTCCAGATTTGGAGATTTTGATCCATCATTTAACTCCAATCTGAAATACTTAAAGTCAGTTAAATACTCATTAAGTACATACTATATTTAGGTGCCATGGGAAAAATTATAAAAGAATTTGTTCTTCAGGAGCTTCCAACATAGTTGGAAAGAATATGCACGTACAGAATACATTCTTTTCATATATATGTATATATATTCCATGTTAACACACGTATAGAAAATTAGGGAACAATCAGGATTTTATATGAGACATGATTCATCAGGAAAAAGAGATGCCTCACCAGCCAGCAGGTGACTGGACCAGATGAGCTCTTACAGGGGCTTCTAGCCTTCAGAGAAATGGCTCTAGATTGTGTAGAGGAGCTGGTAGTAAAGGTCCTAGGAGTTTAGAGAAAGCAGAGGTCGCTCTGGGCTGTGGTGCTGAGGGCAAGTTTTGCAAGCAGGATGAACACACGTGAACACACATAACAGAAGCAGTATCTTCAAAGAGCTAAAGGCAGGAACAAGCAGAACTTAATAAGTAAGCCTTCCTTACTGAGGGGAATTAAGTGCTGGATCTGTGCTAAGCATTGGCCTGGGTTTTCTTATTCAGTCCTCCCAGGCTTAGTTATTTGCCCAAGGTCATGGCAGTCCAGACCCAGAGGCAGGAAGCCTGCCTCTGCTCCTGTCTTTTATGCCAGGACCCTGTTCTGAGTGGGACAGGGGAGTCATTGGAGATCCCTGTAGAACATCTAGAAGCTGTCATATGGTGGAAGGCACACAAAACCTCTGTTTTAGGAGCATTAGGTCAGCTGCAGTGTATGAAATGGATTGAAAGAAAGGAAAGCTTGAAATCAGGAACACTTGCGAGGTGATCTGTTGCTCTTACCTAGTGTGAGGTCAACAGGTGAGGTGAGGAGAAGATTTCCAAGTAGAAGTATCTACAGAGAGCTGGACCCATCCATGAAGAGCTCAGGAGAGAAGTCAGGACTGAAGGTAAAGATTCAAATGCCCTCTGCGTACGCATCATAATCAAAGGCTTGAATTTATAACCCATCTCCGAAGGAAATACCGTGGAGATGAAATATTGGTGAACCCCGGGATGCATGAGGAGGAGAGAAAATGCCAGCCCACGTTGCATGCTTCGTGACCTCTTCTTCCGTCTCTGCACCGTTGTCTGACTTACCCCTTGGACATCCCCAGCACCGAGGAGCACAAGGTTGGCATACAGTCTCAGAATCCCTGCCTTGACGACGGTCATCAGAAGCGTCAGTTCAAGACTCCATTTAAGCATCATATTCCTCTGCCACTTTATCCCCTCTGCCCCACCTCCAGCTGACTTTCATGTCCCGCTTTTGGTGTTCCAGTATCATGCATTCCATTCTTTTATTATGGCATTCATTGCATAGGATGATAATGTTCGTTAGACTTTCCTGTTCTGCAGGCTCTGTACAGCTTGAGGGGAGACATTTTGTCTCATTCATCCACACAGAGTAGATGGTCAATAAATGTTTGTTGACTTAGTGTCCTTCTGACCCCTAAATATTTTCTTTTTCTTACAAATCTGGGTAAGGAACATCCCTAGTTGTTAAACCTATTGACTGAAAGAAATCGATCTTCTGGATCTGATATGATTTTTTAAAACATTTGACCAATTACATTAGACCAAGAGACATTATTAGTTTCCTGTTGAGTACTGTATAAAGAAAATGAACTTTGTTTGTCCCAAAGTTTTTTACCGGGGTTTTTATAGGGGCACATGCACTGGTAAAAGGAAAACATGAGCACGAGGTAGAATCGACACCGCTGTGGTTGGTACAGGCGTGTGGACAGTCTGCCTGTGTCCATCCCCATGGATGCCTGAACTGCAGTCTAATGTGGCAGAGGACTGTGTCTGCATTGTTCACCATTATATACCCATTGTCATATAGTATGACAGACACTTCCAACTGAATGCTGAATGACTAAGCACAGTGTTTCCCAAAATGTGTTCTTTCAAAATAGTCTCCAAAGGTGACCCTTGGAAAAATGCCTGTTGATCATATCAGTGCAGGAAAAGCTGCCCAGTGTAACCTTCTTTGGAGATGTACTATGTGCCTAACACTTTAAAGTGAAGCACCACTGTAGGGACCCTGATTAACTAAGCCAGCATTTCCCAGAATCATCTGTAATTGTGAATCAGGTACCTGATATGTACAATGGGGATGATAAAATCTATGGTATGTAACTCAAAGAACTTTTGAAAGAATCCAGTGCATTAACCTATGTGAATATGCTTTTATGTAAAACTTTAATCACATGTAAGGTATAATATTAGTCCTATTTCCCTATTATTACTGCACATGCTGTTCTCCAGGTAGATGGTATATGAATTATATCTCAATAAGATTGTTAGATAGATAGATAGATGATAGATAAAATTAGGAAAATGGAAAAAAAATCGTGCTTCTGGAGACCGTGAGGTTCAGAAAATTTGAATTGCTGTGGTTATTAGTTTGATTCTCTCCTCTCTTCTCTAGGTCTTCTCTCCTTTGATAGCCTAGCTACCTCTTCCCATTCATTTGTTCATTCACTCATTCATTTATCTAACAAGTACATATTAAGCACTCAAGAGAATGTACCATTTTGGTTGGTCTAGGCGTATGGACAGTGAATAAGAGAAAACAAATGCACAAAAAACTCTTCCGTTGTTCATGGTTTTGAGGAAAAGGCAGACATGGAAACAAAGAACTATAAACGAAGTATGTACGAAGAATGCTGGGGTGCAGCTGATTTCTTAGAGCAAGGACACTGTCAGAGGCAGGAAGAGAGGTTTGAGTTGGGTCTTGACAGAGTTTCCCAGAGAGACAAGTCATGTTAAAGTCAGCCAGTTCCTATGCAAAATTATTATTCCTGCTTCCTTTATTTATTATTCCTTCCTGCCAGTTGCACCTGACTTCCCGTAATTGTGGCCTTGTCCCCTAACTTCAGGTCTGTTCTTTCATCCATGGCTTCTCAGAGACATTCAATGAAAGTTTGTAGCTGTGGGGTGATTGGGGCTTTATGGAATGAGAACTTTCAATCTTCCACTGTATACCTTCTTTTTTCATAAAGTGAAGCTAAACTTGGCATATAAACCTTCCAAGTATTGGAAGTAAAATGACAGATGTTCACTTAAGGTTTTAATATGGTTAAAAATAATAAATAGTTGTCAGAAATATAGAGTATATTAAAATTTGGAATTATTTTAGCTCCATGATATAGTACCACTTTATATTGGAGGCTAAGCTATCAGATTAGAAGAAAAGAGTTAGGAAAAGTAAATGATTAATTCATCTCTCAGCCTGGGTTGTAATAGCAGGAGGTCTGAGCTGGCACTCTGACTTTACAACATCTGAAATCACTCATGTCTACCTTTTTATATCCAATAGTATCTCTATGGCCAAATTAATTCCTTTGTTACATTTATTTAAGAACATGGCTTTTACCTTATAATCTAGCACATATGTCACCTTACCCCTTTCATAATTTTTTAAAAAGTTAAACTCAAAATATACCCAGTTCAAAGCTGAATTATAATTGACTATATACATGTAACATATGTATATAAACTGTAAATATCTAAAAAGTGTATTTCTTTAGAAATATGTGTGCTTTCAGATGACAGGTCAAAGCTTTAGCGTCTACTTTCCTTAGTCTATTTTATTCGTTGCCAGAGAAATATTAGGGATTCTTTGGTACCCAATTTGTAACTCAAACAGTCCATTAAATACATTAATCGATGCAAAAGAGCTTACAAAAGTGTCTGGCACCTGGTGAGGGCTAAGTCGATGCAAACTCTTGTCATTGTTATTATTTCTCCAAAGACTTTTCTTTTAACTCGAATGCGGTCGTATGAAGTATCACCATCTGGGTTGACTCAAGCCACTTATCCAAATCAGAATAAAACTTTTAGCCCTGGAGTCATTTCCTGTCCTTTCTAATTGTACTTAGGAATATACGAAAGAGAGAGAACCCAGTTCAGCAAACGACTGCAAGTTCCTCATTCCGTGTGTGCACATGCACCAGCAACGCAGTGAAAACCAGCTTGAGTGTAGGAGAGAAAAGAGGCTACGGAAATAGACTTGAAAAAAAAAATCCAGTTTAAGTGGAGAGTCATGGGACAGGTCAACATGGGCAGGGGAAAGAATTTTAGAGAAATGAAAATGTTGTGCAGGTGGCCACCCCGAAGCTAATTTAACTCGGGTCATCTCCGATCTCTTCCAGCTGTGAACATGTGCATTGTGGCCCAGTGGCCCAGCTGTTCTCCCTCGCTCTTTATGTTGCATGGCCCATAAAATTAAAACAGGATTGGAATTTAATTCTAGGCCTTTCATAGTCCTATCATCAATATTTAATGGAGCTGTTCTCTGAAAATATACAGTCCTGGTAAGAGAGGTCCTGGTTTGGGGCCCGACAGCCCACTACACCCTGTAATTTCCCCTCAGTGACTGTTGCCTCTGCCCTCCGCACCCCCATATCCAGTTTTATTCTCCTCACTGAATTGCTTTTTGCCTTAGAAGCTCCTGGGTTATGTAAATGTGTGGTTATTTCAAGTTATGAGCTAGAAATATCTGAAGACCACAAGGATTGTGTTCCTTATCTTTTTAGGGCAAAATCAATTAATTGAAGATATTTATGGAGCATGTGCTAAATATTTCAACATTGGTGACTCTATCAGCCATGCGAGGGATACAAATAAAATATGGAACGTGGACCTTGACCTCAAGAAACTTGCAGTCTGGGTGTAGAGGAGTGGTGAACACACAGATCATCACAGAACAATACAGAAAAACTCTTCCATAGCTGTTTAGAGGAAGACAATACACCTGCTGTGATACCTGCCTCTGGTCATGACTTTTGGTTCAGGTGACTCCCAGGTAGGCTGGTATTAGGGCCTAAGAATCCCAGTCAAACACAGAAGAGACCTATGTAATGTCTAGACCAAAAACTGCATGTACAGTGTGGGACCCCAGATCTAAATTCCTGAAAGCCTACTTTCTTTTTTCCTTTATTACCTGCAAAATAAACCCATGTCTAGATGAGAAAGACCCCATTTCTCTGGCTAGTCCCCTGGCAGTGCAGGGCCTATTTGAGCATAATTTTAATCACTAAGTAGGGTTTTTTTTCATGCAGTCGAGGAACTTGACCAAGAAGCAATGTTATGACAGAGAGTTGATGGCTAACTGGAAGGATAGTCTGGCTGACATACTCTGCACATTAGTCACGGATTCTGACTTAAATTCTCTCCAGAGACGACACAGACACAGGAAGACCAAAGGGGAAAGGTGAACGGTTATTAAGAATATCTGACTGCCAGAAACACAATCACAGTCTTTTGTGGACCTTTGCTGTGAGCAGGAGATAAAGAGTCTAGATTTCAGTCCAAATTTCTGTTGTGTGTTATCAGAAACGAGAGTGTAAAGTTCCAGGAAATTCTTCAGGCTGACCCATCGATAATAGTCCTTATATTTCAACACTTTTTGCATTTTGAAAACAAATGAGTTTCTTCAACTTAGGTGTAGAAGGTTACTCAATATAATACGATATCCAGATTTTGGATATCCAGAAGGATTTTTTTTTTTAAGTTGGCAAAATTCTGCATGCTGTGTCTAACTCTGGATATTCAGAAAAAGCCAGTGTATAAAAAGAAACTTCAAATATGTATCAGCCATATATATATATATATATATATATATATCTATCAAAGATCTTAACTTCTCATCTTTTCCCTAATTTGAAGTTCAGCTCAGTTACATTTTAGTGAACATTAATAGAGTGTTTATTATGTTTGAGAGAGTGTGCTGGCTGCTAAAATCTTTAGGAAACTCAGAATCCAGCTAGGGAAGTATAAGTGAAGAGAATTATAATATCAGGAGTAAGTCAGACACCAAAAAGCTGCTAGTGGAGATCAGGGATGTCAATGGGAAAATAGGCAAGGATGAGGGATTGACACTCCAAGCTAAGCAAATGGTGTGAGTGTTCGCCTGGAGGAGGGGTCAGGTGGGGCACTTCTGGGAATGGCAAGTGGTTTGGCTCACTTGGTGGGATGTGTGGATGGCTCTGATGAGAGATGAAGCAGGAAAAAATAGTCTAGGCCAAATCAGTGGGGTGCAGTGGGGAGGTTGTTTGCATTAAAAGCCATGGGAAGGAGTCTGAGGGAAAGGGAGCCACTGTGTGATTGCGGGGGAGAGTGAGCTTCAGATAGGAGATTTGGGAAGATAATTTTGATGGCAGTCTGAGGAGGGAAGTGATTGGAGAGAGGAGCGATCTGAGATAAGGATTTGAATGAACAGTCTGTTGTGTCACACTTGGCAAGAGGTGGTGGCAGCCTGAGCTGATCAAGACAGTGACAAAGACCTGTCCTGAGAACGAGTGGCCAAGAGAAGTCTTGCGGGGGAAGAATGGGCCAGATGTGCCTCCTCAGACAATACGGAAACATGGGTGATAGAAATGTAGGCACCAAGCCAGACCTAGCACACAGTTGATTATGGAAGCAAAACATTAGCCCCAATGGAGATCTGTCATGAAATATCGTGTACTGCATTTATCTTTCTGGATCATTATCAGCCATTATTGGTTTATATATTTTTTAATATCTGCAATTTTAAATATTTAGTATCTTCTTTTATTTCTTGCATTTTCACATGATGCTTTTACCTCCTTACAGTTGGTGGCATGTTCTTTCACAGTATTTTGTTAGCAGTGGAAAGCATATATTCTAACAATTCCTATACCTTTTTCCCAACCAATGAGAATGGCTTAATGATGTATGGATAATATTTCAGCAGTGTTATATTATTAGTAATAATAACAATGGCCTCATATATTTGTGTAATGACTCACTCTTGGGGTGTGAGTTTGATGTTTGTGGTGGGCTTTGCAGGGTACTTAACCCTCCTGCTTTCTTCTCTTTCTCTCTCACAATAATTATATTTAGGAGATTACCACCTGCCACAAGCAAACCTCTTCTCCAGCCTTTTTATCAGCAGGACAGTCCTGGATTCAGGATGTGATGGTCTGACCAGGCCTGTAAAGCCTTTTGTTGTCTTCTGTAAGTGATGACTCTTAGAGCTGATTGGCCTCTGGGCTGAGCAACAACTTGATGCCAGGGCCTCTGGGGGATGCCAGAATCTTCTAAGAAACCAATTGTTCAGTAACCACAAGAGTCTCAGAGAAGAAACTGGCAGCAGCCCTCCAATAGCCTTCAGACTATATGAAGTTTCTTGGGCCCATA
Organism: Pseudorca crassidens; assembly: GCF_039906515.1. Lineage (NCBI taxonomy): Eukaryota > Metazoa > Chordata > Mammalia > Artiodactyla > Delphinidae > Pseudorca > Pseudorca crassidens. Next base: position 54,483,024 of record NC_090307.1, on the reverse strand, counting down.
CGAGTCCTGCCTTAAGTGAAGCCCCAAGCGTCTTTGGTTGGGGTAGGAGACCCAGGGACAGCCTTCTTAAAGTGCTGAACCTCCATGTGCAAGGAAGTAGGTGCTCTCCCTGAGGGAGGAGCAAAATGCAGAGGGAGTGGGTGGTCATTTAATGCTATGACTGGATCCTTTGATCCTTAAGCTCAGACTTAAATAAATCTTTATTTTCAGCCTCCTATTGATGTGATTCGGTGTTAAGTTTTGTTTAAAGGAGCACCAAAGGCAAACATTCAGTCCAGGGACGGCATAGTGAAGCAGGCAGAACTGAATGTTAAATCTGAAAACCACCTGAGAACAGTCACTGCTGCTTCCATGCAATGCATGGCCTTCCTGAAAACCACACTATGTAAAATCAAGCGATGAAAACCCAGGCTTAGGGTAAAAGTAGGGTAAGCGACACAACTCTCAACAGCTTGGCCAGTGACATATATTAAAAAAGAGATAAGATCCTAATAAAAATGTTAGTGCAGTTTCACACATGTTAAATGGTTAAGAACTAGATCAATACTACAATAAACATGACACTTGACTTTGAAAAGTTTGCTTGAGGAAGTCGGGGCTGGAAGAGTGGCAGCTTGTGAGCTTTTGTGAAGGGGCAGAAGGAGGGTTATCTGATATCAGATGGAAAGTTCTAGCACCATATGTGGATGGCTGTGGCTCACAACATTTGGTGAAAGAGGTAGCTGGTAGATAATTAGAGTTGCAAGTGCATGTGCGTCTTGTGTATTCCAGCATGGCTCAGTTCAGCTGGATGAAGTTTTCTGCCTTCTCTTGGTGTCTGTCACAGGAGAAATGGTGCAAAAGCAAAAAAGCAAAATCCATATCATGCTCAGATTGTTCCCTAATCTGTCAGATGGGTTGGAAGGAATGTGTATTTTTCAAAACAAGCGATATAGCAGAACTGACGGTAATCTTACCCCTTAATTTTTATATAAGGACGTTGCGACCCAGGTTTCAATGAGGTTTTATAGCCAGATTAGTATCTGAGCTGAGCGCGGATTCCTGAACCCCAGGCTCCTTTTGCAGTAGGAGTGTCCACATACGCTGTTGCCTCTTTCGCTGTGTTTTATAAACTCCTGCTATCATCATTTTAATGTTATTGCTGGTGATAACATTATTTCAGTACTTAGTTGTTTTCATGTAGATTTCAGAACTAGCTCTTCGGTGTAGATGTTGGCACTTAACGTAATATCTGGCACTGAATATATATTTGTTAGCAAATGAATGACTAAATTAATGAAATTAATGAATGGACATAATCAAATCTAGATTCACCATGGATGCAGTTCCAGACCTGAGTGTAGATGGACTTACAGAGAAGATATATGTTTAGAGTTAAGGGCGGCAGCGCTCTTTCCTTACACTCCTCAAGTCTTTTTGGGTTGGTTTGGATTTTAGTAAAATGATTAAGGGTATGGCCTTGTAACAGACCACAGACAAGTTATTTACTCTCCCTAAGTAACACTGGGAGAGTACCCATTGGGTACCCATTGGGTTTCTGTAATAAATGAGATCATGTATATAAACCATTAGCACAGTGCCTGGCACATGGCAGTGGATCAATAAGTGTTATCAATTATTATTATTATTATCAGCAATGGCAGCAGCAGCATCCTTATCATCACTTACAACTACTACTGTTGCTGCTGCTTTTCCATCATACCCCTCTGTATGTTGCAAGGAGCCAAGAACAAGTGAATCTGAGAAGGAGCCCTGGTACTTCTGAGCTGTAGCCCAGTTTTCCCAACTACTCACTGGACAACTCCACCCAGATATGTAATAGGACCTCAAACTCAAAGGTCCAAAGTCAAACTCATTTGTTTCCTCCCAGTGTGCTCCTCCTCTTGAATCCCACCGTCATCAGCACCGTCACTACTCACCCAAGCTGGAAACCTCAGTTGTCCTTTCCTTTACTCTCTCCTTCCTCTTCCACATTCCATGGGTCATCCACTCTTTCAACTGTGATTTTTATTCAGCACCAACTGTGTGCCAGGCACTCTCCAAGGTGCTTCAAGAAATAAACATGAATAAGACATGATCCTTGTCCTGAAGAATTTTCAGGATATCATAAGACAGAGATGCAAAGTATGAAGTGTGTGATCGAAATCCCACGACAGTAGGCCAGTCACCATAAAATGTATTAACCAGCTATATAAGAGGCCACATGATGTGACCATAGTTCCAATATGTTGCCACCCACTTAAATACACTTGAAGTGGGCAACCACTTACATGCAAAATTGATGAAGGATATAATCCTGGGGTCATCCTGTATTTTAAAAATTTTGACCCCTTGGGCTAACAAAACATTTGTCAGGAATACTAATTTTTATTACTTATTTTTCATTTTGGGTCCTAAAAATGTTCTTCTATGCAACAATGGCTTTACAGTAAACGTTTTCCCTCTTTTTTAGAATATTCAGTCCTTTGGTTAGATTTGTATCTGTATAATGATTGTTTTTTTGTGGTATAAAGATAGGTTGAAAATAATTTAAAATTGACTTTTCAGTTTAAAAAAATTCCTACTTTTTATATACTAGCTTGGATTTATAAATTTAGCTTAGTCCATTTATACTCATATTCTTAGCAGTTTTGTCTGTACAAATAAAACCTTAGAGATTTTTAATTCAAATTCAAGTTTCAAATTTACTATATCATTGAAAGAGACCATTTTTCAAAATGTACTGTTAATAGCTGATCATTTATTAATAAATAATTAAACTAGGAAAGAGCTCTGAGAAAATATAATTTTTCAAAACAGGGGTAATTAATATGCAGAGTTATCCAGGTACAGAGTCTGCAGTTCTCCAAAGGATTTATTCATTTTTCACCAAATATTTATTGAGAACTTTCTTGTGTCAGGTCCTGTTCTAGGAGCTGGAGATGCTACAATAAGCAAACCAGAGCCCTGACCTGAGGCAGGAAATAAATGAATAAACAGTATACCTGTAATGCCAGGCAGTGATAAAAGCTGTGAATTAGGGCTTCCCTGGTGGCGCAGTGGTTGGGAGTCTGCCTGCTGATGCAGGGGACACGGGTTCGTGCCCCGGTCCGGGAGAATCCCACATGCCGCGGAGCGGCTGGGCCCGTGAGCCATGGCTGCTGGGCCTGCACGTCCGGAGCCTGTGCTCCACAACGGGAGAGACCACAACAGTGAGAGGCCCGCGTACCGCAAAAAAAAAAAAAAAAAAAAAAAAAAAAAAAAAAAAAAAACTATAGGAAAGCTGTGAATTAAAATAAGGGCAGTAAGGACTAGACAGTACAAGGAGCTGGATTAGATAGATGGGGTCGTGGGGAATCTCCCATAGACTGTAGGGCTTCTGCCTACTTGGTTCTTCACTGAGATTTTATTCATTCACACCGGCCTGGAATTAGACATTCAGATCCACATCTTCTATCATGTGGTCCTATTTCCCTTTCACTGTTGCATGCTCTCTGCTAGCTTGTGTTGGTAATGAATTGCATGAGAAAAGAGCTTGCCTTGTTTACTATCAAATCAGCCAAGTATAGCGATTATCTGGTGTGGTACACATTGTTCCAACAATAGTTTAAATATTTTGCAATCTACATCATTACCACAGGGGAGACAAAATGCTTTCTTTAAGAAAGCACACACAAACACATGCAAAACAGATGGTTAACTAACAATGTCTTGACGTGAGCAAATTTTTAGTCTCAAATTCTGTGACTTCACAATCTCAGAGGGATTTTCCTTTTTACTGTTTAGAAAAAATTACTCCCCACTGCATTTTAAAGAACTAAAAGTCTCACTTGTATATTAATAATATTCACTTTGGCTTGTTTAAAAAAATTAGGGGGACTTTTATGACCTTTTACATTTTGTAAGTAAAGCCTTCCATCTGGTTAAAAAATATCTTAAAAAATTTTTTTTTTTTCTTAAACTGTGTTGGTGTCGCCTAGTAAATGTTGTTTTCATTCCTTGGAAAATTTGCTCTGTGGCAAGTTCATTTTGGCCTGATGTAATTTAATCCAAAGGGAGAAAAAGATTAACTTAATGAAATCTTAATGGAAAGCCACTACATTTATATTTAGTTTGGTGTCCTAATTATTATTCTCCCAAATTATATTGGCTTATATATATTTTTGAACATCTTTTTTTTTTTTTTTTTTTTTGGCGGTACATGGGCCTCTCACTGTTGTGGCCTCTCCCCTTGCGGAGCACAGGCTCCGGACGCGCAGGCTCAGCGGCCATGGTTCACGGGCCCAGCCGCTCCGCGTCATGTGGGATCTTCCCGGACCGGGGCACGAACCCGTGTCCCCTGCATCGGCAGGCAGACTCTCAACCACTGCGCCACCAGGGAAGCCCTGAACATCTTTATTGGAGTATAATTGCTTTACAGTGGTGTGTTAGTTTCTGCTGTATAACAAAGTGAATCAACTATATGCATACGTATACCCCATATCCCCTCCCTCTTGCGTCTCCCTCCCACCCTTCCTATCCAACCTCTCTAGGTGGAAACAAAGCACCAAGCTGATCTCCCTGTGCTATGCAGTTGCTTCCCACTAGCTAGCTACTTTACAATTGGTAGTGTATATATGTCAATGCTACTCTCTCACTTCATCCCAGTTTACCCTTCCCCCTCCCCGTGTCCTCAAGTCCATTCTCTACGTCTGAGTCTTTATTCCTGTCCTGTCCCTAGGTTCATCAGAACCTTTTTTTTTTTTTTTAGATTCCATATGTATGTGTTAGCATACGGTATTTGTTGTTCTTTTTCTGACTTAACTTCACTCTGTATGACAGACTCTAGGTCCATCCATTTCACTACAAATAACTCAATTTCGTTTCTTTTTATGGCTGAGTAATATTCCATCGTATATATGTGCCACATCTCCTTTATCCATTCATCTGTTGATGGACACTTAGGTTACTTCCGTGTGCCGACTATTGTAAATAGTGCTGCACTGAATATTGTGGTACATGGCTCTTTTTGAATTATGGTTTTGTCAGGGTATATGCCCAGTAGTGGGATTGCTGGGTCCTATGGTAGTTCTATTTTTAGTTTTTTAAGGAACCTCCATACTGTTCTCCATAGTGGCTGTATCAATTTACATCCCACCAACAGTGCAAGAGGGTTCCCTTTTCTCCACACCCTCTCCAGCATTTATTGTTTGTAGATTTTTTTTTTAAACTTATTGAACTGACCACTTAAAACCTGTGAATTTCACTGTATGTAAATTATATCTCAATTTTTTTTTTTAGATGTTGGGGGCAGGAGTTTATTAATTTATTTCTGCTGTGTGGGGTCTTCATTTCTGTGTGAGGGCTTTCTCTAGTTGTGGCAAGCGGGGACCACTCTTCATCGCAGTGCGCGGGCCTCTCACTATCGCGACCTCTCTTGTTATGGAGCACAGGCTCCAGATGCGCAGGCTCAGTAGTTGTGGCTCACGGGCCTAGTTGCTCCGCGGCATGTGGGATCCTCCCAGACCAGGGCTCGACCCCGTGTCCCCTGCATTAGCAGGCAGATTCTCAACCACTGCGCCACCAGGGAAGCCCTGTTTTTAGATTTTTTGATGATGGCCATTCTGACTGGTGTGAGGTGATACCTCATTGTAGGTTTGATTTGCATTTCTTTAATGATTAGAGTGATGTTGAGCATCTTTTCATGTGTTTGTTAGCAATCTGTGTATCTTCTTTGGAGAAATGTCTATTTAGGTCTTCTGCCCATTTTTGGATTGGGTTGTTTGTTTTTTTGATATTGAGCTGCATGAGCTGCTTGTAAATTTTGGAGATTAATGCTTTGTCAGTTGCTTCATTTGCAAATAATTTCTCCCATTCTGAGGGTTGTCTTTTTGTCTTGTTTATGGTTTCATTTGCTGTGCAAAAGCTTTTAAGTTTCATTAGGTCCCATTTGTTTATCTTTGTTTTTATTTCCATTTCTCTAGGAGGTGGGTCAAAAGGATCTTGTTGTGATTTATGTCATAGAGTGTTCTGCCTATGTTTTCCTCTAAGAGTTTTATAGTGTCTGGCCTTACATTTAGGTCTTTAATCCATTTTGAGTTTATTTTTGTGTATGGTGTTAGGGAGTGTTCTAATTTCATTCTTTTACATGTAGCTGTCCAGTTTTCCCAGCACCACTTACTGAAGAGGCTGTATTTTCTCCATTGTATATTCTTGCCTCCTTTATCAAAGATAAGGTGATGATATGTGCGTGGGTTTATCTCTGAGCTTTCTATCCTGTTCCATTGATCTGTATTTCTGTTTTTGTGCCAGTACCGTACTGTCTTCATTGCTGTAGCTTTGTTATATAGTCTGAAGTCCAGGAGCCTGATTCCTCCAGCTCCATTTTTCTTTCTCAAGATTGTTTTGGCTATTGGGGGTCTTTTGTCTTTCCATACAAATTGTGCAATTTTTTGTTCCAGTTCTGTAAAAAATGCCATGGGTAGTTTGATAGGAATTACATTGAATCTGTAGATTGCTTTGGGTAGTATAGTCCTTTTCACAATGTTGATTCTTCCAATCCAAGAACATGGTATATCTCTCCATCTGTTTGTATCATCTTTAATTTCTTTCATCAGTGTCTTATAGTTTTCTGCATATAGGTCTTTTGTCTCCTTAGGTAGGTTTATTCCTAGGTATTTTATTCTTTTTGTTGCAGTGGTAAATGGGAGTGTTTCCTTAATTTCTCCTTCAGATTTTTCATCATTAGTGTATAGGAATGCAAGAGATTTCTGTGCATTAATTTTTGTATCCAGCTACTCTACCAAATTCATTGGTTAGCTCTAGTAGTTTTCTGGTAGCAGCTTTAGGATTCTTTATGTATAATATCATGTCATCTGCAAACAGTGACAGTTTTACTTTTTCTTTTCTGATTTGGATTCCTTTTATTTCTTTTTATTCTCTGATTGCTGTGGCTAAGACTTCCAAAACTGTGTTTAATAGTAGTGGTGAGAGTGGGCAACCTTGTTTTGTTCCTGATCTTAAAGGAAATGGTTTCAGGTTTTCACCGTTGAGAATGATGTTGGCTGTGGGTTTGTCATATATGGCCTTTATTATGTTGAGGTAGTTTCCCTCTATGCCTACTTTCTGGAGAGTTTTTATCAAAAGTGGGTGTTGAATTTTGTTGAAAGCTTTTTCTGCATCTATTGAGATGATCATATGGTTTTTCTCCTTCAGTTTTTTAATATGGTTTATCACATTGATTGATTTGCATATATTGAAGAATCCTTGCATTCCTGGGATAAACTCCACGTCATCATGGTGTATGAGCCTTTTAATGTGCTGTTGGATTCTGTTTGCTAGTATTTTGTTGAGGATTTTTGCATCTGTGATATTGGCCTGTAGTTTTCTTTTTTTGTGACATTGTTGTCTGATTTTGGTATCACGGTGATGGTGGCCTCTTAGAATGAGTTTGGGAGTGTTCCTCCCTCTGCTATATTTTGGAAGAGTTTGAGAAGGATAGGTGTGAGCTCTTCTCTAAATGTTTGATAGAATTCACCTGTGAAGCCATCTAGTCCTGGGCTTTTGTTTGTTGGAAGGTTTTTTTTTTTTTTTTTTTTTACGGTACATGGGCCTCTCACCGCTGTGGCCTCTCCCGCTGCGGAGCACAGGCTCCGGACGTGCAGGCTCAGCAGCCATGGCTCATGGGTCCAGCCGCTCCGCGGCATGTGGGATCTTCCCAGACTGGGGCACGAACCCATGTCCCCTGCATTGGCAGGCAGACTCTCAACCACTGCGCCACCAGGGAAGCCCTGTTGGAAGGTTTTTAATCACAGTCTCAATTTCAGTGCTTGTGATTGGTTTGTTTATATTTTCCATTTCTTCCTGGTTCAGTCTCGGAAGGTTGTGCTTTTCTATGAATTTCTCCATTTCTTCCAGGTTGTCCATTTATTGGCATATAGTTGCTTGTAGTAATCCCTTATGATACTTTGTATTTCTGCAGTGTCTGTTGTTACTTCTCCTTTTTCATTTCTAATTCTGTTGATTTGAGTCTTCTCCCTTTTTTTCTTGGTTAGTCTGGCTAATGGTTTATCAATTTTGTTTATCTTCTTAAAGAACCAGCTTTTAATTTTATTGATCTTTGCCACTGTTTCCTTCATATCTTTTTCGTTTATTTCTGATCGGATCTTTATGCTTTCTTTCCTTCTGCTCACTTTGGGGTTTTTTGTTCTTATTTCTCTAATTTCTTTAGGTGTAAGTTTAGGTTGTTTATTTGAGATGTTTGTTGTTTCTTGAGGTAGGATTGTATTGTTATAAACTTCCCTCTTAAAACTGCTTTTGCTGCATCCCATAGGTTTTGGGTCGTCGTGTTTTCATTGTCATTTGTTTCTAGGTATTTTTTGATTTCCTCTTTGATGTCTTCAGTGATCTCTTGGTTATTAAGTCATGTATTGTTTAGCCTCCATGTGTTTGTATTTTTTACAGACTTTTTCCTATAATTGATATCTAGTCTCATAGCGTTGTGGTCGGGAATGATACTTGATATGATTTCAATTTTCTTAAATTTCCCAAGGCTTGATTTGTGACCCAAGATATGATCTATCCTGAAGAGTGTTCCATGAGTGCTTGTGAAGAAAGTGTATTCTGTTGTTTTTGGATGGAATGTCCTACAAATATCAATTAAGTGCATCTTGTTTAATGTGTCATTTAAAGCTCGTGTTTCCTTATTTACTTTCATTTTGGATGATCTGTCCATTGGTGAAAGTGGGGTGTCGAAGTCCCCTACTATGATTGTGTTACCGTTGATTTCCCTGTTTATGGCTCTTAGCATTTGCCTTGTGTACTGAGGTGTTCCCATGTTGGGTGCATAAATATTTACAATTGTTATATCTTCTTGGATTCATCCCTTGATCATTTTGTAGTGTCCTTCTTTGTCTCTTGTAATAGTCTTTATTTTAAATTTTATTTTGTCTGATATGAGAATTGCTACTCCAGCTTTCTTTTGCTCTCCATTTGCATGGAATGTCTTTTTGCATCCCCTCACTTTCAGTCTGTATGTGTCCATAGGTCTGAAGTGGGTCTTTTGTAGATAGCATATGTACAGGTCTTGTTTTTGTATCCATTCAGCCAGTCTATGTCTTTTGGTTGGAGCATTTAATCCATTTACATTTAAGGTAATTATCGATATGTATGTTCCTATTACCATTTTCTTAATTGTTTGAGTTTGTTTTTGTAGTCTTTTCCTTCTCTTGTGTTTCCTGCCTAGAGAAGTTCCTTTAGCATTTGTTGTAAAGCTGGTTTGGTGGTGCTGAATTCTCTTAGCTTTTTCTAATCTGTAAAGGTTTTAATTTCTCCATCAAATTTGAATGAGATGTTGCTGGGTAGAGTAATCTTGGTTGTAGGTTTTTCCCTTTCATCACTTTAAATATGTCCTGCCACTCCCTTCTGGCTTTCAGAGTTTCTGCTGAAGAATCAGCTGTTAAACTTATGGGGATTCCCTTGTATGTTATTTGTTGCTTTTCCCTTGCTGCTTTTAATATTTTTTCTTTGTATTTAATTTTTGATAGTTTGATTAATATGTGTCTTGGTGTGTTTCTCTTTGGGTTTATCCTCTATGGTACTATCTTTGCTTCCTGGAATTGATTGACTATTTCCTTTCCCATGTTAGGGAAGTTTTTGACTCTAATCTCTTCAAATGTATTCTTAGACCCTTTCTTTTTCTCTTCTTCTGGGACCCCTGTAATTTGAATGTTGGTGTGTTTAATGTTGTCCCAGAGGTCTCTGAGACTGTCCTCAATTCTTTTCATTCTTTTTTCTTTATTTGCTCCCTGGCAGTTATTTCCACCATTGTATCTTCCAGCTCACTTATCCGTTCTTCTGCCTCAGTTATTCTGTTATTGATTCCTTCTAGAGTATTTTCAGTTTCAGCAATTGTGTTGTTCATTACTCTTTTTTTTTTTTTTTTTTTTTGTGGTATGCGGGCCTCTCACTGTTGTGGCCTCTCCCGTTGTGGAGCACAGGCTCCGGACGCGCAGGTTCAGCGGCCATGGCTCTCGGGCCCAGCCGCTCTGCGGCATGTGGGATCTTCCCAGACCGGGGCATGAACCCGTGTCCCCTGCATCGGCAGGTGGACCCTCAACCACTTGCGCCACCAGGGAAGCCCTGTTCATTACTCTTTGTTTGCTCTTTAGTTCTTCTAGACCTTGTTAAATGTTTCTTGTATTTTCTCCATTCTGTTTCTGAGATTTTTGATCATCTTTACTATCATTACTCTGAATTCTTTTTCAGATAGGTTGCCTATTTCATCTTCATTTATTTGGTCTTGTAGGTTTTTACCTTGCTCCTTTGTCTGTAACGTATTTTTTTGTCATTTCTTTCTTTTTTTTTTTTGATGGGTGGTGCTGTATTCCTGTCTTACTGCTTGTGTGGCCTGAGACATCCAGCCCTGGAGTCTGCAGGCAGTTAGATAGAGCTGGGTCTTGGTGCTGAGATGAGGACCTCCGGGAGGCCTCACTACGATTGATATTCCCTGAGGGCTGAGGTTCTCTGTTAGTCCAGAGGTTTGGACTTGGAGCTTCCACCACAGGAGCTCGGCCCAACCTCTGGCCCCGGAACCAAGATCCCACAAGCTTCGTGGCGTGGTAAAAAAAAAGGAGGAAAGAAGAAAAGGAGCAGTACAATATCAAAGAACGGAAAACGAAATAAAATAGAAAGATAAAAAATGTATTAGGGAAAATAAAATTATAATTGAAAGCACTGCAACAAGGCAAAATAAAACCACAGCAGAAAAAAGAAAAAAGGGGGGGGAGGGGCAACATGGCTTATAATTTTTAATTTAAGTCTCAAAACAATTTTTAGTTACCTTATTAAATGCAATACTGCTTCATTTAGGGAATAATACTTTATTTAAAATAATTCTTTTTTAATGAGCTCCCACAGAATGTGTCCATACATATCAATTGGATATAATTTCTAACCAATTACTCTTTTAGTCATAATAACAGATTGCTGAGCAACCCATGATGTGTGTTTGATCCATTTGATCCAGTTATCCAGTGAGTAACTTCAGGTAACCAATTACTTAGCACTAGTTCTAACAAAAAATGTCTGCTTTCTCTATTGTCTGAAAATGGGAGATACTAGAGAATCTTGTGGAAATCAACCTTCTTTGCCATCATTCAACTTGTCTTGGAGAAATATGAAAGGTATGAAATTTTATTGCTGGCATTATTTTTTATTTTTGAAATTCAAGGCAAGATTTCTAATAATTAAAATTTTTTCATAGTGTAAAGTTTTTAAAGTTTTTTTTTTAGTGTTAGGTATAACTGACAAAACTGTAAGATATTTTTAGTGTACATAACGATTTGGTATATGTGTACATTGAGGAAGCATTCCCCCATTGAGTTAACACATCTATCACCTCACATATTTACCTTTTTTTTTCTTGGTGAGAATATTTACATTCCACCCTCTTAGCAAATTTCAGTTATACAATACAGTGTTATAAACTATAGTTACCATGTTTTACATTAGATCCTCAGACCTTATTTATTTTATAACTGAAAATTTGTACCGTTCTACCTACCTTTCCCTATTTCTCCCCATTCTCCAGCCCCTGGCAATTACCTTTCTGTTTGTTTCTGAGTTCAACGTTTATTTTTTAGATTCCACATGTAAGTGATACCATGCAGTGTTTGTTTTTTTCTGTCTGGCTTAATTCGCTTAGCATAATGCCCTCCAGATTCATTCATGTTGTTGCAAGTGGCAGGATGTTCTTCTTTTGTTAAGGCTGAATAATATTCCATTGTGTGTATGTATGTATATGTACATAAATATATATATGTATGTGATATACGTATATGTATCACGTTTTCTTTACCCATTCATCCAATGGACACTTAGGTTATTTCTGAACCTTGGCTAATGTGAATATGCTTCAAAGAATTGGTGTACAGATATTTCTTAGAAATAATGATTTCATTTTTTCTGGCTGTATACCCAGAGGTGGGAGTGCAGGATCATATGGTAATTCTATTTTTCATTTCTTGAGGAATCTCCATCCTGTTTTCCGTAGTGGCAGTACCAGTTTACATTTCTACCCAGTGTACAAGGGTTGCCTTTCCTCCACATCCTCACCAGCATTTACTTATCTCTTGTCTTTTTTTTTAAAAAAAAAATATTTATTTATTTATTTTTAGCTGTGTTGGGTCTTCGTTTCTGTGTGAGGGCTTTCTCTAGTTGCGGCAAGCGGGGTCCACTCTTCATCGCAGTGCACGGGCCTTTCACTATCACGGCCTCTCTTGTTGTGGAGCACAGGCTCCAGACGCACAGGCTCAGTAGTTGTGGCTCACGGGCCTATTTGCTCCGCGGCATGTGAGATCTTCCCAGACCAGGGATCGAACCCGCATCCCCTGCATCGGCAGGCAGATTCTCAATCACTGTGCCACCAGGGAAGCCCCTATCTCTTGTCTTTTTGATATGGCCATTCTAACAGGTTTGAGGTGCATCTCACTGTGGTTTTGATCTGCATTTCCCTGATGATTTGTGATCTTGAGCACCTTTTCATGTAGCTGTTGGCCATTTGAGTGTTTTCTTTGGAAAAATGTCTATTCAGGTTCTTTGCCTGTTTTTTAATTGGCTTATTTGGGTTTTTGCTATTGACTTGTATGCGTTCCTTATGTAATTTGGATGTTAATCCCTTAGTGAGTATGTGTCTTGCAAATATTTTCTCGTTCCATAGGTTGCTTTTCATTTTGTTGATGCTTTCCTTTGCTGAGCAGAAGCTTTTTATTTTTAATTTTTATTTATTTATTTTTTTAAAGGGAATAAAATTGCTTTATTGAATAATTTATCCTTTCCCTGCTAACCTGTATTGCCAACTTGGTAATATTTTATTTATTTATTTATTTTCAAGGTAACAGTAGTGTTTTTTATTTCCAAATTGCACACATGTCTATAAACCTAATAAATAGGTTTTTTCTATTTTTTTTTAATACAGAAGTTTCTTATTAGTCATCAATTTTATATGCATCAGTGTATACATGTCAATCCCAATCGCCCAATTCATCACACCACCATGCCCCCATGGCTTTCCCCCCTTGGTGTCCATACGTTTGTTCTCTACATCTGTGTCTCAATTTCTGCCCTGCAAACCGGTTCATCTGTACCATTTTTCTAGTTCCGCATATATGTGTTATCATACGGTATTTGTTTTCGGCATTCTGACTTACTTGACTCTGTATGACAGTCTCTAGATCCATCCACGTCTCAACAAATGACCCAATTTCGTTCCTTTTTATGGCTGAGTAATATTCTATTGTATATATGTACCACATCTTTATCCATTTGTCTGTCGATGGGCATTTAGGTTGCTTCCATGACCTGACTATTGTAAATAGTGCTGCAGTGAACATTTTGGTACATGACTCTTTTTGAATTATGGTTTTCTCAGGGTGTATGCCCAGTAGTGGGATTGCTGGGTTGTATGGTAGTTCTATTTTTAGCTTTTTAGGGAACCTCCATACTATTCTCCATAGTGGCTGTATCAATTTACATTCCCACCAGTAGTGCAAGAGGGTTCTCTTTTCTCCACATCCTCTCCAGCATTTATTGTGTGTAGATTTTTAAATATCTTCCAATTTATTTTTGTCTTCTTCATTTTCTTTCATCAGCGTCTTATCGTTTTCAGTGTATAGGTCTTTCACCTCCTTAGTTAAATTCATTTCTAAGTACTTTATTCTTTTTGGTGCTATTGTAAGGAGGATTGTTTTCTTCATTTCTCTTTCTGATAGTTCATTGTGAGTGTACAGAGAGTCAATGGATTTTATATATATTGATTTTGTATTGTGCAACTTTACTGAATTCATTTATTAGTTCTAACAGGTTTGTTTGTTTGTTTGGTCTTTAGGGTTTTCCATATATATCATGTCATCTTCAAATAGAGACAGTTTTACTTTTTCCTTTTCAATTTACATGCCTTTTTTTAAAGTTCTTTTAATTTCATCTATCTCCTCTCACCATCCTGTCTCACCCTAAAATGTACCTAAACTCTGTGGGAGCAGAGACTTTCTCTGTTTAGTCCATTGCATAGAACAAGCCATAACCCCTGGTAAACATTCAATCAATATTTGTTGGCAAAACCTCTTTAAGTAGGGCCTCCATGGGAGCAAATAACAGTATGTGTAGAATTGCATGTTTTGAAAAGATGATCATTAAGCACTAAAGATGACTTTGAAAGGGGAAGAGAGTGTCTCCCCACAGGTAGCCAGAGAGGAGAGTGGAATCTGAGGAGCACGTCTCATTGGACCGTGAGCACCGTGGGGTGGGCTTGGGGTCTCTTTCATCTGGGATAATGCCAGGCATGTGGTAGAGGCCCATAAAATGCTTGTTGCATCAGTTATTTAACTAGTTAATGGGCTTGTATTCCACTCAATTCAGTGCACATTTGAGAACTAGTTATGAGCTGTGCAAGTCACTGGGGAGACAGAAAGATGAATAAGACAAGGTCTTTCGCCTCTAGGGATTAACAATTACATAAGTAAGCCTCAGGTCTTTTTAGTCCCAGCTGTAGAGTTTCACTTTTCTTCCAAGAGGGCTGCATCCCCAAGCCACTGCCCAGGGACCCTGTGAAGAAGCTTCTAAAGGGCTGGGCCTGAGAGATCACCCAGGACAGCCCTGCCCAGCAGGGGCAAGATATAGAACACATCTGCCTGTGTGTACCAGATGACCTGTAATACTTGCTCCTTTACCAGTTTTAAAATGAGAATCCCCCCCACCCCCCCTGCCATTCCCGAGACCCAGGATTAATGACTGAAGGGGCAGGGACCTCCATACAATGTGTACCTGGCTCAGTGCCCGTTGTCTTTGTTCAATGTGGGCACAGTGAAATTTGTCATCCTACTTACCCTTCTGTCCATCCAGGCTTCCTCACATTACAGATGAGAACTGGGAAGGTTTAGTGCCTTGCCTAGAGTCACACTACTTGTCAGCAGCTGAGCCAGAGCAAGAATGCATGTCTTCTAACTACGAGGCCACTGCTATTTCCAGGACACCATCTTCCCTCAACTCACATTGTGTGGGAGACAAATCATATCAAATGCTCCCCAAATTGTCAAGCAGTGGGGTGTTGATCAACATCCAAAATGAGAATGATTTTAACCTTACCGTGTTAAGCTTACCATGAACTGCAGCCCACCAGCCATAACTGCTCAAGATGGACTCACACATCTACCTCCATCAGGGACCTTGCTTCCTCAGTTATTTAGTTCTAGATATCACAAACCCCAAGGAAAAATTAGTAGGGGTGGCCTCAGGAAGAAGCAGGAGAGAAGTGATTCCCTCCCTTGCTGACTTTGGGACCTTGAGCAAGTGTCTTAATCTTCCTGAAGCTCTGTCTCCTCATCTAGAAAACGGAGATAATAAGAGGGCCTGCCTTATGGTTGTTGTGAGAATTAAATGCATGTCAAGCCCTTAGTAACGGCTTATAGTAAGTGCTCAGTTAAGTGTTAGCCGTTGTTAAAGCATAATTATTTTAAAAGATAAAATCATCATCTCATACAAATATCAAATGAGCATGTGTCAAGGATTTATTTAACTCATTAATTGATGAATAAGTAAGATGTTACAACTAGTTCAAAGGAGAATTCAAAGGGTAAGTGCATAGATAGGCAACCAAAGATGCTGAAGTGAATTGGCTTAGGAGATGCAAAACTGGCTCCTTCCACAGGGAGAGGGAAAGCAATTGCACTTTCAGGAGGCAAAATGCAATTGTGTGTCTGTGGGCAAGAATTGTTTGCACTCAGTTATCTACAATTTATGAGTTGTAAAATAGCTCAAAGACCACAAAACATGCAAAGTCCTCATAGTACAAGGTAACTGGAAAGGGTGAACTAGGCAATGTCCATTCACCCTTCTGGTGCATTTCAAAAATTTTCACAATTATTTCCTACACAGTTTTTATTTTTGCTAGTTCCTTATTTACATCCTAGGAATGTTTTGAAGACCAATAAAATCATGTATATGAAAAGTTGTCATAACTAAGATGTATTTTGCAAACACTAGTAGTTATAGTGTAAAAGAGAGAGGTGAGGTAGACTTGCCTTTGAGTCCTACTCCTGACACATTCTTTTAATGTTTTTTAAATTGTTATAATTAACATACAATATTAGTTTAGTTCTGATACTTTCATGTGACCTTGAGCAAGTCACTTTGTAGCTTTGTGCCTCTGTTTTCTTAGCTATAAGTCAGTATGTAAGATTCACTGCATAAGGTTATTGTGAGGATTAGATGAGGTGGTACGTGGGGAAATACAAAATGCTGTACCAAGACGAGATGTGGTTACATGATTGCTCTCAGCTTAGATTTTGGTTCATTTTTCTTTCAGGAGACACTATAGGATAAGAGATGGAGTGATGAGTTCTCAAACTCACCAGGTCATTATCACTGCAGGTTGTAAATCATATGGCGGAGTCTTTAACTCAGTAACAGTGATGAATGACACTCCTGTTAACCCAAAAGCACTTCTCCAGTATTCACCTACATGTCCTGAGGGTTCCGGAGAGAAGCTAGCGGTGCCAGGAATGGTAATGTTGATGACTGTGGGGCTGTGTGTCCCTAATGCAGCCTGTTAGGACTGTATTTTACTCTCCTCAATTCCTCCCCACAAAGCTGTCATCCCAGAGTCTCCCCTGGTCATCATGTTAAAAGAGACTCATTCAACCAGCCTGTGGAGACTCAGGAATTTGCAGGAATTGGGAAGGAAAACCTTTGGCCCAGCACACTCGTCTCCTGGCCCAGTTCTGTGTTTTAGAATTGAGAAGTGATGAGGAGGGTTTGGAGTGAGTCCAGGACCTGACACTGAATGCACTGAAGGAGATGAATGAGTCCTGAGTGGGAGGCGTTGGGTCCACTTGGCCTGGAGACGAGAGGGTGGGGGCATGACTCAGGGTGGACGGAGGCTTCCAGGGGCCAGCTTTCCCCCAAGGCTGGGACGGGACAAAGGAACTCAAAGATTATGAGCAGCTTATAATCTTTGAGCTGCTTTGAGTAGCAAAGCAGCTCAAGGATTATGGTCATGGAGACCAAGGACCTCTCTGCCCACGGTGATGATTACTGCAAACACATTTATGAAGGCTGTGCTAAGTTCCTCTCTAGAGGTTTTGTAGAACAAGAACGGGTCTTTCTTAATCTAGAATATTACAGGTCATGCTCCCCTAGAGGCCTAGGCCTGGTTCAGATTTGAAGAAGGCAAAAAACAGATGAGGAAATCATACCTTGCTTGTCAGCCCTTGTTTAGTAGGAGTTAGGGGGCGAGGGAAGGAGAGCTTGAGCGTCCGAGCTGGCCTCCTTGTTCACCTCCCCGCCTCCCTGTGCCCTGGGAGGTGACCAGTGCACCCTGCTTGTCTGTCACAGCATTTGTCACACCGTGTTCTAGTTGTTGGCTGACTGACGTCCTCTCCTCAAAGGCAGAGCCTTGGTTTTCATCTCTGTGTCCCCAGCCCCTGGCACAAGGCCTGGCACATAGTAGGGCTCAACAAACACTTGCTGAATGAGAGCACTGACGAACGACTCCTTGACAGGCTGAGGTCAGGTCAACAGAAACCTCAACGCTAGAGACACTGACAGAAAACCCCGTTTAAAAGCTGGTTGAGCCTTGGGCTTGAGCTCTGATGAACTGTTCACCATAAAACACTACGGAAGCCTGGGTCCAGATTTCAGCATTCGTAGTGAGACTATTTTCAGCTTTCTCAGAGACAGCATCTGTAAATAATCAGGCAGAGTCTTTTATAAAACAACATAGAAAAACCTCAAAGGCTATTCTAAGGCTGCAACATTTAAACAGGATTTTTAACCCATGGGGACGCCAAGATCAACATGGAGCTTCCTGCACATAAAAGCCTGGAATTTCATAGCAGTGTGAGGTCAAAAGCTATGATCGCCTCTCCCCCTGTCTAAATTATACACTGCTTAGCATTCATGTGAGCAGAGGGCCGGGGTGGGGACAGGCCTGTGGTTACGTAAGTCCCATACTGTCTTCTCTTCTTTTGTGATACAGTGTCCATGGTGACAGTGATGTGGGAGTCCAGGCTGGCTGGACCAATGAAGGCAGAAGGTCACTTGTAGGTCATGCCATGATTGAAGTATTCAGTGTAATTTATAACTGGGCTTTTACTCTCCGTAGAAAAATGATCAGGGACATTTGTTGTATAATGTTTTCTCTCACTAGAAGATGCTGTCCTTAAAACGAAGTTTGGGGGCAGCTATAAAAGTCTATCTATAGAACATTCCAAAGTCACTTTCTTTTCCTTCCCAGTTGGAGGCAGGAGCAAGAGACCGTCTTCTTCTAAGACGAGAGGGAAAAGATGGCGTTAAAGCTTGAAATCGAATGAACTCCTCAGCCTCTCAACCTGCATAACTGTCTCCTGGGCACTTCTTCCACGGCCCCTGAACCGGGGGCCACATCGCCCAGTCTGACTAAGGTGACCACAATTACAAACAAGGGAAAATCAGAACGACCCCAAACCGTCCTACCATTAGGCCAGCCCGTGAGTGTGTGTATGATGTGACAGCTGCCTAGTTTCTCAAGTTTCCTGAAAAGTCACTCACACGCACTGATCCTGAGTCAGCCTGTCTTGTTACCTGGGAAGGCCAACATTTGAACAACGATCATTATAACACTTGGTCGTTATACAATGTAAAAAAAATATTTATAATCAAAAGGGTTTTTGAGGTTATTTTCTTTAAAAGTAAGAATTTTATTTGGAAAAATTAGATATATTCATTTTAATCCTGTGTACTCTGGACTTGAGGGTAATTCATTTTTGTACTCCTAGTTAGCACAGTGTCTGGAAGATGGTCTAAGCCCAATAAATATTTTTTGAATGAATGGAGTGAGAAGAATATTTACAGAGCAAAAGCCTCTGGGCTGGCTGGCTGTGAGTCCAGTGGTGTCTTCTTTCTGCAAACTCTGAAAAATGTGTATAAACAAAAAGATCAGAGTGGGAATTTTAAAAGAACATTCAGTATAATTTTCAATAATTTATACTTTTAACCTCATGAGTACCGTATCTAGAATTGTGTGTGAACACGCATACACCCCAACACTCCCATGTGTATATGCTTAGAATATAATACATAGATTGTGTGTGTGCACATATAAATGCACTTTTAAAGCTATAGAAAATATAGATAAACCCATCTACAGCACATTCCAGGAATAAAATTGGAAGGAGTAAAATTGGAAAAGATACAGGGAATGTTCACATTTTTACCTGATATATGTCTCATTTGTTGAAACCTTCTTATCATGAGTATTCGTTTGTCTCCTGTTCTTAACACACGATGTGGCCCTTAGCAAATATTCAGTCAGTGTTCAGCAAACACATAGGTGAATCAGTCAGTAGGGTGGCATAAAAATTATACTCAAACACCTGACTTTGAGTGAGGTAGGAGTGGGATGAGAATAAGGAAATTGAGCTGAAGGTCTAGGGAAAGAGAACATCATCTGGCTCTGTCGCTGGTAGAGGCCAGCAGAAATAAGGGAATAGTTGTGAGGCTGCCATTGCTAAACTGCGTATTTCCCACTTTTAGAAACAAAACTGCCCAAATTAGCCACCTAACTGCTGTTGGCAAATAACACAGCGTTATGTATAGTAACGTAGTGTCACACCGAGTCATAGGTGTTCCTGTGGGTTCGTCTACTGCTTGCACAGAGGCCAGTAGCCTGGCAAGAAAGGCCACCAGCCCTGGCGACTTGCTCACCTGACAGGGCTGGACATGCATGGCGGTCTGAAAGGTCTTTGTACTCACAGCTGTGTTCAGGCCACAGCTGGTTTCCAGATCACCTGGAGAACTAGTGAGACTGGGAGGGAGGCAGTAGTCCAGTGGCTCAACCACCAGTCATTCGACTGAATTGACCAGAAAGGCCAGTCCTACAACTTGAGGTCCAGAATCTGACATGATGAATGAGAGCTTTTAACCCCAGTCTAGCTGACATGACCCAAATGCATGAAACCCTTTCTTGACCCCTCATTTAGGACATGAGTTGACAATATTGAAAATGCTTGAATGGCAGCTTGGAGTCTCCTTGAAGAAGCTGATAGAAAGATCCTCATGGCAGGAATGTCTAGATAAAAGTGCCATCAGTAGGCAATGGTGGGAATCACTTCAATATTTTAAGTGAAGAAAGTGCTGCTCGTTGGCAGTCTGGGTGGCAGAGTCGTTTTAAATGTGGCGACAGCCCAGACTTTCTGTGCCTTACTCATGCTGTGAAGTAGGTGATTTAAGCCACTGACTTCCTAAATTAAAGGCACAAAAAGGCAGACATATAATTCTTTTAATTACACCTCCAGATTCCTCCTACATTCCTTTGAGTCCCTCATGTTAGCCTCCTGCTTCATCGACCTACCAGAAGAAGATGAGCAACGGTGAAGGTAGAGGATCTGGAAAAGGAGAAAAGACCTTAATTCTTTGGCTTTCACTGTAGCCTTTCTCAGAAAAATAAAGGCACCATATTTGGAAGTTTTGAAAATATGAAATCTGATTTCTGCCGATAGCAGAGAATAGTAAAGCCTTTCAAGGTAGAAGTGAGTCGTACCTGTCTACATTTTTCACCATCTGCTCTCTACCATATTAATAAAACATATTTGGTTTATATCACCAGGCAAGAAGGTTCAGTTTCCTCTTGTATTTCTATTAAAGTATATGCTCATTACCTTAATATGTGGCTTTCGTAACTCAGCATTAGAGACAGCCTTCATTTTCAGAAGATACGTAGCCCTGTGCAATTTAAAGCTCCGTATGCAGCCATTTAGCTATTTTACTTAAAAGAATTAATTGAAGTAGGTGCTTATAGAGCTACATCACTTTTTCCCTGCTAGATTACATGAGAAACTGAATTTTGGAATGAAGCAGTTGAGTTTCTCTTGTGTTCTCTCTCACCTCCTCTCTCCTTTGTAAGCTGAGAAAAGCCCCTCCATGATTCCATGGTCATTAAACTAGCCTAACCTCACCCACCCCCATTCCCAGCAGTTACTCTTGATATCAGCTCAGTCTTTGACCACGTAACCCTTTGAATGATACTCTAAGAATGTCCATGTTATGGTAAAATAGGGCCACAGTCTTTACTGGGGTTTCCCAGGGAAAGGCAAGGCAGGACAGGGTAAATGGTTTAGGATTAGCCAGTTTAATAATTTTGGAGGGCTTTGGACCATACGGTGTTCTCAGTTGTGTAGTGCCCGGCCTGGAGTGACTAAGGCAGAGGAATATTGCCTCCTGGGGTGTACGGACCAGACAGAGGAACTGTGGCTCTGGATTCGTTTGCTTGTCAAAGACCTGCTCCAGCCTGGGTCCTTTGCCATTTCCAAGGATTGTCTGGCTTCTGGAGGGAGCAGTCCCTCTCCAGCCAGAAAGATTTTTTTAAGATGTCAAAACATTATAATATACAGAAAATTTAAAATACATACAATACAAATGAGTTTAACATATTTGTCTGAATCTTTCTTCGTTACCTCTTGTGGAGTTGCACGATCATTTGCCAAGTATGTTCTAGAAGCAATTTGTCTTCAATGGTACATGATTTTGAATGCATGGTACAGTATTTCTTTTTTTTAAAAAAAAATTTATTTATTTATTTATTTTTGGCTGTGTTGGGTCTTCGTTGCTGTGCACGGGCTTTCTCTAGTTGCGGCGAACGGGGGCTACTCTTCGTTGCGGTGTGAAGGCTTCTCATTGCGGTGGCTTCTCTAGTTGTGGAGCACAGGCTCTAGGCATGCGGACTTCAGTAGTTGTGGCACGCGGGCTCAGTAGTTGTGGCTCACAGGCTGTAGAGCACAGGCTCAGTAGTTGTGGCTCACAGGCTTAGTTGCTCCGTGACATATGGGATCTTCCCAGACCAGGGATTGAACCCGTGTCCCCTGCATTGGCAGGTGGATTCTCAACCACTGCGCCACCAGGGAAGCCCCCTGGTACAGTATTTCTACAGTCCTCAAGTTATCATCCAATAAGGAGTTTAACCTCTACTAGACAGCTGGAGGGGGGAATCAAGAACCCCCCTCTCCTCACCCAAAAACATTTTGAGGGCTGTTTATAGATTTTTAGACTTTTTTTCTCTTTCTGTTGTATTTCTGCAAAAGAGATTAAGCCTATGTAGATTTTGTTGCTTGGCGAAACTTAATGAGGCTTTTTCCCTTGTCAGTGTACTTGGAAATACTGAGGAATCGTTCCAATTTGCCATAATTTCTCAGACACCCGCTGGCAGCTAGCCATAGGAAAATGTTTCCCTGTTCTAAGACTGAAGCAAGGGCTGAAATTTCATTTTGGTGAGACACACTTTCATAAACGGTCATCAAACATTTTATTATTTCACGTTTGGATGATTTACTAGCTATCTATTACTGTAAAACAAACCACTCTAAAACTCTTCAGCTTAAAGTTATTCTTCTTCTATCTCTGATCCTGTGAGTCAGGACTTTAGACAGGGCAGCAGGTATAGCTCACCTCTACACCGCCGTCGTAGGGTCTCAGCTGGGGTGATGGGAATGGCTGAGAGCTAGGTGGCCTGGGGGCAGCTGGGCAACTCTCTCCTCATATGACCTCCCCTGGTGAGCAGCTTGGGCTTCCTTACAGAATGGCAGCCTCAGGGTAGTCAGACTTCTTATGTGGTGTCTCAGGGCTCCAAAAACAAGTCTTCCAAGAGTCAGAGAGTAGAAGCTCATAGTCCCTTAAGGCTTGGAAATTGACATGACAGACAGCTTCCTTTCTGCCATATTCTGATGGTTAAGTTTTCACAAAGACACCCCCAGTCCCACCCTGCAGACTCAAGGAGAAGGAACATAAATTACACCTGTCAGTGGGAGGAATAGCAAAGAATCTGTGGTCATCTTTAATCTACCACAGGTGGCAAATCAAAAATCCCCCCTGCCTCGCCATTTACCGTATCTACAAAAAGGAGATTCTTTCTTTCTTTTTTTAAAAAATAAATTTATTTATTTATTTATTTATTTTTGGCTGTGCTGGGTCTTTGTTGCTGCGCGTGGGCTTTCTCTAGTTGTGGTGAGCGGGGGCTACTCTGCGTCGCAGTGCACAGGCTTCTTTTTGCGATGGCTTCTCTTGTTGCAGAGCATGGCTCTAGGCATGTGGGCTTCAGTGGTTGTGGCACATGGGCTCAGTAGTTGTGGCTCGCGGGCTCTAAAGCACAGGCTCAGTAGTTGTGGCACACGGGCTTTGTTGCTCTGCGGCATGTGGGATCTTCCCTGATCAGGGATTGAACCCATGTCCCCTGCATTGGCAGGCGGATTCTTAACCACTGCGCCACCAGGGAAGCCCAAAAGGAGATTACTTCTGTCTCACTCTGTGCCTGCCTTAAAAAGATAGATATTCAATGCACTTCATTTCAGAGTTCTTTCTATATAAAGATTACTGACCGCAAATGTTTTGATGGAAAAATTTTGATCTCACATTCAAATTATGACTTCATAATTATCTAAAACATATGCATACATGTATGCAGATACTCAAATGTATATCCTTAAATGTATTAGATATTTTCCAAAGAATATTGAGATGTATTATCCGTTCCCTGCATCAGCTCTTAGGTATTATCTTCACTTTGTGGTTGAGGAAGCTGAGGCTCTGAGTGGTTAAGTGTCCCAGATCCCAAAGCTACTAATGGTGGAAGAGGCAGGACCAGAATTCGGTTAGCTGCATACTTTCACTGATGGCTTCCTTGAATTCCGTAGTAGAGGTAGAAGGAAGCTACAGACTATGGTAAGGACTTTTTTTTATTATTATTATTGGAGTATAATTGCTTTACAATGTTGTGTTAGTTTCTGCTGTACAACAAAGTGAATCAGCTATATGTATACATATATCCCCATGTCCCCTCCCTCTTAAGCCTCCCTCCCACCCTCCCTATCCCACCCCTCTAGGTCGTCACAAAACATCGAGCTGATCTCCCTGTGCTATGCAGCAGCTTCCCACTAGCCATCCATTTTATGTTTGGTAGTGTATATATGTCAATGCTACTCTCTCACTTCGCCCCAGCTTCCCCTTTGCCCCCTGTGTTGTCAAGTCCATTCTCTACTTCTGCATCTTTATTCCTGCCCTGCCACTAGGTTCATCAGTATATGGTAAGGACTTTTAATAGATATATATCATCATTTTGGATGTTTATCTCCTAAAATGAAGAGAAGATCCTTCGCTTCAGGCAAATACTTGGTACTTACATGGCTCTTCTACTTACAAAGTATTTTCACACCCATTTTTTTACTTTGTTCTACATGCTGATCTCACGAGAGAGGTAATACTAATAGCACCATTTTTCTGATGAGGAAACAGAAGTACAGAGAGGTTAAGTAAACTGCTTCTGTGGGTCAGACAGCTAACTGGTAGAGCTGGTGCCCAAGCCCAGAATTTTAAACTCTGAATACTGTGATTTATCCCTCTCTAATCCCCACTCCGCAGCCCCAGGTTCCTTGGCTTTGGAAGGCTCAGAACAGCACATAAATGGCCTAATTGTCTAGGGTGGCACCATCCTCTTCAGGGAGAAAAATGGGAGGCCTCAGAAAACTGAGTAACCCAAAGTGGTTAGAGAAAGGCAAAAGGATCAGGGCAGTGCCAGCACCATTAGAGGAAATGGGGAACACTAATTGTAGGCAGTTTCAACTTGTCTCCAGGAAGAACTAATACTGTTACGATTTCTGCTGATGAATGTGAAATCAGTTGCTATAGCAATGACCAATGTTTCCTGGAACTTGCTGACAGCAACAGGCCTTAGGAGTGAAATCTCTCCTCTGTTAATTATGCTTCTGAGGCTGATAGTAATGAACTTGGCTCTACCATTTCAGCACCTCCACCATGTTTTCTTCCTACCATCATCTCCTCCCAGCCAGAGGATAGGGCAAGACTCTGCTCACGTCACTTGATTGACATGTTGACAGTGGCCCTGGGAACGTGGCTCATCTGTGGTTATGCTCTGGGGAAGGGGAGCCAGGCTGATGGAGAGAACAAGGCAGGGGTTTGGAATCTGGGTTTGAACCTGTGTCGGTGAATATTTGGGTAGAGCCAATATCTCACATACATCTATAGATGTCACATAGAGACTAGGGAATAAGTGAAACAGCATTAAGAAACACCTCCCCTTTTCCATTTAGATGTGAGCAGCATGTCTGAATGTTGACTGGAGCTAAGGACATGTTTCCTAGCTCCCCATTCCTTCGCCACTGCCACCCTGACCCTCTTTCTCTTTTCAAGCTCCTCCTTGTGTTGGGACCTTTGCATTAGCTATTCCTTCTCCCCAGTGTTCTTGGTATGACTGGTTTCTTGTCATTCAATCTCCACTTAATAATCACCTTGATAATAATCACTTAATAATCTCCTCTTCATAATCACTTCCTTGAGGACCCAAGCTCAAAGCAGCCACGTGGATTCTCTGCATACTGCTCATCACTATCTGATATTTTCATGTTCCTTTTTAAAAAATTTTTTATTGAAGTATAGTTGATTTACAATATCATGTAAGTTTCAGGTGTATAGCACAACCATTCAGTCATACATATATATATCTGAATATATTGATATATTCCTTTTCAGATTCTTTTCCCTTATAGATTATTACATAATACTGAGTATAGTTCCCTGTGCTATACAGTAGGTCCTTGTTGGTTATCTATTTTATACATAGTAGTGTGTATATGTTAATCCCAACCTCCTAATTTATCCTTCCCCCACCTCCTTTCCCCTTTGGTAATCATAAGTTTGTTTTCTGTGTCTGTGAGTCTCTTTCTGTTTTGGAAATAAGTTCATTTGTGTGTTTTTGTCCTTTTAGATTCCACATATAATTGATATCATGTGGTACTTGTCTTTCTCTGTTTGGCTCACTTCACTTAGTATGATAATCTCTAGGTCCATCCATGTTCCTGCAAAATGACATTATTTCATTCTTTTTTATGGCTGAGTAGTATTCCATTGTGTATATTTCATGTTCCTTTACTTGTTTATTTTATGTCTCTTCCCCACCTCTTTATGCCCAGCTCAGAGGCAGGTTCGTGGGAGCAGGGGCTTTGTCTGGGTTGGTCACTGTAACCCTTAGAATAATGCCTGGCCCGGGTGCTCAACAGGACGTGTGAAATGAATGAACCTAGCTCCTGCCGTTCTTTAGACCTGGCACACTCTCCCTCACATCCATGCCCTTGCACCTGCTGGACTCCCTACCTAGAATGCCTTTTCCCTCCCTCCTTCCTTTTCTACCTCCCCCTGATTAGCCAAATGTCATCTCATGCTGTCGAGAATGCAGGGTGAGACAGGTCTTCTAACTTTAATGTTATTCTTGGTTTAAAAAACTTTGAGTACAGAGACATATCAGAACTTGATCTTCCCTAGAGCTGGAGCTTCTCATGACCCTCTCTGAAAGAGAAGCCTGTGAACAGTGCTCCTGCTGTGTGAGGGGACACAGCTGGGCGGGGAAGAGTCCCAAAGCTTCCTTACCTCTCTGCTTATAAGGAAAACCATTCCCTACTGGAAAGGAGGCACAGAAGACACTTAAAGTAAGTGGTGGAATTTCTCTAGGATATCGTAATAAGACATTTAATCAAAATATTGAGGGAGTAGTTAGAGAGACCCACAACTCATAGATATCATGACGGTCACTCTTTCTTTACTCTCTTTTCAGCCTCTGAGTGGATTCATTTTTCTTTTTTCCTTTCTTCCAAATCTCCTAAAACCCAGTCCTGTTTCATGTTTCAGTCACCTACCATAGCCAGCATGTGATAAGTACTTCACTCCATGTTCCTGGCTGGCCTTTACTATTTTCAGTTGGCTTTTGCTTTTTGATGAAACAATTCCCAGATTGACTTTTTTGTGGGTCAACACCATAACAGGTCAGGTTTGAATTTTGATCTGTTAGATATTTATGTCTCTTTAAGAAGAAAATAAGAACTGGATAATCCAGAAAAAGGTTTAAATGTCATCTCTCTACCCCATAAATATCTCACCCACATCTACTAGTGTAATGATATCTCATTTGAGGGCAGTGGAATTCAGTAGCCTGACCAGGAACTAGTGCTATTGACTATCGTTTCTTATTTATTTTTCTTCATTCCAGCTTACTATAAGCCTAACATATTCAACACCAGAGTATTGAGTAGTTGAAGAAAGACAGACGTGAATTACAATGTAATCAGGTGCATATGTCACTGTGACAGGCAACTGAATAAATCTCCACGTTATTGCACATGTAGCCAGAAAAGCTCTGCTATTTATTCTATTTCTCTTAGTTCCTGAAGAGTCAATTCCTTTTCTGTGGTGACACATAACCTGCTTGCCAGTGCCTTGTAGAAACTTCTAGAGTCTAAATCCAAAAGCCTTTAAATTTCAAAGAGGTCATCAGATAAGACAGACCAGTGTACAAACAAGACAAGAAAGGCAACTTTTACAAATGAGTCACGTCAATGGGTATCTATTATAGAAGATACAAAGATTAGTACAAGAGAGTTGAACAAATAATTATAATTCAGTTAGCCACAAAAATAAGAGCATGTTGTTGTGTAGAATGACTGGATGGTGCAGAGAAGGTCTGGAGTCAGGATGGTAAGGAATTAAGCCTAACTTCGGGTCTGGAGAGTGGAATTTCCATCCAGGATGGGGTTAGCTTTGTAAGGATTAAGGTATATCTTGTCCCTAGATCTGGGAGAACACAACAGATATGAGGAACAGGCAGCAGTAACTGAAGATAGAAAATCTAGGTCGGCGCCCTCATTCTGCATTTGCTAGTTTTTAACTTTGGTTTGGTTATATAGCTTTATGGTGCCTTAGTTGCCTCATCTAAAAACTGGAGATGGCAATAATTCCTAGGCCACATAGAGTTGTTGCTATGATCAAGTGAAATAATGAATATATAGGTGTTAATGAACTGTAAAACTTCATGTAAATGTTTATTGTTCTCACCTTGACTTGAACAATGTATGTAATTCTAGAGGAATGATCATAAATAATGGCTTCATTCCAAGGTTGCACAAATGCATTTTGAATTCATTCTTTAAAATCAAGGCTACTCCCTTGTCTTTGTGACAGTAGCTTTATTAGGTGCAGAAAAGCAGTGAAATAATTCAAGTGAAATAGCCTGTGCTCAGATAAGGAAACAGTTTCTGCATCCCCTCTTAACTACACAGACATTACGTGTTCACTGTGGCCCACAGGCTCGGTGTGTGGGACCAAGACTGTTTGGTGGTCAGAGTCCCAGGTCTGTCCTTGAGCAAACCAGTCCACCTCTGGGCCTCCATTTGCCAACTTCAGATTAAGAAATCAGACAAGTTGATAAGTAAGGACTCTTTTATCTTTAAAGATCATGTTTGCATAAGAGTTTGGTTTTTGTTTGCTTGCTTTGTTTTGCTTTTGCTTACTTTCTTTACCAGTTTGCAAGTCGTCTCTGGAGCATTAAATTTTATAGTATTGTAAATTCACATGCAGTTGTAAGAAGTGATAGAAAGTGATTCTCTGTACACTTCCCCCAGTTTCCCCCAATGGTAACATCTTGCAGAACTATAGGACAATAGCACAAGTGGAGTGTTGGCATCGGTAGAGTCAAGATACAGAAAATGTCCATTATCACAGGTTCCCACATTTCTCTTATATAGATAGATAACACCAACTTCCCTCCCCTCCACCTTCTCCTTAATCCCCACCAACCACTAATCTGCTGTCCATTTCTATGATTTTTCATTTCAAGGATGTTATATAAACAGAATTATACAATGTATACCCTTTTTTCCCCCCGTGAGCATAATTCCCTGGCGCTTCATCAAGATTGTTCCATGTAATGCAAATCAAAACTACAGTGAGGTATCACCTTACACCAGTCAGAATGGCCATCATCAAAAAGTCTACAAATAATAAATGCTGGAGAGGGTGTGGAGAAAAGGGAACACTCTTGCACTGCTGGTGGGAATGTGAATTGGTTCAGCCACTATGGAGAACAGTATGGAGGTTCCTTAAAAAACTAAAAATAGAATTAACATATGACCCAACAATCCTGCTCCTGGGCACATATATGGAAAAGACAAAAACTCTAGTTTGAAAAGATACATGTACCCCAATGTTCATAGCAGCAATATTTATAATAGCCAAGACATGGAAGCAACCTAAATGTCCATTGGCAGATGAATGGGTAAAGAAGATGTGGCATATGTATACAGTGGAATACTACTCAGCCATAGAAAAGAATGAAATAATGCCATTTGCAGCAACATGGATGGACCTAGAGATTATCAAACTAAGTGAAGTAAGACAGACAAAGAAAGAAATATTATATGATATCACTTATATGTGGAATCTTAAAAAAATGATACAAATGAAATAGATTCATAGACATAGAAAATAAACTTATGGTTACCAAAGGGGAAAGGGGGGGGGATAAACTGTGAATTTGGATTAACAAATACACACTACTACATATAAAATAGATAACCAACAAGGACCTACTGTATAGTACAGGAAACTGTATTCAATATCTTATAATAACCTATAATGAAAAAGAATCTAGAAAAAGAGTATATATATATAAAACTGAATCACTTTGTTATATACCTTAAACATTGTAAATCAACTATAATTGATTTAAAAAATAAAAAATAAAGATAATAAATTTTTTTCAATTAAAAAAAAGATTGTTGCATATATCAGTACTTCATTCCTTTTTATTGGTGAGTAGTATTCCATGAGATGGATACATCACAATTTGTTTCACCATTCATCCATTGAAGGACGTCTGGGTTGTCTTCAGTTTGGGGCTCTTATGAATAAAGCTGTTATAAACATTTGTATACAGATTTTTGTATGAACCCAAGTCTTCCTTTCTCTGGGGTAAATGCCCAGGAGTGCCATTGCATATAGTAGTTGGATGTTTCATTGTTTAAGAAACCGCCAAGCTGTTTTCCAGTGGCTGCACCATTTTACATTCCCACATAGTGTGTGAGTGATCTACTTTCTCCACATCATCACCAGCATTTGGAGATGTCACTTTTTTATTTTAGCTATTCTGATAGGTGTGTTGTGGTATATAATTGTGGTTTTAATTTATATTACTCTCATGACTAATGATGTTGGATATCTTTTCATGTGATTATTTGCCATCTGTCTGTCTTCTTTGGTAAAATGTCTCTTCATGTCTTTCACCCGTGTTCTAATTGGATCATTCACTTTTCTGCTGTTGAGTTTTTGCAAGTTCTTTATATTCCCTATTAGTTCCTTGTTGGAGATATGGTATGAAAATATTTTCTTCCACCCTGTAACTTGTCTTTTCAACCCTTTAACAAGACATTTTTCTAGAGGCAAAGCTTTTAATTTAGACGAAGTTCAACTTATCAATTTTTCCTTTTATGTATTGTGGTTTCAGTGTCAAATCTAAGAACTTTTTGCCTATCTAGTGATCCTAAAGATGTTCTTCTAATTTTTTCCTAAAAGTTTTATGTTTTATATTTAAGTCTGTGGTCCATTTTGAGTTAAATTTCATACAAGGTGTGAGAATTGTCTGTGAATACTCCAGCACCATTTGTTGAAAATGCTGTCTTTCCTCCACGGCATGGCTTTTGCACCGTTGTCAAAAATTTTTGCTTCACCATCAAACATAATTTAGACAACTCAAGAGAAAGAGAAAAATCGATTGCACTTACATATATTTTTGTTTACTCTATTCTTTTTTCCTTTTTTGACATTCCAGGTCTCTTCTGTTTATTTTTCTGTTTGGAAAATTATTTAGTTATTCTTTCTGAGTAGGTCTGCTAGCTACAACTCATCTTAGTTTTCCATCCTTTAAGAATGTCTTCGTTTCCCCTTTTATTCCTGAAGGATATTTTTGCTAGATATAGGATTCTGGGTTAGTTGTTTTATTTGTTTGTGTGGTTTTTTCCACATTTGAAAAATGTTGTTTCCACTTCCAATTTTTCTGATGAGAAAGCCACTGTTGTTTGAATTGTTTTTCCCCCACAAGTAAAATGTTGTTTCTCTCTTGCTGGCTTCAATTTTTTTCTGTCTTTAGCTTTCAGAAGTTTAATTATGATGTGTCTTGGCATGAATTTCTTTGGCTTTACCCTGTTTGGGGCTCATTCAGCTTCTGAATCTGTAGGTTTATGTCTCTTGCCAAATTTGAGAAGTTTTCACAGCTATTATTTCTTCAAGTACTCTTCCACCTCCTCTCTCTTCTCTCCTTTCAAAACTCTGATGACATGAGTGTTAGATTTGTTTTGTTTTGTTTTGTTTTGGTCCCACAGGTCCCTGAGGCTCATCTTGTTTTCAATCTATTTTCTTTTTGTTTTCCAGATAAAATACTATTCTACTTTCCAGTTCACTGGTTCTTTCCTCTGTTCCCTCCATTCGCTGTTGAGCCCTTCCAATCAGCTTGTTATTTTGGTTACTGTGTTCTTTTTATTCTAAATTTCCATTTGATTCTTTTTTTTTTTTTTTAGGTCATCTGTTTCTTCGCTGAGACTTTCCATTTCCTTTCTGAGGTTTTCTATCTTTTTCATTTGTTTGAAACATTCATAATCGCCCATTGAAGCAAGTTTTCATGACTGCTTTAAAATTCCTGGCGGGGAATCCTAAACTGTGTCTTCTGGGTATTGGTATCTATTGATTGTCCTTTTATTATTGAGTTTGAGATTTTTCAGCTTCTTGGTATGACAGTGATTTCAAATGAAACTGGGATATTTTCATATTATTTTATGAGACTCTGGGTCTTACCGAAATCCGTTTTTAGCTGGCTCTCTCTGACAGGGAAGAGGTGGGCACCACCTCACTGCTTAGGTGGGGGCAGAAATCCAGGTCCCCCACTCAGCCTCCATTGACACTTGAGGGGTGACATTTTGTTCATTATCCTCATAGCTCATTACAAAGCATCAATCCTGGGCAAGGGTGGAAGTTCCAGCTCTCTCCGTGGTCTCCTCTGACCCCACAGTGGGGTGGCCTTGTTATCACTAGGCAATGGTGAGAGTCCTGATTCTCCAGTGGGCATTCTCTGACACCACTCCAGAAGGGTGTTGGGCACCTCACGGTGGGGAAGTCTAGGCTCCCCACCTGGGCTTGGCTGGCATGGGTAGAGGTAGGGCCACCATTTTTGTGTGTGTGGTATTTGGCTGGAGCACAGCTTTTATTATTTAAATGTCTGCGGACTTGCTAGGCTGCCCCTTTCCTTGAGAGAGCAGGCTCTTGTTGGGACCTTTTTCCTCTGTGCCCTTTGGTGTTTCTAACTTTGGTTAGAGTTGCTGGCTTCAATTCTAACTATGGGGCATGTGAAACAAAAAGAAAGAACAACTCACCACCGTGTTGTGCCATGGGTCCTGAGATCCCTAGCTAGTCTGCCTTCTTTTCTCTACCTATCAGAGTCTTCTTAAATTTGTTTTAAATCTAATGTCCAGGGTTTTAGTTATACGTAACAGGAGAGATGGGAGAAAGTGTGTCCACTTCATCCTCCTGGAAGCAGGAGTCCTAAGCTTTAATTTTTAGTCAGCTTGGTTTTCCAAGCTCAGTATTTTATGCACATGCGGCATCACTTAACAAACCAGAAGGGCACCAAACCACCTGCAGGAAACATTTGTTTCTAGGATTTATGTAAGAAGAAAAGTGTCTACCACGTGCTTGGCACTTTACACATAATTTCACTTTATCCTCAGAATAACGCTACAGGGAGGGTATTATTAACCCTGACTTACCGAGGTGAGATGTGAAGTTCAGAGAAATTAAGTAACTTGTTCCAGATCACACAGCTAATAATTGGCAGAGCCAGGATTTGAGGCCAGTCTTGCCCACATTTTTCTCCCACCACAGGCCTCAGTCAGCTTGTGAGCTCACTGACACAGAGATGGTCTTTCCTGCTTCTTTTGTGTGCCCATGCCTAGTAAATCCCATGCAACTCCAAATCCGTTAGGTGAAGCCTATTCAGATATGTGTGGTTATGTGTATAAATGTAGATATAACTGCATCAACAGGGAGGCGTCCTCTACTTATAGGAGGTTATTAATAAATACCTATAGGATCAAATTAGTGAGATTCCACAATGCTAACATGTTCCAGTATTGCTGTGTTAAGTGTGCCCATGGTATAACAGACGGATTCCAGTAGTAAATAAATACCTACAGAATCATAAGTAAAGCAACTCATCAACACTCTTTATAGGAATGCTTGCATTTTGGAGAGAAGGAGACATTTCTTTTAGAGCCTAAAACATTTGTCTGCATGCAGAATATCCAGATAATATTCTTTCAGTTGTGAAAAAGCATTGACTTTGTTTAAGGTTAATAAGCTGGTCATAATTATGGAACACAGTCCTTTCTGAGTCAGGCATTTCAACCCCTGTTTTAGTGTGAAATAAGTTGTAGCAAAATTATTTCCTGAGGAGCCCCATACACACTAATGAGTTTAGACCTATTTCGTGTCTCTGAAATTCGACTTACGTAAGCTTAAATCTCTCTCCTTCTTTTTTGCTTTCCCCATTTTTTTCTTTTTCTCGATGTTTGGCAATACTTGAATTCCTTGGAGAGTTTCAGCTTTGAGACAGCTATGAATAATTCAAGTTTAATCCTGCATTTGTTCCTTTCCACGTTCAAAATCTGACATCTTTTTTTTTCCTGTTTGTGAACTACAGGAGTTTTTAGTACAAGATAGTGATTGAAGAGAAAGACTGCTAAAGGAAGTGCAGTATGTGATGTATTATTTATTTATTGAAAACACAGGTGGGTTACATGTATGATATGAATGTTTCTGTTTCTCAGATTTTAATAAGACTTGGTTCTTATGGAGTTAGAGGAAGAGACTGACATTTGCTGTAATCCTATCAGGGGCCAGGCACTGTGCTGACCTTTTATTAGTGTCTCAGTGACCATTATCCTGGTTCTCAGGCCTTAAGACTCAGACTAAAGCTAAACCATCAGCATTCCTGGGTCTCCAGCTTGCCAACCGCAGCTCTTGGGGCTTCTCAGCCTCCACAATTGCATGAACCAATTCCTATGCACCCTATTGGTTCTGTTTTTCTGGGGAACCCTGCCTAACACACTCCATTTCTGACTAAGACTTCTAGACACCTTTCCATCTCTGAGCTTTTTCATACTTTAGGTCCCTGGAGACATCACAAGGCATGCCTTTGAGATGGGGTTTGGATGGACACCCCTCTCAGGTAATTGTGGTCCCATCACAGGAAGGGCAGCCTGGGGAGTACAGGCACCTTAATATAAGGTGCCCACTGTTAACTCACATTGTCCAATCGTCTCAGGGGTGTCTGGGGTCAGTCTGCTCAGGGTACTGGACAGATGGCTAAAGCTGAACTTGGGGTCTAGAGCCCAGCCCTAAGTGGGGAAGTGATTACCCAAAGAGACAAGAGAAAAATGAACCAAAGAGGGTTGCAAGCCAGTCCTAGAGAGCACTGAGTGCCAGGCCACTGTCCCATGCCAGTCCAAGGGGCAAGCAGGGAGCCAGAGAGGAGGGCAAAGTCAAAGGTTCAGAAGCCCAGCAGAGGTAGCCAGGAGAACAGGATGGGATGGGGTGAAAGAGAGATGCAGATGCGAAGGTAGACCAGAAGTCTCCACTGTTGCAATCCGTGACTCTTTTCTATGGCTGCCTGCCATGTGGCCATGAATGAATGGATCTGCCTGGTTGAAAGGCCTGTGCAGTGGTAGCTAATTTTCATTCAGTTTATACAGCCCCATCCTTAGTCCCACTTTAAATCAATATGTGGCTCCATCCTGTCTTTTGAGTATTTTGTTTCATTCAGGAACACAAGTTCATGACTTGGTCACAAGAAGCCTTGGTTTACAGCACTATAATCCAGTTCCCCATAAATTTCTATCATGCTGATAATATCTTTAAACATATGAAATGGCACTTGGAGATTCTTGGAGATTATTAGAGTAAATTTTAATTCATTTTAGTCTCTTGTAAATAGCAGGCAGAGGAATGATATTCTTGCTTTATCACTTGCTTTTCTTTCCTTCTTTTTTTTTTTGCTACATTTTTCCAAACTTTGAAAAACAATTGCTAATAAACAAACAAAGCCACAGGAATTATTCCAGTTCAAGGGAATAAACAGATTTCAAGGGATCAAAAGAAGTCACCGAAGTTCAGCTAGCAGTGCTTTCGTTACTGTATTACACAAGCACGTTGGTGCTGCTGTGTGTGAAGCTGAAGACATCACAGTTTCCATTTCATGCTTAATCTTCATGTGGTTTTGCTATTCTCATTTTACCTAAAATAAGTTACAAAAATAAACCAACTAGAAATACATTTGGGGAAAAAGGGAAAATGACCTGGGCTGGATCTTGGGGTTCTTCCAATTCCAGAGCAGCAAAAGAAAACCTCTTCCCACCCCCTTTTTTTAATACTATAGGAATGTGAGAACGACAGGTGAGCCAACCCTGCACCATGTTTACCTGGCTTCAGGTGAATCAGAAGGCTGCCCAATGACCTGGTGAAATTGCACTGTGGACATTTTAGATTTGAAAGGATAACTATCCTCTTACCTATGGCCAAACTGGATAATTTCCTCAGCTCATCATTTTGGTTAGCTAATGGAAATACAACTGTAATCATCAACTCCATTTATCTTTTTTTTTTTTGCGGTACGCGGGCCTCTCACTGCTGTGGCCTCTCCCGTTGCGGAGCACAGGCTCCGGACGCACAGGCTCAGCGGTCATGGCTCACGGGCCCAGCCGCTCCGTGGCATGTGGGATCTTTCCGGACTGGGGCACGAACCTGCGTCCCCTGCATCGGCAGACGGACTCTCAACCGCTGCACCACCAGGGAAGCCCATTTATCTTTTTGATAGAGATTTCCAAAATAAATTAGATGGATGTGTTTTCAGTTAAAACTGTCTTTTCAGAAGGTTGGACAGTAAATCATCACTGAAAATAAAACAAATACCACCAACAAAACACTCTTTGCTTAATATACTGTTCTTTAGTGCCTCTATGCAAGTGTGTATAGCCTTAGCACACCCAGTGCTGTCTGTGTTCTGTGTATTCAAGGGTGGGGCAGGTGGGTGCTGCTAGCCTGAATTTTCCCACTCTGGGCATCAGAATCTTGTCTTTTATGGTCACCTGTGTTCAAATCTATTTATAATAACCCCTGAAAGTTGTTTGGTTTGTTTGTGTGTTTTTGTCTTGTTTTTTAACACAGGGTCTGTATGAAGACAACAAAAGGATTTCTTGGGAGTGGTTGAAATCACACTCTGTGATAAGTGAAGACCTTACACAATTTGCCACTCATGTGTACAAACCACACAGAAGATAAAGTGGGGTTTGCTATTAGTTACCAGTTCCGCTCATTAAGGACCTGGTTGCCCTTAGGCAGTGGCTCTGGTCCAGGCTGAGTCCTTCTTTTTTTTAATATAAATTCATTCATTCATTCATTTATTTATTTATGGCTGCGTTGGGTCTTTGTTGCTGTGCGCAGGCTTTCTCTAGCTGTGGCAAGCGGGGGCTACTCTTCCTTGCGGTGCACAGGCTTCTCATCGTGGGAGCTTCTCTTGTTGCAGAGCACGGGCTCTAGGTGTGCAGGCTTCAGTAGTTGTGGCTCGCAGACTCTAGAGCGCAGGCTCAGTAGTTGTGGCGCATGGGCTCTAGAGGACAGGCTCAGTAGTTGTGGTGCACGGGCTTAGTTGCTCTGGGGCATGTGGGATCTTCCTGGACCAGGTCTCGAACCTGTGTCCCCTGCATTGGTAGGTGGATTCTTAACCACTGCACCACTAGGGAAGTCCCAGGCTGAGTCCTTCTATCATTTTTGTGTCATCCCTGATCTAGTTTGTACTTCTTACATTCAAAAGGTCTCTCCTAAGCTGGTCATACATAGCTCTCAGTCTTTGTTTCCTAAAGCCTAGGAACCAAGTGTCTCAAAGTCCTCTCGGTAGGATTAGCATTCTTCTGAGTGCTAAGACTATAGATGGAAAGTTGAAAAAACCCCGTTTTAAGGGCAAAGTAAATTAACCCTTGAAGGAGAAGTGAATCCAGATGGCTCACTGTCAGGAACAGGGGCACCGTCAGACACTTCCTGTGAAACAATTAGATGCTCTCCCGAAGTGGTCACTCAGGCCATGGTTGCTTAGTCACTTTGTGCCTTATTTATGTGCTTCTAGCTTTTGTGCACATGACTCACCCTCCAAGAGGCTCCCAAACATACACCTGAAGGCAAAGAACAAACTAGTACTGCTGCCCAAGGCGGAGGAGTGGGATCGTTATACCAGTCATGGAGATAGCCCTAATTCACCTACCGCTAAGACCCTTATTACGTGAAGGTTGAACATCTCACAAGGCAAAACTTCTCCTGGATCTTTTAGATCTCTGCAGTAAAGGAGTCATGAGAAGTCACCTTCTCGCCTCACTTCTGGTAGCCTTTGTATTGTTTGGCCATGGTTACCTGTCATAAATACCCTCTTTTGTACTGTTATGTTACAGTTTTGCTCTACCATGGTCTGCTAGGGTATAATTCTATGTAGAATAGAATTACAGAGTCACACAAATGAGAACCGGAAGGGGTTCAGAAGGTTCTTGAATGTACCCAAACCCTCGTTTTACAGGTGAGGAAACCGTTAACCACGGTGATGCCATGGTTGAACTCAGACCATTTGTTGTGCCTTCCAGAGTAGAACTCTTTCTGCTGTCTTAGGAGGGAGGCCTTTGTTGAAGCCAAGTGTTACCTGCTCCAGAAGACAAATGTCCCTTTCAGGCCCTCTTGGGTCCTCTGAATTCCAGGTCACCACGTAGCACAGATGGTTTTCAGCCTTCCTGTCCCTGGACCCTGAAGAAAGAGGGCTTGAAGTCTGCTCATATGACACGGTGCGGCCACTGCCATGCCCCCAATAATTATACTGAAGCAAATTTTTGAGCATATTCTCTTGAGGTACTTCTTAGAGGATCTCTAAGGGAGAAGAGAGCCCAACTTCATAATCAAGAACATTGGGTACCAAGAGGATACATTGTGAGTCTAAGCCCAGCCCTGGCCCTGGCCCTCCCCATGACACCTGGAGACGTTCAGTTGCAGATATCACAGAACACTGAGGACAAGTCCTTAGTGCCAGTTAGAAAGTATCTTTTTTGTTGGTAATAATTGTGCTTTCATGAGCAACTAAGGAGTCGAAAACAGTTTTGCTTTTTGAAAACCTGGTCTGTTTCCCCTGGAATAAGGGTTGAATCCTTTAAGGAAGCCGAAGGTAACTGCATGGCTTTGACTGACAGAGTTGCTGGGGATTTTATAGAGGAATTATCTAAAAGACCAGCCAGGGGGACTTCCCTGGTGGTCCAGTGGTTAAGAGTCCATGCTTCCACTGCAGGGGGCATGGGTTCGATCCCTGGTTGGGCAACTAAGATCCCACATGCCATGTGGCGCATGAGCAGTGACAGATCTGAAGCGCTATAATGCAAATAAAAATATTTGATTTCACTGATGAATAACTAATTTAAAATACCTAAATACTAAGGAGGTTGAAACCAGCCTGGATGCAGATAGTATCACAACTGAGTATATGCAGTTCCTAGGTGAGAACTGTTGAGTGGGGATCACATCCATGTGCAAAGTGGTCTGCATCCTGTTAGCCCTTGCCTTCAGAGGCTCTAATGAGATTCATGTCCCCATGTAGATAAGTCCCAAGGAAATAAAATTCCATGAACTAATCTCATCTTGGTTTCACTAGGGATAAAGAATGCATTTTAACAAAATAAGGAAGGACAGTTTACTTTTCAGGAGGCTGTAACCATATGTTCCCAGATGCTGCCTTGCTCCAAAACTCAGGGAAAGGAGGTTTAGGCTACTTACTTTGAAAAAAAATCCATACTCAAATTGTTATTTCTTAGAACAGAACAACAAGCACTCTGAAATAGTAAATGTTACCAGAACAATAATAAATAATGGCACAAATGCCCATCTTAAGAGACACTGTCAGTCACGTCTCACGTTGCACAACCAACAGCCACGTGCTCAGGCATTTCTGCAATGATTGAAGACACATCCCGAGAGTTATAAACATCCATCACAGATCCGAGTGTGCATCTCAGGATTCCAGAACCACAGTCTGCTGGTTGTTGACCGTTAGTGACATACCAAGTATTCCTGAGATCTCTGCAAGACCTCTGGGTTTGTGCAACACAACTGAAATACTACTCAGTGTAAGAAAGTACCTGGGGGTAAAATAACCCTTCAGGAAGCCTAAAAAAGAAGAAAGAAATGTGCCATTTAAAGCCAAAATGGCTCTCCTGAAGCATGGTCAAATCATACATGAAATACAATGGCCTTTCCCTGCCAGAGGAGGAGTAATAGCTCATTTCTCCTCACGCCCTGGACCCGCGTTTCCTTTAAGTTTATGGCATGTTTAAGTCTACATTACTGGTCCTTCCAAGTGCATGAACTTATGACAGACTAAAAGGATCCATTTAGCCTGTAAACTGTTGAACACAGAATTGGCCTGATTTAGACTGAAACTTGCTCCACTCTGAGGGCACATCATCGTCTGGTGCACAGAGATTATCCAGATTAGAATTTACCTGGGCCTTTTCCATCTGCTAGATACCCACTTGCCCCAGCCTTTTTTTGCAGTTTCATTCCTCCCAGCACTACCAGCAGACCTGTGCTGGGGACACAGATGGAGGTGAAGAGGGTTCTCTACTCATACTAAGAGAGAATGGCAAGTCCTTGCTGAAACTGTCATGGGACTTTCTGTAGACCCTGAATAAACAGAGCCTCTCCAGTCCCCCACCCCGAGACGCCCTCTAACAAGGGCTGTCTGTGGATTGAGCCAAGATGGGGGCTCTGTCCTAGGTTGGGTTAGTCCCAAGCAAACTGTGAAGCAGATGAAAATTAATTTCCCACCATGCTTCTCCCCACACATCCAGCCCAGGCCGGGGCAGGGGCCTGCTCCTTCCAAGCAGCGGGCATCAGCCTGGGTTGAAAAACTCCACTTACTGAACACAAAGCACAGTTCTACCCCACAGCGTCTGCCTTGTGAAAACGCAAGCCAACAACCTGCCAGAGAGACTTAGAGAAAGCTTCAGATGAAGGTAGAGGCCATGTGTGTCCCATTCATGTGTGCATCCCCAGGGCCTGACCCTTCAGAGGAGTTCAATAAATATTTGCTAAATGGATGAATAAATTAGTGAATGTCATGTCAGACATGGGGTGGCAGAGCTCGGGCTGCTCTCGGGGCTGGTTTGACAAGAAAGGACACTCTAGCAGCAAGAGCTGGGGACAGAGGAGAAGGATCCTTTTGAGTGAGCTGCTCCGCAGCCCCCTCTTCCTGGCCACACACACCCACTGGGTCTCTAGTGCCGGGGTCACCCCCCCCCAACCCCCGCCAGCTGTCTGAAGTTCATTCTGTCAGTAGCATCTTACACTTGGCCTGAGACCAGCAGGGTAGAAAATGTCCTCGACCTCAGACTCTGTTGTGCATTTTCCAGGATGGCATTTTGGGTTTGGGTTGTTTTGGGTTGTCTTGTTTGGTTGGTTTTGCTTTTTTATAATAGTGCCTTGAGCTGCTGATAGAGTAGCCTGGTTTCCATGGGTGGCCCTGAGATGCTTGGCATTATTTGGACCTACTCTCTTGTCTTAAATTAGTAACAAGATCAGAGGAATCTGGATATGTTTAGGTTAGGTTTCAGGTCTGGATACTGCATATAGGCTGGCATTTGATTCTTTCCTTCTTGTCTTATTTAAGTCCACGGGTATATGAACACCTCCAAGTAGCGAGAAAAGAGGCAGCATGTAGATGAGAGCAAAGCCATTAGCTTACATATCTCCCGCCGGCCCAGAAAACATGGAGGTTTTGCCTGTCTCTGTTCCTGTCTTTTGTTGGCTTCAATGTCAGTTTTCTTCTCGTTCTTTATATAATTATTGACTTCTATGAATTTCACTGTGGATGCCACTGAGTTGGATAGTTCAGTGTATAAGCTAACTTAGAGTCGGCTTATGGTTAACTAACTCCTCCCTAGCTTGAACCCTCCTTTCCCATCCTGAGGTTTTCTGGACCTTGCTACAGGCAGCCACCCACCCTTCCCCCAGGGCCCTTCCCTGCAGCAGGACCCACTGAGTGAGCAGAGCTGCTCCCACCTTCCCATGGAGCCTGGGTAGGACGGCCGGTTGTTTTCAAGCATTAGAGAAAAGTCTTCACTGGCAACAGTGGAGAAATCTGCTGACTTGGAGTTTTTACCATAGAAGTGGGCGGAAAGGGAATGGGCTGCTTGTTCCTCTCACCTTGACGGTGGTAGCAACATCCCTCTAAAACTAGCAGTTGGGACCCTTGAGATTGAATGTGCCTATAGCAGCTCTCATTTTTTCAAACCCAGAATGGGGTGACAAAAATCAGTTTACTGGAGGTGTTAAGACTGTAGATATTACTGTTGCCAGATGAGAGGCAGCACGGGCCAATGGGAGGAGGAACGGCATGGTTCCCTCCACTGTCTCGTGGTTCCCATGCTTCCCTGACCTTCTGTGGAGGAAAGACGTGTGAAGACAGGCCCCGATTTGGGTTGCTTTAAACCTAAGAAGTTAGGTCGTATACCTTACCTGCTTCCCTTTAGAGGCATTTGAGACACTGGGACATGTTTGGTATCTGTCGCTTCCCTTCCTTTGTTGGGAAGTGCTCTAAACCAGAAATGATGTAGATGTGGAATCAACTGTGAAAGTAGCATTTTTTTGGCAGCCCCCAAAAAAGCTCCCTCTGCTTTTTTTTCCTGACCTGTTACTAACCCTGAGTGAATGAATGGGCCAGTCTTTAGTCTTTTGTCTCCAAGTTTTCCAATTCAAAGGCATGGAGTGTCCTG
Source organism: Pseudorca crassidens (assembly GCF_039906515.1). Lineage (NCBI taxonomy): Eukaryota > Metazoa > Chordata > Mammalia > Artiodactyla > Delphinidae > Pseudorca > Pseudorca crassidens. The sequence goes on along the minus strand of NC_090307.1, from coordinate 54,441,310 downwards.
TGTCTGGTTCCTTGTGCCTGGTTGAATGTATTTACCAGTTGTATTATCTAGTTTTAACCTTGACAAAAGGGACACATGGCTTGAAAAGACTCCTATAAAGGAACCATGGATTAAAGATAACACTCTAACCATACAGTTCCCAAGAAAACCGAACAAAAATGGCAGAAGTAGCCCTCCTGCTACTCCCACTGCAGAATGTTTGCCAACCACACTACAAGGTCACAGTGTTACAAGGTAGAAACAGTGGCAATCTAATTTGATTTAATAAGCAGTTGGCCAAAAACCTCCAAAAATTTTAAAATGTCACTGGGAACCTGGATGAAAATGTACATGTATAATGGTTATGATAAATCTCAAAATCTATTTTGTGCCTTGAACTGTTAAATAATGGTAATAGCCTGTGTTGATAATGTATATGTTAACAAATAAAGAATAAAAAAAATAATAAGGGGCTTCCCTGGTGGCGCAGTGGTTGGGAGTCCGCCTGCCGATGCAGGGGACACGGGTTCGTGCCCCGGTCCGGGAGGATCCCACATGCCGCGGAGCGGCTGGGCCCGTGAGCCATGGCCGCTGAGCCTGCGCGTCCGGAGCCTGTGCTCCGCAACGGGAGAGGCCACAACAGTGAGAGGCCCGCGTACCGCAAAAACAACAACAACAACAACAATAAAAATAATAAGGATTTGGAGGATATATGTTCAAAATGCTTAGAACCCACTGCGCTAGGAAATGGCATCTTCTGAGGTTGATGGTCAAAGGTTGGTGGCATGTTCAAAGGTAGAGGTGGCCTCAGAGGACAGGCCTGCCTGCAAAATCTGAGGGAAGATACAAGCCACTGATGAGAAGAGTGGGGAGTACGTTCTGCACAAACCAGGAGGACAGGAAATCTCCCATCTTTCCAGAGATACTCAGAACTAAGGAAGGACCCAAGGAAAGTGGACGCCACCTCACCAAAGGAACCAGTTCCGTCTAGGAGGTGCTTCTAGAGCAAAATGAATACTACAGGGTCACCTGGCCAGATGGAAGCCCATCGGGTCTAGATAACTCATGCCAGCCTCTCCCTGCAGAGGTCCAGCATTCCGAGAACACAGACAGGGGTACATGGTAGACTTTTATTCGAGCCTTTGGCCCCTTGCATTTTAACAGCCTGGTGTGGCCTTTTCCAGTTAAGGTGAACACACTTTAGAGTGTCCATCACTTTTCAAGATTTCTGGAAAGGAAAGGCTCCTGCCAGTGCTGCAACATTCATTGGTGCAGGTTTTGCTTTGCATAAAGGCTCCCAGAAGGGCTGAGCTGACTGGAGGGGTCACCTTTTTATAACTTACACAAAGGCACCTCTGTGGACCCGCTATGGCCATGACCTTGCTGTGACTTGTGGCCGACTAGAGCCAAAATCAGAACAACAAAAAAAAAAGATCCAGCAGACAAAATGCTAAGTCTGATGAATTTTCACTTTTCAACCCGGAGTGTGGCTTGGTATAGGCCACGGTTAAGTAGGTTCATGCTGCACTCCCTTTCAGTGTTGTTAGAGAGGCTGCTTGAAATCAGATTAGGTGGTGGCGAGAAACCCAGGTGAAAAGTGTGCTGCAGTCACCAAGCTCTCTCCCAGAGACTGCAGGCATTTGGAAAAAAGAATGAGTACTTTGATTTTGTTTTTTGACCAAGGCTTTTTTTGGAGGGGTTGCACGCATGCCGTTTGCTTCCAGAAACTAACAAGCCACATGTTCCCCATTAGTTACATGTGGCCACTCTTTCCCAAACACTTTCTCTTTGGGCTCCTCACCAAAGAAGGAGAAGCATTCATTGTGACTGGGGCTGGGAAGTGACAAGAGAGCTCCGTGGAGGCTGACACGGGTGTCACCTCCATTTGTGAAGCTGGTAGCAAAGTCATCAAACCCAGCCGGGACCGGCTCCTTGGCCGTGTGCTCAGGGTTGCATAGGACCTGTAAATTGCATGGTAATGGCCGGCGCCTCAGCAGGAATAGACATGTGCTTTGAGTTTTCCCAATGAGTCAGACGCACGCCGCGAGATAAATGCTGATTGCAAGCAGATGTGACGTGCGCTTTTTAAGAGGGACGGGCAGAGGGGGATCGTGTATTGGCATCTTCCACACTCTTTGAGATGACGGACTGACACTTAATGGAGTCTGGTCCCTTAACAAGAAACATTGCGTGGTGGGTGATTTCCCCCCCTCCACCTCCCACCCCCGACACCCTTCTTTCTTCCGTAAGAGGAATCTACATTTTAAGCCTTAAATGTAAACGTGTTCTGGCTCCAATTTGTCGGCTGACTCTAATCGCCTCGGAACTTACATAAACTCTAGGTGAGTAATTTCCCCAAGTACGGTGCCCCCCTTGGAATGTGTGTGCTGTGAACTCAGATTAAACTTTTAACCTCACATTTTTCTGGGAAGGATTATTATCCGTGTTTTTACTGTTTGAAAAAAAGACAATCAGAAACTCAAAAATGTCTAGTGTTCTTTCTGTGGTTGAGTTGGTACACCTCTCACGAGCCTGCCCTTTGTGTTGTGTGTGCCGAGAGATCGTGGACACCCTTGGCCCCTAAAATTGGGGATGAGACAGCCTGTTGTGGCAGAATTGAGACTGTAAGGCACGGACACTCTCGCCTTCCTTGTGACACTCCCAACTGAACTGTGAACTGTTTGTAGGGCCCTGTGCCCTCCCACCTCAACTGCAGAAATCCCGAGTGTCTTTCTGCTGATGCACGCCATGTCCTGTTGCCAAGTGACCTACATAACACGTTCGTCAGCAGAGCAGGAGGTCTGAGTCTTAGGTTTCTGCTGCATTTTTCCACACTTGGCTTTCAATCACCTCATCTCCTTCCAGCAACTGGGTCAGTGCTAGGCTCTCCCAGAGTGTTTGTCGAACCAGTACCAGACGCCAAGCTTGAAGATACAGCATCTCTTTACAACCTTAGTCCCTTACTCGTTAATCACTTGCTGGGTCTATCAACTAAGTCTGTTAGCCCTTTAATGCCAGAGTTTTTTGGACTGAGTTGGCATCAACGTGGAAACAAATGGACTGGCTTCTTCTCCCAGGAGCTTCTGGTTATTTGTACTTGCTTTTTGTTGGATGCCTAAAAAGAGGCAGCTGGTATGGTGTCCTGGGAGGAACGGTGGGCTGGGGGTCCAGTATTGGTTCTGCCGCCTTGGTCTGTGTGGCCTTGGTCAAGTCATTGTATCTGACAGGGCTTCAGCTTGTGCATTTGTAAAATGGAGGCGTTGGATTCAGTGGTCTTCCTGTTGAAACAGTAATAATCCCATTAGTTTTATTGGCAGATTTCGAAGGAAAGCAAACACCAAAGCAAGAGGCAAAAATGGGAAACCTTCAAGGTAGAAAGTAACTGCTTGTCGTATTGAACATTGCTGTGCAAGGCCCTTTTAATATGTCGCGATGCAGCATTCTGCTGAGAACACTGTGATGCTCTTTTCATGTTCTATTTCATCATCCTAAGAATATTCTGGATTCTTGAGCAAACGAGAAACACTATTCTGGCACTGGAAGAACAAAGGGAGGCTGGAGAAGCATCGTTTCCACCCCAGTGTTTGGAAAATTGATTGAGTAATTGGTTTCTGGTGTTAACTTTCCTTTGCACTCATATGCATAGATATTTGCCCCCAGGATACCAGGCTGCCTCCCATCCCCCTTCCTGGGCCTCTGTCCTCTAGAATCACAAACCAGAATCAGCTGCACTTTTTTCTGTTTCTGGCTTCCCATGATTGCTGTTTTGGTGTTAGCCTCACCAATGGCAAACAGCTGAAACTGACCAAGTAGCAAAGGCCATAGGTGGATGCGGTGGGAGCATCCAGGTATTGCCGTCTCTAGAAGAGAGTTGGAGGATTGGGGTCTGCTCTGAGGACTGGTACCCCACCTTCTGGAAGACGGCATCACCTGCACTTGTGCTTCTAGCAGCCACCACCAGGTTGTGAATGTTGAAATGCATTTTGTTATCAACCTTGGTAACAAACATCAGAAGGGTCCCACGTGCTGGTGCTGGAACAGGAGCTCTCATTTACTCATTAATTTTACCAATGTTTGTGGAGGACCTGTTGTACATCTGGAACTTTGTATCTGGAGATACAAAGACAAGTGCAAATGGCATTGCCTTCCAGGGGTTTATGATCTAGCAAAGGACAGAGGGGTGTACCTGGTCTACTGTATAATGTATGTGATAAGCTGATGGTGTGGATGAAAAGCTGGGCAGGAACAGAGATGGGGACTCTTGCGTTCTGCCAGGCTTTTGGTTGACTGAGAGACAGGCAGAGGGTATTCCAGGCAGGGGAACCTACATAGGCAGGTGTAGAACAACACGAAAGAGCACAGCACCGTGAAGGCGTGACGTGGCTCAGTGTGACTGGAGCACAGATTCAAGGTAAAAAGTGGCCAAAGACAAGGCCGGAAAGGCAGATTGGGATCTAGAAGAGGCTTATGCAGGGCCAATGAGTTCCATACACATTTGTTCTCAAAAAGATTCGGGGCGGTTTACCCCAACACACACTACATAGAAAAGAAATTAAAGTGTAGGGAATATAAGGGATGAAAAATAATATAAGACCATGAACAGTTAGTTCATATAGAGTTTATGTACCGTTAGTTGTTAGGGGTTGGACAGAAATTGACTCTGAGCTTCCTAGATGCCAAAGCAAAAAGGGAACTGTGAACTTTGCTATACCCATATGAGAAAAAGCCAATTGCTCAAAAGAAACAGGCTTTTGCTGGAACTAAGAGCCAAGGGAAATTTCTCCATTGATTCTCATCGAAGGCTCAGTGTGGGGACACAGTGGAAATATCTTCCCTGCACTAGCAATTTTTATAGGACTGTTTCTTGTAATGTCCCTCAATGCAAGCCAATGGCATACTGCCAAAGTGTAATTCAGTAAAACCAGCTGAACACAGGGCCAGAACGATTCAGCCTAAGCCTGCAGCTTTTCCGTGGTTTGGCTTGGTGTGCGGATACAATTTAGGGTATCTAGAGAAATAGAAGTTCTTCATATCTTTTAGGCAATCATCCATGAACATTATTTCTTACAATGGGGCCCTTAAAAAGTATTGGACGGCAGGCAGTGAACTTGAGCTTCCATTCATTGGCAGAGACCTCAAGAACAAAAGAATTTGAACTTTGGGTTATGTAACAAAGAAAAACAATATTTTTCCAAAGATGTTTAATCATGGAAGGAAAGTAATTGGTTATCCTGGACTAATAGTGCAATCCCATGGCTCGGCTCCAACTGACCTGGAATTGAGGCTGGGTTGCTAAGTAGAGTTCCCTGACCTGCCGGCATGTGTATTGCTGTGAATCTAGGTTGAAGGTGGTAGCATAAAAAGTCCTCACAGAAGTAAAGCTGTGGGTTGAGCATCTTTTGAGATTTGGTTCTTTTCCTTAGCAGCTAAAGTAATTGTGTGAAGTGCAAACCTAGGTTCAAGAGGCTGATGCGTGTGTGTGTGTTATGTGTGTTGCTGCGGTCTCAGAAGGCCTGTGGCATTCACCGAATAGCATCTAAGGTAAAAGTGTAAATTTTGCCGAACATAAATCAATCCCAAATATTTATACAACATGGTACAACTCGTAAAATGTATTCCCATTGTTCCCATCCAGTATCTAAGTTGAATTGCATAAAAACCTTGAGCAGGCCTGGTATGATTATCCCATCAGACAGATGTGAAAACAGAGGCTTGATCAAGTTGGCATGGATGCGAGGTGGGAGAATCAGGATCGTAACCCAGGTCTTTCGATTTAAGTATAGTTATTGTTCTACCTTCCCAGGCCCAACTGACTTACCCAAAGGACCAGTGAACTGTAGGTTACGATGACCATGCTCAGCAGCCACCAGGCTAGAGTAGCGCCTGTTGGGAAAAATTCCAAACACTGTAGGGTTGGAAGGCTCACTGCAGTTAACTCAGAAAAAATTTCAACTCCTTAGGCCGGAATGCTAAAGGGAGGCATCTGTTCATGGGAGGATGAACACTCTCTAGTTCCTGGACCCCACGCATGGCCCCAGGTATACACTGGTCAGAGACAATGCAAGGATCTGTTCTTTCACCCTTCTATTTACCAAACATACATACATGTTGCCATACATGAGTGTGTGGATGGTGTAATGCAAGAGTAGCTTCAAACATTGGAGAAACTTTAAATAATCTTACCTATTGGTATTCAGTGATCAAATCTTCTCAAAGCTAACTCATTGTAAATATGAGTTTGAACTTGAACTCTGTATGTTGTAATAATTGCTTTTCAGAGTACTCTACTTAAGTGGAAGCGTTGCCACCTCTTTTCTACTTATTCATTGAACATCTAAAGAGCTAACTCGTATCTAGTTACTTTGGTGTTACTTTTGTGGATATAGACTGTTTTCACTTGATTCTCCCTGAAAATACAAAGAGGGGGTGAAATTCAGACATCAATGCCACTGCTGATACAATGCACTAAATTGTAAGCTAGGGTCCCAAAAGACAGCATTCTCCTCCGGATCAGCAAAATTACTTATAACTAGAGAGCCACAAGCACGCAAAAGGATGATTTCAGTATAGCACCAAATATCCCCAGTTTATAGTCAGGGAGGAGATTCCAGATCTCAGAATGGTGGGCAGACCTGGTAACTCAACACATGTTATGTATTCACTAAAAAACCGAGACGCTTTTGATGCAGTTACTTGCCAAAGGTTCCCAAAAGCAACCCATCCCCAAACTGATCAGGATGAAATGTTCCAGAATGTTCTTCCCTGTTCTCTGTTAGGGTACACACATTACCACTTACCTCTTTCCAGGTGGCACCTGCACACACTCCCAAAATGAGAGGATACGTCATCTCCTGAGTCTCTTTCAGTTCAAAACTTGAGAGTTTACTGGCTCTACAAGACGAAGGCAGCTACACACCAAAGAGCCTGCTTCTCTCCAGCCTCCCAAATTGTTAGAGTTTATGTTAATTCAGTGGAAACAAAAGCCTTTGACAGCCAAACTTGAGACTGCTTTGGGAAATCCATTGTTTAGAAATGGCTTTGCGATACAACTGGAAATTCAGGTTAAAAAAGAAAGAAGAACAAAAGAAAAAAAGAGTGGAACCAGTTCCCTGTCAACACAGCTCCCTGCACGGTTGGTTACTTCCTGACAAACACCAGTTTGCTGCTGTGGGGACAATGTGTGTCCCACCAGTGTAGCAGCAAGGGGTGTCCAGGTGCCTTCTCTGACCTGCTGCTAAACAGTGACAAAAGCATTAGGAAAGCAGAGCCTTCTTCACTCTCAGGGATTATAGCACATGTGCCAAAGGAGTCCTTGCCTCTGTTATCGTTTTCATCTTTGACCACAGAAAAGAGTCATTTGCTGAATGATCCTTAGTGCCAGGAAATAGATAATGGAACGTCTCCAAAAACCTCTGGGTCCCAGAGAGTAGTTTCTGCTTCAAAAAATTCCAATTCAAGTTTCTCATCTTGCTTCTTGTTCAAAAATAGCTCACAGGGGGAAAGGTGTAGGCCATCTCTGCTTCCATAACAAACCACGGTTTGGGTAACAGGACTCGCTTCCCTTCCCAGATTTTGGGAGCATCTGAGGCCTGCTCTTGGAGAATGCAGATGTGATTGAGAGCAGTGTCTCCCCCTGCTGGGCAAAGCACTTCCGGGTCCTGGAAACTGCCACAGGTTGAGGTGGCACCTGTGAAACAAGAGTCTGGCAGTGTGTTCGCGCAGTGTTTTGTTTTCTTTTGTTTTTATTTGTGCTTTTAGTGTTAAAGAAAAAAATTCTGTTGGGAGCTTATCTTTGATCTTTCACTTAGAACAAAAGCCACTCATCAGAAAGCTATAGATGAGGTTTGCGGATACCATGGCGGAAAATGAATTCCCATTTGTGGCCTGATCTGTGAGTGGGATTCTGACCACGAACGAGATTTCCACATCCACTGGCCAGGCTCGGGGATTAGCAATTTTTCAGAAGTACCACGCCAAGTTTCCAGCTCTATTCTTCAGGCTTGAGTCTGTGGGTGGCACTGAGTGAGTTTGATTCTCTCCGGGAGTAGGGTGAGGGAAGGGGAGGATTATTCTGAATTAGTGGAGGAAGACCAGGGATGACTTTATTTGTGACTTGTGGTTGGATTTAAGAAACTCAAAGGGCGCTTTAGGACCTACAGCGCTCTCATTTTAAAAATTGGCTGTATAGTTTTCTGTAGCATGGCTCTGTGTGTGTACGGGTGGGGTGTGTGTGAAATAGATATATGTATCTTGCTTTTCAAACATTCTTTCCCAATTCTCCTTAAAATAAGTTCCTTTCCAAAGTTATATTGGCTGAAAGTGTATCAGTATAAATTCAATGATAACAGTAAGCTCATCTTTTCAGTTGTTAATACTCTTAGGAGAGTTGTGGTGAGTTGGTCTGTCTTCACACTAAATTGTGAATAATGTGATCATGTTGCTTTCCTTCTAACGCCTGGCTTACACGCTGTCCAGGAGAGGGAGTGTATGTTGTCAGATGAAGAGGTACTCGGAGCGAGGAATTTCCAGTAGCTGGCAGGCACATGAGCCTATGAGGACTTCATAGGCAGAAAGGGTACTCAGAAGAAAGAAGGGCAATGCAGAGATACAGGCAGGAGGCCTCCAAAGATAAACTTCTACTCTGTTGAAAATGTGAACAAAGCTGACCCTGGTTTGGGGAGGGAAGGTGTGTGCTCTCCCAAGGGTTCTTCGACCAAACAGAAAGGGAGATAAAGGTAGGTGAGAATCTTATAAGCACAGTCAGTTACGGCAACTGCTGATGTGTCAGCTCCCGTTCAGATTTCCCTGGGAAACAGATATTGTGGCAAAAGCTAGTTTTCATGTCACGTTAATTAGTTGCCAGGAATACCTTCAGTTGTTTCCCCAGCACAGCCCTGTTTAGTCCATGTTTCTGACATACCGGCTGTCTCGGATATGAGTGGCCACAGGTAGTTAATGAAATGACTTCAGCGTATTTAAACGGACGTTTACAAACTTCGCTGGGTGTGTGGTTGACATCTGGGGAAACCCACACACATACAAAAACTTTGAGTGACTCTCTCTATAAAGAGGCCGGTGGGTGATTGTGCGCTCCCACTTGGAAGCCACGTGTGCATGCACAGTAATGGTGGCGCCATGCTAATTAAGACTAATGGCCGAAAGAGCCTTTGCCGATGATCCAATTAGGTGGATGGAGTTAGAGATTACACAGATAACTCTAAGACATCAGTCTAGTTCAATTTTACAAGGCCTATATTTAAAATGAGGTGGTATTTGACTATAATAAAATAGTATAATAAGTCGTTTACTAGGTCTTGCCGTTGTGGAAGCTGAGGGCTACTAACAGCCTTAAAAGTTACCGTTTAAGCTGGATTTTTTGGTTTCAAGGACTAATTATGTTGATGGCTTATTACCAAGTTCTTTTTGTTTCTTATGCCTCCTGCTGTCCAGTTGAGACTGTTTTACAGTTCATTAGCCCCTTGACTAGAAGGTAGAATGGAAGAAGATAAAATTCACATCCTTCTGCCTAGCAGCAGATCTGGTACGCTATTTTGTGGAGAAGATACTGAACCTGTTGATGAAAACAGACCTTTGTGTTCCCGTGGATTAAATTTTCCTTTGATTTCCCCAGATTCCTGATGTTGGAGAGAGCTAATAATTAGCTGAACTGATTATTTCTTGGTAGGGTAAAAAGTAAAGTCAGCAAGCTTCTGCTTTATATAACATTAATTTTGTCACATGTAAGGAAAAACACTGATAAACCCAACAAGATAGTGAAGCTTTTAAAAATTACACATGGTTTGTACTGTGGTTATACTCATCAAACTGAGCTTTGCTTAACTCTGTAAACGTTGTCAACAAAGAGTCTGAAATTTCCCAGAGCACATTATTTTTAATAATATCACACTCCAGTGTGACATGGAAAAACATCGCCAAGAGATTGCTCTATGGCATAGAAGCCTTCAAACATTTAAGTAGGGAGAGACAAATCACAGTGTTTTACTGGTGGAAATTTCCTCATGAGGCTTAGACTATGAGCAGAAGTTTCTCTGCCTCTTACCATTAAGCATGGATTTGGGGGAGAAAGAGGGGGTAAGAGGATGAAAAAGAGCCAGGAAGGGTGCTGGAGCCTCAGTTCACTGCTTTTTCGAAGGCACCCCTTCTAGTCACTGCTACACGATCAATTCCTCAATGTGCTCTTTAGTTTCATGTCCTGATACAAGAGAACACCAGCTTAAAGCAGGATATACTTTATCCCTCTTGGAAAAAGAAATAACAAATCATTAAGGCCACAGCTCACAGGGGCCCAAGTTTATTGGCAATAAAAGGCAGCTGTGCTGACAACACTACCAATTAATCTGCCAAAAGCAAGCATGTCACTGTTAGAAAACAGAGCAGGAGGCATCCAGGGATCTATATAAAGCGTAGACACCAATCTTAAACAACAGGGGCAGCAATGTGGCACCCACCCTGCAGCAGATGGAGTAAGTTCTGCATTCTTTGTCCAAGAAAACTCCTTACTATGTAGAAAAACCCCCAGCCTGAGTCAGGTATACACCTGGCCTCTTCCCGAGGCACTGGGTCCCTCAAAGGTGCTGGTAGGAACAGAAAAAAATATTTGGGAGTTAAATTTTTTGAGCACCTTGGGCATTTTCAGTTATGTTATTTCACTCAGTCTTCACAATTACACTGCTGAGGAAGTATAAGCATCTTAGTGTCCACAGGTGAGGAAACTGAGGCACGGAGTTTCTCAATTCAGGTCTCCCTGGTTCCCTTATCCATTCTTCTCCCATGACAACGTGTATTTACAGATGAACCATCAAGAAATGCTTGATCTAGACCTGGCTGCCATGAGTTCATGGTGTGACTTTGGGTAAGTCTCATAACTTCCCTGAGCCTCAGGTTTGTATCTGAAAAATAAGAGGTTATTGTTGCAAAACTATACATGCTCTTACCATACGAGCCAGCAATCACACTCCTTGGTATTTACCCAAAGGAATTGAAAACCTGCATCTGTGTCCACACAAAAGCCTGCACACAGATGTTTATATCAGCTTTATTCATAATTGCCAAAACTTGGAAGCAACCAAGTTGCCCTTCAGTAGGCGAATGGATAAATAAACTGTGGTACCAGCAGATGATGGAATATTATTCACCACTAAAAAGAAATGAGCTATTAAGTCATGAAAAGACATGGATGAAGCTTAAATGCACATTAAGTGAAAGGAGCCAATGAGAAAAGACTACATACTTTATGATTCCAACCATATGACATTCTGGAAAAGGCAAAACTATGGAGATAGTAAAAAGATCAGATGTTGCCAGGGGATATGGGGGAGGGAGGGACGAACAGGCAGAGCAGAGGATTTTTAGGGCAGTGAAACTACTGTGTGTGATACCATTATGATGGCTACGGGTCATTATACATTTGTCCAAACCCACAGAATATACAACCCCAAGAATGAACTCTAATGTGAACTATGGACTTTGGGTGATGATGTGTCAATGCGGGTTTGTCAGTTGTAAGAAATGTACCATCTGGTGGGGGCTGTTGATAATGGGGGAGGCTGTGCATGTGGAGGGGTGGGCAGGAAGTACGTGGAAAATCTCTATCTTCCCTTCAATTTTACTGTGAACTTAAAACTACTCTAAAACATGAAGTCTTAATTTTAAACAAATTTAAATGAAAGGATAGAAACTCAAAGGTCTTACTGAAGTGCTTCTCCAACTTTAATGAGCATGGGAATCACCTGAGGATCTTGTTAAACTGCAGATTCTGACTCAGCAGGTCTGGGAGAGGCCTGAGGGTCTGCATCTAACAAGCCTCAGGTGATGCTGATGCTGGTGTAGGAAAGGAGATCATAGAGCATCATCACCCTGGGATTCCAAGATGGCAGCCACCACGTCTTCCACTCATCGCTGCAGGCTTGCGTTTGGTAGGTGCCTTGCATACTTGGTTTTCAATAATGTTAGAGACGTTGGATCTGCTTAGTAGAGTAAGTGGCTCAAAGTAAGGGAAGTTTTTAACTTTAGCTGCTCAGTGATTCTGCAGTTCCCTGAAGGCTCCATCCTTCAAGGGCCAAACCAGAGCCTGGCCTTCTCCTCTACCCCCACCCCACCCCACCCCATGGCAGAGTCCCTGATAATCCTTTCTCCACAGTGGGCTTATTCACCCTACCTCTATCTAGCCACAGCTCAGTCTGATTGACATGTTCCAGAATGAGACCAACCTTAAAGGACACCTGGTAAATACCATTAAGAAGCACCTTACTCTTCCAAAGATTTTATTTATTTTTGCAGTTTAAATCACATCCTCCCCATGTACACTGTGACATGTAAAGTTTCTTCCTCCATTCTGACACCCCTCTTTGTTCTGGTAACCAATACAGCACTTTATTAGCCGTCTATGATGGCTTCATGCATTTTTTCCTTGTGCAGTGGTAGTTACTGCTCTTAGGAATGGTTGCAGAGGCCAGAGGCCAGATTTTCATAATCTCTATGGGGAAACATAGTCATAAACTCAAGACAAAAATATGGCATGAATTCAAAACTTTTTCTTTCTGTCGTTTTTTTAAATCCCATTTTAAACCACTTGTTTAGAGTTGGATCTAATTAGAGTATTTCAGAAATAAGGGCTTACTGTGTTGAACCTATAAAGAAGCGGCTACTATTTTTTTAACCTGATCTTTTCTTATAATGCCCAAAAGGACAACACTATGTATTTTGTACCACTGTCAAGGGACAAAGACAGCTCCAAATATTTGACCTAGATAAACAGATTACCATTCATTTCATCTGAAAATATAGGGATAATTAACTTGGACAACCATATAAACAGCAGGGGTCTCCTCCTGAGTGTCTGCCTTCTTAAATCAGCAGATAGCCTCCCAGAGGGCTGCCACAGCGGGGCCATTCAGCTGCCTCTTTTATTGCTCTATTTCCCATTGTTCTAATGAACTGTATGGTATTGTGGAAAGAACTTCTGGGCATTTCAGTCTTCTGGGGTTTATTCGTAAGTCCCAGTCCACTCATGTTTATCCATTTGGTAAGGTTTATAATGGATTTGTTCTCCTGAGTTAAACAAAATTTTTTTTCTTCACTGTGCAAAGTTGTGATTTAGTCCATTATTAGTCACTGAGCCCTTGGAATCAAAGACATCTGGAATCACAGAGTTACAGCGGACCCGAAGGGTCACGTGGTCTAATCCCCTGTCCGATGCCTGATTTCCCTGTAGATTCCCTGCCCTGTGGGCTTCACCATAGTCTGTGTTCGAACCTGTTCAGCCACAGGTTATAAGTTAGTCTTTGCAGAGTTTTCATATGAAAGTTCTTCCGAGATGGAGCTGAAATCCATTTCTCTCTAGTTCCCACCCTTTGATATCAATGCAGAGAAAACAGAACAGGATGGTTTCCTCTTACACCTGACAGGGCCTCAGGGAGTTTAAGTACGGGTTATACTCCCGAGTCACCTGTCTCTCTTTCCTTCGCCAGTTGTCCTTATGTCAGAGATCAGACGCTTCACCATCCTGGTCACTCTTTGAACAGGCTCCTACCTCACCAACCTTCCTCAGGTTCGTGGCTCAGAACTGGTACCTTCCTCCAGGTTGGAATGGGACTGGCCTTCTGGAACAGTTGTTCTCAACCTTGGCTGCGTGTTGGAATCACCTGGACGGTGCCTGCGCCCCACATTTGGAGATGCTGATTTCATTGACCTGGGGTGTGGTCTGAGCACCAAGATTTGTATAAACTTCTGGGGAAATACCAAATGTAGCTGAGGTTGGGGACGAGTATTCTAAAGTCTTTACCAGTCAGAGGCATTGCTGGCCGCCCAGGCTAAGTGTGGAGAAGGGATGAGAATGGGAGAGGGTGTTAGAGTCGAGGAGGGGCTACAGCCTATTGTTGAATTGGTAGGTCTCTCCGTAAGCTGGAACTCATACTTGTTTCTTGGGTTTTAGATTCTCATCTTGAAGTTTTTTACATTGATACAAAACCAATATAATCATAACTTAAGTTTCACAGCTGAGCTAGCTGAGCTCATGTTTTTGTGTTTCATGTCTTATTTATCGTGTTTCTGGCACATATTTTATTTCGCTCTCTGGGATACTGTGATGAGACATTTGGGGGGTTGGGATGTGGGGAGATATACGTCTCCCTCCTGAGAGATCACTCCCCTCCATCACACTACATTATGACACTTGAGCTGTACCAGATCACTAACTCAAGGTGAATTTGCTATGCACTTTAACTCCTAGGTTTTTTTTTACTTCTAAACCATTACCCCCCATCTTTTTCTGATAAATGCTTTTTGTTTTTAAATTTAAAAATTCACCTTTAATATTGATAAAGGCTAGGTGGGAGGATATGGCTTAGGTGTGCCACAGCAGTGAGCTTCCCAATCCTGGACTCCAGAATTAGCTGGACTTTCCTGTGAAGTTACAGGAAGTGCTGCAAAACCACAGACTTCCCATGTGGGGACTGCCATGTAAAACCTGCAGCATGGAGGCACAGACCAGAAAGTGTGTTCTCTGCAGATACCTCCAAAGAGGAATTGCATTTGGAAAGGAGAGAAGAAGAGGAAACTACAATACATTGACTTAATATGTGCCACATTCACTGTATTCATTGGCAATGCATGGTCTCCTTTAACCTATACAATAATCCTGTGATGTGCATGTAATTACGCCCATTTTACAGATGAGGAAAATGGGGGCTCAGAGGGACTTAAGCACTAATCAATGGGGTGTCAGGATGAAAGTGAGAGTCATGCCCTTTCCACCACACCATCTTGCTGGGGTAAGGAAGGCCCTACATCCTACTGCATTTCATCGTGTTGGGTTTGCTCCAGAGTTCCAGTCTTTCAGTCATTCTGAATCCTCTTTCTTTGTGTCGTGCACTTGCTAGGTTCAGAAAACCTACTCCATTGTGATGAGATGAAGAACTCTTAGAAGACACTCATCCTGTCTTTGAGCAATTTGCTCTGTAAAGTAGTAAGTCAGACAATATGCTTGTGAAACTAATTGATCCTATATTCTTGACCCTGTGCATGAAAAGTAGAAAGGAAAAGGGATTTTTTCCCCCAAGTGTGTCTGAATGATTTACCTAGGTAGTCCCCAACTTGGAACAGGAAAGGTGATTTGCAAGGCAGATGTTTGATCATTTAAAGATATATTTTGCTCTAGAAATAATATTTTCTCTTCTGGCCATCTGCATTGCCTCTTTAAACTGTGGTATACCATATGTGGTGATGAAAATGCTATTCCACCTCCATCATGAGTATACTGCCGATTATTATATTCCTGTCTCCCGCATGTTGGCAGACGATCACAGACCTGGTATGCTTGTTAAACATGCCCAGTAATGAGTTCTTGACATTCATAAATCCAGCAATTATTTTCCTGGTGAGAGGTGAAGGTTTTAATACGATGCAGAACCAAATTTCAGAACTGCAGAACATTTGAGACTTAGATACCCCTTTTTCCTCTGTCAGTTTCACACCAGACTTATTGACAATTAAGGGTTTTTTTAATTTAATTTAATTTTATTTATTTATTTATTTTGCGGTACGTGGGCCTCTCACTGCTGTGGCCTCTCCCGTTGTGGAGCACAGGCTCCGGACGCGCAGGCTCAGCGGCCATGGCTCACGGGCCCAGCCGCTCCGCGGCATGTGGCATCTTCCCGGACCGGGGCACGAACCCATGTCCCCTGCATCGGCAGGCGGACTCTCAACCACTGCGCCACCAGGGAAGCCCGACAATTAAGGTTTTGGAGCAGAATTATGTCTCAGTACGATGGACTATTTAAAAAATTCCTTCATACGTAAATACCCACTTCTGCGCTTTTCCACGTGTGCTTTGGAATGCGAGAGGTCCCTTCCTGCACTTACCTGCCTTTCTCTGAGGCTGTTTCCACTGGCTTTGACATTTATTAAAGTCTCAACTGCTTATCCCAGCAACTTTGACATTGGGTGGCTCTTTGGGAAAGGGCTAATTAAAAATGGAATCAAAATTGATGGAAATAGGGGACTTCCCTGGTGGTCCAGTGGTTAAGACTCCGAGCTTCCAATGCAGGGGCCACGGGTTCCATCTCTGGCTGGGGAACTAAGATCCCACATGCTGTGCACTGTGGCCAAAAAAAAAAAAAAAAAAAAATTGATATAATAAATGGCTCTTTACGTAGGGTGACCTGATAAGCGCCATTTTCCCAGGAAGCTGGAAGGGGACCAGGTGTGAGACTCTGCACAAGACCCTGTACCTCCCCCTCTCTGCTGTCACTCACTCTTATCTGCTCTCCTCTCTCAGACAGTGTAAACTCTGCCTGAGTTGAAGCTAAGGCCTGTGCATATGAGGTCTCTAAGCACTTGAAGCCATTCATTTCCAAGTTTTAGACTTGATTTCTGATAGACCACTTATGCCATTCCATCAATCCATCCCAACTCTGGAGCCCTGGTCGGAAACTTCATGGCAGGGTCCTAAAAAAACCCACAGCCCTGGAGATGCAGGGGATGATGGCTGTGTGGGTGTATGTGTATGTGAAGCTAAATGTGTATACATGCAGAATCCAAACGAATGCGACACGAACAGTTGGCGTACATCTGGGGCATTTCCTGTGGGCTAGACACTGGTGACAAAAGAATGAAAAGATACAGTTCTTGTCTGTATTACAGTGAAAGATCGTTCTCGTAATGGGGTGGCTCTTCAGTGCAGTGGAGTCCAGGAGAGGGAACCCAGGAAGTCAGGCTGCACAGAGGAGCTAGAGTTTTGAGATGGGTTACAAAGGGAGAGCAAAATCTGGGTAGGCAAGCAAGCAGGGAAAGGTGTTCCAGGCAGGGGAAAACGCGTGTACCAGGGAAGTGTGAGACAGTATAACGTGCTCTGGAAAACGCAAATACTCTGTGAATTCTGAGCCGAGAATGCAGGAAGAAGACAAAGGGGAAGAGGTGGGTGGGGTCCCACCTTGGAAGCCTTGGGTGCCATGCCATGGCGTTTGTTTCATACACTAGGCAGTGGGAAGCTCCTGAAAATTTTCAGGCTGGGGAAAAGATACGGCCAGACGTGTGGGCCTCAAAGCTGAGGCACATACACTAAAAATAATCCCATATCAGAGGGAAGTAGGATTTTTTCTTCATCGTTGGAAAAATACGTCAATAAAGCTCTTACCTCAGCTTTGGGGAGAAATCTTTGCTTTTGCTCCGGAAATACAGCTTCGTCTTCTCCTTTGTGGTTTCTGTGCTGGTGCTTTCTTAATCTGGCCTTGCAAGCGAAGCTGCCAGATGGCTCCCGTCCCGTGAGCTGTCCCGGGCACGCTCGCACGTCCGGGTTGATGGATGACCTCCTCCCTTGTCTGTCTGACCTTTGCATCACTGCCTTCCCCACTGTGCGGCTCTGTGCTCACTCGGTTGGACCATCCTGCATAGAGATTCGTGAGCTCCCATAAGAGCAGACCACTCCTCTTAAATCACTTGTCAGAGGCCCTGAGAGGCTGCTGCGTAGTGGGACATTAGGAACAGTTTGAGTATTTTGAACTTTGACCTGAATGAGCTGTGATTGCTCTGAAGTGGGGTCTTTCTCTTCTGCTGTTTGTTCTTTTCTTCTTTCTTTTTCCCTCCGGTTTTCCCCCTCTGTTTCCTTCGCTTTTCCAAAATGTGTAGGTTGCATGGACCTGGTCAGGAGTCAGTGAGCCCTTCTGCTTGTTACAACTTTTTCTGACGAAAATCTAGTGTTGCGATAAAAGGGTTGAGCGATCCATCCAGCCCTTGTCTCCCAAACAAAGGGAGTTGTTGGAAACCATCCTACACTTTTCCAATGTCCCATTCAACCCTCAGCCAAGGGCAGGCAGGCTGCTTTCTGACAGTTTGGATGTAAGGTTCTCAAGGGCACGGGTGGGAAGAAAGAACCGGGAGGAAGAAGCACAACTGCTATAAAAATGGAAGGGACAGCAGGGGAGAGCGTGCATGGGGCCAGGGGAGAAAGGTGAGAATGGAGAGGGTAACAATCTGGGAGTGAAAAGGAAAAGGGGAAATCACTTGGGAAGAAGCGCACGCTGTCAGGAGGGTGGAGAAAGGGCAAGACAAACGTGGTTCTCTTGGCACATCCTCTGGCCCTGAGAATGGCCCCGTGGAGAGCAGTACAGACTGCCACATGGAGGGAGCCGCTCATGTCCGACTTTGATACTAGTTGCCAGGACCTCAGCGTAAGCTCCTGGAGGGTGGGCACCAGGTGTCCTCATTCTCTCTCCCTCACCGGCCACACCCTGCAGGACCCCATGTTGGTCAACCCGTGGAAGGGCCTGCAGCAATCGCACCTGAGTGTTTGGTTCACAAAACATTGCACTTGGGGTTTTTACCCAGTTTCACAGGAATGGAAGGATATCCTCCGAGCCCTGGCACCTGTCCTTACGGCTACTTTCCTTAAACAGAGGAGCAACTTAAAATGGCCATCCGCCTGTCTGCTTTCATAACAGCTTTTATTTTTAATTCACAACTGGGGCATAGTCCATCTTCTGATGTCCCATCAGCTCTGTGTGGCCAGGCTACCGTGGAGCAGGGCGCCCTCCAGGAAAAGTGCCAGGCAGTGAAAGCTCTGAGTGAACAGTGGAAAGTGTGTTGGCTGCTCTGGGATATTCCACCCAGAGGTAATTGCTGTGGTGTTTTGTAAACGTCTCTCTCCGGACGCAGGCGGGGCAGATACTTAGCTGGGAGTGCCGTGGGGTATCCCTGCTCATTGATTAGTGCTCGTGCCGGGGCATTTATCAGATATTTGGAATATCACCTGGATGTGGAGTTCAGGCTGAAGATGTGCACTTCTTCTATTGGTCGAGCTGGTATTTGGGCTGTGGGATGTTTTAACATTGAATTAAACTACAGCCCTCTCAGTGGGGAAGGAGTACAGGCCCCACCCACTCACCCACCTTCCCCACCCTGACTCCTCGCCAGGCTGGAGCCCAGGAATAAGGGCTTAGATGTGCCAGCTTGTGGTGCCCCTTTGAATCCACGCCCCTTGTGCTGCTCACCGGCTTCCCTCGCTTTCATCATTCTCGAAGGCAAGTGCTCCAAGTTCAGGCTCTGAATAGACAGAGGATTAAAGGCTTTTGAAATCAAAACTAGGTCTTCAAAGCTGCCGGCAATGGCCAAGGAGCTCCCCTCGAGCATGGGTCCCAAACCCAGCCCAGCCCACAGTTCCCAAATGCTGTGGGAAGCTCATTTCCTTTGTGCCGCAAGGCCTGTGCTGTCCGTGGGTCTCAGACTCAAATGCGGCAGGGCACACGTTGCTGTAGGGAGGTGGCTTCCCTGCAGCTGGAGACCCTGCAGGATACAGGGTGTGTGCCTGTTACCTGGGATCCCCAGCACACCCTGTTGGTCCAGCCAGGGGATCCAAACATGCGGGACATCTGGTTCTAATTCACATGGGTTCTTTATGAGTTTGGGTCACTGGCCCAAATGATGGGCATCAGACCCCTTGGACTGACCTGTGCCGTGTGCTGGTTGCTCTCCTGCCATCTGGAAGCCATCAGTGTTGAGACGGTTTCAGCCGCTTGCTGTGCACTTGTGTTGCAGGAGGCGCAGCCCAGCATGGCCCTGGTTCCTAGGAGTCAGGAGCCCTTTGCTTCCTTTCAGATTTCCAGTGTCAACCCCAGCGAAGCCCTGCGCTGCAGGCTGCCATCAGGTCCCCTTCTCTCCCTTCCCTTTCCTCTTACTTTGGACCTCGAGAGCAGTGACACTTGCAGGGGGACCCTGGCATCTCTCCCCATTCCTTTTCTTGCCCACTTTGCAGTTTTGAAAGGAAGGGGGTGCAGATAAGTCACTTTTTTTTTTTTTTTTTTTTTGCGGTACGCGCGCCTCTCACTGTTGTGGCCTCTCCCGTTGCGGAGCACAGGCTCCGGACGCGCAGGCTCAGCAGCCATGGCTCACGGGCCCAGCTGCTCCGCGGCATGTGGGATCCTCCCGGACCGGGGCACGAACCCATGTCCCCTGCATTGGCAGGTGGACTCTCAACCACTGCGCCACCAGGGAAGCCCTAAATTCTTTTTTTTTTTTAAGTCACTTTTTTAAAAGCCCCCAGGAAAGGAGTTGTACTTCACATTGTGTGCATTTTGTAAAAGGAATGTCTCAGAGGAATCGGGACTCAATCCTGTCACCATTTAAAGTCATGATAATAACTGCATCCTAATAATAGCTGCCAGTGGTACTGGATAACGCGCCAGGAGCTGCAGTTGCCTTACTTTCATCCTCGTAATAGCCCTGTGCGGACGGGGACACTGAGTCTCAGAGTTAAGCAGCTAATAAAGGAAGATTGGATTCTACCCAAGGTCTTTGCCGTTCCAAAGCCCACACCCTCTTGTGCTACAAGCTCGTGCCCTGTTTAGGCCCAGGTAGGGTGGAAGCCCCGGGGTGACAGAGGAGCAGAGGAGGAACGAACATCTGCAGGTCACACTAGATAGTCCAGTCATGGGTTTTTCTAAGGAAGCAAAATGATCTTTTGAAAGGAAACTCATACAGTCTGTCAGCTTCTTGCCAACTCCACTACAGTACAACCTGCCAAAAACAGCCAAACCTTGTTTTGGGTATGAAAGCAGCTGTTATAATAAACTCCTCTGCTCTACCTCTTTTTCCTGTTATGGTGGAATGACTGTTTAAAGTAAATGTCTCCAATACGCGGATTTTCTGGGGTCATGAAAACATTTTTTAATTGGCAGGTTCTGCTACATTTTTTGGTGAGGTTAGGAAGTAAACAGAATGCCACATGCCATTTCAGATCCATGCAGTAGAAATGTCTCTGGATTCTGGAAACTTGATTCCCTACCGCCCACCCCCTTGGGCTAGAGCCTTCTCAGGCTTGGCCCTTGCTCCAGAATGAATGGATTTCTGCCTGTCTTCTATCCCAGGACTCCCAAAGCAGATAGAGGGAAATGAGTACACAGAACATAGAGTCAGATCTGGGTTTGAATCCTGGTTCTGCCAGCCACTAGGATGCAAAGTTATTCTGAGCCTCAGCCTCTTATATCTGTAAATTGGCTATTACAATACCAACTACTCATTAGGTGTGTCATGGAGTTTAAAACAAACATCAAAATAATAGCAAACAGTTACATAATTCTTATTATATGCCCTGTGCTTTTCAGGTGTTTTATGTGTCTTAACTCATTTAATCTTCTCAATAACCCCGTGCAGTAGGCACTGTGCTGGCCATATTCTAGCCATAGAGTAGTGAGTGCAGCTCACAAAATCTCCCTCTGCATGAAACTTACATTCTTGTTGGGGGAGGCCAAAAGATAAGTAAATTAGATCGTGTGTTAAATGGTGATGAGTGCTATAGAGAAAAATAAAACAGGAAAGGGGGATGGGGGAGCTGTAATTTTCAAAAGGTTGATCAGGGAAAGCCTCTCTAACAAGGTGACATTTGAGTAAAGACCTGTAAAGAGTAAGAGAGAGAGAGAGAGAGAGCTGTGAGGGTATATGAGGGATAGAGTCTGAAGCAGAGGAAGCAGCAAGTGCAAAGGCCCTGGGGCCATGTGTCTGGTGTGTTCAAGGCACAGCAAGGAGGCCAATGTGGCTAGAGCAGAAGTCGTGATCTGCAGAGTAGATGAGGTCAGAGAGAGAAGGTTTGGGGAGAAGATAGGCTTTGTGGGTCTCAGCTCTTTATCTCAGTGAGATGAGAAGCTACCAGAAGAACTTGAGCAGAGGGGAGACATGATCAAGAGGAAGCCAGATGTGTAGAAAGGACATTTCTGATTCATTTACTACAGCTGCTGCTCCTGCTGTTGGTTCCCATAAGGACAGTTGCCAACTTTTTGAGACTTTAAGTAGGACATTGCTTAATGGGACATCTGGGCCTCCACTGTCAACATTGTACATGTTGATTTTTTAACAACAGATGAACTCTCCCCAACTTCCCCTGTATCTGTGTCCAGCCTCCTCCCCTCTTCTGAATGATTCTGTCCTTTGCTGTCTCTTTATATTGGGTTGTCTTGATGATGCTACTTAAGTGGCTTCATAGACAACTGTGGTCCACACTCGTGATTCATAATGTGTTGCTGTGTTGAATTAGTTATTGGGACCAGGGACTCGCAGATAAATATTGCTTGGGCCTGGCAATCAAGAGAATCAGCAGGGAGGAAGGGTGAAGGAGGAGATGTTTGTCAATGGAATTTCCCCTCCATCCTGTTCCATGGGGGAACAGACGTGTGTCCGAGTGACAACTTGTACCCTTGCATTCCTGTGGGAAAGGATTATGACATCCTCATACATCCTATGAGAGGTCAGGCATCACAGGTTCTGAGCCCCAGGTCTGTGAGTGGCATCTGGGGCTCATGGATCTCCTGAAATCATGTCCAAATGGATGTCTGTGTACATTTTTCTGGGGACAGGTCATAGCGCTCAGTTGCGTGTTCATTGAATGGCTTCGTCACAACTGTAAGCCACATTTGCAACCTTGGATAACCTATGTGCGAGCGTGTGAAAATGTACATGTTTTATAAAGGGATTTAAAGGGAACTTTTAGTTCTGTAATATTAAGAATCTGTAATGTCTATATTTGACAAATATTGCTGATCGTGTTCCCAAGATAGATAAATTATGGTCCCTGAGAAGGTGTGGAATGTATTTTTGAGGACCTCAAGGTGTACTATCACTCAAGGTCTGTTCTGCCTCCTTGCTCAGTGACTAAGTCACCAGGAATTCACCCGCTGTATTAGATCATTTGTTCTCATATGCTCATCATTGCCTTTGAAACACCTCCAATTCTAGCAATGCTTTACAGACACGCACATGAGCCAAGTGCTTTGAAACAACATCCTAGGCCTGAGGTATTTAGAAGCCCCCTGCCACGTCCCCTCGGGTCCTTGGTGGAACAGGGCCCACACACTAGATGAGGTCCAGGCTCAGAAGGGGAACAGAGAGGGACTTAACAGGGAGACCTCGGGACTTCGCCGCAGCACCATGGTAGAAATACACATTCCCAGTCCCGTGGGTACGTACTGGCCTCTTTTGCCGCTGGAGGCGGGGCACACACCCGGTGTGTCTGTTGTCTGATGCTCACCTGCAGGTATGCCGTGAAGCACACCTGGCGGAGATGGTGGGGGCGGGGGCGGGGCGTCCTGGGCGCTAGAGTCCTGCCCCGCTAATCAGTTCCTCCCAGTTCAGGGAAGCCCTCAAGGGTTTCTTAGCTGGGACTTAGGGAAGTCAACAAAAGGATTGTCGAGAATGACTGATCCCAGGCCCTGGAATGCAAACCCCTGCACAGTTGGTGGTACTTAATTATACCAAAAAACTACAAAGGACATACAGTGGGTTTTGATATCAGGTTCCAGTTCTCCTCACTAAGGACCCAGTAGAAACCCTTCATCGGTGTGGCTAAGGAAATAGTCCCAGTCCTGTCTGAATCCGGCCTGTATGTCCACACTGCCTCCCCCACTGTTCCTCTCACTGGTTGTCTGCTCCTCCCATCAGGGTCAGAAGCATCGACATGCCCCCTGACTGATCTCTGTGCAGGGGGAAACGGGGACCGTCGGAAACACACATAGAGGTTTCACATTTTTCATCAAGACGGGAATTGAGAAAAACTATGAAAACTACCCTGGATTCAGTCTGTGTGACTTTCCACCACTGTCACCAACGTTTCAGTTTTGTCCTGGTCACGGGGAAGCCGTGGTCTGGGCTCCTCTCTAACTCGAATGGACTGTTAAGAGGTAAACTGAGGCATATTAAGAATTTGAAGAGTTTATTTGAACAAAAATCGATTCTACCTGGATGGCACCAAACCGGAAGTGGTTGGAGCATCCTGCCCGACAGGAGCTGGGGCCAGACTTACAAGGAAAAGGTGCCGAAACAAAGATAGGAAATTATCGATCGGCTGTAGCTTAAAGCCTAGTTGGCTGTTTGTGGTTGGTTGTCCTTGGGTTTCGATTTCGTAACCTTGAGGCATTTCAGGTTCAGGGTTTGGTTTGCTTCCATAGGCCTTGCCAGGATTAGAGCCATCTCAGTCTGATGGCCTCCTTGTTTCATTAATTTAACGATATCAGTCTCTCAGAGGGATTCATTAGGCTTTGCAACAGAGCTGTAATCTGTTTCCTTTAAAGATGGGAGGAGGTTTAAACTGTTAGGCCAGACCCTTTTTCTGCTAGAAGATCAGACATCCATTTTGGATCCCCTATTCATGAGACATCAATACACTTCCTGTGTCACAGCATCAAACGTCCCCCTTGGCAGGAAGTAGTTGGAGGTGTTCCCTTGAATCACACACTGCTCGACCTTGCGTGAATTCTATTACCTGGTGTCAGTAAATAACACTTTTGGTCGTACCTTACAAAATGATGTTGGTAGGAAACTATTTTGTACCAACTTCTGCACCAACTTAAGGGGTTGAATAGCCTGCTCACAGCTGTGGCTCAGTGATCTCAACACTGTGGTGCTTGACTTAAAGGAGACAGTGCTGATCTCTTCAGTTTATTACCTGTTTTGTGTTTCCAGAGAGTTCATGGAGGGAGGGGAGTTGAGGTTGTAGAAGGACTCTGAAATACATCTACTAAAGGGGGATGCTTTCATTGTCTGGACATAGTGCACCCAAGTGGGGTACATCTGACGAGGGGGGAGCCCCATTGTTTGGTTCCCAGTTTTCGTGCCACATGATGTACTTGGCTGTGGGGAAGGGTGGGAGGAGAAGGGGAGTGAAGTCTCGCCCTGCTCTGAGGACCAGGTGCAGCTATAAAACCTTAGTATTGGAAGCAGATTGGCCCTTTGGTAAATAAGAATCACCATATTTTAACAGTGGATACTAGATTGGCACTCATTTCTCTGCCTGACATACTGGTTTGATTTTGCCCTAGATGTCCAAGTAATTAACAAGACTGTTGGGCAAATATTCGTTTCATGTTCTAGTTTGTTTTTCCTTCACTCTCTAGAACCTGCTCTTCAGTACTAACAGCAATAATCTGTATCATCTCTGTGTCCCAGCAAGTGAAGCACAGACACTCCACCTCAGGGTTTCCCAGCTCGCTGGGACACAAATGACTCGATGGTAGGAACCTTCCTTGCAGTGTATTTCGTGAAGCCTGTTGTTGCTTACTTTCATTTCCCTGTTGCCACAGCTGTCCCCTTTCTCCTGTTCTGACTAGATAATCACCAGCTTTGCTCTTTTCCTCAAAAAAGAAATCTTGTTTCCGTCCCTTACTCTGTGATCCTTTCCATCCCACTCTGAGCCTGTACAGCAGAAGTCACTGAAAAAAGGGCCCTTCCCAGAGCCCCAGGGCCCGCCTGGAGTCCCTGACTTTTCCAGTTCCATTTGGATAAACATTTCTCTTAGATGATTTGTGCCCAGTTTGGGATGTGTGTCTGGCAAGTAAGCAGGGATGGAAACAAACTCAAAGCCAGGAAGATTTACTCCTATACAACCGTCCTATAGATAAAATTTAGTAAATATACAATCACACAGTCATTTAGGGCGCTGTATACCCTAATGAATTAGTGCTTCTAATTTTATAAGCACTGTCATAACCACGGTTGTAAGTGGGATGTTTCCTTTTACTGTAGTGTATGTTTCTTTGCTTTTCTAGGTGTTGTTTATTAGGTGTTGTTTCCTCTAAGTGCTGTATAAAGGGACGCATTGTTTCAGGGCAACCAGTAGGTTGTAGTTACAGGTGGCTGGTTGTCTTTACTAGCTTTGCTGCTGTAACACAACTGCTTTCCAGCAGGAAGGAACATTGCAAAGTAGCTGGAGCTATTAAGTCCAGACTTCATCTGATTCCTCATTTAGGAACAGACGTTTTGTGAATCACTGAATCTTTCTTTTTCAGTTCCTCTCCAGGGCCATGCATAATGTGAAGTTAATGAACTAGTGCTCTCTTTGTGTTCACCAGATGACACTGCTGGCCCGTCATCCCTAGGACCTGAGCTTCAAGTGGCTTTTCCAACAGTAGGGTTGGGAAGCTTTGCTTCCCCAAGAAGGAAGAGCCCTGCTCAGGCCCCATTCTAGATGGGGTATGTGTCCTTGGTCTGCCAAGCTGAGCCCATCCTTGGCATCCCATTGTGTAGTGGCCACCCAAGACAGCTACATCTTCTTAACCAAGAGGAACTCTTTTGCCACAGAGATTTTAAAGAATAATAAGCAATGAACTCACACTGTGTTCTAAACTATATACAGATTTCTAGGAGTTCATGTAAACCAGTAGAGTTGCATATTAGAAATATAATATATGAATGACTCCCTGGTGGGTGATCCTGATATTAATTCCAAATTCCAGATTCGCGGGGGTGGTGGAGAAAACCCTGAGCTAGGTGTGGATTGGACAGTATTGTGAAGCACTTATCCAAAGCCTCTTCTTTCAGCCTGTTTAACCAGTTTACAGCCATAGTTATAAGCTGTTTAGCCATTTGGACAATAAAATCCATTTCTTTGAGCATGAAATACAATTAAGTGATTTTACCCTAAGAATTTCATATTGTATGAAATTATGTATATATTTTCTGCATCTCTGATATCCGTTGAATAATGGACCAGAGCTGATGCAGCCCTGACCAAACTTTGCAGTTCTCTGCTCTAAGAGGTCAAGTTCAGAAGGCACCCGGCCTCCACTCTGAGTGGCTCAGCTGGTGTATCTCTAATGTTCTCCTCTTTCTGTTTCTGGGTCCATTTGTTGCTGTCGCAGACATTTGTGCATCTTAAAAATGTACAGAAGTTTCATGCTCTTTTGGACTCTTGGATTTTTTTCTGCCTAGCAGGTGGGGTTTTAATTCCTGCATGATGTTAGGAGGCCAGGAGAATATCTTCCAGACTCTGAGGGTTGTCATTCGAAATCCCTTCCTCCACATGAGAAAGAAATTAGTTTTTAGGGTGGCTGGTCAGAGTTAAGTCAAACTTGTGTCCCTGGTATGAAGTTAACAGACATGTGGGAATTGAACCCTAAAATAAACATTGTCAGTTTCACTGAATTTCATAATATCTCACTGATCTCATGTCCCACTGATATGATGAATTTGTAATTTATGAACTTTCCATGCAAGTTTTAAATGCAAAACTTCTAATGTGCACAAGTCACCAATAGGAGCATGTGCGCTATCCCTACTACCTTGAGGGGAGAGAAGGAACAACGGTCCAATACAGACTCCACCATGTCCAGCGTGACAGGGCCAGTGATCCTGAACTTCTCATGTGATTCTATGGACAGAACAGTTGTTTCACTTGTTTAAATGTGATGGGTCAGCTGCACCAGGTTGAACAGCATGCTGGCCAACTTTAACAACCAGTTCTCCAGGAGGCCAAAGCCCTGATTTGTAGCGTTTGCTGATTTCTGTGGTGTAAATACTCCCAGCATGACCAGCTTCAAGCTGTCAACTAAAGTCTCAGAACACAGGGTGTGAAGAGATAAGAACATTTGGCTGGGGCTTCCCTGGTGGCTCAGTGGTTAAGAACCTGCCTGCCAATGCAGGGGACATGGGTTCAAGTCCCCCGGTCTGGGACGATCCCCTATGCCGTGGAACAACTAAGCCCATGTGCCACAATTATTGAGTCTGTGCTCTAGAGCCCGCGAGCCACAACTACTGAAGCCCGCGGGCCTAGAGCTTGTGCTCCGCAACAAGAGAAGCCACTGCAGTGAGAAGCCTGCGCACTGCAAGGAAGAGTAGCCCCTGCTCACCGCAGCTAGAGAAAGCCCGAGCACAGCAACGAAGACCCAACAGAGCTAAACATAAATAAATAAAGAAAGAAAATTTATTTTAAAAAAAACCACTTGGCTGTCACCAGTCAGTGTGAGCTGGCTCCAACACACCCCTGAGAAATGATGGGACATCGTGAATTTGAATTTTGCCTTAGAAATCCTTTCTTTAAAAACATCTCTACCGTCTGAAGAAAGTCACTGTGTGTGTGCGGTGTGTACATACAAATGTAGGTACTTACCTGTCTTTTCATCTAGTTATTTCAGTTTTACACAGTTTTCTAAATTTAACACTCATTTATGAACTCTTTACATAGGCATGGAAATGATAATAAGCATATACTTTCCCCAATAAGTTTACCTTTTTTTTTTAACATCTTTATTGGAGTATAATTGTTCTAAAATGGTGTGTTAGTTTCTGCTGTATAACAAAGTGAATCAGCTATACATATACATACATCCCTATATCCCCTCCCTCTTGCGTCTCCCTCCCACCCTCCCTATCCCACCCCTCCAGGTGGAAACAAAGCACCAAGCTGATCTCCCTGTGCTATGCAGCTGCTTCCCACTAGCTATCTGTTTTACATATAGTAGTGTATATATGTCCATGCCACTCTCTCACTTCGTCCCAGCTTATCTTTCCCCCTCCCTGTGTCCTCAAGTCCATTCTCTACGTCTGCGCCTTTATTCCTGTCCTGCCCCTAGGTTCTTCAGAATCTTTTTTTTTTAGATTCCATATATATGTGTTAGCATACGGTATTTGTTTTCCACATTCTGACTTACTTCACTTTGTATGACAGGACTCTAAGTCCATCCACCTCACTACCAATAACTAAATTTTATTTCTTTTTATGGCTGAGTAACATTCCATTGTATATATGTGCCATATCTTCTTTAACCATTCATCTGTTGATGGACACTTAGGTTGCTTCCATGTCCTAGCTATTGTAAATAGAGCTGCAATGAACATTGTGGTTCATGACTCTTTTTGAATTATGGTTTTCTAAGGGTATATGCCCATCAGTGGGATTGCTGGGTCATATGGTACTTCTATTTTTAGTTTTTTAAGGAACATCCATACTGTTCTCCATAGTTGCTATATCAATTTACATTCCCACCAACAGTGCAAGAGGATTCCCTTTTCTCCACACGCTCTCCAGCATTTATTGTTTGTACATTTTTTGATGATGGCCATTCTAACTGGTGTGAGGTGATACCTCAGTGTAGTTTTGACTTGCATTTCTCTAATGATTAGTGATGTTGAGCATTCTTTCATGTGTTTGTTGGCAACCTGTATATCTTCTTTGGAGAAATGTCTGTTTAGGTCTTCTGCCCATTTTTGGATTGGGTTGTTTGTTTTTTTGATATTGAGTTGCATGAGCTGCTTGCAAATTTTGGAGATTAATCCTTTGTCAGTTGCCTCATTTGCAAATATTTTCTCCCATTCTGAGGGTTGTCTTTTCGTCTTGTTTGTGGTTTCCTTTGCTGTGCAAAACGTCTTAAGTTTCATTAGGTCCCATTTGTTTATTTTTGTTTTTATTTCCATTTCTCTAGGAGGTGGGTCAAAAAGGAGCTTGCTGTGATTTATGTCATAGAGTGTTCTGCCTATGTTTTCCTCTAAGAGTTTTATAGTGCCTGGCCTTACATTTAGGTCTTTAATCCATTTTGAGTTTATTTTTGTGTATGGTGTTAGGGAGTGTTCTAATTTCATTCTGTTACATGTAGCTGTCCAGTTTCCCAGCACCACTTATTGAAGAGGCTGTATTTTCTCCATTGTATATTCTTGCCTCCTTTATCAAAGATAAGGTGACCATATGTACGTGGGTTTATCTCTGGGCTTTCTATCCTTTTCCATTGATCTGTATTTCTGTTTTTGTGCCAGTACCATACTGTTTTGATTACCATAGCTTTGTAGTATAGTCTGAAGTTCGGGAACCTGATTCCTTCTGCTCCGTTTTTCTTTCTCAAGATTGCTTTGGGGTTTCCCTGGTGGTGCAGTGGTTGAGAGTCTGCCTGCCGAAGCAGGGGATACGGGTTTGTGCCCTGGTCCGGGAGGACCCCACATGCCACGTAGAGGCTGGGCCCGTGAGCCATGGCCGCTGAGCCTGAGCGTCCGGAGCCTCTGCTCCGCAACGGGAGAGGCCACAACAGTGAGGGGCCCGCATACCACAAAAAAAAAAAAAAAAAAATTGCTTCGGCTATTCAGGGTCTTTTGTGTTTCCATACAAATTGTGAAATTTTTTGTTCTAGTTCTCTGAAAAATGCCATTGGTAGTTTGATAGGGATTGCACTGAATCTGTAGATTGCTTTGGGTAGTATAGTCCTTTTCACAGTGTAGATTCTTCCAATCCAGGAACATGGTATATCTCTCCATCTGTTTGTATCATCTTTAATTTCTTTCATCAGTGTCTTATAGTTTTCTGTGTACAGGTCTTTTGTCTCCTTAGGTAGGTTTATTCCTAGGTATTTTATTCTTTTTGTTGCAGTGGTAAATGGGAGTGTTTCCTTATTTCTCTTTCAGATTTTTCATCATTAGTGTATAGGAATGCAAGAGATTTCTGTGCATTAATTTTGTATCCTGTTATTTTACCAAATTCATTGATTAGCTCTAGTAGTTTTCTGGTAGCATCTTTAGGATTCTCTATGTATAGTATCATGTCATCTGCGAACAGTGACAGTTTTACTTCTTTTTTTCTGATTTGGATTCATTTTATTTCTTTTTCTTCTGATTGCTGTGGCTAAGACTTCCAAAACTGTGTTGAATAATAGTGGTGAGAGTGGGCAACCTTGTCTTGTTCCTGATCTTACAGGAAATAGTTTCAGTTTTTCACCATTGAGAACGATGTTGGCTGTGGGTTTATCATTATGGCCTTTATTATGTTGAGGTAAGTTCCCTCTATGCCTACTTTCTGGAGGGTTTTTCTCATAAATGGGTGTTGAATTTTGTCAAAAGCTTTTTCTGCATCTATTGAGATGATCATATGGTTTTTCTCCTTCAGTTTGTTAATATGGGTTATCACACTGATTTGAGTATATTGAAGAATCCTTGGATTCCTGGGGTAAACCCACTTGATCATGGTGTATGATCCTTTTAATGTGTTGTTGAATTCTGTTTGCTAGTATTTTGTTGAGGATATTTGCATCAGTGTTCGTCATTGATATTGGCCTGTAGCTTATTTTGTGGCATCTTTGTCTGGTTTTGGTATCAGGGTGATAGTCGCCTGGTAGAAGGAGTTTGGGAGTGTTCCTTCCTCTGCTATATTTTAGAAGAGTTTGAGAAGAATAGGTGTTAGCTTTTCTCTAAATGTTTGACAGAATTCGCCTGTGAAGCCATCTGGCCCTGGGCTTTGTTTGTTGGAAGATTTTTAATCACAGTTTGAATTTCAGTGCTTGTGATTGGTCTGTTTATATTTTCTATTTCTTCCTGGTTCAGTCTCGGAACGTTGTGCTTTTCTAAGAATTTGTCCATTTCTTCCAGGTTGTCCATTTTATGGCATATAGTTGCTTGTAGTAATCTCTCATGATCCGTTGTATTTCTGCAGTGGCAGTTGTGACTTCTCCTTTTTCATTTCTAATTCTATTGATTTGAGTCTTCTCCCTTTTTTTTCTTGGTTAGTCTGGCTAATGGTTTATCAATTTTGTTTATCTTCTCAAAGAACCAGATTTTAGTTTTATTGATCTCTGCCACTGTTTCCTTCATATCTTTTTCATTTATTTCTGATCGGATCTTTATGATTTCTTTCCTTCTGCTCACGTTGGAGTTTCTTGTTCTTCTTTCTCTAATTTGCTTAGATGTACGGTTAGGTTGTTTATTTGAGATGTTTCTTGTTTCTTGAGGTAGGATTTTATTTCTATAAACTTCCCTCTTAGAACTGCTTTTGCTGCATCCCATAGGTTTTGGGTCGTCATGTTTTCATTGTCATTTGTTTCTAGGTATTTTTTGATTTCCTCTTTGATTTCTTCAGTGATCTCTTGGTTATTTAGTAGTGTATTGTTTAGCCTCCATGTGTTTGTATTTTTTTTACAGATTTTTTTCCTGTAATTGATATCTAGTCTCATAGCGTTGTGGTCGGGAAAGATACTTGATATGATTTCAATTTTCTTAAATTTACCAAGGCTTGATTTGTGACCTAAGATATAATCTATCCTGGAGAATGTTCCATGAGGACTTGAGAAGAAAATGCATTCTGTTGTTTTTGGATGGAATGTCCTATAAATATCAATTAAGTGCATCTTGTTTAATGTATCATTTAAAGCTTGTGTTTCCTTATTTATTTTCATTTTGGATGATCTGTCCATTGGTGCAAGTGTGGTGTTAAAGTTCCCTACTATTATTGTGTTACTATCTCTTTCCCCTTTTATGGTTGTTAGCATTTCCCTTATGTATTGAGGTGCTCCCATGTTGGGTGCATAAATATTTACAATTGTTTTATCTTCTTCTTGGATTCATCCCTTGATCATTCTGTAGTGTCCTTCTTTGTCTCTTGTAATAGTCTTTATTTTAAAGTTTATTTTGTCTGATATGAGAATTGCTACTCCAGCTTTCTTTTGATTTTCATTTGTGTGGAATATCTTTTTCTATCCCCTCACTTTCAGTCTGTGTGTGTCTCTAGGTCTGAAGTGGGTCTCTTGTAGATAGTGTATTTATGGGTCCTGTTTTTATATTCATTCAGTCAGTCTGTGTGTTTTGGTTGGAGCATTTAATTCATTTACATTTAAGGTAGTTATCGATATGTATATTCCTATTACCATTTTCTTAATTGTTTGGGGTTTGTTATTGTAAGTCTCTTCCTCCTCTTGTGTTTCCTGCCTAGAGAAGTTCTTTAGCATTTGCTGTAGAGCTGTTTGGTGGTGCTGAATTCTCTTAGCTTTTGCTTGTCTGTAAAGGTTTTAATTTCTCCGTTGAATCTGCATGAGATCCTTGCTGGGTAGAGTAATCTTGGTTGTAGTTTTTTCCCTTTCATCACTTTAAATATGTCCTGCCACTCCGTTCTGGCTTGCAAAGTTTCTGCTGAAAGATCAGCTGTTAACCTTATGGGGATTCCCTTGTATGTTAATTGTTGCTTTTCCCTTGCTGCTTTTAATATTTTTTCTTTGTATTTAATTTTTGATAGTTTAATATGTGTCTTGGCATGTTTCTCCTTGGATTTATCCTGTATGGGACTCTCTGCACTTCCTGGACTTGAGTGACTCTTTCCTTACCCATATTAGGGAAGCTTTCAACTGTAATCTGTTCGCATATTTTCTCAGTCCCTTTTTCTCTTCCTCTTCTGGGACTCCTATAATTCAAATGTTCATGCGTTTAGTGTTGTCCCAGAGGTCTCTGAGATTGTCCTCAATTCTTTTCATTCTGTTTTCTTTATTCTGCTCTGTGGTAGTTATTTCCACTGTTTTATCTTCCAGGTCACTTATCCATTTTTCTGCCTCAGTTAGTCTGCTATTGATTCCTTCTAGAGAATTTTTAATTTCATTTATTGTGTTGTTCATCATTGTTTGTCTGCTCTTTAGTTCTTCTAGGTCCTTGTTAAACATTTCTTGTATTTTCTCTATTTCCAAGATTTTGGATCATCTTTACTATCATTACTCTAAATTCTTTTTCAGGTAGACTGCCTATTTCCTCTTTGCTTGGTCTGGTGGGTTTTTACTTGCTCCTTCATCTGCTGTGTATTTCTCTGTCTTCTCATTTTGCTTAACTTACTGTGTTTGGGGTCTCCGTTTTGCAGGCTGCAGGTTCGTAGTTCCCGTTGTTTTTCGTGTCTACTCCCAGTGGCTCAGGTTGGTTCAGTGAGTTGTGTAGGCTTCCTGGTGGAGGGGACTGGTCCCTGTGTTCTGGTGGTTGAGGCTGGATCTTGTCTTTCTGGTGTGCAGGACCACGTCCTGTGGTGTGTCTGTGACCTTATTATGATTTTAGGCAGCCTCTCTGCTAATGGGTGGGTTTGTGTTCCTATCTTCCTAGTTGTTTGGCATAGGGTGTCCAGCACTGTAGCTTGCTGGTCGTTGAGTGGAGCTGGGTGCTGGCGTTGAGATGGAGATCTCTGGGAGAGCTCTCGCCGTTTGATGTTATGTGTGGCCAGGAGGTCTCTGGTGGTCCAGTGTCCTTAACTCGGCTCTCCCACCTCAGAGGCTCAGGCCTGACACCCGGCCAGAGCACCAAGACCCTGTCAGCCACACAGCTCAGAAGAAAAGGGAGAAAAAAAGAGAATGAAAGAAAAAAAATAAAGTTATTAAAATAGAAAAAAATTATTAAATATAAAAAGAATTTAAAAAGAGAGAAAGAAGAGAGCAAGCAAACCAAATCCATCAATGATAATAAGTGCTAACAACTAAACTGAGAAAAAAAAAAGGAGAGTCAGACCCTAGGACAAATGGCAAAAGCAAAGCTATACAGGCAAAATCACACAAAGAAGCATACACATACACACTCACAAAAAGAGAAAGAAGGGAAAAAAATATTTATATATATAAAAAAAAAATTTTAAAGGAAGAGAGCAACCCAGTCAACAAACAAATCTACCAATGATAATAAGCTCTAAATACTAAACTAAGATAAACATAAAACCAGAAACAAATTAGATGCAGAAAGTAAACCCCAAGTCTGTAGTTGCTCCCAAAGTCCACTGCCTCAATTTTGGGATGATTCGTTGTGTATTCAGGTGTTCCACAGATGCAGGGTACATCATGTTGACTGTGGAGATTTTTTTTTTTTTTTTTTTTTGCGGTACGCGGGCCTCTCACTGTTGTGGCCACTCCCGTTGCGGAGCAGAAGCTCCGGACGCGCAGGCTCAGCGGCCATGGCTCACGGTCCCAGCTGCTCCGTGGCATGTGGGATCCTCCCGGACCGTGGCACGAACCTGTGTCCGCTGCATAGGCAGGCGGACTCTCAACCACTGCGCCACCAGGGAAGCCCGACTGTGGATATTTAATCCGCTGCTCCTGAGGCTGCCGGGAGAGATTTCCCTTTCTCTTCTTTGTTCGCACAGCTCCAGGGGTTCAGCTTTGGATTTGGCCCCGCCTCTGCATGTAGGTCGCCTGAGGGCGTCTGTTCTTTGCTCAGACAGGACGGCGTTAAAGGAGCAGCTGATGTGGGGGCTCTGGCTCACTCAGGTGGGGGGAGGGAGGGGTACAGATGTGGGGCGAGCCTGCGGCGGCAGAGGCCTGTATGATGTTGCACCACCCTGAGGAGCGCCGTGCGTTCTCCCGGGCAAGTTGTTCCTGGATCCCGGGACCCTGGCAGTGGCGGGCTGCACAGGCTCCCGGGAGGGTGGTGTGGATAGTGACCTGTGCTTGCACACAGACTTCTTGGTGGCGGCAGCAGCAGCCTTAGCGTCTCATGCCCGTCTCTGGTGTCTGCACTGATAGCCGCGGCTCGTGCCCGTCTCTGGAGCTCGTTTAGGCGGTGCTCTGAATCCCCTCTCCTTGCGCACCCCGAAACAATGGTCTCTTGCCTCTTCGGCAACTCCAGACTTTTTCCCGGACTCCCTCCCGGCTAGCTGTGGCGCACTAGCCCCTTCAGGCTGTGTTCACACAGCCAACCCCAGTCCTCTCCCTGGGATCCGACCTCTGATGCCCCCGACCTCTGATGCCCCCGAGCCTCAGCTCCCAGCCCCCACCCGCCCCAGCAGGTGAGCAGACAAGCCTCTCGGGCTGGTGAGTGCTGGTCGGCAGTGATCCTCTGTGCGGGAATCTCTCCGCTTTGCCCTCCGCACCTCTATTGCTGTGCTCTCTGAGGCTTACCCCTTGCCCACCCCCCATCTCCACCAGTGAAGGGGCTTTCTAGTGTGTGGAAACCTTTCCTCCTTCACAGCTCCCTCCCACTGGTGCAGGTCCCGTCCCTACCCTTTTGTCTCTGTTTATTCTTTTTTGTTTTGCCCTACCCAGGTACGTGGGGAGTTTCTTGCCTTTTGGGAAGTCTGAGGTGTTCTGCCAGCGTTCAGTAGGTGTTCTGTAGGAGTTGTTCCACATGTAGATGTAGTTTTGATGTATCTGTGGGGAGGAAGTTGATCTCCACGTCTTGCTCCTCTGCCATCTTGAAGCTGCTCTTCTACTTTACTTTTAATTATAATTGGTTGCATGCCTTCTGACTTGTTGGTGTAGTGATTTTCCACATATTTTTCAGTTTCATTCCTTTGACCTCTACAGCCAGGGCTGTCTGCTCCATGAAAAGATTTCTTCCTCTTTCTGTCCTTTGTCCAGTTTTAATAACAAGTGTGAATACCAAGCTGGTGAACAGATGCTCTTCACTGAATCTGGGGGCCACACCCCCTTCACCCCCGATCCCATGGTCTGTAAAATAGAGCCTTCTCATTTTCCTCATTATTTTTACCAGCTTTTTTTCCCCCCTCAACTGAGTCATTTCAAATCGACTTCTCATCGAGGTTCAGAACGGAGGTTACCTTCACCACAGAATAGATAATTACGTTAAAGCGCCAACAGGAAAATCTGTCACCTCGTCTGGCTCACTTTTCCCTTAATTTAAGTGTCCTCAACTATCATCTTCACTTGAAAAAAGTAAAAAACATATTCATACAGGAATGAGGAGTTTCTGTCAGGCTGATTGATATTTTCACTTACATTTAGGTCCTTTTTTTTTTTTCCATCAAAACACTCGTTTTTTGGTTTAAAAAAAGTCAAGTAGATATGTGAGAGATAGTGGGTTGTCTTTTTTTTTCTTTTCCACCAGCACCTGCTCCAAAGCATAATTTCCACATGCCCCAACGCTGCCTCAGTAATTGACAACAAATACGCTATCATTAACTGAGACTTGCCCGCTCAGTTCAGCTGCCCTAAAATGACACTTTTTAAAGCAAGCACCTCGAGGCAAATGTTGGACTGTGGGTTTGCTTTCTCACCTCTGCCCTGTCAGGTTTAGTTCTGTGAGAGCTGTAGCCCTGCGGCTGGGAAGGGTCTCTGGGAACAGCTTGCATTTCTCTGGTTAGTAAATCCCACCGCACACCCCTTCCCCAGTGGTGAAAAGAAAATGCTTCCTTTCTAGCTGTGCGTCCCTGAGTGTTTGGTTGGAAGGTGTCCTGTATGTCTGTGTTTTGACTGTCAGGCCCTGAGCTGAATGCCTCTCTCAGGACGTCTACACCCTGGCCTGCAGGACACTGAGCTCAGCGTGTCACCCATCACCCAGGAGGCTGGACACAGAGTGGGAGAGAAGGTTGTGAAATCCCCACACCTGGCGCTGCTGCCAGTTTGTTTGACTAGTAGGATTGGCTGAGGGGGTGACAGAGCCCGTCTGCCCGTGGCGGGCTCTACATTCCAGGCCCATATTCGTGAATCTGCAGGGCGTACAGGGTATGAGAGGGGTCTGGTTTGTTCAGAGAAATGCAAAAGCAGCACAGCAGAACAATTACATTCCCATACCATGGTCATAGCCAGGGAGATGGCATTTAAATTACTTGAAAACCATACAAATGAGCCTAATAGATTTATGCAACGTGAACCTCAGAGGAGCCGAAGGGGTCCAGGCCCAGCTGGGCTCGGGGCGAGGCTTATTAGAAGAGGGTTCATCCAGGAGGAAATTTGTGAGGAAATTAAACAGCTTTTAATAGAAGTCATTTGGTAGAGAGAAGAGTGCTGCAGGGAGAAGGGGGGCGAATCTCAAGACGTAGAGAGGAGACAGGCAGACGATGAGGCTGCGCCATGAGGTCCCCGCCCAGCACCCCAGGCTCCTTCAAGCTTTGGCCCCAATGTTATTCCCCGAAGCCTTCTCTGGCCACTTGCTTACACTGCCGTCCACCTCCTCTCCCACATTCCCTTTGTCCAGTCCTTGCTTTATTTTTCTCCATAGCCTTTAGCACCTTCCAACATATTAAAATATCCTCCCACCGGAATGTACATTCCATAAGGACAGAGATTGTTGTCTGTTTTGTTCACCGTTCTACCCAGCGCCTGGTACAGACTAGGTGCTCCATCCTTGTTTCTTGAATAAATGGGATGTAGCGAGAAAGAAGTATGGTGGGCTATGTTTTGGGGTCTAAAGAACTTTGGCAGAGAATCCGGAGACCTGAGTCCTCAAGCCCAGGACAGCCTGGAGGGCAGAGAAGTTCATTGGACTGTAGTTTCCTCACTGGTAAGATGGATACTGGCTGAGGTGACCGCTGAAGTCCTCAGGCTGTGAGGTTCTGAGGACCTGGGTGGTCAGAGGATGCTAGGTGGTGGGCTTCTTGGTATGTACTTTGAACCACCTGGAGCTGTTACTGTGGCAGTGGATTTCTGAACCATGGGGTCAAGCTGGTATTTGTAAAAAGAATTGTTTTTTTCCAAAGTACTCCAGGCAGTTTTTTTGGGGGGTGGGGGCGTGTATTGCGTCTTCATTGCTGCGCGCGGGCTTTCTCTAGTTGCAGCGAGCGGGGGCTACCCTTCGTTGAGGTGCGTGGGTTTCTTACTGTGGTGGCTTCTCTTGTTGCAGAGCACAGGTTCCAGGTGCGCAGACTTCAGTAGTTGTGGCATGTGGGCTCAGTAGTTGTGGCTTGCGGGCTCTAGAGTGCAGGCTCAGTAGTTGTGGTGCACAGGCCTAGTTGCTCCGTGGCATGTGGGATCTTCCCGGACCAGGGATCAAATCCGTGTCCCCTGCATTGGCAGGTGGATTCTTTTTTTTTTTTTTTTTGCGGTACGCGGGCCTCTTACTGTTGTGGCCTCTCCCGTTGCGGAGCACAGGCTCCGGACGCGCAGGCTCAGCGGCCATGGCTCACAGGCCCAGCCACTCCGCGGCATGTGGGATCTTCCCGGACTGGGGCACGAACCCGCATCCCCTGCATCGGCAGGCGGACTCTCAACCACTGCGCCACCAGGGAAGCCCGGCAAGTGGATTCTTAACCACTGTGCCACCAGGGAAGTCCCCAGGGAGGTTTTTTTAAAAAGGGGGTTAAGAGGCTAGATAAATTTTTATTACCACTCAATAAATCCTTCTTTTACCTGCTTCCTTTCCACTAAATTTTCTCTCCCAACTCCTGCAGGCTTGAACCACCAACAATTATTTGGGTCCATAGATGAGTGCACCATTGACTTCTGAGGCTCCTATTTCAGTGAACTAGAACTTCAGAAGAAAACTCAGTAGGGGCAACCAACTTGTTTTGGTTTCAAGCTCAAAGCCCTTACATATCTCATAGTTTGCCTTGAAATTATAAAGCTACCTTCTCTTCCCAGGCCACCCCATCCCAGAAATTTCACCACCATTGGGGGATGATTCCCCTGAGGGGCTAACAGACCTTACCAGCCAAACCTCCAAGCCAGTTGTGACCTCTCACAGAGATAATGAGGATTTATTTAGGGTGGAATTAACTTGCTGCTCAAGTATGTCATCACAGAATAGGAAGAGAAATTACAGCCTGTAGAAACCTCAGGCCTGTAATAGTTAACTTCCTGGAGACTAAATTTTCCTGCTTATTTCTGAGAAAGGCTTATCTGTCAACATTTGAAAGGATGTTTCTGCATTCCTGTATTTTGACAGAACACTTCTACAAGTCTAACCTGTCCACCTTCTACAGTTTATCTCATTAGGCATCCTTCTCCTTGCTTTGTTTTGCTTTCCACCTCTGAAGGTCAACAAGCTTAGGGAAGCAACTTGTGATCATCTGGGTTCAGCTCCCAGCTCAGCCACTCACTAGCTTGGGTGCTCAACCTCTCTGACCCCCACTTTCCTAAAAATCTATAAAATCAGGGTCAGAAGTCCTACTTGGCAGGGTTATTAAAGGGACTGTAAGTAGCTGGGCAGGGGGACGTGGTACACATCAGGTACTCAAGACTGGCCACCATCCTTACCAATTCCTCTTCGAGTTTGCAGCAATAGCAAACTCTCATTCACTAAACAAATATCTCGTGGCTTTCCTCCAAATACCTGTGCAGTCTAAGTGTCCAGCTCAATTATACGACAGACTCTTGATGGTCCAAGCTGGAGCCAGATATTCATGTGTCCTTTTAATTAAAAGATTCAGCGCCTAATCACAGAAGGACATTGTTTGGTGGTGCCGATAATGAAGTTAGTCAGGGCTGCTGAAGTGTATCATTAGGATGGTTGACAGTTCACTCTGTGCCCATGGAATAAAATGAATAGGAAGAGAGCCAGGAGGAAGGGGCCAGCCAGGAGGGACATATGGAAGAGATGTGATAGATGAACTCCTCCAGGACCTAGGATTCCGCTCCTCAGAACTGAAGGCATTTGTGTACAGTTCATATAATAAAGGATTCCCTATTATAAAAACCAGAAAGAGAAAGTAATGGCGTTCTTTTGAGACACCATATGATCTGGCAGACGTTATATATTCTGAGTGGCATCATTATCTGTCTTTTGCCTCTCACAATTCTTTTTTAGCAGGCAGCGTATACATTATACATTTTAAACCAATAATAAATATAGATTTTTACATGAAAACCAAACCAGAACTGGCTGCCTCTTTTAATATATACGTGAAAAATTTTTAACGGAAGAAACTATACCTTTGGTAAATGTGCAGAATATTAATATAAGCTCAGGATGAATGCTGAAGAGTTCACATTCATAAAACTCTTCTAAATCATTTTTCTGGTCTGAATGCATCTTTATGAATATAGCGATGCTGTGAGGCTTCATTTATTTTGCACAGAAAGTGATTTTATTTTTAATTCTTGTCCTCTTTCTGTTACCATGATTCTCTACATTATTTAAGGAACTTGGCATAATAAGTTGTCCAGGGCTGGGATTTGTGTTTGGGGAACTAAATACTCATTAATACTTTTTAAAAAATACTAAGTAAATCCATATCCCATCATTTAGTAAAGAGCCTTTATAATAAGGAAAAACTAATTATTTGTGGGATAAAGTGTTTTACGTATTTAACTTCTAGTGATGTTGCACAACATCCAAATAACTAACTAGGATGTTAACTCTTACTGTTTTGTTGCTTTTGAGGGCATTTTAATGATAGGAATGTATTTGAATCATCAGTTTTACCGTTAGAGCCAAATCATTCTCATGGGCTTATGGGAATATATGCCACCAGGCAGTAGATTAATAACTATTAAAAAACCACATGAAAAGGTCACTGCAAAACTCAGATCAAAACCTGTGGTCTTCTGGATTTTGCAGTCTACCAGCGTTTTGAAGCTTCTCTAGGGTAACATGATCTTTATGGCAACACCACTGAGCTCTGGACATTTATGATAATGAAGACAGCCCGAAAGTGCCGTGCACTCGCCCACAGCGCCAGCCTTCACTTAAGGAGGAAGGGCGCTGATCAGCACGCATCCATGTTAACAGAGAGCCCTCTTTTGGTGATGGTAGAAAAATATAATAGCGAAGGAGACTCTTTTGTTTTCCAAAATGATTGGCAAAACAGACTGTATTGGGGCCAGGACCACAGAGCGTGGGAGGGCTCTTTATGGAGAACCACAGCAGAAAGGAATTCTCTTTGCTGGTGAATTTTTCTGGCCTTCTGCACTGTCATTCCTGCAGCGTTTCTCACTTATTCTCTCCAACTAGCTCACCATACCCTGATCGGCGGCCGCACTGACCCCCATCTTCTTACTTAAAACGTGTTATTGGAAGCAGGGCAACACAGGGAACTTTGAGTTTGCACACTGGGGATGGGACCAAATTATCAGCCTATTCTGAACTTCGTAGAACACTCAAGGAGTTAACCAGAGTGATTCTGGCTTCCTTTGGCCTCCCCAGTGTTTTTTGTATAATAAAGACTTGGACACTGGAAAATGCATTCAGAACACAAGCCAAGCATTGAGTTCAGTGGGGATAGAGCAGGAGGGGTAACCCATGGGAGGGCATGGGTCCTGCAGGCACGTTCTGCCTGTGGCCTGCTGAATTGTAGATGTGCCGTTTGGGCCAGGTTTTGTGATAAGCTGGCTCTCTCGGTGGTGAGGGGCAAACTGCTTCACTTCCTGACCTAGAATCTCTTATCTGCAGCCTTGCAGATCCATTCCCTGCCCTTCCTACCGGCCCCTCGCAACGGGAACAGAGTCCCCCGTCTCTGGAAAGTAATGCTAAGAAAACAAACACTACAAAGGCTGGTAACAGGGGGATGTCTCTCTTGAATGTTTTTTGTGACCATCTAGGTTCAAGGAGGAGGGGGTCCCCCAGCTACGTGAGCCAGCAGGGTCTCTTTGTAGTAGGCATCTGTATGTTTGGCCAGATGTCCTCCCAGTGGAGGGCAGAGAGGGAAAGATAAAACAGAATTCTTATGAAAAATAAGTCTTGGGAGGGAGAAAAAACAAGACGGAGAAATTGTGTCAAGTAGGACGGGAGGCCAGGTGGTGTCATCTGACATTGATTAAATGCTGATAGAGCAACGAGAGATGCGTGTCACTAGGAAGTGACCCTTGTTCTTCAGCACGTGAAGCAGTGACAACTGTCTGGGAGCAGATCTGCGTGAAGACCACATGCAGAAGATGTCCAGTGGCAAACACAGCGCCAGCACGCATGGTGAGAAGGGGAGGAAAGGACCCCTGCACTGGACGTCAGGGCACGTTCCTTCTGATTCTGCTTTACCTCGCCGGCCTCACTCTCCACATCAGTAACACAATGATGCTTGACCGGATGACCTCTAAGCAATGCTCTAGCCCCAAATTCTGTTATCTATCATCATCTGCCCTCTGACCAAATCTTCTGAGGCTCTTCTAATGGAATGAAAGAAATAGCCCTGGAGAGGCATAAAGAGTTCACCCACCACAGTCCTAAAATCCAAAAGGAATGAAACCCTCCAACAACTATAAAAGTGTCATCCAATCTTTGCACAGCATCCCTGGGTCTATCCTCCTTCTGTGTTTTACAATTGCCACCAAAGCAAGTTAATTGCTTTCTGAACATGAGATGTGGCATATCTCTGGGTCTACCTGTGCTTCCCCCACTCCGAATTCCAAAAATATGCTCACTCTAACTGGATATAAGGGGTCTTTGTTTCATTTTAAACTGCCAGATTATAGAGAGCTTACGAGCAGGTGTGTGTGTGTGTGCGCGCGTGCACGCAAGCATCCTTTAGTTAAGGGTGAACGATTGAAAGTTTTCTTTGTTTTTGTTTTTTTCTTTTTGGCATCATCATGAGGTCAGCAGTATTTTGTTACAGGGTGAGGCTGGATTCCAGTGGGAATGGAAGAGGAATCTTCCACTGAGATCAGATCTCACACTAGGATGGTGGCAGTGGAAATGGATAGGAAAGCTTGACCAGAGAGGCAACGTGGCATAGGGGAGAGTTCATGGCGTTTGGAGTCAGACAGGCCCAGGTTCGAATCCTGGCTCTGATGTCTATGGGATGTCATTTCAGCTCTCACTACCATGCCATCTTGAAGCATTATTATATGAATTAAAGGTGATGTAAAGTACCTATGTTAGAGTCTGACACAGTGTAGGCAGTAAGCGAACATCAGTAAACTGTGGATGAGATGATCATGACAAAAATATCCGCAGGAAGATTAGCAGGGTCTGATGACCTGTTGAGTTAGAGAATAAGTATAAGAGAAGACTTCAAGGTGTCTGAGTTTGACCACCTGGGGGATTGGGATGGTGGGAGTATTTAGGTTGGATGGAAATAAAAAAGTTGGGTGAAAGCTGGAGATCTGGCTTGGCAGGGCTAGTACCAAGGTCAGTTTTGGACACGAGCGATGGCACTGAAACATCCAGGTGGCAGTGGAAGGAGGAGGATGGAAAGGAAAAGGAGTCAAAGAAATGAGAAAACTGCGATGCTGCGAAGCTGATTAACTCTAGGTCTGTTTAATCAGTAAGTCTGACTTTACAGCTTTACTTTCAAGGAATTGGCTAACCAAGGTTGATCCAGCATATGACCATCTTCTAAAACAAACCGTAGCTCCTCAAAATGTGTTCCTCCAACGAAGCATCTCCTGGACCTTTTTAGAAATACAGAATTTTAGCTCCTGCTTCAGACCTGCTGAATCAGGATCTGCATTTCAAAAATGTGATTTGTAAGCACTTGACAGTTTGAGAAGCACTGTTCTAAAGCATGACGACCAGACCAGCAGCATCACAGCCCCTGGGAACTTGTTAGAAATCCAGATTCTCAGGTGCCTTCTCAGACTTCCTGAATTAGAAAGGCTGTGTTTCAACAAGCCTTTCGAGTGAATCCAGTGCACCGTGGAGTTTGAGAATCATTGCTCTAAGTCATGGAACAGACAGATTGAGCCCCCTCCCCTTGGGTGTATAGCCCAGAACACTGGAGAGATTGGTTAAACCCTGAAACTTAATTTGAGTCATTGTTCTATGCTGTTTCTCTCATCATTTTGCATTAAACACAGCTGAAGAACTCTTTTCACTGAAGAAGGGCACAATGCGTAAAATTACAAACCAAAGGAGAGAAACTTCAGCTGTGGCTTAATCTTCACAATTTACCCATCAAAAGTTATTGAGCACAATCATAGAAGATCAGTCCTTTATATGCTATTGCTCCTGGGAGACGCTATTAGTAAGACACACATAGGGAAAGGAAGACTCTCGCGATACTCCTTACAATGTGATTTTCACATTAAAATGTCAAGAGTCTATGTCTTCTGTGTTTCTCATCAGTCCGATGGCAAGTTCCTTTTTAATAGGTTAGTTTCTGGAGTCACTTGCAGAAGTGTTGGTGGTTTACCACTTAGACTAGAATGTTTCTCAAAAAGTTCAGCTGTGAGCACTAAAAATTTACCTCCTCTCATCAAAAATGTCTGGTTTTTCTGGTTGTTCCCTAGTTGTTATTTAAATCACTGTGATAACTTAAATAAGGGTCAGTGTCTGTTTTCTGTATATATGTAATGTACAAAGATGGTTATATATGGAGCATTCTCATCATAAAATTACCTATATTTTCTGCTATAGGTTATAGTACAGTATAGCTAGTGGCATGCTGGTAAAGC
This sequence comes from Pseudorca crassidens, assembly GCF_039906515.1. NCBI lineage: Eukaryota > Metazoa > Chordata > Mammalia > Artiodactyla > Delphinidae > Pseudorca > Pseudorca crassidens. The sequence goes on along the minus strand of NC_090307.1, from coordinate 54,396,854 downwards.
AATTGAGGGTGTGGGAGGGCATCATTTGTAGTGTTTGCCAATTTCCATGGTGTAAATACTCCCTCCAGGGTTGATTTCAAGCTGCCAACTGTTTAACAACCGGTTCCCAAAATTCCTACAAATTTGACAGTTGACTCTTGCAAGCCAGTAGGAACTAGCTCGAGCACACCAATGAAACAAACATCAAGGGACAAGTCACACTTTTTTTTTTTTTTTGCTGTGCGTGGTTCTCTCACTGTTGTGCCCTCTCCTGTTGCGGAGCACAGGCTCTGGACGCACAGGCTCAGCGGCTATGGCTCACAGGCCCAGCCGCTCCGCGGCATGTGGGATCTTCCCGGACTGGGGCACGAACCCGTGTCCCCTGCATTGGCAGGCAGACTCTCAATCACTGCGCCACCAGGGAAGCCCCAGTCACAATTTTTTTGTTGTTGTATTTGGTTGTGTCTGAATTACTGTAGGTCCAATAATGGCTGACACAAGTAGATTTGGGTGTTTTAAATCTCTTGTCATGTAGAGATCTTTATTGAAATTATAATTATCATAATGGAATGTGATCTTGAAACTGTTCTATGAGACAAAGTTCTCTATTTTCAAGTCATTAAATACGTTTATAATAATATAATGGCAAGATTTAAAGTGCTTGTGTTGTTCAAGTATGTTTAATTTTAAAATACCACTCATCCTATAAGAGGGCATGTGAACCAAAATGCAAAAAGATACTTTTGAAATGTGTTTTTGGTTACTATTATTAAGATTTGACTTTTCTTACAGGTATTCAGGAAGGAACACAATGTACCAAATGTAAAAATAACTGGGCACTGAAGTTTTCTATCATATTGTTATACATTTTGTGTGCCTTGTTAACAATCACAGTAGCCATTTTGGGATACAAAGGTAAGTACTCTTTCCTTTTTCCTTCCAAACAGCAAGTTTTCTTTCATTAATTTAAGCCTGAAAAAACAAGTACATTGGCAAGTGTGAAGTATTTCATTAATATAACTCTTGCCAACAAAACTTAAACATCTTAAGCTCCATCTTTGTGTCTTGAGCTTCTTGTAGCTGTGGGACCTGAAAGGAGAGAAGTAGCAATTCCTTTTGAGTCATTTCAACCATAATCATGGTCCTCTATGAGTTATAAATTTTTTTCCTCTTTGTTGCTTTTTCCTACTTATTTCCAAATACTCCCTCTTCCTCTATCTTCTTCCATCTTATCTCTAAGAGGCCCCACGAAAACCCTGGAGTCAGCACATGGGAAAACTGTATTGACAGAGGATAAGACCTCCAAGAGATACGACTTACTTCACCTAGGAACTGGCCAATTAATTCCCTTTTGTTTCTCTTCAGCACCTTTACTGTGGTCACTGTTTATATACCCCCATAAAAATACCACCCTGTAGAAATTAAACACAGAGGCGGCACCACCACCTCAACGGTACTTTATGGCACATCAGGCATTCTTTCAACATGTCTGGTTTAAGGTCAGTGGAGGATTTTTGCCTGAATCCTCCAGATCTGCAAAGTGGGTTGGTCCCCCCCACCCCCCGTTCCAGACACCGCAGGTAGAAGGTGCCCTGATTCAGAATCACAAACTACATAAACCCTTTTATAGGAAACAGCCATGGGGGACTTTCCTGGCGGCGCAGTGGTTAAGAATACGCCTGCCAATGCAGGGGACACAGGTTCGAGACCTGGTCCGGGAAGATCCCACATGCTGTGGAGCAACTAAACCCGTGTGCCACAACTACTGAGCCTGCGCTCTAGAGCCTGTGAGGAGCCCGTGCACCGCAAGCTCGCTGCAACTAGAGAAAGCCTGTGTGCAGCAACGAAGACCCAACACAGCCCTAAATAAGTTTATTTATTTATTTATTTATTTATCTAAAAAAAAAAAAGAAAAGAAAACAGCCATGGAAGCCTCACAGAGACATGCGAGATAGATGTGATGTCTGGTTTCAGCAAGAGGCAGACATGGGGTCTGTTGATCTTCGCTCTGCCTTCCCTCGGCACTGATAGATTAACAGTGGAGAATTCCCACATGTTCCCTTCTCTGTTCCTTGCCCCATAGACTTGACCTGGGGACAGAAGGATGCAAGGTGAATTCCCTCCAGCTTGTAACTCCTCCCACTGCTCTCCCAGCGTTTATCGGTTTCCTGAGAAAACAATGTACTGGAATAAGAATGGGCTTTGGAGCCAGACGGTCCCGGTCCAGTTCTTGAGTCCACCATTTGTAATGCAATCGTGAATGTTTATTAAGTGCTCGCTGGCGTGCCGGGCATCACGCTAAATCCTCTGCATGGCTGTGTAACCTGGGAATGAATCATAACCCCTTGGTGTTTCTGATTTCTTATCTGTAAAATGGCAATAGTAATGCCACTCTTCAAGGTGATGGCGATGAGCAAAGATGATGTAACTGAGCCACCTGTCCTAAGGTTGGTCCCAGTAGCGAGTGGCTGAATCTCTCTGTTCTTTGCTTCTTCATAACTGCGTTTTTACAGCTCTAGCTATGAGAATGGCAAAACATGTTAAAAAATACTCAGTATAGTCGGGGCTTGTTAAGTCCACTTTTAAGGCTATTTCCATGGAAAATTGTGTGCATCCTGCAGTGGGCTGACTGATGAACTTGGGCAATGGAAGTTTGGAAAATTACCAGGTCATTCTATCCATTTGCGATGAGTTAATCTAACCTAGGATTAACAGAGCAAGTGTTAAGAAAGGCTATTAAATCATGGCGGGGCTGGACAGAGGGAGGCGGGGGAGGAAACTTAGTGGGGAAAAGGAAGGTGTTTTATGTCCCAGGTAATTCAGCCTGGTTGTCTTCTTTCACTGGGTCATTTAGGTCATTACTCACTTGACAACTTTTCCTAGTGAACTCAGATAAAGGAGATGCTTGAAATCAAACAGTCATTTAATAGGTATCTTTAGGGCTCAGCACTATGTGATATGAAAGTAAACAGAGATGAGAAAGGTTTGAAGAAATAGCTCTGTATGGTATTTTGGCATTTTTACCTCTGCAAAAAGATATGGTCTAGGATCTTTATGCCTTAAGAATTATACAGAAAGATACAAAATAGGGGGCTTTGTTTATTTTTAAAGTACAGATATTTCCTCCATTTTTATGACAGTAGAAAGCCCTTCTCGGCTCTGGCATATTTGTGTGGGCTGGTCCATTCACCCGGAACACCTTTTCCCTGTTCTCCACCTTTCTCTCTATGACTTTCTCTTCTTTCCCTTCATGTCTCCCTCAGACACATGTACCGCAAGAAGCCCCTGAAAGCTGAGCTGGGTGCCCTCCTGCTGGTCCCCATGGCATCCTTTTTTACTCTTAGCCCCTGTCGCACTATATCGTTATGGCCAATGGGTCTGTCTCACCACCCAAACTGTAAGCTCCACGAAGACAAGAGACTCTCTTTTATTTATCATATCTCCCACTAGCATCTGGCTCATAGTACGTAATAGTTACCCAATAAAGTTTACTAAATGAATTAATGAGAAGATGGATGGATAATTGGATGGTTGAATTGTAGATTAGGGCCGACTTCTATAAAGGCAGTCAATCAATGCCCAGGGACCTCTAAGCCAATTGCTGCGACTCAAGGCCCTACCTAGAAGCTTAAAATCCTGAAGATTACTTGGCCTGCTCTGGGGTGTATCTCGCCAGGATGAAGGGCGAAGGGATTGAGGGAGTGAGACAAGTTGGAGTCCCCTCTTTTCCTCCTTCAGGGTCCCCATCCCTCAGGCTTCTAATGACAAAAATAAGGTAACACAACATGCAATTTTTGTCTTTAAACACAGCCTTAATGAGCTAAAATGCTGATATTTTCCAGATGTGTTTTCCCTTTACTTGAACAGTGATTCCTCTTTCTTGCTGATAAGATTCTGGTGACCCAACATGGTAAGAGGCAGAAAGATAAGTTCTCCCTTCACACATCTCCCTTTGAAGTCTGGAGGAACTCGCTCCACTTAAAAAAAAAAAAAGGGAAGAAAGAAACAAAAAAGAATATTCAGTGAAAAAGAGGTTTCTCTGGAGGAGAAGTTGGAAGGAAGTGAAATAGAAACTCCTTTATCAGAGTTTGCAAAGGCAATTCCATGGTATTTTCCTCAAAACTGTTCTTTACTTCTCCTTTTATGTCACTTATGCAGCTACAGTTAGGATGTAACTTAAGCTCCTTCCAGAGAATTTGCTGATCAAGTCAGAGGATTGCTGAGTCACCCAGACAGGTCAGTACACTGGCTGTGACAATGAGGCATGTCAGCCACTTTACAGAAAGCACATTCTCAGACAGTTACAGCTTGGTGCACCCTCTGTCCTGGACTCTTTATCATCGGTCAGTGAAGCTTCCATGACAGAAGCCACCTCCTAAATTCAGTGGGTCATTTTTCCTCCAGAACATTCCCTGAACAGGAAAATCCTAGTCTGTGGTCCTGCCCAGCAGGCATCTACCTTAAGGGAATTAGGATGAAGATGAAAGACAGACATCTGAATCTTTTTCAGTAAGAACCTCCTCTGATGCAACATTCCTAGTCATAAATGTCTGCCTTGCTGCTCGGCTCTGCCAAGGTGGCAGTTGCAGCTGGATAAGTAGGCTTTCAGATGTGCATCAGATCACACTGTGTAGCTGTTGTCAGAATCCACGATAACACCCTATAACCAGACCTTCTGTATTTTTGTAATGAAATATGAAATAGTGTTCAAGGTAGAAATGTCTTTATTACATCACGAAGGAGCATAACTGGTATTACTGGGAAGTCCCAGGTACCAGCAGGGGGCGTGTTTCTCAGGACCACAATCAGGCTGGTACAGACCCTCGTGAGCACCCGGCAGGAGCTCTGTGCTCTGCTCTTGTTCCCTGTCCCCAAGGCCTGGGCCATGAGCTACGTCTCTTGGATCCTCCATGTCCAGCTCTGGGCCACAAACCTGGCAGATACTTGGTAAACATCTGAGGTTGATGACTGTAAAGGGAAGATAAAGAAGACATAGTCCTTCCCCTGAAGGGACTTTTCTTGGAAGAAACCATATTTAGGAAAAAGAAATACTGGATGAAAGGCAATGTGGAATTATAGAGCAAGCATGGATTTTAGAGTTAGATCTCCTGGCCTGGTATCCCACTTAGTCACTTATAAGCTGTGTGAGGGACTTCCCTGGTGGTCCAATGTTTAAGACCCCGCACTTACACTGCAGGGGGTGTGGGTTCAATCCCTGGTCAGGGAACTAAGATCCTGCATGCCGTGTGGCCAAAAAAATAATAAACATTTTAAAATTAAAAAAGTAAAGTGTAGATTTTTACCCCCCCAAAAATTAAAAATAATAAGCTTTGTCACTCTGGACAAGTTACTGAACATCTCTGAGCCTCAATTTTTTTCATCTGTATAACAGCAGTCATAAGGATTAACTGCAGTGACGATGCAGTGCACCTTGCAAAGAGCAGGCAATCCACAGAGGCTGTTTTTATTGCCATTCAGATAAAGGGTCCATTGGTGTGGAATCAGATCATCAGGCAAGGCTTAGCACGATGGGCTGGTGAGATTCGGAGTAGACCTTAAAGGACGGTGGAATCCAGACGAGGGAGAAGGAGGTTAGTGGCCCAGGCCAAGGAATGATACCAACATGCTTTTATAGAAAAGGTATTATTGTCAGATGATCCTAGAGAATTGAGTTTTGGGTACTTAAAGAAGGGCAACACTTCAGATATGACACCTAAAGCAATGATACTTTGAAGAAAAAATCTGTCAAGAAACACTTTCCAATAAAGGGGAGCTTGTGAAAAAACAGACTGCTCGTGACCCTTCTGTGTTTCATGTTTGTTTTCCTCATATGAGAACAATCTACAAACTGAGGTCTCCCTCCAAAGATGGGGAGTTTCCAGGGTCAGAGAGGATGGTCTGCCACTATTTTCCTGACAGAGAATTTGTGCTAATGAGTTAAGAGTAAAAAAAAACAGCGAAAATGCTATGTGCTATTACAGCAAGTGTTACTTCTGGATCTCCATCAGTCTAGTATTTTAAAGCAGTTAGCAAGCTGCCAGTTTTGCAGCCCTCAAGTTTGCAGCTTTATACACAGATCCTGTGTTTTTAAACACAGACACACAGGCAGTGGTGCATGTAACCAATTCATAATCCTTGTGGGCGGGGCAAAGAGTTTCCTAGCACCAAGGAGAAACCTAACAGGTTTTTGGGTTTTTTTCATGAACGTATTTATTCCTTTTACTCTATACAAACCTGAATTAGCTGTCTGTGACAGTTCTGTGTTTTTAAAAAGTAAAATGGAAGAAAAATTAGAGAGGGTAGAAAATGACTGCCTGTCAGCATATTCAGAGGTTTCTTTGGCTTCCAGGAAAAAAGGTCAGGACTTAAGATCCTGTATGTGGTTTGAGGACAGACTGAGGCATGTGTTTGATTTGAGGATCAAAACTGAACCTAAACTTGTAAACATTCGTTGTTTTTTTTTTTAAAGGGTAGCTTTGCTAAAATGTAGATGAAACATTTTGTTCTTCCCATTTTCCAGGGATTTAGGAATGTGCATGCCTATCAGACAACCCTCAGATTATTATAACTATACCTCTGTGTTTATATAGTCATCTTAAAAAAACGATAATTATTCAACTAAATGCCATACTCATTGCCAGTGTCGAGGCCTCCCTGCATTGGTTGGTTTATACGTTTGTTTGCATAACCTCTAGCTCAGTCGATTTTTTCCACAGGCCTCAGCAGCCAGCAGGCAGATTCTCATTTATTTAAATAAACGGTGTAATGAATAAGTATGTGATGAATACCTACTACGCGCCACACACTGAGCTAAGAGCTGGAGATAAAACCAACACAAATTGTCCTGCCCTAAAGGGTCCTAGAGTAGAGAAACCATGACAACACAGTGACGAGAGTCCTATAATCGGGAGAGAGACCCCTGCAACATAAACTTCAGCAAAGATTTCCCACAGGACGTGACCAGCTGAGTCTTGAAGAGCAAGGAGGGCTTAGCTTGGGGAAGAGGCCAGGGAAGAACATTCTAGGTGGGGAGAAGCATGCATGGAAAGGCTTGGGGGAGAAAGAGCGTTTGGTGCAAAGCACATATTTCATTATGATCAGACTATATAGAAGCTTGAGATAGAGCACGACGAGCTTCTCCAGCTTCTCCACGCGTGGGAACATACTTCTGCTTCCTGATGGGAGCCTGGAGAATCTTCTCATGCAGTCCCACGTGGGTGGAACGCTTGCTGAATAAAATAGACTGGGTCCATTGGCTGATAAGTAGTATATAAAACATATTCATGCTTAAAAAATTAGTCATTATTTTTTAAAAAGCTGTCAATACCAAGAGGGACAGTCAGACTTGATCCCAAGCTGCTAGAGGTTGGATCTCACAGGAGTTACTTCTGGAGGGATATACTCTTATTTGACATTTATTTTTTATTTTTATTTTTTCACTTAGTACACTTTATTTTTTTCTATCTTTATTTTTTTATTGAAGTATAGTTGATTTTCAGGTGTACAACATAGTGACTCAATTTTTTTATAGGTTATACTCCTTTTAAAGTTATTACAAAATAATGGCTATATTTCCCTGTGCTGTACAACATATCCTTGTTACTTATTTACTTTATACATAGTTTGTATCTCTTAATCCCTATCTTGCCCCTCTCCCCTCCCGTCTCCCCACTGGTAAACATTAGTTCTCTATACCTGTGAGTCTGTTTCTGTTTTGTATATATATATTCGTTTGTTTTATTTTTTTAGATTCCACATATAGGTGATATACAGTATTTGTCTTTCTCTGTCTGACTTATTTCACTAAACACGATAGCCCTCAGGTCCCTCCATGTTGTTGCAAATAGCAGAATTTCATTCTTTTTTTATGGATGAGTCATATTCCATTGTATATATATGTATATATATATATAGAGAGAGATATATATATACACACACATACCACATCTTCTTTAGCCATTCTTTTGTTGTTGGTCACTTAGGTTGATTCCATATCTTGGCTATTGTAAAATAATGCTGTTGTGAACATTGGGATGCATGTATCTTTTCGAATTAGTGTTTTCATTTTCTTCATATATATACCCAGCAGTGGAATCACTGGACACATGGTAGTTCTGTTTTTAGTGTTTTGAGGAACCTCGTTACTGTTTTTCATAGTAGCTGCACCAATTTGCACTTTCACCAAGAGTGTAGTAGGGTTCCCTTTTCTCCATATCCTTGCCAACATTTGTTATTTGTAGACTTTGAGGATAGCCATTCTGACAGGTTTACACCTGTCAAGGTGTAAATGAGATATGAGATATCAAGGGGATATCTCATTGTGGTTTTGATTTGCATTTCCCTGATGATTAACGATGTTGAGCATTTTTTTCACATACCTGTTGGCCATCTGCATATCTTCTTTGGAAAAATGTCTGTTCAGATCTTCTGCCTGGTTTTTTTTTTGTTTGGTTGGTTGGTTGGATTTTTTTTGGTGGTGGTGGGGATCTCCTGGAAGATGAGTTACAATGACATGGCTTGAGTTGTAAGGAACAAGAGACAGTTGTTGAAATGCGTCCATTCCAGATGAATAGGGAAACACTGAAGTCTCAAGAAATGTTGCATTGAAAGGATGAGAAGAAAAAGATGCTGAAATCAGAGAGAAGGTACACCATGTCTTGAAGTTCTGTGGTTTATAGCCTCAAAGATAGAAAAGTAGAGTAAAATTGGGTGATGCTGATTTCAAAAGGAGGAAAGGGTTAAAAGATATTTCAAAGATAAGGATCAAGATGTGCCAGAGGTAAACAATTATGTCAATACCTACAGTGCCCACTAGGGAGGACCTCCAGGGAAGTGGTGTTATTGGGAAGGAATCAGGTTTTCATTTATATGAATAGGTACAATATTAGAGAAGGTAGAAGATGAAAGAGATTATGACATAGGATGGATCACTGTTAGGGAGAGTAAGAGTTTTCTTCTTTATAGACTAGAGTTTAGTGACCTGGATATTTTTATTCCAATAATACGAAAGATGAAGGCTGGTATAAAGAGAAGGAAATAGATAAAAGTGAGTCTGACACTGCAACTTTGGAATTCAGGGAGGCATCGAGGATGCCATAAATCAATTTAAAAAAAGATATATATATATATATGTGTGTGTGTATACATATATGTTACATATTCATTCTCTATTTTAAATTACAATAAAGTATAATTAAGTAAGTTTGGTGTTTATATAATAAATCTGCCCGTTTTTTTTTTAAATTTATTTTTTTTTTTTTGCAGTACACGGGCCTCTCACTGTTGTGGCCTCTCCTGTTGCGGAGCACAGGCTCCAGACGCGCACGCTCAGCGGCCATGGCTCACGGGCCCAGCCACTCCGTGGCATGTGGGATCTTCCCGGACCGGGGCGTGAACCCGTGTCCCCTGCATCAGCAGGCGGACTCTCAACCACTGCGCCACCAGGGAAGCCCAATCTGCCCGTTTTTTAATTGGCATGTTTGTTTTATTGATATTGAGCTGCATGAGCTGTTTATATATTTTGGATATTAACCCCTATGGGTCATATCATTTCCAAATATTTTCTCTCATTCAGTATGTTGTCTTTTCATTTTGTCACTGGTTTCCTTTGCTGTGCTAAAGCTTTTAAGTTTAATTAGGTCCCATTTGTTTATTTTTGCTGTTGTTTCTTTTGCCTTAGGAGACAATTCCCAGACATTTTAGAATGGTAAATTTAAATTCATAACCATGGACAATTACTGCCTTCTGAGAATGAATAATGACAGTGGCTTTAACACTGCATCACTAACTTTCCCTATCATGTACAATCAGGAAAATGCTGGGAAAAAAGTCTTCTTAGTCAATTATTATTTGGAAACCCACTTAGGCATCTTCTTGGGAACCGATAAAGATTCACTTGTCACTACGGAGAAGCAGATTTTCAGGCCTCAGTGATGAGCTCATGACAGAGAGTAGCAAACACCCTTGACTTTGCATCCCTTTTACAACAACTTTATGTATAGACTTGAGCTAGATTTTCTTTGCCATGGAATCTCCTTCCATATAATCGAGTTATACCTACCAAGAATGGTAGGGAGTCTGGTAAGTGACAAAATATTGTGTTATGCCTCCACCTATGGAAGTTAGTATAAAAAATAACACAGATTGAGGATTTCTATAATACAAAAAAATATTTAATGAGTTCCATACAATTTCTAAAATCTCCAAGCCAATACAGAATCCTGAGAACAGCTTTTAAGAACATACAGTTCTCAACCAAGTAAACTACCACCAGGGTTTACGACAAGTACGTTACTTATTTTTCTAAAAGAATGGCTTTTTCCCTATATTTGATTTCTTTTATACTCTTTTTCTTTCACTCTGTTTCCTTTATTCTGTAATGAAATGCTCTCTTGTTGAAACTGAAAGATAAAATATGGGCAGGTGTGTGTATTAATCCATTGATTTCCAAATCTTAGTTGTAGAGAAAATGGACAGTGTTACAGGTGGCATGGAGACATCTCGCCAAACCTATGATGACAAGCTCACAGCAGTGGAAAGCGACCTGAAAAAATTAGGTAATCTGCAATGAGAGTAAACTATTAAGTTGAATCCCCTAACTCAACTCTATGTAAATGACCACAGCTTTTTAGAATGACATGGCTCTAAATTCACATTCACCCAGAAAGACTTTAAACTTTCATGTTGTGTGTTGAATCTTTCCTCATGATTTAATTCAAAGACTTTAAAATTTTAAAGTTAAGGACCAATTTTGGAGTTGAATTCCGCTCCCCAGAAAACACTATTGTGTGCCACATAAAACCTGAAGACCAATCCTGATCAAAAAGAACCACAAATACCCTTTATTAAAAGCTCTTTTATGAAATACTCAGTAAATTCCTATTTGAAATATTTTAAACTTCATAAAAAATTGTAGAGATTAATTAAAAAAATAAAAGATACCAGCCTATTCTTATCCTGTGATTTTTTTCAATTTTTTAAAAAGGAATTTTGATGAATTAAACAGAAGGTTATTGCCTTCTTGACGTCCTTCCCAGTGCTCTAGAATCAGGAAAATTCCCCCTCCTTTGAGATAAGTGTTCACCCAAGTTAGTCTGTCCTAGTACTCAGTAGCCTTTCCAATTTCTGAGGACCCAGTTTTAACAGAGATATGGATTTTACTACTGCAGTGCAGTCTGCATATCCCACAAATTTTATGTATGAAATAGAGCACATCCCAGTTAGGTCTCTGGGATCTGTGACCTCACCTGAACACTTCTCCATCCCACCAATCTGAGTAACACACGTGTCTTATTCCAGGGGACCAAACTGGGAAGAAAGCTCTCAGCACCAACTCAGAACTCTCCACCTTCAGGTCAGACATTCTGGATCTGCGTCAGCAACTTCGTGAGATTACAGAAAAGACTAGCAAGAACAGAGATACGCTGGAGAAGTTACAGGTGAGCGGGGATGCGCTGGTGGACCAGCAGAGTCAACTGAAAGAAACTTTGGAGAATAACTCCTTCCTCATCACCACTGTAAACAAAACCCTCCAGGCATATAACGGCTATGTCACAAATCTGCAGCAAGACACGAGTGTGCTTCAGGGCAACCTGCAGAGCCAGATGTATTCTCACAACGTGGTCATCATGAACCTCAACAACCTGAACCTGACCCAGGTGCAGCAAAGGAACCTCATCACAAATCTGCAGCGCTCTTTGGATGACACAAGCCAGGCAATCCAGCGAATCAAGAATGACTTCCAGAACCTGCAGCAGGTTTTCCTTCAAGCCAAGAAGGACACGGATTGGCTGAAGGAGAAAGTGCAGAGCCTGCAGACGCTGGCTGCCAATAACTCTGCCTTGACCAAAGCCAACAATGACACCCTGGAGGACATGAACAGCCAGCTCAGCTCCTTTGCAGGGCAGATGGACAACATCACTACGGCCTCCCAAGCCAATGAGCAGAACCTGAAAGATCTGCAGGATGTACACAGGGATGCAGAGAACAGAACGGCTGTCAAGTTCAGCCAGCTGGAGGAGCGCTTCCAGCTCTTTGAGACCGACATTGTGAACATCATTAGCAACATTAGCTACACGGCCCACTACCTACGGACACTGACCAGCAACCTGAATGAAGTCAGGACCACGTGCACGGATACGCTGACCAAACACACGGATGATCTGACCTCCTTGAATAACACACTGGCCAACATCCGTTTGGATTCTGTTTCTCTCAGGATGCAACAAGATTTGATGAGGTCGAGGTTGGACACTGAAGTGGCCAACTTATCAGTGATTATGGAAGAAATGAAGCTGGTGGACTCCAAGCATGGTCAGCTCATCAAGAATTTTACAATACTACAAGGTAAGAGAAAATTCTGAATTTGTGTTTGTATTAGTTATCTATGGCTGTGGAACAGATGACCCTAAAACTCGGCAATTTAACACAATAAGCATGTATTATCTCGTAGTTTCTATGGATCAGGGATTCGGGAGCAGCTTAGCTTAGCTAGATGGTTAGTAACTCTCATGAGGTTGTAGTTAAGATATTGGCCAGGGCTGCAGTCTTCTGAAGCCTTAACTGGGGCTGAGGATCTGCCTCCAAGATGCTCATTCACATGGCTCTTGGCTTGTCAGCTGTTGGCAGGAGGCCTCGTTTCCTCACCATGTGAAATTGCTTGAGTGTTCTCACAACATGGCAGCTGGCTGCCTCCAGAGCAAGTGATCCAAGAGAAACAGAAAGAAGGAAGCCACGATGCCTTCTATGACCTAGCCTCAAAAGTCACATACCATCACTTCCACCACATTCTCTAATTTAGAAACAAGTCACTAAGTCCATCCCACACCCAAGGGGGAAGGGAATTAAACTCCATTTCTTGAAAGGAAGCAGAAATAACTAAGAATTTGTGGACCGTGCTCAAATGTGTTCCATTAAATATTTGTGGGATGAAAGATCGGTTAACTTGGATTTTCTTAGTGCCTAGCTATTTCAGTGCCATTATAAATCAGACTCCTTTGGAAGGAAGATTAATTCTTTTAGATCATGGAGTTACCATTAAGAGATTCCTACTTCTAAGTGTCACGAGCAGATGGATGGTTGGCCATTACAGTAACTGTTAACACCACAGAGGAGGGGAATAATGGACTTACATAAAAATCTGAGTTTTGCTCTCAACCAGATCATCCCTGTAAATTGAAAGTCTTTGGATTAGATTAAGCCTACTTCTGAAGATTTGCAGCAACCATATATTAATAGTATTTTCAGTCATAACTATTTTCACAGGGTTTAAGTTGAAAGTACTGAGTGGAAGATGCTGTGCTCGGCACTCTGGGGTGTACAAAGAAGACCAGAAGGTCTTTGCCCTCACGTAGCTTAAAATCAAGAGAATTTTAGGGCAAAAAGAGACTGGCTATAAGCAAAAGTAATCCTGATTTTCAAAAAAAGGGGATAAAGGTAGAGTCTACACACTGTGTAGAATGGGGAATTTGTCTTCAAGCCCAAGAAAAATTTGAGAAGAGATTATAAAAAGGATAATTTTTGAGTTTTCAGGAATGCAATAATCATCAGAATGAATTCACTAAGAAGAAGCCTGGTGAACCTAATCTCATTTCCTCACGTTAACAGAGTTAGTATATTGTTTAAACTAGGAGAATGAAAAATAGCATATCTGGATTTCACCAAGGCACTTGGCAGTGATACCCTTGAACAAGATGGAGCACTCAGTGCTGGTTTATAGCCCAGTTAGATGGGTTTGTTGGTTGTATTCATTTTCTGTGCTGCATAGCAAATTACTAAAAACTCAGCAGCTTAAAACACCCACTTCTCATCTCACAGTTTCTGTGGTCAGGAATCTGGGCACAGCTCAGGTGCGTCCTTTGCTCAGGGTTTCACCCAGCTGCAGTCTCAGCGAGGAGCTGTGGTTTCATCAGAGTCTTGACTGGGGAAAGACTCATTTCCACACTCCTTCATGTTCTTGGCAGACTTCATCTGCTTGGACTGGAAGATCGGCTGTCAGGTCCTAAAGGCCACCCCCAGTCCTTTGCCATGTGACCATCTCAAAACATTACAGCTTCTTCAAAGCCAGCAAGGGAGTCTCTCTCACTCTAGTTGGCAAAGACAGAGTCTTATATAATGTAACCTAGTCAAGGGAGTGACATCCCATCGCCTTTGCCATATTCTATTGGTTAGAAGCAAGTTAGAGGTTCCATACTTAAGGGGAGGGGATTATACGAGGGCATGAGTCATTGGGAGTCACCCTGGGGTGTGACTGCCATACTATCGAATGACTGAGTATAAAGAGTGGTAGTTCATGAGCCCCTCTGAGCCTGGAGGCATATCTGGGTGGCAGATGGCAGGGACCTGCTCAACAGCTTTGCAGGGACTCGCTTGAGGACGTGGATGACCTGGTCATCCAATACTTGTGTGACATGAAACTGTATATACTGTTTAATGGGTGATAGAATCATAATCCAAAATGATCTGCAGGGGCTGGCATAGTAAAGAGATGCCAACAAAGTGAAATAAATAGGGAAGACCTATAGGACCTGCTCGTACATAGAAAAGACCAAATACTAGTGTTGATGGGAGGGCATGGCTTGGAGGAAGTGTGCAGGAAAAGCGTGGGGATTTTAGTTGACTGTAAGCAACTAAATGTGTCTTCCAGGGAAGTTAATGTGATCTTTGACCGTATTAATAAAAATATGATTTCCAAAATGAGGGAGGTGATATCTTACTCCCTTCAGCATGGCAAAAACCACTCCTGGAGGATACTGCGTATGTTGGGGAGCCCCTTCCAACAGGGGCACTCACAGACCATCATGCTTGGAAAAATATGACAAGGATGATGGGGTCTAGAAACGATGTGCTGTGAGGAAGGACTGAAGGACCTGGGAACTTTAACCTGTAGGAGAGACAGCTTAGTGGGGAATAAGACAGCTGTTTACAACTATTCAAAAGGCCAGCATGTGGAGGAGATTTTAAATGACATCGGAGGTGCTCCAGAGGGTGAAACAAAGACTAATGGGTACTCATTAAAGGAAAATAAATTTTGGTTTTTGCGGTACGCGGGCCTCTCACTGCTGTGGCCTCTCCCATTGCGGAGCACAGGCTCGACGCGCAGGCTCAGCGGCCATGGCTCACGGGCCCAGCCGCTCCGTGGCATGTGGGATCTTCCCGGACCGGGGCACGAACCCGTGTCCCCTGCATCGGCAGGCAGACTCTCAACCACTGCGCCACCAGGGAAGCCCAAATTTTGGTTTTATATAATGTTCCTTATAAAAATTGGTGTTGCCTGAGACTATAATGGGTTTCCTGAACCATAGGCATGCCCCAACTCTAGAAAGGTTGGACAGTGCCCGTCAGAGTATTGTAGGTATGAATGATACTCTGAATAAAGAGGTGGGCTTTCAAATGACCAGAAGGTTCTTCAGTGCTTGATTTATTTTTTTCCCTATTCTTCCTCAACCTAAATTCAGAATGAGGGCAGATCTCAGCAGACGTGCAACCTCAGAAAATAAGAGCTTTCTCATTGTCTCTTGTTATACCTTAGGCAGGTTGTTATACCTTAGGCAGTCCTATCATGGTATTCTGGATATTTTCCAGCTATAAATTTCATAGTTTTATTATTCCATGGGTTTAATTGTTAACTTCTCTTGTACAAGGAAACTTCTGACGTATTTAGTTTACAGACAGTGCGGCTTAACAGCTAAGGAAGGGTATGAAAAGCTCATGGTTGAAGATTCAGAGCCCGGCTTTAACTTCGTTAATGTTTCCATTGTTCTGATTATTTTTATCAGCTGATACTGAGCGTGAGAGGAATGAGGGCTTTTCATGAACCATCCTGGTGAGTCCTAACACCCACTCTGTATGGCAGGTACTCAGAAAATCATCACCTGTTTATAGATGAGGAAACTAAGGCATTGAGAGGTTTAAGGAACTTCCTTAAATTTACAGAAATGATAAGTAGCTAAACAGGATCTGAGCCCAGTGTGTCTAGTGCAAAGCCCATGGTGCGAACCCCATTGATAATCACAGCAAGTGCACGCCCCCCTCCCAGCCATCCCGAGGGAGCCTGTGAGGGCAGGGAGATGGGATTTCATTCTAAGTGTGAAGGGGAGTTTTAAGGAAGGTGGTGACATACCTGATTTATATTTTTAAATATAAAAATATTTATGTTTTTAAATATAAAAATATTTACGTTTTTAAATACAAAAATAAATGTTCTCTGGGGGGAGAACAGATTCTGGGGGAGTGAGCCTGGAGGCAGGGGTCCAGTGAGGGGCAGTGGACCAGTCATGGGTGACGTGGGATGGATGGTAGCAGTGGAGATGACAGAAGTGGGTCTCCTCAGTCAGGAGGAATCATGGAGGTAGAATCAAGGACAGCCCTGCCCTTCCCTGGACAACAGGCCGTGCCCACCGGGGTGAGGAATTCCCGGGCTGGAGGGGCTGTGCAGTTTGGAGTCTGTGCCAATCCCATCTTGACTACGTTTGGTGCACAGGACACTGGATTTCCCTCCCCGAAGTGTCCCAAGCCCAAAGGGGCAGCCAAGAGGCACCAGTACATCTTAGGAGTCGGGGTGCTGTGGACAGAAACTGAACACGGGGTTAGGGGCTGCTGCCTGCAGGTGGACGAGGCTCACGGATGCATCAGCCATGGAGGGCAGGGGAAAGGGAGGAATGGGTGTCCCCTAAGTGTTTGGCTTGAGCACCTAGGCGGATGGCAGTACCAACCAGGAGATGCAGAAAGGGAGGTCTGTTTAGACGTATTAAGTGGGAGATGTCTCTTAGGGTGAGGTTCCTGGCTCAGTGTCTCTGAAAGGCCTCAGAGTTTGGTTTCTGAATGGTATTTTCTTTTTTTCATATGCTTTCCCATTTACATTTATCCTTGGTCTTCTCATTACCTGCACTTTCTGTGAGTTGACCTGAGAAACTTCTCAAGCCAAGCCACCCCCTTTCTATTCAATGTGTTCAACTTCCTCCAGGACGGGAATGCCCACCGGCGATTCCAAGAGAACCAGAGACTGGGGGAAGACCCCCACTTCCAAATGCAAGCGTTTCCTCCCCCCCTGCATCTCTAGCGCCTTTCCTCGTTCTCTGTACGCACATCCCACCCCTGAGGATGAGGGACAGATGGGATAAAACAGGAAGGAGCAGGATGGGATTAACACTGGCTTATGCTGGGTTTGCCTCTGCAAGATTCAGAATACGCTGATGCTTTCCAGGAAATTCTTGGTGACGTGCACTTCAAGAACCCTAATGCTTCTGGGACATTTCAGCCACAAGAGACACTTGCCTCATTAGGAAGTGAAAGCTGAAGCTGACTGATTAGATGGCACTGAAGCCAGATGATAATGTGGAACTAGATATTAAGTCATATGTTGAATCCTGATAACAATTATCTCTACATCCATAAACCCCCAAACCTTAAGAAAGCCTTATTTTTTTTGTTACCAATAATGTAATGCTTTTTATCCTAATTAGGCACATGGAGGACTTCATACTCATAACACACACTCTTGGGTGGCAAGTTCACCTCACATCCTGAGCTATTCTCTGCAAGCCATGCAGGTGTAAGTCACATCCTCCTAGTGCAATCAGACAGTTCCCTGCACCTGCTGTTCTGAGAGAAGCACAAGGTTTAGTGGGTGAGAACAAAAGCTCTAGAGCCTGATAGCCCTGGATACGAGTACCAACTTCCTTAGCCTCTCTGTGCCTCGGTTTTCCCATCTGCATCTACCTTTTAGAGTTATAAGGACTTAATGAGATAATGTAAATAAAATAGTGCAGTGCCTGGCAGGGGGTTAGCTAATATTCATACCCAAGAGTGAGTTTGTTCAGTTCCTATCCAAGACTTCCCTCCACTGGAGCCCCAGCCAGTACATCGCTGTGGAAAACAACAGCTTCATGTGCACAAGGACTATAGTTGTACCATGTGGGTCCAAACTACTTAACTGCTGGCTTCCTGGTGCCCAGCCCAGGAGAGGAATCACACTCGGTGCTGCCGACCCCTGGCTTTCACTCATTTTTTTAATCCACTTTTTTAAAAAATAAATTATTATCATTATTATTATTTTTGCGGTATGCGGGCCTCTCACTGTTGCGGCCTTTCCCGTTGCGGAGCACAGGCTCCCGACGCGCAGGCTCAGCGGCCATGGCTCACGGGCCCAGCCGCTCTGCGGCATGTGGGATCCTCCCGGACCGGGGCACGAACCCGTGTCCCCCGCATCGGCAGGCGGACTCTCAACCACTGCGCCACCAGGGAAGCCCCTAAATAAATTATTTTATTTTATTTTATTTATTTTTGGCTGCATTGGGTCTTTGTTGCAGTGCACGGGCTTTCTCTAGTTGTGGCGAGCGGGGGCTACTCTTCATTGAGGTGTGCGGGCTTCTCATTGCGGTGGCTTCTCGTTGCGGAGCACAGGCTCTAGGCACGCAGGCTTCAGTAGTTGTGGCATGTGGGCTCAGTAGTTGTGGCGCACAGGCTTAGTTGCTCCATGGCATGTGGAATCTTCTGGGACCAGGGCTCGAACCCGTGTCCCCTGCATTGGCAGGCGGATTCCAAACCACTGTGCCACCAGGGAAGTCCCTAATGGACTTTTATTGAGTGTCTGCAACATGCCAGTCATGCCAGTGAGCACTTGGATAAGTTGTCTCTGTTCATTGTTATAGCTCCTTAAGGTAGGAATCGTCAGCATCCCCATTTGCAGGGAGGGGGGCTGAGGCACGGAGAGCCTGCGTAACTAATCCAAGATCAAGCAGCTAGTCAGTGGTAGGTAGTGCTAAACTCGGGTCTGTCTGGTCCCTTAACCCATGCTTCCACACGGTACCCTGCTGCCCTCGCATGATTCAGGAGAAAGATGGCATGTTTGGGGAGGTTGAATACACGAGAGTTTACCTTCAGGAGAGCTATCAGTTAAGGCTTCAGTGAGAGACTGACATTTGATCTGGACCTTGAAAGATGCACGGGAAGGCTGGACATCACACATAGCAGAACAGGGCGTGGAGCAAAGTGGATCAGGCATGAGGCCTCGATTCCTCTCACTGTCGACCCCACCCCCTCTTGATACTCTTCCCCAAACAAGACCACTTGTCTGGGGAGCCCTGAGAGTAGGCAACTCAAAGGCATCGATGTAGACCGTGGCCAGTTGGTGAGAAACAGTGGTTTAAGTATATCCTTCTCTGTGGAGAGAGAGCTTCCATGGCTTTCCAGAAGCCTGACTGTCTTGAACATGAGGTCAAGAATCAAATTCTTCTTCAAAATGATTGCCAAAAAATATCTCTTAAATTTCCTTTTAATTTGTATATTCCTTTTCACCTAAGTGAAGCAGGACCACTTTTACATATGTGGGTGTTAAATAAATGTTTGATTAATTTCATTGCATGCGAAGTAGATTTTTTTAATAAGAAGAAAAATATGTCAGATTATATTACTGTTTTCTTCTGTCTTCCAACCCAACCACTCGTGGTTCTAAAACAGTCTCTCCAAGATGTTGAATGGCAGTAAGAATTAAAGTGGTTTCTCTACTTTCTGCTAGGCACCAGCAGTTTTGTTGGAAAACGAATTGGAAAGTTATCTCTGGCATAGGACACAGGGCTGGGCCCTTCTCAAGGCCTGCAGTTTGGTTGTTAAAGCAGAAATGGCACAGTGATTTAGTCTTCTGTCCTCTTTGGAGCTGCTTGTTTAGGGGATTCGTGTGTTCAAGGCTCTGGGCTCTGGAGCCTGGGAACCTGGGGAGAAGGTTTTGCTGGCAGTGTAAACACGGTTGCTCCAAGTTCTGGTGTCGGTTATATACAGGCATTTCTGGAGCCTTTGGTGGCTTTATCAGCAACATAGGTATCCTGGCATTTCAGAATCCCAGGCCAGCCACCCACTTGGCCTTGGAAGCAAATCTCCAGTTTGCTCTTCTGTATGAGACATCATGTCTGCCTCACATGTAGTGTTACATTTTCTTGAGTCTGAATTCAAATTGTTATCACATGAGCTCATAAATACCTCCCTCATCATTTATCTCAGTGTTCTCAGTTTTAAGGCACTATGGATGGCTTATATTTTATTTCATTTTATTTTCACTTCAGTAGCTGCCTCATAAAAGATTCAAGTAATACCTAAAAGCCTGGGATCATCTAGATGCCAAAAGCAGTACCAGCATCCCAGGGCCTAGAGGAAGATATACTCATGGCATTAACGATCGGCTTTGTAGGGGGATCCAGTGCTGACTTCTGAAATGGTTTTAGCTCTTTTTCTTAGTGATTTTTATTTATTTATTTATTTTTTTGCAGTACGCGGGCCTCTCACTGTTGTGGCCTCTCCCGTTGCGGAGCACAGGCTCCGGACGCACAGGCTCAGCGGCCATGGCTCACGGGCCCAGCCGCTCACGGGCATGTGGGATCTTCCTGGACCGGGGCACGAACCCGTGTCCCCTGCATCGGCAGGCGGACTTTCAACCACTGCGCCACTAGGGAAGCCCTCTTAATGATTTTTAAAAAGAAATGATTAGCAAATATCTATGTCTTAAGGAGCAAAGTACCGTCTTAATGAGCCAAGTATATGAATGAATGAATCCCCTAGGTATGGGACACACAGAATACGTTTTCACATAGCCCAGCGTCTGTAAGCAGAGCGCCAGCCTCCTGCTCTAGCTCTGCGGATGGGGCAGCTGGGGATGAAGACATGCGTTGATAATAGTGTGCTTGCTAGGAGTTTATCCACAGCCATGAATATAAAACTTTATCTTAAAGAGAGAGACAGATAACCTATTTATGATGGATGTAGTTAGTGCTTCATATGAAAATTTCAGTTTTTATGCTAATCCAGCTAGGAAATCCATCACAAGTAGGATTTTAGACTTTATCAAAGGCAAAATCTTGCATCTTCTCCCAGTGTCTTATTCCCTTCCTTCTCAAGATCTGGAAATTAGCATCTGTTGGTATTTTGTGTTGACTGTGGGATCCGTGTTTTTATGCTGTTCTTAAAATAAGCCACGATTCTATGTGGAGAAGGTAGGGCCATTCAAGCACAACTTCGGTTCAGAGGGAAACAGCTGAATACGATAAACTACCCGACCCCAGAAAGAAAGAAGATTCACGAAAAGCTGTCACCCCAGGTAAGGGAGGTCTTGGATTCACGTGAGGAGGCAAAGAGAGAGTTGTATGTCTTTGGAATTCTGTTGGAAACCAGAGGAGGGTGTTCTGGAACAAATACAAGTCCCTGTCACGGGTCTGTCAGAACATTCAGAACAGGGAGACAGGCCCCAGAATGGGCACTATTTCACGGCTGCAAGTGAACTCATTTCCCGTAACTTGCAAGTATAGCACCAACCCCAGACGTGAGTGATCAAGAAACTGATTATTGGTAAATCCACGAAGAGGATAAGGACAAAGAATTTCTAAAGCACTTGAATTTCCCAACAGACCTTCCTCATTATTTGGATTTCTTAAGGCTAAACGTAGAACATAAACCAAACAAAAGTAGCTGAGGGGAAAAAAAAAAGTTACTTTTATTTTTGCCCTTATTCTAAATAAATTAGATTTTTGTTTGTTTGTTTTGGCCTATTGTCAGTATTGTTCCACTAGAATCTTCCATAATGCTACATCTGTTGTGGAGGAACACACATGCCACCTTACCCACTAATAATCTGTAAGACACTATTTCTCAACTACACAAAGTTATTTTTTTTATGAGTGAGAGCCCTTTTTATTTTTTAAATATTATTTCTTAAAATTTATTTTTGGCTGCGTTGGGTCTTCGTTGCTGTGCGTGGGCTTTCTTTAGTTGCGGTGAGCAAGGGCTACTCTTTGTTGTGGTACACGGGCTTCTCATGGCGGTGGCTTCTCCTGTTGTGGAACACGGGCTCTAGGCATGCAGGCTTCAGTAGTTGCAGCATGTGGGCTCAGTAGTTGCGACGCATGGGCTCTAGGGTGCACGGGCTTGAGTAGTTACGGCACGTAGGCTTCAGTAGTTGTGGTGCACAGGCTCTAGAGCTCAGGCTCAGTAGTTGTGGTGCACAGGCTTATTTGCTCTGCGGCATGTGGGATCTTCCCAGACCAGGGATCGAACCCGTGTCCCCTGCATTGGCAGGCGGATTCTTAACCACTGTGCCACCAGGGAAGCCTCTAAGTTATTTTTTTTAAAGGAGACTGATCTGGCAATGAAAACCCACCCTCCGTGTCTTTACTAAGTGGCTTGGCTGTTTAATAAGCCTCATCAAGTTAAACAGAAAAAAAAAATCAGATTGTGGATAAAAGACCACTAGATCAATTCTGAAGTGTGAGTAGAGTCAGGAAAGACATCTCCCCTTGGTGATTCCATACTGGCAGCCAGGGTAGACCTGATATGTAGATTGAGTGGAGCTGTACTTCTTGGAATGAGGTGAGGGACACCAGGCAGGACACCGTTCCCCCAAAATCTCTCCCTTTTGGTCTCTGCTGGGGCCCATAATGTTGGCATTAGTGCACTGGGCTGTGATGCACATTGGTTTGATAAACACTTGCTGGATAATGACTATGGCCTATAATCTAGCTGCTAGATGGGGAAGGATCCTCGAAGAATAAACAAGGACTAAAAAATCATAAAAGAGGAAAAACTTCCATCTGGAGTGACCTGGAAGGATTACATGGTGGGTGAACAGGAAGTCTCCAGATGGATATGGGCAGAGAAAATTCTAAGAGAAGAAATTTGCATAAGTGCAGGGGAGGATGGAATAAACACATGTGAGACCAGGTCATGAAAGCCTTGACATCAGGTGATCAAGAAGGGGCTGAATATTCTGGAGCAGGTGGAGACCAGAGTTACGTGTAAAGAAGGCGAAAGATGCAGAGTGGGATGAATGGAGAGGAATCAGAGGTAGGAAGAGCAGTTAAGAGGTAACTGTAAAAATCTACCAGAAAGCCAGAGAGGGGCAGGAGGGAGAGAGGAAGAGAGAGAAGACTCACACTAGGATGGTGATGAGATGGTTGTGATGATGCAGTGGGATAAGGGATGGCGGGAGGAGGACGTGAACAGCAGAGATGACAAGGTCAGTGTAAACACACCAGGTTGGGGGTGCTGGCGGGACATCCCAGAGAAGATAGACCATCCGACTATGAGATGGAGATAAGGACCCAGAGCCCAGGGGAGCTGATGGTAGAGAGGAGTCAACAGGAGCGGGTGGAGAGGAGTCAATGAAATGGGTTCAGGGAGAGGGTGCTTCATCCCAAAGCCTCCCACTTATGGGGTAGATAACCCTAGAAAGAACGCACTGAAGCCAGTGCTAGCCATTGGCATAAACTCGCTTACAGCTCCGTAGAGGGTCCTGCCAGTAAGTCCAGGGGCAATGTCATGGGTAGCCTCAAGTAAGGAGAGCTGAGTCCAGGACCTAGGCTCCTGCTAAGGGACGGCAGAGACAGCAGGCTGGACTTGGCCATGGATGGTGTGTGGGCGCAGTGATGTCCATTAGGGCCTGGGATGGGAGGGTGCAGAGATTCCCCCTACTGAGGTGGGAAAGGCTGCTTCACTGTTCCATCCCGACCAGCCGGTGGGGTGTGCTGGTGCAGGGGAATAGGAAAAACTGTGGGAGTGCAGAGTCCCACCAACCCAGCCTTTCCCCCGCACCTGCGCCCTTCCAGCCTCAAAGGCTCTCTGCTTCTGTCCAAAGAATGGGTGTGAAGCTCTTACACTTGTTCACGAAGAATAGTGAGATCTCAAACTCTAAGATTCCAGGCAGCAGAATATTTGAGCACAGCGCCCTCCATGATGCATCCATTTCAACACGAGAAGCCCTGAATTCCTGTCCCAGCTCCTCTCCCAGACGGTGACTGTCCGTGTCTTACTCCCCTGGGTAGATCTGTCCTGAGTCACTAAGTAACCTTGAACAAAGAGCTTGGTGTCTGTGGCCCTGCGTGTCCTCAGATGTGCTGTGGGAATTCTCTGTCATAGACGAAGGTCAGGTGACATAATGTATGTGAAAGTACCTCACACTGTCATTTTCTATACAAATCCTTGTTGTGATGTATTTGTGTGACATCCCTGTTACCTTACCTACCCCTGAGAACTCAGAGAAAACAAAACAATCCCATGTTATGTGAACTTGCTTTTGGAACAAGAAGGGATGAACAGGTATTTGCCTTCTTCTCCCAACCTTTTTTAGGGGGAACTGCTTTTTCCTCCTTTGGTGGAAAATGGTGTCTTTTTTTCTCCCTTGCCAATTAGATGGTCCACCTCTTTTTTTCTCTAGTCCACCTTCCCTATTTGTATCATTAGATTCTCTGGAAAAAATGAAACTGATCCTCCTTAGCTCTGGCCCCGAGAGCACTTCTCATGGAGACCGCCCGTCCCTGCACGCTGGTGCACGCTGAGGCTGAGCCCTGAGGACAGCAGTGTGCCCGCAGCACCGCTGAAGGGGACAGGAGCGTCAGTGGAGGAGCAGAGAGGAGAGGCCGGGGCGGTGTGGTGCAGGAATTACAGGATAGGGCCCGCAACGCTCGATGGCATCTTTTTGGTCTAATTCTAAACCCCTTCTCCCCCACCTTATATGGTGCTTGTCATATAACAGGTAGTTCATAAATATTCATCACATCAGTGGAAAGAGGAGGAAATAAGAGGGAGGGCATCCCGATCTCAACCCGCACGCGATCTCAACCCACACAGCCTTCCTGCTAGTGACAAAATGGTCCCAGATGACCAGAGGCGTCCTGGATTTCACTTTTATGCCTTTTGTCTTTTTTTTCTTTTAGGTCCTCCTGGCCCCAGGGGTCCGAAAGGTGACAGAGGACAGCAGGGACCCCCGGGTCCCACTGGCAACAAGGGACAGAAAGGAGAGAAGGGGGAGCCTGGCCCTCCCGGCCCGGCCGGTGAGAGGGGCCCGATCGGGCCGGTCGGCCCCCCTGGAGAGCGTGGCGGCAAAGGCTCCAAAGGCCTGCAGGGCCCCAAAGGCTCCCGCGGGTCCCCCGGGAAGCCCGGCCCTCAGGGCCCCAGTGGGGACCCAGGCCCCACCGGCCCACCAGGCAAGGACGGACTCCCGGGCCCCCAGGGCCCCCCCGGCTTCCAGGGACTGCAGGGCACCGTGGGGGAGCCTGGGGTGCCCGGGCCGAGGGGTCTGCCGGGCTTGCCTGGGGTGCCGGGCATGCCGGGTCCCAAGGGCCCCCCCGGTCCCCCGGGCCCATCAGGGGCGGCGGTGCCCCTGGCCCTGCAGAGCGAGCCAACTGCAGCACCCGAGGTCAACGGTAAGTCTGAGCCCCTCGTACCCGGGGATGGGTGCCCCCCCCATGTGCGCCCCCCACACCGCATTTTATTGGCAGTGAAGGCATCGCACAGGGTGGCCTCCGCCCCCGCTGCTCCCACGGCCCCGTGCCAGGCGGTGGTGCTCAGGCACTTGTGTTTCTCTCTAAACAGCACCAGGCCCTCCAGCACTTGTTTATAATTAGCTGAGTCGGGTCCTCGGGGACAAACTGGTCCCAAACATTTCCTTCAGGAAAGTCCGAGGCTGGCCACCCCGGACCCGTCCCTGTCCTCATTTTATGCCCTTCACCTGGGGATGGATGACCCGTGGCTAACGTGCAGATGGAACTTTCTGTTCCTGAAGCCAGATCGTATTTCTTTTTGAGAAGATGTTATGGCGCCTTCTCGTCCTTTGATAGTGAAACCTTTAGTCAAACCCTGAGTGTTGGGTCTGCAACCTTTGACCCACACCCGATTCCACTTGGTTTCCTTCAGTCCAGCTCAGTCATGTTTGTTCTGTGAGCCTAGTTCTAGTTCTGGGCTCTCCCAGCCACTTGTTTACAGGTTCCACGTGATTCCAGACTGACGTTGAACATCTGTGCCTGTGCTGCTTTTTGTTGCTCTGTTATTTCTGTCATTGTAAAGACGAATCCAGACACAGAGGAACAAAGGCTCAGGGTAGATATTTTCCAGATTACGTAGTTTTAACTACTGTGTATTCTGCAGGCCACTTTCCTGGACTAGTCTTTGCTCCCAGCATGTCCCCAGACGTCAGTCACTGGCTTGGCACATGGACGTGGGGAAGCAGGGCCATAGCTGTGCCTCTTAAACACAGCTGAGGAAAGGCATAGTGCTTTCTGTGTGTGTGTGTGTGTGTGTGTGTGTGTGTGTGTGTGTTTTAATCAATGCTTTTAAACTTTGCCTTCCTAGGCTGCCCGCCTCACTGGAAGAACTTCACAGACAAATGCTACTATTTTTCGGTTGAAAAAGAAATTTTTGAGGATGCAAAACTTTCCTGTGAAGACAAGTCTTCACATCTCATTTTCATAAACACAAGAGAGGAACAGGTATGTTTGCAGCATACTTATAGTTGGGGAAAACTGTAATTTAAGGATCGTGACACCTGGAAAGTACGTGCTTACTGAGGATTCAAAGATATCAAGAATTCATAGTCACGTAAACACAGAAGGCTGCCTTACGGAGATTCGGGCTATTTATCCAGTGACAAGAAGCATTCATGGCATGGGAATTAGGTCCTTATGCTTCCACCTGGAAGGCCTTGCTTTATCAAGCCTGGAGGTGTGTGGCTTTTACCGGTGGCCATTGAAAGAGCCGTAAGCCTGGCAGGCCAGCACCAGGCCCCTGTGGAGAGAGAGGCAGAGAGGCCTAAGCACCATAGGGGTGGGGAGGGATGCGAGGGACCAGACGTGTGGCCTCGGCACAGTCAGGAAGAGCAGAGGCGGCCCTGGGGCAGAGCCCTCACATGATAACAATGGTGACCACTCACTAGGCCCCTACTGTGTGCCAGGCACTGTATGAGGCATTATCTCTTATAAACCTCACCACATCCCTAGAGCTTATGTGTAATGTTACCCCCATCTAACAGATAAGAAAACTGAGGCCCCGCAAAGTTTAGATGATGAATACATGATGAGACAAGTAAATGCAGAGCTGAGATTGAAACTGAGGTCCAACTAGCAACAATACCAATGCTCTTTCTTTAATGCCACACTATCCCAGTGGCCTCCTTCCTTTTCCTTAAGTGTCTCTGGCAGACATGACCCTACAAACAGATGCTTCTGCAGTAACTGACTGGGAATGAGCATCCATAAGACAGCAGTCAGGTTCCTGGGCTTCAGAACACACACACCTGGGCCTGATCCCAGCTCAGCCACTTGTCATCTGTCTTAGGTTGGTGGTTGTAATGGCTCAAAGACACGTTGTATGTGACACACTGGACGTGGGACCTGGCCCAGAGGAAGTGCTCAATGTTGCTGTGGCTGTTACTGTTATTTGAACATGGGAGGGAGGGGTGGTGGAAGGGGCTGGAGCCTGGTGGAATTCATCGAGTGATCTGGATACTTTAAGGGAGAAACAGCGTCACTTAAATATTGCTTATAAGCTTATAAGAGGAAAAAACGTCAAAGCCCCCAAAACAGTGCAAGACAAGTGCAGTCACGAGAGGACAGCAAAAGCAGTGCACAAATTCTGACAAACATCCTTTTTATTGTGTTTTTTGAGACAGCTTTATCTTATTCAAATCTCATATGCTTCTCTGTTAAAGTCTGATAAACATCCTCTTATAAAGTGTCCTTCTTTTCTAAACATTGAGGGGAAAGTCCCCCAAACATCTGTTCAAGAAATAGTAATGTACCGTTTCTGATTTATTTTTCAGCAATGGATCAAAAAGCAGATGGTAGGGAGAGAGAACTACTGGATCGGCCTCACAGACTCAGAGCAGGAAAACGAATGGAAGTGGCTGGATGGGACATCTCTAGAGTATAAGTGAGTCTCAGAAACTTCCAGATTGCTGGTCAGGCTCTCACTGGTCTATGTTTTCACCTCTTGCCAGACTGACTTCCTACAGTTTCTTCCTGAACGACCTTGTGTCCTACACGTTCCTCAAACTGAGGCTCCAGGTACCAGCTGCATGTTTATATCCATGTAGGGAAATTATGGTTGAGAATCAATATGCTGTAAAAATAGGGGTTTTCTTTTTTCTTTTCATGGAGTGAATATTTTTTCATTTCTACAAAAACAAACAAAACAACAAACAAAATAAACCACCAGACTCATAAAACCACCCAGGATGGCACTTGTGGCCGAGCGTGCTCTTTAAATGCTGCCGTGAAGGCCAAAGAAGCCCCAGGCTCCCCAGCATGGTCCGAGCTCACCAGCCATGTTTCTGATGAGAGCCGGGCACTCCCTTCAGGATGACGCCATCGACGCCCTGACCCCCTCTGTGCTTCTGGCCAGAGTGTGGGGATGAACTACAGGTTGATGACTGTCCTACACACAGAAAGTTCAAGTACACCACAAATGAAGGTGTTTGTGGGATGACCATGTCCTGCCGGCTTGAAGAGTCTCTCTAAGTCCGATGTGACCTGAGTTCTATAAAGGCAGCAACAGAGAAGAGAAGCACTTCACAGAACCTTCTCGGAGCTCCTAGGGGCACAGACATCTCTATAAGCCTCATCCGACCCCGGTGTCCACTCCTGCCCTAATCCTACCCCATGGTCTGAAGAGGACTAAATTGTGCCCATTTAAATTTCACCTCTTTATCCTACTCCTGGTTTGCCTCTAATGGATGTGAAAATATGCGACACACACTGTACCAAATGGAGCAGAACTTATAAAAACCCACCTTTCCTTTGCTGGAGACAGAGAAGGCAGGCCCCGCAGAGGTTCAAGCAAGCGTGTGGGCATCTCGGCTTCAGGACCATGTCCCGAGCGTGGAGGAGCCACAGCATCCTTGGCACCGGGAGAGGAGAAAGCGAGGGTGTTTCAGGTCCAAGACAGCATCACGGGCATCGAGGCTGGAGCAGTAGAGGTCAAGGACAGGGAACAGGGGTTAGAGGGGATGGAGCGGCCAGAGAGAGTTCCTGTGCATGTCTGTGCATGGGGGTAGACAGACAGGCTTCTTTATACTTTTAAATCCTCCACGTGAAAAGCATGATTAGAGGATATAGGTGGAAACCAGAATAAGGCCATTTATTTTATTTAAAAAACTTTTACTTAAAAATTGTGGTAAAATATATATAACATAACAATTACCATTTAAACCATTTTTAAGTGTAGATTCCAGTGTCAACTACATCTACATTGTTGTGTAAACTTCACCACCATCCATCTGCAGAATTTTTTTCATCTTCCCAAACTGAAACCCTGTCCACGTTAAATAATAACTCTCTATTCCCCCCAGCCTGTAGTACCTACCCTTCTACTTTCTGTCTCTATGAATTTGACTCCTTTAAGTCACTCATGTATGTGGAATCATTCAGTATTTGTCCTTTTGTAACTGGCTTATTTGACTGAGCATAATGT
Organism: Pseudorca crassidens; assembly: GCF_039906515.1. NCBI lineage: Eukaryota > Metazoa > Chordata > Mammalia > Artiodactyla > Delphinidae > Pseudorca > Pseudorca crassidens. Next base: position 54,367,655 of record NC_090307.1, on the reverse strand, counting down.
CTTCGTGGTTCATCCATGCTGTAGCACATGTCAGAATTTCTTTCCTCTTCAAGGCTCACTAATATTCTATTGTATGGATGGACCACAGTTTGTTTATGCATTCATCCATGGATGGACATGTGGGTTGCTTCCAACTTTTGGCTACCGTGAATAATGCTGCTATGAACACAGATGTGTAAATGTGGGAATTCAGTTTTCAGCACAATCCTAGACCTCATTCCATGTGACCCTTATCACCCCCATGGGAGAGGTGGAAATGATCAGCCTAGAATGGACCTGACCCCCGAGGTGGGGTCACATAGCCAGGCACTGGGTCTATGGTCTTACCATTGTGGGGGGTTTGGGGGGAGTGTTTAGAGAAAGACAGTATGTTTATTTTTTATTTTGGCTGTGGGTTGTAGTTGCGGTATGCAGGTTCTCGGGATCTTTCATTGTGGCACGCAGGCTCTTTGTTGTGTGGCGCAGGCTTCTCTCTAGTTGTGGCGTGCAGGTTTCTTTTCTCTCTCTAGTTGTGGTGCGTGGGCTCCAGAACACATGGGCTCCATAGTTGCGGCATGCGGGCTCTCTAGCTGAGGTGTGCGAGCTCAGTAGTTGTGGCGCACAGGCTTAGTTGCCCCGTGGCATGTGGATCTTAGTTCCCTGACCAGGGATCGAACCCGTGTCCCCTGCATTGGCAGGCAGATTGTTTACCACTGGACCACCAGGGAAGTCCTGACAATATATGTTTTTGCTCCTGCAGCCCATCACAAGTGCTGTGCTGGAGCGCACGCTGGAAATTTTGGGTCCATAGCTAGGTTCATCCTACTACAAGGGAGTTCTGGGTGGGGGCTGGCAAAGGCCATTTCTTTTAAAAGAACGACCAAACTTCAAGGTGGAACATTTGAAGATTTTAGGTCTGCTCCAAAGGTGAGCCCCAGACTGCCCCCAGGGCAAATGGATACCTGCCTCCTGGCTCAGCAGACATCCTGTCTGCTCCCTGCGCACCTGTCCTTGTGGAGACGAAGCCACACCACACCCTGGCACTCGGGAATTTGGCCGCCAGCCCGAGGAGGGCATCCAGCACAGCAGATATATGCTTCAGGAGAGTCAAAACAGTTGTGAGAGTTGTCACCTAAAATCGGACCAGTGGTGGGGGGGACTGAAAGACTGAAGAGCTGACTCGTGTTGCCAAGATTTTAGTTGCCCAACTAAGGACATGGGTTTTAAAAATCACCTATCAACGGGGACTTCCCTGGCGGTCCAGTGGTTAAGACTCCACACTTCCAGTGCAGGGGGGCACGGCTTCAATCCCTGGTCAGGGAACTAGGATCCCACATGCTACACAGCACAGGCAAAAAAAAAAAAAAAATCACCTATCAACAAATCTCAGCACGAAAACAACAAGAATAAAACCAAGAAAAGGCAGTTGGCCATCACACGTACACACAGAGTTGTCCTCATTTTTCTCTTTTCACCACAGACCTGTGAGAACTTCATTCTTGCCCAGCACCAGTCCTCTGACTGGACATTGGGATCCACTGGCCCACAGTCCCATGATAACATTCAGTGAATTATGCTGGAGTGTCCACCATGACCCAGCCTCTGTGCTGGTTTGGAGGATGTTTTCTGGAGTTTGGGGCACAATACGAGCGAGAGTTACTGTTCTTCTACTCATGTAAAAACAGTCTGATTTCCAGGACCCTGTCACAATCAAGAAGACAGACACTCTGACCCTAAATGTGGATACAGTGAAGAGCGGGGCTTCAAAGGAGGTTTGAAAGCTCTCCTCTCAGTAATTAATAGAACAAGTATTGAAGAGATAGAAAAACCAAGAGGGATATAGCAGACACTATCAACTAACTTGACTTCATTGATATTTATGGGACTTTTCACCCAACAACTACAAATACACATTCTTTTCAAGTGCGTATGGTATGTTCACCAAGATCAACTATGGGCTGGGTCATCAAACAAGTCTCCATAAATTTAAAAGCGCTGGAATTATGTAGTGTATGTTCTCTCACCAAAACAAAATTGAATTAGAAATCAATAACAAAAAGATATCTGTAAAATCACCAAATATTTGGAAATTAAAGACACACTTCTAAATAACCCATGGAGCAAAGGAGAAACCACAAAGGAAATTTGCAAATGTTTCAAAGACAAAACATCTCAAAATCTGTGAGATGCAGCTAAAACAGTATATAGAGGGGCATTTATAGATTTAAAATGCTTATATTAGAAAAATATTTTAAAGTTGAAAATTAATGATCTAAGCTTCTACTTTATGAGGGTAGAATAAGAAATGCAAATTAATCCCAAAGCAAGCAAAAGGAAGGAAATAATAATGACTGGAAAGCAATGAAATAGAAAACAGACAAACCAGGGAGAAGACCAGTGAAATCAGGAGCATGTCAAAGCTGGTCTTTCTACTCTTGATGGAATAAATGTCAGTGTGTCATTTGGCAAAGGTCATCACTGTCAGTGGAGACTGCCTGGAAGGCACGGGGCAGTCAAACACATGGGATGGAGACTCTGCCCACTTGCTCAAAGCAGAACTGTAAGGGAGCCTTTGAAGGCCTTTCCTGCCCACGCTGCTTGCAGTTGCCCACCTTAGATCACCAGAGATGTGCTGTGCTTCCTGAGAGTCTCCCAAAACACACTTGAAGCTCCTCTCTTCCTCTTGTCCACTTCTTGGTCCCCTGCACAGGATATCATTTAACGGGAGCATGCTGTCAAGTTACGAGTAACAGCTTTCATCTCTGCACTGCAAAGACAAAACATGGGTTGCCCTTCTGTCCACACAGATGGCTACACGTAATATTATATACTACATTTTTAGAATATAGAACCGTAGAATGGTAAGGACCAGAAGGGAACCTTTGGCGTCATCTACTTCAATACTCACTCGCTCTGGTCATGCCTCATGTTTGTATCAGTGGCACTGGCTTTGGCCACTAGAGAGAAATCTTCCACTGTTCAGACCTCTATAGCGGGAGAAAATTCTACAGCAAAGAAACACTTCTCACTACTAAGATTTTCCTGTTTTGAGGCCAGGCTCTTACCAGCAGAAGTTTCTTGGCCATGAAGGCTCAGTCAATCTTGTGGTTGATGAGAAATACTAAGTTGTGAGAGTTGGAAGGGGCTGTTCCCAAAATTGAGAGTTTGTGCTCTACCTCCATTAGTATAAACCCAGAATCCTGGGGGTTGTTTCACACCCACTGGCTGAGGTGCTTGCGATGATTCCAGCTCCCTGGAAGAGGGAGTCCCGATGCTTCCATGGTCCCCAGTGTACTCAAAATACAGTGTCCAAGTACATACACACGTTGCTACCCAACCACTTCTGTGACGTGTATGTTATAATGTGGCATTCAAGGATCTGGCGCCCAGGTTTCAGCCATTCTTCTTTCCAGAATCTACCTATGAATGAGGTTTAGGCAACATTTAAGCTGAAATTCTTCTCCAAAATATATACATTCTATTTATCTGACACGTTCTGCTCTATTACAAGCATGCAGACTGGGGGGATTTGCCACAAATCATTCCATGTGATTTTAGCTTTTCCAAAGAGATGCTGTGAGACTTAGTCTTTGAGACAAATTCCTCCTGCAGCCTGGCTTCAGGCTACTCCACCGCACATCCATGCTGGTCCCACCTGAGTCACTCCACTCACAGCCACCTTCTACCTTTAGTCCTGAAGGATTGCTTTAAGCACTGCATGTGAAGAATTCCAGTGACCTGGAAAAAAACGAATGGAGGATGGTGATAAAGACAATCTCCTTTCTTATCAAGCAGTTCTCTTTTTGTCTCATCTGTAAATCCCTTTTATCTACTCAAAAGGGCAAGGAAATACAAGGGGAAAATATTAAACAGATCTTCTATCAGAATTCCTATTTATGCAATTTCCCAACTAACTGGGAGATAAAGAATATTAAATGTCCTGTCAGTATGCATCGAGAATCACAATCTCAAATTTGATAAACAAAATTGGAATGGAACCCCCTCGTATAACTACAGAAATGAGCAATGTGTACACCAACAACATCAAACTGCCCAGGCATTGTTGACATTTCCGGGAGGGTCCTTCGAGGTGGAAACACACACACAAAAAAGCTTGCCTGAAAGTTTCCTTCATCTTCATCTCTTTCTGGCATCACTGTGACAGTCTGAGGGTTTTACCTCATTTGTTTCTTGCCTGTGATATAATTTCTGAGAGGGCTGGGACTCTATTCTCCACAGTGCCGTGTTGCCATCAGCTAGCATTATTTATCCCTGGCACATAGCTGGTGCTCTGTGAATATCTGTCGAATGAATGAGTTAACAAATGACTATTTCTGACTTCCACCTGAGTATCGTCCCACATTTACTCTCATCAGTTGATGGTTTCATCTAAATTATCTCTTCATCACTAGATTTATTTAAGTGAGTTCACTTCATTTTATAAAATATCGCAAAATATACAGTTGGCTTGGGGGAGTCCATGCTACCTTGTTACATCCTTTAACTGTAAATTTCAACTCTCCTTTCCCATCGCCCTGATTTTTGCTGGTCTTGTCATCGAAAGAAGTAGGACAACATGGGCTCTGTCCCCAGGTGACCCTGGTAAGAGCCTGGCCTCAGAAAAGGAAAATCTTAGTAGTGAGAAGTGTTTCTTTGCTGTAGAACTTTCTCCTGCTATCAGGGTCTGTACAGTGGAAGATTTCTCTCTAGCGGCCAAAGCCGCAGCCACTCTGATACGAACATGAAGCATGGACCAGAGTGAGTTATTATTAGATGATGCTGGTTGGGTAATGAGTCATCGTTTATGGGAAGCACTTCCTGCTGCAGATGTTTTTTCGTGCGGACCCTCCGCACGAGGCAAGCTTGTCCTCTTAGGAGGTAACCACAAGCTTCTGTGCAAATACCTGGTTCTCGGAGAAGACGTAGTCTTTCAAGTTTTGAGTCTTGGAAGCACATCTAATTTATTGCTTGGAAATAGAGTCAGGAACAGCAAACGTTGGCAAAGGGGTGCTTTAAGCAGCAGCATGCAAGTTAAGCCCCAAATGAGCTCATCCTAAAGAAAACTTGTTTTAAAGACTTTAATCTCTCTCCCAAAAAAGGCAGTGAGATGTATTAAGTCATTTTCAGTAAGAATAAATTACTATTTCTTTCTATAGCAATTAACTATCTACAACTTAGCCAGAAAACCATAACCAAGTGTTTATAATTGTAGGTTCTTGTAAGTGTATATCAAGCGTCTTTCACTCTCTCTGCCTGACTCTGACTTGTTAGAGACAAGATATCAGAACGTACGAGGTTCCCTCTGGGTTCTTCCAAGAATGTGTGTGTGTGTGTGTGTGTGTGTGTGTGTGTGTGTGTTCCTCAGAATGCATACACATTCACACACAGATATACACCCACGTGCCCAGCAGTCAGCATTCCAGTGCACGTTAGAAAGCTGTCATTCATCTAAATGTGTTGGAGACAGATTTACTCTCTCAGCAATGTGATGAAGCAGCTCAGTGAGCTGATTGCACTGTGGCAATGATAACAAGCCTGCAGGGAGATGCTGCATAACACAGTGCTCTGCAAAACAGCTGCTTATTCTGAATCCAAGTGTGCACAGCTTTTTAAACAGTGCATTTTCATTCCCAGACAAATGACAGGCCTTGGTTTTGTTTTTTACATTTCTCTGCTGCTCTTGGGTAAAGAAAACTTCTCTGTGACTTTGCAAATAATACTTGATTTCTGTTTTCTTAAAAGAAATTGGAAAGCTGGACAGCCAGATAACTGGAGTCATGGCCATGGGCCTGGAGAAGACTGTGCTGGGCTGATTTATGCTGGGCAGTGGAACGACTTCCAATGTGAGGACATCAATAACTTCATTTGCGAAAAAGACAGGGAGACAGGTAAGCAGCAGAGGGGATTTAAGAGAGAGCCGCTGAGCTTATATCTTATTAAAGGGCAAGAGGTGATGAGTATAAGGGATCTGAATGTAGGCTCGGTAATCGGGTTCCAGTCCTGGTTCTGCCATTTACTAGCTGGGCAAGCTATTAACCTCAGGGAAATAATAATATCTTCTTAATGGGGTTGTTGTGAGGACTTAAATAAGTTAATAAATGTGCCTAATGTAGAGGAAGTACTCAATAAATATTAGACTAAAAGGCCTAGGTCATTACCTTATAATATTGTCAGTCAATTGTTATTTAACATATGGCACCAGTGTTAAGTCTTTTTCATAGAGTTCCAGGCACGGATAATTCAGGTGGCCAAGCATTCAATTCCACATGTATTTATTGAGCATTTACTATGGGCCAGATGCTGTGCTAGATAATGTAGGGATATAGTTTCCCCACCTCCTTATAAGCTCATAAGCCTAAGAGGCATTTGGAGATTCTTTTTTTCATTTCAAAAGGTACTTATGTAAAGCTTCATTAAATACATGACCCTCTTCAGGACATAGCATCTTAGTTTTCTTCATCAGAACTACATTTGAAAGTTTGTGGTGGGGGAAGGAGGAAATGGGGGTGAATGGTAATAGGTATGGGTTTCTTTTAGGGGTGATGAACATGTTCTAAAATATTAGATAGTTCTAAACTCTACAACCTTGTGAATATTATGTAATTCTATCTCATAAAGTCTTTCTTTTGAAAGTTGGTGGGAGACCTTGAAGGGCAGGCACTATCTTTGTGCTCTCCCTCTGCTGTGCTCCACAGCACCAGTATCACCCCAAGGGGAGCTTCTACACACGTCTGATGCCCAGTGTTTTGCAGCTGCCACCCAGGGAACACCCCTGGATCTCCTGGCTGTAGTGGCCAGTGAGCTTGCATTCCTGGGTCCCATGAGACTATAACAAACAAATCATTCTTGGCCAGCTGCTCTCCCCAGGGGACTGTGCAGACAGCAAACTGAATCATACCCCCAGTATTTCTGTGAAAGAGGCCTATTTGCTTGTCCTGGAGCTTCAGCAAGAGGGGTAGGCTTCTGGTTTGGCTCATCTAGGGACCTACTGAGGTGCCCTCCAGGGACAAAGCTGGTGGATGCCATCTTTGTGACCTCCCTCTGCCTCGTGACAGGGTGCAGGTAGCTCCCAGGATGGAGCTTGTACACTTGTCTGGCACCCTGATTTTTGCAACAACTGTGCAGGAGACACTTCTAGGTCACCCAGTTCTGGTGGCCAGTGGGACATACCTTTCAGTCCCATAAGACTATAAATATTTGCATATTTTAAAAGCTGCTGCCTGAAGGTCTAGTTTCTAATCAGCAAGACTCTAGTTGCTGACTGAGATCCTCCCCTTTGGGGCACTGACAAGTCTTGGCACACTCAAATGCTAGGAGCCACTAAAAATAAAAAAGGCTGCTTGAACAATCACAGTGGTTTGAAGGACAAGCAAGAGCTAGGGCAGGACTGAAAGATAAGGTTCATTCCTACAAGATGCCACTCCCTCAAGACTGGGAAAGAGGGTTGTTTTATCTAGTTTGACAACACAGAGAGTCAAGCAAAATGAAGAAAGATACATATGTTCTGAATGAAAGAACAAGATAAAACCTTATAAAAAGTCCTTAATGGAGATAAGTGATGTACCTATTAAAAAGTTCAAAATAATAGTTATAAAGATGCTCACACTGAACTCGGGAGAAGAATAGATGAACACAGTTAGAACTTCAATAAAGAGATAGAAAATATAAGAAAGTACCAAATAGAAGTTACAGAGCTGAAGAATACAATAACTGAACTGGAAAATATATACTAGTAGGGTTCAGTAGCAGACTAGATGAAGCAGAAGAAAGGATCAGTGAGCTCAAAAGCAGGGCAGTGGAACACACCCAGTGGAGAAGCAAAAAGAAAAAAGAATGAAAAAACGTGAAGATAGTTTAAGGTACTTATGAGACAACGTGAGGTGGTCCAACATTCACATTATAGGGGCCCAGAAGGAGAAGAGAGGGGTAAAGGGGCAGAAACTTCTTGAAGAAATAATGGCTGAAAACTTCCCCAACCTTGGGAAGGAAACAGACATCCAAACCCAGGAAACCCAGAGTTCCAAATAGGAGGAACCCAAAGAGACCCACACCAAGACACATTACAATTAAAATGTCAGAAGTTAAAGACAAGGAGAGAATCTTAAAAGCAGCAAGAGAAAAATAACTTGTTACATACAAGGGAACCCCTATGGACTGTCAGCTGATTTTTCAGCAGAAACTTGGCAAGCCAAAAGGGAGTGGAATGGTTTTATTAAAAGTGTTCAAAGAAAAAAACTTGCAGTTAAGAATACTCTACCCAGCAAAGTTATCCTTCAGAATTGAAAGAGAGAGAGAGTTTTCCAGACAAGCAAAACCTAAAGGAGTTCACCACCACTAGACCAGCCTTACAGGAAATGTTAAAGAGGCTTCTTTACACTGAAAAGAAAGGGTGCTAATTAAAAACAGGGAAACATATGAAAGTATAAATCTCACTGGTAAAGGTCAAAATATATTTACCTTTACATATATATAGTAAAATTCAGAATACTCTAATGTTGTAAAGGTAGTGGATTAACACTTATAAAGCTAGTATAAAGGTTAAGAGACAAAAGTAATAAAAATAACTATAACTACAATGATTTGTTAAGGGATACACAAGATTAAAAGATATAAATTGTGACATCAAAAACATAAAATGGTGTGGGGGCAGGGAGTAAAAACACAGAGTTTTAGAATGCATTCAAACTTAAGCTGTTATTAAAATAGACTATTATAAATATAAATTGTTATACGTAAGCCTCATGATAACCACAATGCAAAAACCTATAGTAGATATATAAAATAAATAGAAAGGAATCTAAGCCTACCACTACAGAAAATCATCAAGTCACAAAGGAAGAGAGCAAGAGAAGAAGAAACAGAGGAACTACAAAACAGCCAGAAAACAATTAACAAAATGGCAAGTAATACATATCTTTTAATAATTATTTTAAACATAAATGGACTACATTCTCCAGTCAAAAGACATAGAATGGCTGAATGGATAAAAATACAAGACCCGTCTATATGCTGCCTACAAGAGACTCACTTCAGATGAAGGATACACACAGACTGAAAGTGAAGATGTAAAAAGATATTCCATGCAAACGGAAACACAAAGAAAGATGGGGTAGCTATATTTATATCAGACATAATAGGCTTTAAAACAAAGACTGGAATAAGAGACAAAGAAGGTCATTACATAGTGATAAAGGAATCAATCCAACGAGAATATATAACATTTGTAAATATTTATGCACCCAACATAGGAGCACCTAAGTAAAAAAAAGCAAATATCGACAGACCTAAAGGGAGAAATAGACAGCAGTACAGTATTAGTACCCCACTTTCATCAGTGAATAGATCATCCAGACCAAAAAATCAATAAGGAAACATTGGCCTTAAATGGCACATTAGATCAGGTGGACCTAACTGATAGAAAAAATCCCATCCAAAAGCAACAGAATACACATTCTTCTCAAGTGTACATGGAACATTCTCCAGAATATATCATGTTAGGCCACAAAAAAAAAGTCTCAATAAATTTAAGAAGATTGATTTCTAGCCTCATACCATTGTGACTGGAAAAGATGCTTGATATGGCTTCAATCACAAGAAGAAAACTGGAAAAATCACAAATATAAGGAGATTAAACAACATGCTACTGAACAACCAGTGGGTCAAGGAAGAAGTCAAAAAGGAAGTAAAAAATATAGTGAGACAAATGAAAATGCAACATACCAAGACTTATGGGATGTAGCAAAGCAGTTCCAGGAGGGAGGTTCATAGCAATACATCCTATATCAAGAAAAAAAGATCTCAGATAACCTAACCTTACCCCTCAAGGAACTAGAAAAAGAACAAATGAAGCCCAAAGTTAGTTGAAGGAAGGAAATAAAGATCAGAGTGGAAATAAATGAAATAGAGACTAAAAAGATAATAGAAAAGATTAATGATAGAGCTGGTATTTGAAAGATAAACAAAATCAACAAACTTTTAGCTAGATTTACCAAGAAAAAAATATGGGCTCAAATATATGCAATCAGAAATGAGAGAGGAGACACTGTAACTGGTATCACAGAAATACAAAGATCACTATGAACAATTATACACCAACAAATTGGACAATCTATGAGAAATAAATTCGTAGAAACATACCATCTACAAAGAAATGAATCATGAAGAAATAAAAAAATCTGAACAGACCAATTACTAGTAAAGAGATTGAATAAGTAATCAAAAACCTCCCAATAAACAAAAGTCCAGGGCCAGATGGCTTCATTAGTGAATTCTACCAAACGTTTAAAGAAAAATTAATACCAATCCTTCTCAAACTCTTCCAAAAAATAGAAGAGGAGGAAACACTTCCAAACTCATTTTATGAGGCCAGCATTACCCTGATACCAAAGCCAGACAAGGACACTACAAGAAAAGAAAATTACAGGCCAATATCCTTGATGAACTATAGATGTAAAAATCCTCAACAAAATATTAGCAAACTGAATTCAACAATACAGTAAAAGAATTACATGCCATGATCAAGTGGGATTTATTTCAGGGATATAAGGATGGTTTAACATCCATAAATCAATCAATGAGATACACTACATTAACAGAATGAAAGAAAAAAAATCATATATCATCTCAATAGATGCAGAAAAGCATTTGACAAAATTCAGTGTTCATTTATGATAAAAAAAAAAAACCACTCTCAAATGGATTCCCTGTAGAGGGAAACTCTCTATAGAGGGTCTGTGACAAGCCCACAACTAACATCATACTCAATGGTGAAAAGCTGAATACTTTTGTTCTAAGATCAGGAACAAGACAAGGATGCCCACTCTCACCACTTTTATTCAGCATAGTATTGGAAATCCTAGCCAGAGCAATTAGGCAAAAAAAAAAAAAAGGCATCCAAATCAGAAAGGAAGAAGTAAAACTGTCGCTATTTGCAGGTAACATGATATTTTATATATAGAAAACCCTAATGGCTCCACCAAAAAAAAAAAAATGTTAGAACTAATAAATGAATTCTGTAAAGTCGCAGGACACAAAAATCAATGTACAAAAATATGTTGTGTTTCCATACACTATAACAAACGATCAGAAAGAGAAATTAGGGAAACAATACCATTTGCAGTTGCATCAAAAAGGAAAAAAATACCTAGGAATAAATTTACCCAAGGAGGTGAAAGACCTATACACTGAAAACTATAAGACATTGATGAAAGAAACTGAAGAAGACCCAAATAAATAGAAAGATATTCTGTGTTCATGGATTGGAAGAATATTGTTAAAATGTCCATACTATCCAAAGCAATCTACAGATCCAATGCAATCCTTAGAAAAATTCCTATGGCATTTTTCACAGAAATAGAACAAACAATCCTAAAATTTGTATGGACCATGAAAGACCCCAAATAGCCAAAGTAATCTTGAGAACGAAGAGCAAAGCTAGACACAGTCCCTGATTTCAAACTATATTACAAAGCTACAGGGATCAATACAGTGTGGTAGTGGCATAAAAACAGATACATAGATCAGTGAAACAGAATATATATAACCCAGAAATAAATCCATGCATATGGATTATTGGTCAACTAACTTATGATAAAGGAGCCAAGAATATACAGTGGGGAGAGGACAATCTCTTCAATAAATGCTGTTGAGAAAACTGGACAGCCACATGCAAAAGAATGAAACTGGACCACTCTCTTATACCATACACAAAAATAAGCTGAAAATGGGTGAAAGACTCAAATGTAAGACCTGAAACCATAAAATTCCTGGAAGAAAACATAGGTGATAATCTCCTTGATATTGATCTTGGCAATGATTTTTTGGATCTGACAAACAAAAGCAAAAATAAGCAAGTGTGACTACATCAAACCATAAAGCTTCTGCAAAGCAAAGAAAACCATCAACAAATGAAAAGTCGGCTTACTGAATGGGAAAAAAATATCTGCAAATCATAGAACTGATAAGGTGCTAATATCCCAAATATATGAAAAATTCACACAACTCAATAGCAAAACACCAAACAATCCCATTGAAAAATGGTCATAAAATCTGAACAGACATTTTTCCAAAGAAGACATACAGACGGCCAACAGGTACATGAAAAGCTGCTCAACATCCCTAATCATCAAGGAAATGCAAACCACAATGAGATATCACCTCACACCTGTCAAAATGGTCATTATAGAAAAGACAAGAAATAACAAGTGTTGGTGAGGATGTGGAGAAAAGGGAACACTTATGCACTGTTGGTGGGAATGTAAATTGGTGCAGCCACTATGGAAAAACAGTATAGAGGTTCCTCAAAAAATTAAAAAATAATAGAACTACCATATGATCCAGCAATTCCACTTCTAGGTATTCATCTGAAGAAACAAAAACATTAACTTGAAAAGATATATGTACCCTTATGTTCATTAGAGCATTATTTACAATATGGAAGCAGTCTAAGGGTCCATCAATAGATGAATGGGTAAAGAAAATGCAGTATATAAATACAATGGAATATTATTATTCAGCCATAAAAAAGAATGAAATATTGCCATTTGTGACAACATGGATTAACCTTGAGGGCATTATGCTAAGTGAAATAAGTCAGAGACAGACACCATATGATCGCACTTATATGGAACCTTATAAAAAAAAAATGGAACTCATAGATACAGAAAACAGGTGGTTGCCAGAGGCGGAGAGTGGTGGGGTGTACAAAATGGGTGAAGGGGCTCAAAAGGTATAAACATCTAGTTATAAAATAAATAAGGCATGGTAATGTAATGTCATGTACAGCATGGTGACTATAGTTAATAATCCTGTTATATATCTGAAAGTTGCTAAAAGAGTAAATCTTAAAAATTCTCATCACAACAACAACAACAAAACTATAACTACATGTGGTAGTGGACGTTAACTAGACTTACCGTGGTGATCATTTTGCAATATATACAAATTTGGAATCATGTACACTTGAAACTAACATGTTATATGTCAATTTTATCTCAATTTTTAAAAACAAAGTTGATGACAAAAATATATTTTGCTCAAATTATTTTTGACAGTAACTGGGGCACAAATTATGCATTTATCCATTCAACAGTCATGTATTGAAAACCTCTAGTGTGTCAAGCACTCGTCCAAGTGCTAGAGGTCTCCAGACACGTAAGGAACTCCCATCCTGGTCAGTTTCAGGAAAAGAACACAAATATCTCAACAAGAGATTACAGTAGAGGGAGACAAGTGACCCAGATTTGTCATTTGTTAGCCTTCTTTGGCCATTTGGGATTTGAGTTGGGACTAGGATTCCCCAAAATAGGCTCTTTCAAAGTGAATTTTACCTTTTATTTAATCTGAGTAAGAATTTCTAGGCATTTATTTGAAAAAATAATTATTGAACGATGTATTTGGAATGTTTCCTATAAAAACACGTTCCTTTTTTGAATTATACATTAACATTGTTCTTTAAGAAAAACTAACACCCATCCTTTTTCCTTTCTTTTAGTACCATCACCTGCATTATAATGGACTGTGATATAATAATAAGAACAAATTTTCGGACAGTTCTCAAAGGCAAAAGATACTTCTTCCTCATTGCATCACCTTCTCACCAGATTGAAAAAAAGCACTGAAAACCAATTACTGAAAAAATTGACAGCCAACGTTCTTTACCATCTGCCATTACTTAAGGACTTGGGAACAAAAGTGTTCCCCCAGTATGATACATTGATTTTCAGTATGCAAATGGACTGAATCACACAGATTTTTCTCAGCCAGTAATCGTACAGTTATGCAAATCATGTCTTCCAGAGTATGGAATGCTCCAATCAGAAAAAAGATTATCATTGGTTGTTGAGCTTTAGGAAGAACTGAAAACGTATACTGTGTAAACAGTACCTTACATTTCTAAAATCCCACATGTAGGAAAAATATGCAGACATACAGATATATAGGTCAACTTTTAGTAACAATATGAAATATACTTAAAGAGCTTTTAAAACTTTGTATTTTTGTACAAAATATTTGCCTTTTTACAATTTTTTTCTTTTTTTTGTTATTTTACCATTATAGTACATGAAGCCAAAGAAAACAATAATGGTACTAATAAAAACTCATAGGGTTTTTGTCAGATTTAATTCTACACAGTGGCAAAGAATTTTTTTCAGTTGTGGTTTAAAAAAATAATTAAATATGTGTGTATATGTGTATTTTTTAATGTATCATTTCCTCAGAGGAATCAATCACTTGAAATGTCTAAGAAGTGTCCTTGCAGATTTTGCCAGTGTAGGTCAAGCCTGAGCATATGTGTGGCTCAGTCAAGTGGGCCATGCATCAAGCCCATCACCAGCCGAGACTCTTGCTGTGTGTCTGCCAGGCTCAGAGGAAGTGGTCAACTCAGGATGTGCTTTTACTTCATTTTGGCGGAGTCGGGTGGTGGAGAGGCATCTGTTGGGAAGGGCAGAGCACCTGAATCTGGCTATCTAGAAGGTCCTGTTTTATGGCTGAGGTATGAATATACTTGGTATCAGACCCATACCAGAGCTGATATTAAATGTCAGGAAAGTATGGCATCACATCGGCCAAAGGCAGAGATGCTAGAAAGATGGGGACAGCTATACACTACCTGGAAAGTTTATGTTTTCTTCAGTCAGATTCCAAAAAATCCATAATTCCAAGGCACATGCATGATGAAATGCAAGAATAAAATCTTGGCCACTATGTTGAACTCTTGCAAAGAACCTTTTGTCTGAGCCCATCTACCTTCTACTCCTTGACTTGCCATTGAAAAGTCTAACATGAAATGTGCTGAAAACAGGCTTAGATGTAACTGATGCTCAAAGGTAAGATTTCCATCCAACAGATTCCCTCTCCTCTCCTCCCAAGGAGCTCCCCAGCAGTGCTGCTACCTATCCCACATACAATGGTAAAAGAATAAAGACAGAGTTTGATTTTCACACCTGCAGCTGTGTGGACTGTGTTGTCTTGCCCTGGTCACTGTTCATGCCATCTCTGCAGCCCAGGAATGGTCACCTCCTCAGCACCTTTATGCCCTGCTGTCCTGTCCATGTAGTCTGGTCGGGCTGGTAGGACCCGCTGTCATCTGGGCCCTATGACACAAGACAGGCATGGACTCTGGTACCTCTTCAGGCTCAAGACCTTCTATAGACTAAACTCTATCCTCTTTTTCATCCTCTTCTGGTTTCTTAGGTGTCAATTAAGATTCATGTTCAGAAGCAACTTGAACGTCTGATGCCATGCTCAGAAGAGAATGGTGCTGGCTCCCACAGCTGAGGGTGTTCCTAATAACAACTTACCCAGTGCTTATCATTTGTCAGGCTTCAAGCAGATGATCTCATGTCATCCTCCCAACAGCCCTAAAAAGTAGGCCTTACTACTCTCCCCATCTTATAGAGGGGAGCACTCAGGGAGGTGATGTCATTTCCTGGGTCACATCATCACCAAGGAATGAGGCAGGATTCAGACTCGAGCTTTGAAAATGTTCTAATTTTCTTTAGGAAGCAGGGTTCGTCTTAACACAGTAAAATCAGATGAAAATCACACATTACCAGATGCCTCATGTACTCCTCTGTATATTTAGCTATTTATACACCATGTTTCTGTTCACCTACTCACCACTGATGCCCTTCTGGGAGGAGAGTTTTGGTAAAATGTCATGAGGTCCTCAAGCACTTGAGTTGCTATGAGAAGATGGAAACTTTTTCTTTTTAAATGACTCTTGAAAGAATGAGTGCACAACCAGAAAGAAAAAAACCCTTTCTTTTCCTCTTCATGAGCAGCGTTCACCAGGTCTTCCCATATCCTTCCAATTTTAGCAGTTAGAGTTTAAAGCAGACAACAAATAGTAAGACCTGCTCCCATTTTAAAAATCAGATGTTTAAGGAAATAGAAAGCTACATAAGTCATATATCCCTGGGACTTCCCTGGTGGTGCAGTGGTTAAGAATCTGCCTGCCAATGCAGGGGACATGGGTTCGAGCCCTGGTCTGGGAAGATCCCACATGCTGCAGAGCAACTAAGCCCGTGCGCCACAACTATTGAGCCTGCGTTCTAGAGCCCATGAGCCACAACTACCGAAGCCCTCGCACCTACAGCCTGTGCCCCGAAACAAGAGAAGCCACTGCAATGAGAAGCCCGTGCACCACAACGAAGAGTAGCCCCCGCTCACTGAAACTAGAGAAAGCCTGCACACAGCAATGAAGACCCAACGCAGCCAATCAAACAATCAATCATATATCCCTATATAAATCAGGTAACAATATTAAGCATGTGTATATTGCCTCAGATGACAAAACTGATCTCTTGAAAAATGAAGTATGTTAACTCATTCATGGCTCAAAGAAGTCCAATAATAATAAAAGTTTAAATATATTTAGCACTTTCACATACATTACCTCTTCCAACCTTGGTGCAAAACCTTTCTCTCTACTTTAGGAATGAGGACACTGAGGCTAATTTGAAGACTTGCCCGTTGCCCACATCACTGTCATGCAAATCTGATCAGGTTCCTCCTTCTTATGTCCCTAAGTCTAAGTCCATTCTAACCCTTACCCCCAGTTTAAAATCTTCTGAGTTGCCTGCAGGACATACATGCAGGGGAGATAAGGGCCTCAGGTCCTCAGCTGCACCTCCAGCCTCCCCTCCAGCTGCAACCCTGCCCTCCCTTGCCATGTGCCAGAACAGCCTTGCAAGCCACCTGCAATTTCCTCCATGCTCTTTCTTACCCCCATACTTTACCTGAACTTCCCTTCCCTACCTTTGTTACCTGGAAAGTACCTCCTTTAAGATACAGCTCAAGCATCACTTCTAGCCCAAATCCTTTCAAAACAAATGCACCCTGAAGGAAGAGCTGATTCTTCCATGCCAAACGCTACACACAAGTGCTCCGGATAACATGGAGGAAAACCCACACACTGTGTTAGATGATCTACAGATTAGCTGAGAGGCCTAAATATTACTGAATTAAAAAGAGAAAGGTGGGCTTCCCTGGTGGCGCAGCGGTTGGGAATCCGCCTGCCAATGTAGGGTACACGGGTTTGAGCCCTGGTCCGGGAAGACCCCACATGCTGTGGAGCAGCTAAGCCCGTGTGCCACAACTACTGAGACTGTGCTCTAGAGCCCACGAGCCACAACTACTGAGCTCACGTGCCACAACTACTGAAGCCCACGCGTCTAGAGCCCGTGCTCTGCAACAAGAGAAGCCACCACGATGAGAAGCCCGTGCACCTCAATGAAGAGTAGCCCCTGCTCACCGCAACCAGAGAAAAAACCCGCATGCAGCGACGAAGACCCAATGCAGCCTAAATAAATAAATAAATAAATTTATAAAAAAAAAGAAAGAAGAGAAAGGTGAATATGGCCAGTCAGCAATGAAATCTTAAGAGAACTGATGAATGGGAGAAGCCAAGCAGGAGAAATGAAGCAATTCACGTTGATAACAACTGGTTACTGTAAATCCACTATATTGGCTATATATGTAATATACATATTATGAATGGAATATTGAGTGAAAAGAATCAACTGGCAAAGCAGATTCATTCTATTTATCAAAATATGGCCCTGAGTCAGGGAAAAGCTTTAGAAACCTTTTCTAAATGGCTGTGTAATGAAATATCTCTTTTCTGTTATACTCAACAGTTTTAGAAGTATAGGTGAACTTTTGCCATTTTTTAGAAGGTATTTCTCTGTACCATAGCTCCATTTTCCTGGAAAGCATCCCGTAATGGCATGGCATCACACTTATTTTATAAATCACAGAGCAGATGTTAAAGAGATTCCACTCCACCCGTTCATGCTTTTTCCTCTCCTCCTAGATACACTTGTTCAAATAAGTACATAGCATGCCCAGGTTACACCAG
This sequence comes from Pseudorca crassidens, assembly GCF_039906515.1. Lineage (NCBI taxonomy): Eukaryota > Metazoa > Chordata > Mammalia > Artiodactyla > Delphinidae > Pseudorca > Pseudorca crassidens. Next base: position 54,349,813 of record NC_090307.1, on the reverse strand, counting down.
GTGGGCAGAAGTCCAAAGAAAAGCAGGCTTAAGAAAACCAACTTTAATTCTCCAGAAGCAGAGCCCCTGGTTTTCAAACTTTTCAATGAATGAGTCTATGAATGAACTCAGTCCAGCCCTGCCTGCCATAGGCAGGGTTGTATCCCAGCCTCCAGCTTTCCTCCAAGGACTTATTAGGTAAAACAGGGACCACCCGTACAACTTGCTTGGGAGTCAGCTGCCAGCAAGGAGACTCCCACCAACAACTCAACCAGGCAGGTCATTAAATGGGCTTTAACAAAAGGGTTAGTCCTCTTGGCCAGAGATGGAGAATTGTCCTTTGGCCAGTCTTCCAACTGTTGGTGCCAGAGTTTGGTGTATTCTTTAATCATCACTCATTGCCGTGATCCACTAAATAATGCCTGCAAGCTTCAGGGAATTATGAGATTCTTAAAAGCAGTTGCTGTGCCTGAGAGCAGAGGAGCTAGGCCAGGTTTGACATAAACCAGCACAAAGTGCCAGCTCTAGAGTAGCTATAATAACACCTACTATCTCCAATTACCATACGAGGAAATTGAAGATCAGACAGGTTAAATAATTTTCCAAGAACTGGGATTTGAACCCATGGCTACCTAGCTTCCACCCCGCCACGCTGTCTCCTATGATCCAACAGTAACCTTCCTGAGAGTCTGGGCTTTCTGGGTTGTATTTTGTTCTTTGCCACAAGAAATCAGTCAAGGCACCAGGTCTCTCTAACAGAAGCAGGGAGATAATGGAGGAATCGTGATTCGTGCTCTTTACATAAAAGTACTAGACCAATCTCTTTGTTATCAATGAGCAAAGAGGCAAAAGTCCACTTGGCGCCCATGCCATGGATGTCCAAAGAGGTCCAGTTTGGAGAAACCACCGTAGATTCTAGAGTAACTGGACGTCTCACAGGGTTCTCTGATATAATTAGTGTCAAATGAAAGGAGACAGGCTTGGGAGCCAAATAGACCCAGGTTTGAATCCTCCTCTCTACTTCCTGCTCGTGAGGCATATTCAAACAAGCGACAAATAGCTCTCTCCCCGCACCTCTCTTTCCCACCAGGCCCTCTGCTCATGGACAGAGCCAGCATTGGTCCAGAACTGGTTCAGAACTGGTATTGCTTGTCCTGTTATCATTAGGGTGAATTTGCATTGACAATTAGCTCACTGATCGTGCCTTTCAAAATACTAGACAGGAGTGACATGGAGAAAAATTTAAATTGTGATCATCTCTTCTCTCTTAGTCCAGTAAGTTCTGAAAAAAATTAACTGGTATCTCTCTCTGTGTTATCCCTTCAATTAGGTATAAGAGTAGAGGTTCCTATCAGTTTGTATTAATTACAGATTTGGCTGCTGAAGTGAAGACCCAAAATAATGCCAGCCTAAATAAGATGGAGGCTTCTTCTCCTCTATCTAACTATACGAACATAAGCAGCCCAGGGAGCCACCCTCCTACTATATTCCTCTTCTGCCATCCTGAAGCCGTTGCCCGCACTCGCAGGGTCCAAGAGGGCTCAGCACCGCACCCACATTCCAGGAAGCACGCTCGAGGGAGAGGGGGAGAGAGAATTGCATCCCTTTAAGGCAGAAATTGCAGACATCATTTCCACTCACATCTCTTTAGCCAGAACTTAGTCAAATAGCCTCATTTGAGGAGTCTGGGAAATATCGGCTTTAGCCGTGAAATACAGTCACATGCCAAGCTAAAAATTCTATTATGATAAAAGGAAAGGAGTATGGCTATGGGTGGGAAGCAGTATAAATAGTAGTTGCACCTTCCAAACCCACCCACACCAATTCCCCTCCTGTACAACATACAGGTGACCCTTGAACAACGCAGGTTTGAACTGCATGGGTCCACTTATACGTGGATTTTTTCAATAAATACATACTACAGTACTACACGATCCACAGTTGGTTGAATCCGCAGATGCAGACCACAGATATGGAGGAACCAAATGGCATATATGGAGGGAGGACCACAAGTTATGTGTAAAGGGTCAGTGCCCCTAACCTGACCCTTTGTTGAAGGGTCAACTGTATTTTCTAACTTGCCTTCCTGTGGAGACTCTGGTGGATTGAATTACTGGCTCCAATTCTCCATACCTCCCTGCATCCACCCATTTGTAATTCCCCTCTCTGGGAGGAGGGTACCTTCCTGCCCCTTTGACTTGGGCTCAGCCAGGTGACTTGCTTCGGCCAATATTGGTGGATGTGATGTGACCAAAGGCTTGAGAAATCCTAGGGTGACTGTGCTTGCCCTCTTGTACATCTGCCATTGCCTTGAGGAGGGCTTCCTCTAGGTAGCTGCTGCCCCTGTGGCCGGGGCTCTAGAATGAACACACATGGCGCAAAGCTGCCCCAGCCAAGACAGACCTGCAGCAAGAAGCAGAGCCAGCCCAACTTTCAGAGCCTGCAGCAAAGCCACTGGGCCACCCCACAGACCTGTGAGAATAAACACCTAATGCGATATATATTCCATTGAGATTTGGGGGCTGTTTATTATACAGCATTACTGGAATAAGAGCTAACTGATACAAGTCCTTCAGCTCTAACCCAGCAGCTCTCTATGTGGTTATTTTCTATTTGTCCCTCCAGATCCCTTCTCCACCATTCTCTGGGTTTTGGAAGGTAGATCTTTATGGGCTCCATTGGCTGTTGGCTTCCAGGTGGTTCCAGTCTGAGGGTGCCATCTTTTTCTTATTGGACCCTGACTGACACCCCTCCTACCTGTACCCCACGTCCACTTCCTGGGCCTTTGCTCATCAAATCCCTGGCCTCTACCTGCCACTTAGTGTGTGCCCCCCTCCTCTTCATGGGTCCAAACATGACTCCCCTTTCGAGGACACCCTCTCTTTCAAGGCACTTCCTCAAAAGTCTGAAGCCCCCAGTGAGCTCGCTCTTTCCTTAATTCCCCCAAGACCCACCACCTGTACCACATCACCAATACTTTGTTTCATACAGCAGTCTGTAAACTGTGCTCTGGGGAGCCCAGGGATCCTGTGAAGGGGCCACAGTGGATGGAAGGAGGGTATCTGCACAGCAAATGTAGCTCCAGATCACTATCCGGATGGCTACATATGACTTTCTGCTCCACACAAATCCCACTGGAAGCATCTCTCCTGGAACTTCAACCAAACTCTAAAAGGCCAACTAAAGGAAAGCTGAAGGTCAGACAGGATATGGGAGACGCTGGCTGAACTCAGCTGCATGAGGCAGCTCCAGGTCCCGCTTACTGAGACCTCGGAGGAAAGGGGCACAAGAGGAACAGCACGGAAGCCTGATGCTGTGGGAAATCCTGCTCAAACAGACAAAAAGCAAGAAAGAGTCCCAGTGGACTTGCTAACATGCTCTTAAAAATCTATAATCCTGCCTCCGCCAAAAGATTTCCTAGCTCCAACCTTCCGCCATGATGTTCATAGATAGTAAAATGAATAATGATTTTTCTCGTGCTTAATCAGCATATACAATGATCATGGACATTGTAGACACACACTACCTTGTTATTGATGGTAATAACAACTTATTTCTAAACAACTATTTGCCTTGCCTCCATTTGGACAATACTGTGTGAAAATAAGCTCTTTTTACTCCAAAGGTATAGTTTGGAGTCCACTTCATAAAATAGTCTGGATTTCAAGTCCTATAAGATGCCACTTAATTGACACTCTGCAAAGAAATAATCAGTTTATACCAGAACTTCACCTATTTCAACCCTATACCTACAACTTCACTGGGTGAAGTATACCAAGAGGCCTAAATCAACAGGCACAAGGAATAATGACCAGCACCTTCACACAGAGCCTGGCATTTCTCAGAAAGAAAAAAAAAAGCCCCCCAAAATTAAATGATGGATAGATAGATGGAAGGAAGGAGGGAGGGAGGAAGAAAGATAGGAGACAGAAACATAGACACATAGATGCATAGAATGGAAGAGAAAAAGAAAGAGGGTCAGCCAGGAGAAAGCTGTTACCATTTTTTTTTTTTTTTTTTTTACCCTAGAGTCCATTTGAAAGAGTTCTTTCGGTGGAAAAAGCACTGCCTTAAAGTCCACTGAAGTCCTGAAGTCCTCCGCCTGCCCCCCCAGGCAGGTGAAACCTGAGTTTAAGATGATGACAGCTTAGGAGCAGCCAGCGGCACTGCACATACTCTTCTGAAGGCATGAAAAACTCATCTGCTCAAGATCATTGGTGCTCACTTTTCAACTCTGTGACCACAGTGTTTTGAAATCATAGAGCCCCAGCATTACCTTTTCCTGTTTTCGTCTTCCATCGCAGGCAACAGGATCATATGCACTGCATTCTTCCACAGTCTGCAGTAAGAACTGGCAGCTTGGTCAGCTGGCCCTGGCATTTGGGGTTGCTGCTTCCCACCTCCCGTGGGGACTGTTTTCCTCCCTAATTCAGCTCGCTGACACGCACCGTACCACAACGGGCACCTCGTGAGGCCAGAGCAGGGGAGGCCAGGAACCCAGCATGTTACCCAAATACAGGGTGGGGTTGAACCTATCCAGGAGCAGACCTGCCAGAGACAGTCTGCTCCCAGCAACCGGAAACCCCCGCAGGAAGGCACTGGGCACCACTGAAAAGTAGGCAGGGCTGATCTGTCTGAACATTCGCATGAACTCTGGATTCTCATCCTTCCCTGTCTAGCCCTGTTGCTATTTTTGAGAAATAATCTCCTACTTAGTATTAGAGATTATATAAGAAAATACCACTTCTCATAAGAAAATAAACCAATCCCCAAAATTAGCACTTGAAGGATAACATCCTGGACCACACAGCCTGATGTGTCCCTAAGCTTCACGTTCTCCTGGGGCCTCATGGATCCCTGCTGTCATCACAGCAGGAGGGGGACACTGCTCTGTCAACGCTCGCATCCAAGCATTGACCAAACCCCTCGCTTTCATCCTCTAGGTTAGAAGCTCTGGAGAAGGCTTACAGTCAGGGCTAGAGCACAATAAAAGATAAACAGTCACAGAGAGCATCCAGTTGCTAGACAAGCAGAGCTTGCCAGCCACAGAGGATTCCAGGGAGGAGAGGTCTCACCTGGACTGCTCCTTTCCTCACTCCAGGGTGCCGCCTGACATCACCTTGAAAACCCCCTGTCCAGAAGCACCTTTTAGGCATCTAGACCCCCAAAGTGCCCCTCTCCTGCCTATAGATCCATGGGTCCACCCTGGAGACACCTGTCTCTAGTTATTCACACGACACAGATCTCAACTTTCAGAAAAGATCCAGTCTCACCCTACAGGGTCTGCACCAGAATAACCAAATCTCAATAATAAAAACCCAATGCCACTAATACAAGAGACAGAGGAAGGGATAGGGAGGGAGACAAACCTCGGTAGAAAGGCTGGGAAGGTGATACTTCACCCAAAGAAATGTGTCTCCAAAGGTGGACTCTTAGTAATTGTGGGGAGGAATCTGTGGATAGGAGGTAAAAGGGGGGATGACATTTATAAGGGGGGATGACATTTATAAGGGGGGATGACATTTATAAGTGGACCATTTTTTCCTTATCTTTATAGACGTTACTTTCTTAGAGCAGTTTTAGATGTAGGGAAAAATTGATCAGAAAGTTCAGCCAGTTCCCACACATCTCCTCCCAGTTGCAACTGCACAGGTGGAATGAAGGAGAGTGAGGCCCTTGGCCTTGGGAACTTGGCTGTCACAAGGCATTTAGGAGGCAGTTCCAGAAAAAAAAAAAAAGATAAAATCTGTCCTCCGAGACAAGGCAGAAGCCAGCCCTCCCAGGGTGAGATAACGAAGACTGCATGCTTAGCACCCAGCTCGGGGGCTTGCAAGCTGACACGACCTATTTCGAAAACTTTGCGAAATTAAAAAGAGAGTTCCTCTATGGATGGCAATTGTTAGCCTGTCTTCAGAGCAGGAGCCCTTTCAGCTCTTCTCTTTTGTGGGAATTTTGGGGAATACAGGAAATTGGGGGCACCCTGACGTCCTTACTCAAACCCCTTTACCACTCACCCGAACACCCTCTTTTTCCCATTTTCTGCAAATTGGCACCATTCTCTCCCCAGGCATCTTATGCGATGGCCAAGCACTGTATATCCTTGCTGACGTTCTAGTCTTCAGAACCTCCTCCTATAGGACACCCAGGATAAAATGTTCAAGGATACACCCACCACTCCCTGGAGCTCCTCAAAATCAGCAGTACCACAGTTGTGCATCTGGCCTCAGGACCAAGCCTTGAGATCTGTCTCTTCTCCCCCTCTTATTAATTTATTCCATCATTTATTCATTTATATCATATGTGTATGGACTCAATCCACCTAAGGTCTTTGTAGTCTGTGCGTCAAGACTCCCAATAAATTACTGAATGTCCTCGCCAGCACGATATTTGGAAGAGATTTCAGGAGGAAGGGGGCAGAGTGGTTTGTGTCTTTCCACGCATATTCTAAACAAGGAGTCAGCGTGCGATAGTCTGTGGGCCAAATACAGCCCCCTGTGTGTTTTTATAAATAAAGTTTTATTGGAACACAGCTGTGCTCATTGTTTAAGCGCTGTCCATGGCTGCTCTTGAACTGCAACGGCAAAGTTGAACAGTTGCGATAGAGACCAGATAGCCTACAACGCTGACATGTCCTATCTGTTCCTTTACAGAAAAATTTTGCCAACCCCTATACTAGATGGTAATAATTTATCTTTCTGTAGTGCTTAGGAAGTGTTTCACACATATAATTTTATTTCAGACAAACATCTCAGTGGATTAGGATACTTTATCACTTATAGTATCATTGCGCTGCTATGACATTTCCTACTTTACAAAATGAGGAAGCTGAGGCTGAAGGTGTTAATGGACTGGGCACTGAGTAGCAGAGGGGTCCTCAAACTCAGCACTGTTTCCATCCCACTCTCCCACCACTGTGTCTACAATACCAATATCCTTAATGTGACCTGATAAGAGTCTGAAGGGCACACAGAATCATCTTAAGGAGCTTTAAAAGCAGGGTAGCACTTTCGACAACCTCTCTTGTAAGAGGTCACCAATAATGATAGCAACTGGAAAAGGCAAAATTATAGAGACAGTAAAAAGATCAGTGGTTGCTAGGAGGGAGGGGAGAGAATGGAAAAACCTGACAAGTGCTACCTTAGCCAAGTGACCAAAGCCAACATTAACAGTCATAATTCATGTGGATGGCCTGTACTCTTGATATGATGTAATGAAAATGGCACTTTATCCTTTGGTCTGTCTCCCAAAAGCCCATAAAGTCAGTCTATTCATGCAGAAAACAACGGACACATTCCTATGGAAGGATATCCTACAAAATATCTGACTGGTACTCCTAAAAACTGTCAAGGCCATCAAAAACAAACAAGGAACAAAAAACAGTCAAAGCCAAGGAGAGCCTATGGAGACCTGACAATTCCATGTTATGTCGTATCTTGAATGGGATCCTGAGACAGAAAAAGGACATTAGGTCAAAATTAAGGGCATCTGAGTAAAGTATCGACTTTGGTTAATAATAATGAACGAATATTGGTTCACTGATTATAACACATGTACCATACTAATGTAAGATGTTAAGATAAAGGAAACTGGGTGCAGGGTATAAGGGAATCCTCTGTACTATCTACTCAATTTTTTTGTAGTAAGTCAGAAAGAGAAAGACAAATACCGTATGCTAACACATATATATGGAATCTAAGGGAAAAAAATGTCATGAAGAACCTAGGGGTAAGGCGGGAATAAAGACACAAACCTACTAGAGAATGGACTTGAGGATATGGGGAGGGGGAAGGGTAAGCTGTGACAAAGTGAGAGAGTGGCATGGACATATATACACTACCAAACGTAAAACAGATAGCTAGTGGGAAGCAGCCGCATAGCATAGGGAGATAGCTTGGTGCTTTGTGACCACCTAGAGGGGTGGGATAGGGAGGGTGGGAGGGAGGGAGACGCAAGAGGGAAGAGATATGGGAACATATGTATATCTATAACTGATTCACTTTGTTATAAAGCAGAAACTAACACACCATTGTAAAGCAATTATACTACAATAAAGATGTAAAAAATAAATAAATAAAAACCAAGGGAACTTTTTGGCCAACCCAATAAAATAAATAAATAAAAAATAAAGTGTATTTTTTTTTTAAAGTTGCTAAATTAGATACAAAGCTATACTAACAGGGCAATAACAACTCCTGGGCATATATCCAGAGAAAACCATAATTCTAAAAGATACATGCACCTCAATGTTCACTGCAGCACTATTTACAACAGGTAAGACATGGAAGCAACCTAAATGTCCATCGACAGAGGAATAGATAAAGAAGATGTGGTATATATATACAATGGAACATTACTCAGCCATAAAAAAGAATGAAATAATGTCATTTGCAGCAACATGGATGGACACAGAGGTTATACTAAGTGAAGCGAGTCAGACAGAAAGACAAATATCATGTGATATCACTTATATGTGGAATCTAAAAAATGATACAAATAAACTTATTTACAAAACAGAAACAGACTCACAGACTTAGAAAACAAATTTATGGTTACCAAAGGTGAAAGGTGGGGGGAGGGATAAATTAGGAGGTTGGGATTAACATACACACACTACTATATATAAAACAGATGATCAATAAGGACCTACTGTATAGCCCAGGGAACTCTACTCAATACTCTGTAATAACTTACATAGGAAAAGAATCTGAAAAAGAATAGATATATGTATATGTATAACTGAATCACTTTGCTGTGCACCTGAAACTAACACAACATTGTAAATCAACTATACTCCAATATAAAATAAAAATTAAAAAAAGAATTACAAAGTGAAAAAATAAAAATAAATTTTATTTTAGTTGCTAAATTAGATACAAAGCTACACTAACAGGACAATAGGGCCATAACCTTTGGAGTTATCTCTTCAGCCAGACAGAAATCATCTGCTCCTCTACTGGTCAAAAATCACTGGCAGCTTATCAATTATCTTCATTAACATCCAGCTTTACAGCGTTTGAGCCATTAAGTTGCCGAAGTTTCATTCATTTTTAGTGTCCCCATAGTTTTGTCTTTTCCAGAATGTCATATAGTTGGGATCATACAGTATGTAACCTTTGCTTATTGGCTTCTTTCAATTACTATTTATCATATTACTAATAAAGAGTAATATGCATTTAAGCTTCTTCTATGTCTTTTCATGGCTTAATAGCTCATTTCTTTTTAGTGCTGAATAATATTCCATTGCCTGGCTATACCACAGTTTACCCATTCACCTACTAAAGGACATCTTGGTTGCTTCCAAGTTTTAGCAATTATGAACAAAGCTGCTATAAACATCTGTGTGTAGGGTTTTGAGTGGACATAAGTTTTCAGTTCCTTTGGGTAAATACCAAGGAGCATGATTGCTGTATCATATGGTAAGAGTATGTTTAGCTTCGTAAGAGACTGTTTTCCAAAGTAGCTGTACCATTTTGCATTCTCACCAGCAATGTATGATCCTGTTGCTCCACATCCTTGTCAGCATTTGGTGTTTTCAGTGTTCTGGACTTTGGCTATTCTAAAAGGTGTATAGTGGTTAATCTTTGTTATTTAACTGAAACATTTAGTCCACTTACAAGTAATGTGATTGTCGTGTATTTGGATTTAAATCAAGCATCACGGGTTTTGTGTCTCACTTTCTCATGTTCCCTTTCTCCCCTTTCCTGTCTTCTTTTGGATCAAATATTGTTTTGCCCCCTTCTCTACTTTTTGTTTTGCTATTTAGACATTATTTTGACATTATGTTAGTGGTTATGTTAGCTTAGAAAATATAATATTCTTTTTGACTTTTTGAGTACAATTTATTCAATCTATTAAAAAAAGTTCACCCGTTTCTCCCATCCCCACCCCCTACCCCTTGCAATCACCAACATGTTCTCTGTATCTATGAGCTCAGTTTTTTGGTTTTTGTTGTTTTTCTTCAAGATTCCACATAAAAGAGAGATCATATAGTATTTGTCTTTCGCTGTCTGACTTATTTCACTTAGCATTAATGCCCTCAAAGTCCATCCATGTTGTCACAAATGGCAAGATTTCATTCTTTTTTAAGGCTGAATAATATTCCACTGTGTATATATACCAAAATTTCTTTATCCATTCATCCATCAATGAACACTTAGGCTGTTTCCATATCTTGGCTATTGTGAATAATGCTGCAATAAACACGGGTGCTGCATACAGCTTTTCAAATTAGGGTTTTGTTTTCCTCAGAAAAATATCCAGAAATGGAATTGCTAGATCATATGATAGTTCTATTTTTAATTTAAGCCACCTCCATATTGTTCTCCATAGTGGTTGCACCCATTAACATTTACACAGACAATGCACAAGGGTTCCCTTTTCTTCACATTCTCATCAACATTTGTTATTTCTTATCTTTTTGATAAGTCATTCTGACAGCTGTGAAGTGATATCTCATTGTGGTTTTGATGTGCATTTTCCTGGCGATTAGTGATGTTGAACATCTTTTCATGTACTTGCTGGCCATTCATGTTTTCTTTGGAAAAATGTTTATTCAGATCCTCTGCCTATTTTTTAATCAGATTTTTTTTGGCTATTGAGTTATATGAGTTCTTTGTATATTTGGGATATTAGCCCTTTATCAGATCTATGATTTGCAATCATTTTCTCCCATTCAGTAGGTTGCCTTTTCATTTTGTTGCCTTTTCATTTCTGCTGGGCAGAAGTTTTTAGTTTTATATAGTTCGACTTGTTTATTTTTGCTTGTTGCTTTTGGTGTCAGATTACCAAAAATCATTGCCAAGGCCTATGTCAAAGAGCCTACCGCCTCTGTTTTCTTCCAGGGGTTTTATGGTTTCAGGTCTTAACATTCAAGGCTTTAATCTCATAACTCATAACGCTTATACTGTTTTCTTCACTACTAGCTAGACCCAGGATTCTTAATTGGTAGGTCACATATAGTACAGTGGCATCTCACAAATCCATTGCTAACATGTGGCCAAATATTGATCAACATATAAATTTCATTTTGGGCACAACTACAATACTTACTGTTACAGAGTTGTTCAAAAAATGAAACACAGAGGTGACAAGGCTGTGAAAAGCAATATAGAGCTATGTGGAACTTACTGTAAGGCGGTAAAGCATAAATTTTTATCAGGCTAGTACCAAAGGCAAATGTTATGCTAATTTAACCATGTGAGTAAAAGGCCAGGGCAGTAAAAAGGTCTTCTGAAACAACAACACGGCCTGAAAAGCTGCCAGGTGAATGAGGCAATGACTGTGGATGCTTTCATAACACCTTGAGAAAGTGTTAAACCCGAACAGTGGCTGCATGGTAATTTATTGCTTACTTGTTTACTGTTGTTCTGAGTATTTCAATCTCTTCACAAATGCCACCAAAATTCTAGCATACGAGAATGGACTAGAAATGTAAGAGCTGAGAATCAGTGAGCCAGGCTGTAAAATGTCAGAACTAAGAGAAAGCAAAAAAGATGGGAATAGAGTGAAAGACTGATAGATTTCTGACCCTATCTGCAGAGCCTCTGCTTTTGGCATTGGGCACTAGGCAAAAACACCTCCAAGTCCTTCCAGGCCTACGATTACATCTCAAGAAGATAGCTCATTTGTTGGAGAATTCATCTCCCACCAACCAATCCCAGGAGAGAGAGATGAAGGGGTGGAGGGGAAGCAATTTTTCATAGAGCTGAGCCTTAGACCACTGTCAACGCTGTAATTATATCACACTTGCCACTTATTTTGGTAATTTATTGGGGTAAGGTACATGGGATAATTTTAAAACTAAATTCATTCAGTCACTTTCAAAAACATTCAACTGGCTTATGTGTGGAGCAATAAAGTGTGAAAGTGACACAGCATCCAAATTATAGCCATGTGTGACTTGGCTTTTTTATTTGGGGGAAAGAAAATGGTCAAGCCTTAAGGATCGTGTTTCTCTCTGTCGCTCTGACTCTGAGGAATAATGAGTTCCTGCTGGCGACACAGTGGCTTGGGGAGGCAAGCACAGAGGGGCTTTGGTGCACTTCCAAAGCTGTGTGTGAGCCTTCAACATGAGACCCTGGTTCAGCGGGAGGAACGGTGAGTGAACCCTGCTGAACAGGGGCTGGGGGTGTCACGTGTTAACATACAGACCTTCCCTGAGATCCCTAAGCACTTCTCAAATGTGAATTAACTTGAGCATCCTTACCACAGAGCACAAGGCACAGTTATTCATTCATACATTCATCAAAGATTCATATAGTCAACCTCTTAGGACCTCTCTACTATGTTCTAGATCCTGTGCCAGATGCTAGGGATCTTTCTTGAGTTCCCTGGAAAGCAGATCCCAAGATAAAGCCTTCATTTACCTCCTCCACCAGCCATTCTAGATTTCACTCACCTTTGGCCAGTACTCCAGACAGCTGAGGCTTCCTGCCTGATGGGCTGACCCAGAACCTCAGCCCTGAGTCCTCAGCTGCCTTGGCCTCATCAAGCCATAGCTGTTGAAGTTGCCCACTTACTGTTATTGCTGGCATGGAAGCACCGAGAGACACCCAAGTGAGTCCTCTGGGCTCCAGTCAACTCCTCCATGCTTCCATTATGTAGGAGCAATCCTATGCCTCATGGTAATTAGGGTCAATTTTGCCCACCAAGGGGATAATTCTTTTCTTTGCCAGTTCTTCCACTGACATGAGGAGCCTAAAATGACCTGACATAGTCACAGTGTCAAGTTCAACTGCTGCCTGGTGTTCCCCTTGTGGAAACCAGAACCTTTAAAATGGCAGAGTCTAAAGTTGCAAGCTTGATAAGCAGTGATCCTGAGAGGATCCACACCCATTTCTATCCCTTGGTTCCTGTACCTGTGAATTCTAGTTATTGGGAGCATAGCACTATAGCCACTGACTTAGTGGATATACTGCACCCTGGAGGACAGCACCCTAACTCTGCAGGTTATTGCTCCAAGGCTAGAACCCTAGCTGAGCCTTCAACAGTCTTTGCACTCTCCCATTAGACTAGCTACTTCTGGTTGATCAGATCTCTGGGGAGACCAGTAGATCTCGTGTTCATGTGCCCTTTGCCACAATGCTGTGCAGGATGCCATTTTTAATAGATCAGGAATTCTGTGAGCCCTTGGGTGGTGATATTAATAGAGACATGTGGGTAGGGTGGGTATATCAATTCCGGAAAGGACAAATTGAAATTGACATCATTCTGCTACCAAGTGGGTGGTCTGGTCTCCCCAAGGCTCATCACTAGCTGTCCACATCCACAAGATGAGACATCTTGTCTACCTTGTGGTTGAGAGCTCCCTCTGCAGTGGGGGTTCTCTGGTGGGCATTAATGTAGGATACAAAGATACACATACTCTGTGCCCACAACCATAGATACATCCTCATGCCTCTTCCCCAGATTTCCTCACCATGGACCTTCCAATTTTGTTCCTTCTGGGCCCCGACCAAGCAGTCAAGCCATTCACTCTTGTCCAAGAATTCCTATCAATCTGTATCTCAGGGTACTTCTCCTTCTTTATAAAGTGAGCCTTTATAAGGCCACCCTGAGAGGGGGTACAACATGGCAGCAGTCCATCTCTAGCCAGCACCAAGATCCCATGATCTTTCTTTCCACTGTGCTGGTAAATGGATAGCAGGTGGCTGGTTAAGTTTCCCACTGTGGTAGGTTCAGGGCAGGGATGTGATATGAGTGAGGCTCTTTGGTGCTTAAGTCTGTGCTTCTCCTAGGCACCCCACTCTGCCAAACCAGAGAGCAGTGCTAGGATGGAGAATACATAGTTTCTCCTATAAGTTCTTTGCCCAGTGGGTGGTCACTACTACTCTAGCGACTGGCCAGACCATGACACCCTCTACAGAGCAGGTCAGAAAAACATCCGTGTGCCAGCTCCCACTCTGCCCAGTTTTGGAGGGTACACTTTACACTGTGGCTGTTATTACCAGTTTGAATGCCATTGCTGTAGAAAAATGAAAAACCGCAATTTGGTTTGGGCCAATCCTGGCTCACAAATTGTGTTCCAGCCAGCTGAGAGATTGGTATTTCTAGGAGAATAGAAAAGTTAAGAAATCTGCAAGAGGTCTGCCTTGTGTTGATTTTTCCAGGGACTTAGAAGTTACTGGATGCTTCAAAGTATTGAGTGACTAATTTTCTTTCCTTTTTTCTAAAATCTAACATGGTTAAGCATTTATTTCCTGAAAACCTGCCAAAAGAGTAATTTTTTTCAGAGTTGGAATATTGTTTTAAAATGTAAAATGAAGTCCTGATAGCAAAAATTATCAATGTAGCTTGAATCTACCTATGGCAACTTAAGAAGTATTGCCTTCGTTTCGTTTCAGGTTTGAGGAGTTTAAAGGCGAGAGAGAAAGAGAGTAACTTCCAAATGTTTCTGAAGTGCTTATTTTTCTCTACGATTCAGGCTTGCTTATTGTATAAGAACGGTCAACCCAGGGCTGTGGGCAACTCCAGGTAAAAATGTGCCTACAATTTGTTTTTAGTTGTGTTATTACACCTTTCAAGCCAAGGTTGCAGGTTGGCAGTGCCCTGAAGAAGGCAGAGAACTGGACAGCACCCACATCTCCCATTAGGGAGGCCTCCAGACAGAGCCTGGAGCAGAGCCACGCTGAAATTGACCCAAGCCAGGCCTTCCTGGGCTGCCCAGAATCGGAGTAGCACCCTCAGGATGAGCCCACTTGAGCCCACTCTGCATAGGCCGTTCTAGGGGCATACACAGATTTGCCCAATGGGTGTTTTTTTGTATCCTAAGAAGTGTCTCTGTCAAATTCATAATTTAGATTGGAGGTTGGTGATCAAATACTATGGAAACTACTACCTGGTTTTGCCATTTAGTGAAGGGGTGGGCCTTTCATTCTAGAAAGTGCTCATTGAAAGTAAGGTATTTTGTTTCAAGAAGTAGATACGCAGTTAATCTGGAATTTTAAAATATTTTCCCAAAATAACAATAAACCTTGTTTTCAATGAAACCGGTTAAGTGCCTTGTGTATGATGATATTCCTTTGATTAGCCCATTATTTATGGGCTGTTGGAAGACCAACCTTTCACTTTACAAATTGCCAGTGGATCGTTTGGGAAAGGAACCAAAGGGTCAGGAAGAGCTCTTTATCCCACTAATGCAGACACACACACAGCATGACCCAGATATAAAAAGGGGCCAGCACTGCTAGCAGATGCCATTCATGGTTGAGCTGAGGAGACTGCTGCCTGGAAGCTCTCATAAAGAAGAAAATGATAGAGAGGTGGGAGGAAACACTGCCCAGGGTGAAACACCATGGGGAAGACCAGAAGGATCTGGGAGGGGTCTGGCTTTATGAAAAAACAAGATATAAAAGGATCCCATTTTTCTAGTTTCTGCCCCACCCTCTCCCTCCTGAAAATCTGAATCCAAATAGACAACATATTTGACTGCAAATATCCACCCTTTCCATGTACTCCATCATGGTTAGAGTTATGAGAAGAGTATATTAATTTGGATAACACTAGCTGCTATAATAAACAGCCCCTCAAAAAATGTATAATGGCTCAAAGACTACAGGAGTTTCTTTTTTTCCCAGAACTCAGTGTGAAGGAGATATTGTTTGGCAGCTCTCCTCCACATGGCAATTCAGGAACCAGGCTCCATCCATTTTGTGGCTGTGTCATCTCCTATGGCCTTGTCATCTTCTACATCAAGACACTGAGGAGGGCACTTAAAAAACCTGCCTTTTAGAAACTCTAGCTCGAAAGTGACGTGTAAAGCTTCTCACAAACCATTGGTTAGAACTTCATTGCATTGTATGCCTACTTGCAAGGGTGCAAGGAATGTAGTATAGCTGCCTGCCCAAAGAAAAAGAAGAAATGGATTCTTTTTGGTGAATGGCTAACCATCTGCTTGGAAGCAGATAAACCCTTTATTCATTTTTTCATGAGTGCCTTCTGCTGTGCACTGCAGGGTGAGTGGCAAGTAAACAGTTAAATGAAGTGGTATTTGAGTGACTACTGAGATCAGAGTAATAATTATCATAAACTTATTGAGAACTTATTATGTGCACCATTCTAAGTTATTTACATGTTATCTTATTTAATCCTCAAAGTTTTGTGTACTTTTACAGATGAGGAAACAGGCACAGACTTACTGAAAGTCACATAGCTGGTGGGTGGCAAGGCAGGAATCTGAATCCAGATTTCTCATTCTTTTTTTTTTTTTTTTTTTTTTTTGCAGTACGCGGGCCTCTCACTGTTGTGGCCTCTCCCGTTGCGGAGCACAGGCTCCGGACGCGCAGGCTCAGCGGCCATGGCTCACGGGTCCAGCCGCTCCGCGGCATGTGGGATCTTCCCGGACCGGAGCACGAACCCGTGTCCCCTGCATCGGCAGGCGGACTCTCAACCACTGTGCCACCAGGGAAGCCCCCAGAGTGTAGCTTTTAATCACAATTTTTGTTCATGCACACGGAAACCAGCTTTTAGAATTTTGTAACCCAAAGGTCAGTATGACATAGTGTAGTGTATTTCAAACTGGATTCCTGGATGGGGTCCATTGAGTTCAATGGGACAATTTTTAAGTTTGGAGTTCCCACTGTAATGATAACCTTTAAAAAAAATACCATGGGGGGTATGAATCTCAATCTGCAAATTTAAGCAGGGAAAAATATATTACTTAATTCTCTATAATTAAACTTAATTTCTAACTCTGAGTCTACCATTCCACCAGGAGGACAAACAACTTAACTTCAGGTCTCCTTGCTCCCCTCACCCCACATCTCCAGGGCTTTGTCTCAACTCTGTGACTTTTCACAGAGCCCCAAACACCAAATCATGGGGGCCTGTGCGGGAGCAAGGACTTATGTCCAAACAAGTAGCCACTGAGATGCGTCCCTCAGTATCATGTCAGTGCCTCCCACTGGCCAAATCCAAGCAGAAGCCAAAAGACGAGAGGGATCAGTGATACAATTCATAACGAGCAGCCTCCAAGGGCACAGATCAGGCTGGAGAAGAGTGGAGAGTGGATCTGAGGGTACGGATGGAGGATAAGCAGCACACTGAGGAAAAGTAGACCCAAAAGGGGCTCTGTCACCTGGAGGCTTAGGGAACACAAACCAAGAAAGCTTACAGACAGTTCGCTTCTCCGACCCGCCAGACCCCTCCCATGAGGTCCTTGGCATAGAATCCAAGTACCTGCTGGAACAGTCAGGACAGGAAGAAAGGGAAGGGCTGGAGAGGGAAAGCACAGAGAGAAATCAACAAATAATGCCTCAAAATATTATCTCAGCAATATAAGCACACTGTGAACCATCTGGACGACCATCGAACAATCTATTATCACCATAAGATCTCAGAAACTGCCCTTACAGGTAATAATGTATTGGCCTCAAGTGTTTTTTGTTCATTAACTCTTCCATCCAATAAACATTTATTGAGCACCTACTATGTGACAGGCACTGTTCTAGACACCAAGAATACACCAGTGAAAAAGGCAGGCCCACCCTCGAGGAGTGGACATAGTTCTATTTTTATTGTCATGATTGATTTTTTATTGTAATGAAACAAGAACAGAGGTGGATTTCATAATGAAATAATCATTTGGGTCAAGCAAAGGTTAAATCATATCACGATGTGCTGTAAAAATCTCAGATTTTCACAGTAGTTCAAAGAGTTAAGCGGTAATGTGAAATGGAATCATCACACAGCAGACAGAAATGCCGAAGTGAAAAAAAACTGCACTATGAGAATCAATATTGTATTTATATTGCAAGCCTCAATTTTATTTTAACAAAATTACATTATCTATTATTTATGTCATTTGAAGTTTTGTTTCTATTTAATTTGTATATTTGCTTTTAGTCCTGTAGTTACATAAATGCCATATACATGAACTGTATTTAGTTTTATGTTTGTTCACTTAAGAAACATAAAATAACTTTAATCATTACAAGGGGTCTGTGGAAATGTTTTCCTTTTTAAAAAGAGGTCTATTCTTCATTTAAATTTGGGAAACCCTGGGGGAGCGGGGTTATGATAATGCATGTGAAAGAGTTGTCTGGCACTTAGCATATCCTCAGTAAATACTAATTCCCTTCCTTTTCTCATAATACTTTTTCAAGATGAGTGATAAAAATAAATTACTTGAAATGGGAAACTAATAAGGCCATATCTTTAAAGAATTCCTTGCTCTCAAGAAAATGGAACCATAATTTGCCAGGAAATTTCCAGAGTCTCAGCAACTAGAAAACTGTACAAGATGCACATTTAAGAAAAAAAAAAAAAAGAGGAAGAAGCCATTGCGAAATAAGAAAGGCAATGCTCATGGTACAAATCTAAGTGAAAATCTAGCTCCCAATATTTGAGAAAGAAATGAAAAGGCATGCTGGAGATATAATCCCTCAAAGTTTCTGTTCCCAGGTAGCATGCTCAAAATAGCCATTAGCTACCTTATGGAAAGAATTTTAAGAAAGGAGTGTTGCTTCCTCCTGATTTGCCCATTCTGAGCACACAAGTCCTCCCTGTAGTTTGGGTAGGAGTTGTTTTCCCTCACTTTCAAGGCCCTTTTGGTTCCTGTATTTGCAAAGGCTCAGAGTTCATTTCAGGTCTAGTCTTTAAACACAGCTGCCCATTTGATTTGTTCACCCGAGTAATATCTTTTTCTATTCTCTTAGCCCTGCAACTCCACCTTGGGAGCTCCTTCTTGAAACTTCAGTTACTGCTCAATCAGTACTCTCCCTCTCCTGGTAATTATATCTCGGGGTCAAAGGAGATGGACTTATTTTGCTCCCTTATTTTGAACACATTTCCTTGCTGGGGTGCAAGCTACAAGTGGATTTCCACACGTTCTTTTCTGAAGAACCAGAGCAATGGTTCTTCCAGAGTAACATCAGCAGTTAACTCCCAAATCCTCTGCCGTACTCCCTCATGTATGCTAAGAAAAACTACTCTGTCCTCAGAGCAGGGGCCCTGAACACAGTTGAATAGATCGGGGAGGGTCAACCACAGCAGTGATGACTAAGCTGAGCTTTAAACAAGAAGGATTCGACTAGTTAGAGCAGGGAAGAAAGGCATTCTGGAAGAAGCAGAAATGTACGCGAAAGTTATTAGACATAAAAAGAACTGAGAGTAGTTCAGTCTGACTGCAGAGTATGTGGTTACGAAACGAGACAAGAGAAATGCAATATATAATTATGACTTTAGAATCAAAAACACTCAAGTCCAAATCCTAGTCGTGTAAAGAATTTTTTTAAATTCTGAGTCTTGTTTTCCTCGTTTGCATACAATATCTCAAAAAGTAAGGAATCAATGAGATCATGTATATAAAGTATAAAAGACAATGATGGCATACGATGTGTGCTTAGCATACAGTAACTTATTATGAATAGGAATATATCAATATATAAGGCTGATGGATTGGGCAGGGCCATGCTATGAATACCTTTGAATGTGGAGCTCATTTAACTAGGTCTTGAAAGCTATTTGGAGCCACTGAAGGAATGGATTGATCAAATTTCTATTTTCATTAAGGCAGATATTCAAGTACAAGGCAGTGTGCTAATCACTGTGGGAGAGATGTTTGAACAAAAATGCTATCTTAGACACCCCCTCTATGATTCATTGCCATCAACCACTGACGATTTAGTGTGGGTCTGGTGCTGACATCAAAACAGGAACCTTTTCACGACTTTCCATTTACGAAGTGGGAGAAAGGAAGCTAGAGTCGGGCAAAAAAACATTTTAGTGGAAAGTCTAACCAGAACCAAGTGGCAAAGGCCTCTTCTAGCCCTGAGGGCAAAGTGCTTTGTTTTCCTCTAAGAGCTATGAATAAAAATAGCACATGCTAGAGTGAAGGTCACAAAACCTCATGAAATAGTCATAACTTAGTAATTCCCCCTGGTGTAGGTCTGTATCACTTGTTTTTTAAACTGACATAAACAGCCATTAGAGGAGTTCCTTGAAAGAAAAAAACCCCAAAGTCCAGCTGAGCCTTCCTGACTTCTGTAATGTGGATGGACCTGCTGAGCTGCTCAGAACTAAGGAAGTATTCTAACACAGCACTATAAGTATATACCATTTTCTGTAGTAATAACTTACTTACAATTGGCATTGACTAAGGCCGTTAAGGTCAGTACTACCAGAATCCACTTCAGATAGGAACACATCTAAATAGAAAAAGTTCACTTTTCTGTCTCTTCGTCTTTCTACTTTAGAGGAGATATTTCCATGCAAATGCTGACCTCTCCTGGTAAGAAACTTTAGTAAGTTACTTACTAAACTACTTCTTTAAAGTTACTTTAAAGAAGGTATCATTCCAATGGAATTTAAGATAATTTGCGTTATGGATAGGAAAGGCAAAGTTAAATGATCCTATTTTATTTATTTATTTTTTTTGCATTATGCGGGCCTCTCACTATTGTGGCCTCTCCCGTTGTGGAGCACAGGCTCCGGACGCGAAGTCCCAGAGGCCATGGCTCACGGCTCATGGTTCATGGCTCCGCGGCATGCGGGATCTTCCGGGACCGGGGCACGAACCCGTGTCCCCTGCATCGGCAGGTGGACTCTCAACCACTGCGCCACCAGGGAAGCCCTAAATGATCCTATTTTAATGGAAAAAACAACTTCACCCACAAAATGCTTTTCCCTTGGCAGTCCCAGAACTTTCTCTCTTTCCTCCAAAGACTTTCTCATTTTGCTTATTACATCCCTATTGAAAATTATAAAAGTCAAACATGATCACTCCAACCAAAGAGATTTATTCACACTGAAACAAATACATCTAGCTCTTTCATTTTCTCTGCCTTACACTCAGCAAATGAATATTTTAATATTTATTCACCAATTCATTGATTGACTTGGTGCTTCCACTGTTGGCGCTACCAACAGTACCAAAATAAGCATTTGTGTACATGTCTCTTTGTATACATCTTATCAATGTAAGAAATCCTCTTGTGTTTATACCTAGAGAATTGTTGGATTGAAGGGTATTACACCTTCAACCTTATAAATGCCAAATTCTCTTCCAAAATGGCTGTACCAGATTACATTTCCATTAGCGGGCCCCACCTCCTCACGAACATGCCTCAGGCTTTTTTTTTTTTTTCTATTTTTTTGGCCGCGCAGCACGGCATGAGGGATCTTAGTTCCCCGACCAGGGATCGAACCCGTGCCCCCTGCAGTGGAAGCACGGTGTCTTAACCACTGGACCGCCAGGGGAATCCCACATCAGGCTTTTAAACTCATGCCAATCTCACAGATGAGAAAACAATATCTCAGTATTGTTTTATGCATTTCCCTGATTACTCAGGGAGCTAAGCATCTTTTCATATTTCCTCTTCTGTATGAATTTACTGTTTATGTCTTTTGCCGTTTTTAACTTGTTTGCCTTTTTATTGATTTGTAAAAGTTTTTAATATATTCTAGACACTAATCACTGGTTATAAGAGTCGCAAATATCTTCCACCACTCTTAAGCCCATCTTTCCATTTTTACTATCTTGTCTTCTTAATGAGCTGAAGTTAATTTTAATGTAGACAAAATTGTCCATTTTTCCTTTATGTTTTATGCTTTTTGTATTTTGTTTGAGATATCCCTCCCTACTCCATGGTAATTGGATATGCTTTAAATAATTTAATTTTGTATTTCAGACTGTGTCATTAATCCATCTGAAATTTTTTTGTGTGATATGAGGGATCTTTTTTTTTCCCCATGTGTGGATAACCAATTGTCCTAGAATGATTTATCATATAATCTCCCATTTTCTTCTTGACTCTTAGTCACAATGTCTTCAAATGTGATACAATGAAACATAGATAAAATTTCTTCATATGTGTGGGTCTGTTTGGGGGCTCCTTATTTTCTTTCATTAGTCAATTTTTCTTTCCCTTAACCATTAGTATGGCATCTTGTTATGATTCTAATAAGCATATATCTAGTAGGGCAAGTTTTAATTTTTTCCAGTGTTATTGAGGTATAATTGACAAATAAAAGTTGTGTATTTTAAGGTGTACAACATGGTTTTGATAAATGATTACCACAATCAAGCTAATTAACATACCTATCACCTCACCTAGTTACCTTTTTTGTGATTGATGAGAACACCTAAGATCTGTTCTCTTAGCAAATGTCAACTGTAAAATACAGTATTAACTATAGTCACTGAGCTGTACATTAGATCCTCCCCTTCTCTTTTCATTTCCTACAGTCCATCTGTTAGCTCTGTGTCTGTGTGTTGGCCTCATTTTCTCTTTCTGAATATGGGCTTTCTCCAAGTTTTAAGGAAGACGGCAGCATTAGCTCAATATTCACCATGGCTCCTGTGGTAACAGAGAATCGGGCTGGGCAGCCAGCATCACTAATGGATATTATCCTACTTGCTGTTCAGCATCCAAATACTCTTTCCAGTTGAAGGGAAATCCCAAAATAGGGCTCTGCAGCTCACTACAGAAGCTGAAGGTGAGGAGGGACAGGTATAACTCTTCCTGTTCCCTGGAAGCTAGAGCACAAGCATGAGACCTGAGTATAGCCAATCAGATACTGTCAGCCATGAACTTGAATCTCGAGGAAGACGTGCAAAGGTCTGAGAGCTGGAGATGATGCAGGACAGCTGCAGTGGCATGGTGTGGTGGTCAATGTTCAGTGACGCGGTGACAAGTGCCCAGGGGTTGCCGAATCCAGGAGCAGAGCCAAGCCATAGAAATGGTGTTGGTGGGGCATCTTAAGACTGAAGCTATGTCTTGCTTCCACTGAGGCCTGCCCAAGCTTTATCTCCAGCCTTTTACTAATATGAGCTTCCCGATACCCTCCCAATAACTTACTTTTCAAAATACTAACCAGAGCAGGTTTCTATTGTTTTATGAAAGAGAAACTCTCACTAGTACGACAGCCATATTGTCCAGCTGCAGAAGAAAAATTTCAAAGACTTACGGCTGGCCAGGCCTGGTCCTATGCCCACAACTGTTCATCTGTTACAAGAATGGGGCAAAGGTGGTGGGAATGGCAAGCGAGGAGTGGGAAACGTGCTGAGCACCCCTGCAACAGTGATTAGGACTGAACAATCTTGACCTTCATTTATAAACATTTGTAAACATACAGAAGGAAAAATCACCAGTCATATGAATGTCTTTCTTGCCTTCCTCTGCCAAATCCCACCCTCACAAATATACAGCTCATTCCTTTCCATTCTTTAAGCTTTAGCTTAAATATCATTTCTTCAGAGAGGTCTTTTCTGGCAACTCAAAAGTTAAATACTGCTGGAGCATCCCCTGCCTCAGTCTCTCATTCCTTTGGTTTTGAGGGACCTTGGGGCTACGTTACTTAAGCACTCTTCACCTCAGGTTCTTCTGTAAACCGGGAATAATAAAGAGTACCTACCTCACAAGGTTGCTGGGAAGGCTAAATAGTTCATACATGTAAAGCACTAAGAATTCAAGCACACAAGGGCACTCAATATACGCTACTGTTTCCTTCATAGCATTTCTCACAGTGAAATTCTTTTATGTTTTTCTTTACTTTTAAAAAAATCTTTTCTCCCATAGAATAAAAACTCCATGAGGACAGTTAACTCTTCTGTTTTGTTCAAAGTGCCAGGTTCATCCATATATACATACACACACACACACACAACTAATATATATATTAGTTGAGAATAAACAAATGAAGAAAATATTATATCAAAAACTTAGGAGAGTGTGGTGGCCATGAAAATGCTCCCCTCAGACCATTTGCTGTGGGAAATATAATTGACTGACAGCCTCACTGCTGCCTGCTGGGTCCACCACACCTGCACTGAGGCCAGGCTTTCTGAGGGTGGCTCTAAGTAAATGACTGAGCATGGCAGAGGTAACCAGGGCAGGTCCATTCGGGCAAACTGCCAGACCCTTCCTACAAGAAGTTTGGCCTGACATCTCCCCACTGGCAAAGTCAAGCCTTTCCTGGAGCTGCACTTCACTTCTTCCCTCCCTCTCTCTTTGCACAGGTGTCAGCCCTGCACTGTGGTCTGCAAGCTCTCACTGCCTGCTCCTGGTTCTTGCTCCCTCCCTAATAAATCTCTTGCACATCTAATAAAATGTTGGCATCTGCTTCATGGTAGACCCAAACTAACACACTCAGGACTTGCAGAAGCAAACCCCGAGGGGAAAATTTGTGAATAAATGATTAAGGTGCTCTCAGGAGAAACCAGTAAGGGAGAGAAACAGGATAGGAAAGGGATACAAGCCAAGTGATGGGTCAATTTCAGTCAAAATCTCTGCCTAACCTTTCAGGGAAGCTGGGCTCACCAGGGTAAGAATCACCCACTATTCAATTTCTAACCTTAAATTATGTTCATCTATGTGGTCCAATCAAGCTCACCAAACAGGATTTCACAACATATACTAGATAATGATATATACAGTATTACAATAAAATAACAATACTGCATATATAGTCCAATAATATTGTTCTTGTGCTTAGCAAATAGTAGGCACTCAATAAATACATATTGAATGAATAGCACAATATTTACAATATAAAATGCTTGAAAATTGCCACCACCCTATAAAAAAGACAGCACCCACACAGTTTTCACGCAATTTCTCTTTTTCCACAAAAATCTAACTCCCAAAATACACACGAAGTGCCAAACTTCTCCCATTCTTCTTCTCAGCGACATTCCTCTCCCAATGCAGGAGTCTCATTCTTTTTGCTCAACTTTGCCTCTCAAACATCAGTTCCCTGTCAATATAATTCTTTCAATCCACTTAAATTACCTAGGGAGAGGAAGGGAAAGAGGGCTAGGGCCCAGAACCCAAACCGGCAAAGGCCGCAATCCAACATGCTAACACGGCTGACTTGTGAGCATGGAACAAAGTTTCCTTGGCCTGGGCTAGAGGATAAAGACCAGAACGAAAGCAGACTAAGCTGCCTCCCTGGTCCTCTTCTCCTAGATCTCACCACACCAATGATAACCTGAATCCAAATGAGACATACCAAGGAAAAGAAGAGGAATAAAGATGTGAATGCTTAGAATCCATCCAAACCATCCATCCTAGAATTTCCCATGGAGGTGTTTCCTAACAGAGAGGCATTCCCTGGTCCATCTTACCTCACTAGCATAGAAGGAGGGAGAGGTGCTCAATAAACGTAAGTGAGGAATTTACATGCTATTGGATGTCTGCCCTTGGAATGTTATTATTACATACTTCTTTAAACACTTATGTTAGGAGTGACAATATGATCCTCACCCTTATCTAATTATAAGGAAATAATTTATGAGCCATTAACTAGGCCCATGGCCTCATAAGGATTCATAAGTTAAGACTCGAGAAAAATATAGGCTTTGGGATTACAGCTAGGGGTTCAAATCCCAAACCTAGCTTCCTCTAGCCATGTGACCTAGGACAGATGAACCTGCTTCCTCACTGATGTGTATAACTATGTACAATGTTGTTGTAAGGAGTAGGAATAATACAAGAAAAGTGTCTGGCTCATAGGAGGTACTCAATAAAACTTGACTATTATGACAGTATGACAGTGTAGAGCTAAAAAATTGAAATCAAAACCCATGGGTAGTCTCATGTTGCCAGTTACCTCTATCAAGAACCCTAACTCTTTGAGTTTGCTTCCTCATGTGTAAAGTGAGCATAATCGCTGTTACTCATCTCAAAATATCATTTAAAAGATCAAATGTCTTACTACACGTTAAGTGCTTTGGGAATTATAAGGCATTTATTAACATGATCTAAATGCTAACACATTTCTATCGTAGTGAGTTTTGATGCACAACTTTTTTAAATGCATCACCTACTTCCTTGCCTTACTGAATATCACTTCACCTCGAGATCTCAAGATCATACTGATGGCTGTGACGTTTTTGCCCTTTTTAAGTTATCTAGCATCAGACTGCTGTTTTTACATAGATTTTTTCCTAATTGTGGTAAAGTATAAATAAAATTTAGCATTTTAACCATTTTTAAGTGTACAATTCAGTGTCATTAAGTACACTTACAGTGCTGTGCAAACGCCACCCATATCCATCTCCTGAACTTTTCATCGTCCCAATCTGAAATCTGTACACATTAAACAGTAACTCCCCATTATCCCCTGAAGTTTGCTGCTTTTTTTCCCTACTGTTTATCTGGCGTTTGTTCACTCATTAGCAACAACAGCTCATTTCTCTCCTTCCCACAAAATATACTGCTGGCTATAACTTGGGAGGAACCGCAAATGCCATTTTTAAACCAGTAACATTCTTTGGCCTGAAACACGAATACGATCTGGTTCCAACCCAGTTTTTCAACTCTATTTCTATTCAGAATCCAAAGTTTAAGTCAAAGTCAACAACTACCTTTCACTGTGCTTTCTTCTTTCCACACCTCTGCTCACACCTTCTTCACCCTTTGGAATGTCTTTCCTATTCACCCCTTCACACTCTGACCTGTCTATTGGAATCCTTCAGGGCCCAGCTCATATTCTCTCTTTTCCACAAAGGCTCCTTGACCACCTCATATGGTCCCTCTCTCCTTTGATCTCTTACAGCAGCTATGATGCAAATTACTCATGATCAAAATTGTACACTGCAGTTGTTTCATTTATGTCGACCTGAGCTCCTCAAAACAGCAATTAAGCTATATTATTTTGTTCATTCAATCATATGTCCATATATTTATTACTCATTCAACAAATACTGTCCACTGTGTATAAAGTGCCCAGCAAATGTGTGAATAAACACAATTCTAAGTCACTAGACTTTGATGGATGATTCAATAAACTCAAGCTCTTCTTCTGTTTGGATTTTGTAAAAAATAATTTTATTTACCTCTTGGGTCTTAGTTGTGCTCCACACAGTTAATAATCATCTATAGTATAATAATAATCCTAATACATCAGCTACCTATCAAATCAGTTAAAACCTGTTTATTTTGGCAATTTGGAAATTTACGTTGCACAATCAAACCTGAATGATTCTGTTGATTCTAAAAAGCCTTCAACGCTCCAGGTAGCCAGCACTGTTCACAATTCCCACTTAGGGCCAAGATTATGCAAAGCTGTCTTTTTGTTAGTGTCCTGTATTCTCGCTGGATATCAACGAAGGGAAAAAGGTAAAGCGCGTCTAGCTTTCTTCATTTAGGTACACATGGAGGTGAATAAGAGCTGGTAGAAAGTGTTTGGGTCAGTGCTTCTGACCAGTGCATAATTCCAACTGAAAAGTTACTGCCACTTGGCTTCTCATTGGCCAAGGTAGGAAACTGCAAGGTTTTGCAGCTGGTGCCTCCAACCCTTGACCCGGCGCCACGCGCTATCCAATCAGCGCCGAGTACTGCGTTCCTCCAAGATCTTCCTCTTTCAGTATAGCCCTCTATGTGCCAGCAAAGTTAACGAATCCCCAAACATTCATGATAATACTTGCATTGCTATACAAGCCACACGCGCATTCATGACTTCACTGACGCTCCTCCACAGCCCAAGGATATAAGCATTATTTCTATTACTCAGAAGAGGAGGCTGCTCCTGAGCTACAGGGCCCATGAACTGTAGGGCAGAAACGCAAATCCGGAGCTGGGACCACTCCTCGAAAAGGACTTTGGTCCGGCGGTGCACGGCCACTGCCGACACTTCCCCAGCCTGGAGCTTTCCCGGATAACCCACCTGCCTTGGATTCTCCGGCGGCGGTTACCTTCCCTCGCGGCCCATTGAGCCGTAACCAGCCGCCTTTCACCAGCCTTCCCCAAAACAGGAAAACCACCGCCAAAGTGCGCGTCCCGGCCTGCAACCCGCAGCGCTTACAGGACAAGGCCACACATCTACCATCACCCCAAGGGTTACCCACGAACCCGAATCGGGCTTTGAGCGGCTGACTCCGGCTCCCAGCGCCAGCCCGTCCTCGGTCACCACAGACGCTCCCACCCCCCACCGGGCCCGCCCCTGCGCTCACAGGCCGCTCTAGCCGCGCACCGAGCCGGCAATCTCTTCGCTCCCGCCCTGACGTCATCGGCGGGCGCCGCGGCGCGGTGGCGGGCACGCGCGGCCGAGAAGATGTCTCCTACGCCGCCGCTCTTCACTTTGCCCGAAGCGCGGACGCGGTTTACGGTGAGCGGAAGGGGGGGTGGGTGCGGCCCTGGCTCAGCGCTATTTTTTGCCCTCCTCTCCCTGAAATTACTCGAATTTTGCTCTGGGGTAAAGCGGGGACAGAGGCGTGTGCGCCGCGGCGACGGGCTCCCGGCCTCGTCGTGGGCTGGGAAGTGGCAAAGGCGCATTACCTGTCTCTTCCGCGCGTCCTCTGCGGTACGCCTCCACCTTCCCGCCGGCTGGTCCCAGGACCCCGCGTTCTGGGCGTGTCTGCGCCCTGCGTGGAGGGGTCATCCGCAGACTACCTCTGTACGGGTCCAGCTCCTCTGCAGTGCTCTCTCAGCTGGTCAGGTGTCTCCAGAACTGGAAGGGGGCTGCTGAAGGGGGAGGGCGGGACTGACTTTAGCCCAGAGATTTGGCTCCCGCCCCGCCTCCTAAGCTGCCAGGTGGTTGTTCTGGCCGCTTATTCACCACCCTTTAATCCTCCGTATCTCATTCGTAAGAGATCGATGAGGAAGGTCCTAAGTGGGACAGGACAAACAGGTAAGCTTGGAAAGGGTTGTCAGCTGTCATTTTATTCTTACACATTGGGGAACAGTAGTTTAAGCATTTGGGAAACACTTTACAGAGTGTTTTCTTGTTAGCTTGTTTAACTCTTAGAATAGCACTGTAAGGAGGCTGTTTTATTATCCCTGGTAGATGAGATAAAAACTGAGTTAAGTTTAACTCTAACTCCAAAAGTTAAATGATTTACTTTACTGTTTTCTCTGACTTAAGACCCAGTATTCTTTTTATGTTGCCCATCACTAAATTGTTTGACTGTATTTTTCCCTAGTGCTCTGAAATTCTGCCAGGAGTAACTTAGGAATATCCAATATTGGTCCTGGAGGGGACCATTTAATGGGAGCTCATCTAGCCCAGTGCTTCTCAAGCTTGAGCATGAGGTGAGATCTCCTGGAGATCTTGTTAAATGTAGATTCTGGTTCAGTAGGTCTGGAATGGGGTCTGAGATTCTGCAGTTCTAACAAGTTCTCAGGTGATGCCACTGCTGCTGATGGTAGTAACAACCCTCATATTTAACTCGTGAGGAAAATGAAGCACAGAGGTAAGGGGGTATGCCCAAGATTACACAGCCTATTCACAGGCAGAGTCAGGAATGGACTTTTCCAGTATAAATGTAACTCCTGTGAGGTAACATTGATTTTCCAAGTGTATGTGAATTTTCACAGAATGAATGACTTGGCAATATTTTTGTCTTTCAATTATGACTGCTTTAAGACAACCAGCAGGTTTACTACTTTAAGACAATCAGTGTTTACTTGGTGTCAGGGGCTGTGCTGTGCAAGCTACCTAGACGAGGTAGGACTTTTTTTTTTTTTTTCCGAGGTAGGACTTTTGATGGGTCTTGAAGAATGGATAGAATTTGCGTGAGCACGTGGGAGGAATAATGGGAATGAATACACTAGAGTGAGCTTGATAGAAAATGATGGGAAAATGGCTAGACCCTAGTGGAGAGTATGTGTTAGGGGGTACTGGGAAATGAGGTTGCATAGCTTGAGTGGGATAACATTATCAAGGACGTTTAGAGGAAGCTACGAAATAAGGAGCCACTTAGAGATTTTGTTTTTTAAAAGCAGGATACTCTCATGAATGGGATATTTAAAAAGAAAGGAGGAGGGAAAACCTGGAATAAGAAAGTCTAGCTGGGGAGCTCTTGCAAGACTTAAAGTGATGAGTCTATATCAGTAAGTGGCATTTGAATAAGAATTACTGATAGAATGACTCATAGGTAATTTTTCCCAGGTATAAACATTTTTTAGTTAGACATACTATTGATGAGTGATATGTTTTTCAGTAAATAATAAGCAGAAATCTTTCCACTTATTTGCTATTTTTATTTTTCTAGAAATCTACCAGAGAGGCCCTGAACAACAAAAATATCAAGCCCTTGTTGAATACCTTCAGCCAGTTGCCTGGAAGGTAAGGCGTTGATATCCATGAAATAGGCTCGCTGAAATCTTTATACTTACCCTGAGCTGCTTTAAAAATGCAGGTGTTTTTTGTTTTTAATAGTGAAAATGAAAAAAAATGTACCCTTGACCAAGCTTTTAGAGGTGTTGTAGAAGAAGAAATTGTAAGTATGTTTTTCCTTTATTTATTGTTAGAATTTTGCTGGCAAATTAATATTATTTTTAAATTTGCTTTTATCCTTAGAATAGGTATTTAAACATGACTATTTTTTCTAGAGTGAACGTGCTACTTTGTGAAACCTAACTTGGTCATAGTTAGTATAGGAGTTGCGTAAGGATTAAGGGTTTTAATAGCACAGTTTGACTTGTTTAAGGGTTTGGTTTAATAAATGAATAGAGCCCTCTGCAAGTGAATATGTATAAGAAAATTTGATAAGAGGTCTTCCTGAGCAAAAACTGTAATTTGAAGGTGAGCCCTCTCGCTTTGCTGTATAAACAGTGACACATCTCTTAGTGGCATAAAAGGTCTAGTCCAAGGATGTTCAGCATGGGAGCTGGGATTCCATGCCCTCATTTTCCTATGGCATCCCCTTATCAGTTCACCTGCAAAAATAACAATAGCCTATCCAACTTCAGTAGAGAAATTTAATCTAAACATGAAAAATCTGAATTTATTTACCATTAGTGGAGCACCCAAATGAAAGGAAAAGTTTCAATAGTTTATTCTTGGTTTAGCAAAGCTTAGATCTCGAGAAGCTAGACCCTTTTCCCGTGGCCATAAAACAGTGTCCCTTTCTTTTGGACAATTCTATGTCAAATTCATTCTTTCCTCTTCTTCAGACCTAGTCACTTACCTGTTGTCAGGTATTGGGCAAGTTACTTTGCTTTTCTGAGCCTCAATTTCATTTGTAAGAGGGGAAATACCATGTTTTCATGGTGGTTGTGTGAAACGGCACTTAATGTACACTCAATAAATGCTGGATTTTATGATGTTATCAAACCTAAGCACCACCTCTCTTCTATTAAAACCCTCCCTCAGACATATTGATGCACCAGTACAATTAATTCCCCTGGCCCTGCCATTGAGTGAGTTATGGCCTCAGCACATGTGTAGTTGATTAGCTTATAGCCTTAATCATGCTAATGTAAGGATCTTCCTAAGACTTGGATTTTAAGTGAATCACCTGCTGTTTAATTATTTGATATACTTCTACCGTTAGGGTTATTACTGTTCATTTCTTAAATTTTCATCTTAGAAAGTAATTTTATCTTCTGTGAGAAATATCTTTATCCAGTGTTTATGATAATCAACTTAGTGTCAGAGGATATGTTTTTCTTATTATCAAATTAGTCTAAAGTCTGGCTCCTAAATTAAGTTGTTTTCTCCTTTGTTGGTAGATAAATCATTCATCATGTGAAAACGTTTTAGCTGTTATTTCTCTTGCTATTGGGGGAGTTACTGAAGGTAAGTATGGGTTTGTTTTGTCTTTTTTAAAAGCAATCTTGGGCGTGACATGTTTTATTTAAAACTTATTCTCCCCATACCTAATTGATTTTGTTCATTTTTAAAATTCTGCCTACCCCCTTTGCCAAGAAGTCCCATGGAAATTAGCTCACAGGTATTTCTTGTCACTAGTGTATACAGTGCACACTTTGGCACTTTCTTTGTTCTCCACTTGTTCTGTTCATCAGGTAAATATTTATTGAGCATCTACTATGTGTCTGGTACTGAACTAGGAATTGGGAGATTCATTGGTAAATAAAACATATTCGCTGCCTGTAAGGAGCCTAGTGGCTAATGGAGGAAACACGTCTAAATGTCTTACTGGGGCGGGGGGTGAAGTAGGAATGAAGTATGGTTGAAGTGATTCTCTAAACTTCAGAGTCTGAAGGAATCAGGATGGTCTTAGAAAGGA
Organism: Pseudorca crassidens; assembly: GCF_039906515.1. NCBI lineage: Eukaryota > Metazoa > Chordata > Mammalia > Artiodactyla > Delphinidae > Pseudorca > Pseudorca crassidens. Next base: position 54,317,922 of record NC_090307.1, on the reverse strand, counting down.
AACTGTAACATAAGAGCTGGGATGTGAGGGATGAGTAATTTGTCAGGCAGAAACAGAAGGATATAGCTATATAAAGACCTGGTTCAGCATGACTAAAAAAAATGTAGAGAAGAATGGTGAGAGGATGATGAGCATGGTGAAGAAAAGAAGCAGGAGGGGTAGGTTAGGGCCATTTGTAAAGGGCTTTGTGTGCCATGCTAAAGAGGACCTATGGAAGAGCCATTGGATTGGGAGAAACTGCTGGCAGGAAAACTAGGTAGAGGACAATTAAAATGGGGCAGTGGCAGTAGGGGATAGTTTCAAGAGACTTTTATTTATTTTTATTTATTTATTTATTTTTAGTTATTTTTATTTAGTTATTTTTGGCTGCGTTGGGTCTTCGTTGCTACGCGTGGGCTTTTCTCTAGTTGTGGAGAGCAGGGGCTACTCTTCGTTGCAGCGCACAGGCTTATTGCAGTGGCTTCTCTTGTTGTGGAGCCCGGGCTCCAGGCACGCAGGCTTCAGTAGTTGTGGCACACGGGCTTAGTTGCTCTGCGGCATGTGGGATCTTCCTGGACCAGGACTCGAACCCATGTCCCCTGCATTGGCAGGTGGATTATTAACCACTGTGCCACCAGGGAAGCCCCTCGAATGAGATTGCCAGGCTTTAGCTTTGTTTTACTGAATCAGAATCTTTGAGAGTGGAATTTAGGTAATTTTCTATAGTTATTAATGTGAGTTAACTTTTGCCAAAGTATACTTCTGCTAAGGGCAGGGAGTATGTCTCTCAAATCTCTTGGATATACAGGACATAAAAGTATCACAAATCTAAGTGTTAAAGGACTTTAGAGGTCATATGGTCCAATCTTGTCTCTGACCTATCCTGTCTCCCCTCAGTAAAGTCCTTGGCAGGTGGTCATCCAGCCTCTACTCCCATTGATGGAGCTCACTATTTGATTTCTGTTAGATAGTTCTGATGGTGTGATTTCCCCTTTGTATTGAGTTGAAATTTGCTGCTTTATGCCTCCCTGGTTCTAGGCAGTATCCCTCACATCACATTCCACATTCCAGATATGATCTTACCAGTGCAGAGTAGAGCTGGAAATACTACTTCCTGTTTCTGAAGATACTGTGTTAATGCAGTAATTTGGGCTAATAGTACCCACTGAGTACTTTTTTTTTTTTTTTTTTTTACATATCATGCTGAAGTGTCTACATTTCCTAAACACTTAACAAGTGTTAGTATCTATTACGTAAAAATAGAAGGAAGAATGAGCAGGTAGGTAAAAGTACTTTTAGCTAGCCTAGATGACCTTAAAGTCTTTAATTTATTGCTTTACTTTAGTAAGATTGAATTTAGAAATAAACAACTTTTTATTTTACCCTTTTTTCCCTTGAAACAATGGTATTATTGTAAAAGTTTAATGAGTTGAAATCAGTATCAAATCTTTTTTTTTTTTTTAGAAACAAATATTTATTTTGCCACTTCCGAAGGTTTTTGAAAGCTTTAGGAAGAGTGGAAGAACAGAATTTTCAGTTTGAAGTTCATTTACCTTTTTTTTTTTAACATCTTTATTGGAGTATAATTGTTTTGCAGTGATGTTTTGTTATCTTTTTTGAAGTAGTTCTTTCAAATCACAGACAACTTAAATTTTAGCAATAGTACAGAACATTTGGAAATGAGAAGGGAACATACTAGTCCTAATTCTTCCACTTTAAAAAAAACTACCATTTATTTTGGTATATGGTTTTAGTTTCTCTGGTCTTTTTAAAAGATTTTATTGTGATAACCATAATACCCATACAGTTTTGAACCCTGCCTTTTTCACTTGACATTATATCATAAACATTTTCCAAGTTATTATAGTCGTCATAACCATCTTTTTTAATTGGCTGCATTATATTCTTTTGAATAGCTTAGTGGTGAAGAAAACACTGTGGAGCCAGACTGCCTGGGTTCGTATCCCAGCTCTACCACTTACTGGCTCTGTGATCTTGGGCAAGTTATTTAACTTCTCTGTGTCTCAGTTTTCCCATTCTATAAACTGGAGATAATGTTATCTACCTCATAGGGTTATAAGGATTACATGTGTTAGTATATGTAAAGCACTTAGTGTGCCTGACATATAGTAAATGCTCTAGAAGTGTTATCAAGAATGATTATCATCATCACATACCAAAACTTACTTAAGTATATCCTGTTTGGGGACTTGAGGTTGCTTCTGTTTCTTGTCTTTCACAGCCTTGTTAGGATTGACAAAGTATACCTCTAATATTTTCTTTAAAATTATTTTGCATGGGCTGTTTTACTCAACAGTATTTTAAACTTTTTAATTGGCTTGTGCTCCACTTGAAGGTATTTGTACAGCATCTACACCTTTTGTATTGTTGGGAGATGTTTTGGATTGCCTTCCTTTGGATCAGTGTGACACGATATTCACTTTTGTGGAAAAAAATGTTGCTACTTGGAAATCAGTAAGTGCCTTAGTTTCTTTTTCTGCTAATATTATCTTTCTATAGATCCAGAGTTCTGAGGGTAGTTTTTGTTGTTGTTGTTGTTTTTGTTTGTTTTTTGCTTATATTTCTAATATTGCTGATTGCCAAAAAGTTTGTCCGTATGAGAATTATATATTCTGCTCTCTTGGAAAAGCCAAGTAAAAGTTATATGGAGAAAAAAATGGAAGTACAAAATTTGAGTAGATACAATTAACTTGAAAACACACACTTTTACATGTTTAAAAATTACTTAGAATTGTGTTTTGTTATATATTTGAAAATATTTTTATTTCATTAAAATTGTTATTTGCTTGAAAAAAGTGAAAGTGGCATAGTAGATTCTCAGTGCATAGTAGTGTTCTTTAAAATTTTACTTCCTGTGACTTACTACTGAAGGATGTGCAACAACTTCAGAACAATAGTAATAATTTCTGTCTTAATTTCAGAATACATTCTATTCTGCTGGGAAAAATTATTTACTACGTATGTGCAATGGTAAGTAATTCAACAGTAAATGATTGTTTTTTAAAAAGTAAATGTGGCCAGGAAAACAGGTGGTGGAATTAAACACAGGTGGTAAAATTTTTAAAGTAGATTGTATCTTCATTTTTAAATAGCAGTCTGACTTATTAAAACTGATCATTTGCTTTAAATTAAACTATTCCTGTTCTGGGTATAAACTTAATGAAAAAAAAATTTAGTAAAGCTTGTCTTACCCATGCTAAACTTGTTTAGTTTTATTCCTAATTTTCTAGCGCTTTTTTGTGACAATAGTTTCTACCCCCATTTTGAGAACTACTGCTTTAGGAAAATACTTTTGACAAACTGGTTAAGAAACTTAGGTATGGTTGTAATAAACATAGAATGATCTCACCTGTGTAACCTTCGTTTCCATGTGTTGTTAGATCTCTTACGAAGATTATCAAAATCCCAGAATACAGTCTTCTGTGGACGAATTCAGCTCTTTTTGGCCAGACTTTTCCCTTTATCTGAGAAGTCAGGTAAGCTTTTGTACATAAAATGCTTTGCAGGAAAATCTTTACCAGATTAGAATCTACTATGATGATAAAAAAGAAAAATGGTTCTAAAAAGTTGAAAACATAGGAAATTCCCACTTTATTTTACTTATAAGTAGTTATACCTGTCCCAGTGTATGGTACAGGTAACCCTTAAATAAAGTCATTGATTCCTTTTTTTCTATATCTGCAAGCCTGTTTGTTTGTCTCTCTTTTTTTAATATTTATTTATTTATTTTGGTTGCACTGGGTCTTAGTTGCGGCACGCAGGATCTTTGTTATGGCATGCAGGATCTTTAGTTGCAGCATGTGGACTTCTTAGTTGCAGCATGTGGACTCTTAGTTGCAGCATGCAGCTCCCAGTTGCGGCATGCATGCGGGATCTAGTTCCCCAACCAGGGATCGAACCTGGGCCCCCTGCACTGGGAGCACAGAGTCTTACTCACTGGACCACCAGGGAAGTCCCTAAAGTTATTGATTCTTTAAGTTCAAAGTTTATTAATAATGTACAGTTGAATCACACTGAAATATGTAGCTGTGAATCATGTTTTTATTTCATTTCCTAATGTATGCCTATTTTTCTGTTTTTTTCCTTCAGTCACTACTGTTCAGCCACATTGACTTTGTTCGTTTCTTTTATCATTTATTATTGTGAAATATAATGGTAATATGAAAAGTGCATAAAGTAAATATAGTATAATAATTATGAAGCAAATACTTGTGTAATCACTGTCCAGGTCCAGAAATGGAACACTGCCCACCACAAGGCTCTCTAGAGCCCACCACAATCTGTTCAAATACGCCAGATTTTAATCTCTTTGCTTCAGTCTTCCCTTCCTTAGTATCAGGCTAATATACCGCCTACTTCATATGTTGTTGTAAGGATTAAGTGAATTAAAATATGTGAAGAGCTTACAACAGTGCCTGCATATGGTAAGACCTATAGTGTATGTTAGCAGTTGTTTTACATGTGGCTTTCTTTTTGTCCTGCTAGATCTATGTTTTTTTTCTTTCCTCTTATTTAATGTGGTCAGGATTAATTTTGATTTATCAGTGTATTTACCACTTGTATTTCTGACCTTCTGTTTCCCCCTTTAGACTTTACTTTAGTGCAGATTTGTGTTTTCTTTGAAAATCTTTATTTCTTTACTCTTGAAGAATGGTTTCAATAGATAGAAGATTGTAGGTTGGCACTGGATATAGGATTTCATTTAGTGGGAGGTAATCATTACTTTGCCTTCTAGCTTCTATAGATAAGGCAAATGTCAGTCTAACTCCTTTGAAGATAATCTAGTTTTTTTTTTTCTCTCTATCTGCTCTTAAGGTTTTATTTTTCTTTGGGTTTTTTGTTTGTTATTTGTTTGGGTTATTTTGTTTGTTTTTCAGTTTTATATGATGTATCTAAGCATGGATTTTTAAAATTTATCATTCTTCAGATTTGTGGGCATCTCGAATTTATGGATTGGTTGTCCTTCATCCAGTTTGTAAAAATTTAAGTTGTTATTTCTTCAAATATTATATATGCTTCTTTCTCTTTTCCTCTTTTTGGAACTCTAGTAGACATCCTATATCTTCTCACTGTATCCTGTCTCTTACACTTTCTACATTTTTCATCTCTTTGTTGCTCTCCATCACATTCTGCATAATTTCTTTAGAAATTTTTTCCAGTTCACTACTTCTCTCTTCAGCTATGAATAATCTGCTGCTAAATGAGCTCTTAATTTCAGTAATTGTATTTTTTCATTCCTAGAAAGTCTTTTTTAAGTCTGCTGTGTCACTTTTTTAGTTTCTTATTCCCTGCTGATATTTTCAAACTTGTTTTTTAATTTTCTAACGAGGGTAAGCATTGTTATTTTTATGTGTCTGATAATTCCAGTGTCTTAAGTCTTTGTGGGTATGTCTCTAGTGTCTGTTTCTACTGTTTCTCACTGATTGTATCTTACCCCTTTGTGTTTCTGGTTAGTGTTTGATGTTATATTTGAGAAGATATTTGAGGGAATAATTTTGACACCTAGGTTAGATACCTTTCTCCAGATAAGAGTTTTCATTACTCCTGCCAGGCACCCTTACAAGGGTGCTACTACTAGTCCAAGATTACCTTAATCTAGCCCAGCTCAAGGCCTGTGATTCCTTAGATAATCGAGAAGACTTGGCACTGGACTGCAATTTGGTTGATCCCTACCTGAGGACGTAGGTCCCAGTCTAGAAGAAGGTTGGGGTAGGATTAGTTTCCCCACCTTCCTTGGACTCAGAGATTTATTTTTATCATCCTCACTTCAGGAAGCTGCTAAAAGAGTAGCTCAGTTTTGCAGCCGATTCTTCCTGTTTGGCAGATATCCTCAAGACAGAAGTGGCTTTGAGTGCTGATGATGCATTGCTTATCTTTCTTGCCTTCTTGATTTTTGCCATATATTCCTCACTGAATGTCAGCTCTTCACTATTTTTAAGAAAACAATTTTCTGTTTCTTTGCCTAAAACAATGCTGTGAACATGGTTTATGCTCTGTAAGTATTCATAGAATTAATGTAATTTATCCAAGTTTTCAGTTGTCCTTAGAGGGTTAATCTGAATTAATTAATTAGCTAATTAATTAGCCTTCCATTACTGGAAGCTCAGCTTTCTATATTTTTTAACAGCTTTATTGAGATGTAAATTCACATACCATACAATTCACCATTGAAAATGTACAGTTTACTGTTTTTTAGTATATTCACAGGGTTGTGCAGTCATCATTGCAGTCTAATTTTAGAACATTTTAACTTCTAAAAGGAACCCTGCACCCATTAACTGTCACTCTCCACTTACCTCCATCCTTACCCTGTCTCCCAGGCCCTAAACAACCATTAATCTACTTATTGGTCTCTATGGACTTTCCTATTCTGGACATTTTAAAAATGGAGTAATAAGATATGTGGTCTTTTGTGACTGGCTTTTTTTTTTTTAACATCTTTATTGGAGTATAATTGCTTTACAATGTTGTGTTAGTTTCTGCTGTGTAACAAGGTGAATCAGCTATACGTATACATATACCCCCATGTCTCCTCCCTCTTAAGCCTCCCTCCCACCCTCCGTATCCCACCCCTCTAGGTGGTCACAGAGCACCGAGCTGATCTCCCTGGGCTACGCAGCTGCTTCCCACTAGCTATCTGTTTTACATTTGGTAGTGTATATATGTCAGTGCTACTCTCTCACTTCATGTGACTGGCTTTTTAAACTCAGCTTAATACTTTCAAGGTTCATCTGTGTTGTATGTATCAGTAGTTCATTCCTTTTTATGGCTGAATGATATTCTCTATATGGATATACCACATTTTGTCCATTCATCAGTTAATGGACATTTGAGTTGTTTCTGCTTTTTGGCTATTGTAAATAATGGTGCTGTGAACATTTGTGTACAAGTTTTATGTGGATGTATGTTTTCACTTCTCTTGGCCATATACATAGGATGGAATTGATGGGTCATATGGTAACTGTTTTAATTTCTCCTGGATAGATAACTAAGAGTAGAATTACTGGGTCATATGATAACTCTGTATTTAAGTTCTTTTTTTTTTAATTGGGGTATAGTTGTTTTACAATGTTGTGTTAGTTTCTACTGTACAGCAAAGTGAAGTAGAGTTCCCTGTGCTATACAGAAGGTTTTCATTAGTTATCTATTTTATATGTATTAGTGTATATATGTCAATAATCCCAATCTCTCAATTCATCCCACCCAACGTTTTCCCCGCTTCGTGTCTATATGTTTGTTCTCTACATCTGTGTCTCTATTTCTGCCTTGCAAACTGGTTCTTCTGTACCATTTTTCTAGATTCCACATACATGTGTTCACATACGATGTTTGTTTTTCTCTTTCTGACTTAACTTCACTCTGTATGACAATCTCTGGGTCCATCCATGTCTCTACAAATGATGTATTTAAGTTCTTGAGGAACTACCAAACTGTTTCCCAAAGAGGCTGCATCATTTTATCATTGATGCAAGTGCGTTCCAGTTTCCCCGCATCCTTGCTAACACTGACTGTTTATTGTCTTTTTTATTATAGCCATCCTAGGGAGTGTACAGTGGTATCTCATGGTTTGGGTTTGCATTTTTGTAATGACTAAAGATGTTAAGCATCTTTTCATGTGCTTACTGATCATTTGCATGTCTTCCTTAAAGAAATAGTCTATTAAGATTCTTTGCCCATTTTAAAAATTGGGTTATTTGTCTTTTTATTACTTAGTTGTACAAGTTCTTATTATATTCTGGATACTAGACCCTTATCAGATAAATAATTTGTAAATATTTTCTCCCATTCTGTGGATTTCCTTTTCACTTTCTTGATCGTGTTGTTTGCAGCAAAAAAGTTTCAAATTTTGATGAAGTTTAATATATCTATTTTTTCTTTTGTTGCTGGTGCTCTTGGTGTCGTATCTAAGAAACTGTTGTCTAACCCAGCAGTCCCTGACCTTTTTGGCACCAGGGACTGGTTTCGTGAAAGACAGTTTTTCCACGGACTGGTTCAGGCGATGATTCTAGCGATGGGGAGCGGCAGGTGAAGCTTCAATCACTCCCCTGCTGTTCACCTCCTGCTGTGTGACCCGGTTCCTAACAGGCCGCTGACCGCTACTGGTCCACGGCCTGGGGGTTGGGGACCCCTGGCCTAACCCAGAGTCACAAAGATTTACATCTGTGTTTTCTTCTAAGAGTTTTAGCTCTTACATTTAGGTATATGATCCATTTTGAGTTAATTTTTGTATGTGGTGTGAGGTGGGGTTCTAATTTCATTCTTTTTATATGTGGATACCCAGTTGTCCCAGCACCATTTGTTGAAAAAACTATTCTTTTCCCACTGAATTGGCATCTTGCCTTCTTTTTACCTTCAAAATATCAAGATCAATTGAACCTTAGGACCTTGGCACTCATTCTGCTGTCTGTAATCCTTTTGTTCGTTATTGTCACATTACTGACTTTTGCTGTCACTCAATCTCGGTTTAAATTTTACTACCTTAGAGAGGCTGTCTTTGAGCATCTAATCTAAACCTGCCACCACAGTAACCCATTATCACCACCTGATTTCAAATCTCTTCTTAGAATTTAGCACCACCTGGCATTTTCAGTGTGTTTGTGTTGTTCACCTCTGTATTTTCTGTGCCTAGTAACTTCTAATACCAGATATCTAGGCACTATTTAAATATTTGATGAATGAAATTCTATCTCTTTGTGAAATGAAGTGCCCCTTCATAAGTACTGATTTGTGATTTCTTTTTCTGGAATTTACAGAAAACATAAAAACAAGGTTTCAATTCTCAGCCATTCTTTAGTCCTTCCTGTTGATCTCTAGCCTCCACTCTCATTTTTAAAAAAACATTTTAACCTCTTTTTCAATATGCTACATTCCTAGATTGACAAGACATAGAGAAATCACTTTTTTCTTATTAACTAGTTGAAAGACTAACAATAATTGCTAAAGGTAGCTTTAAACTATATATATATCTTTTAATAAATTATATTTTTAAATTTAATTTTTAAATTATAAAATTACCCAACCTTGTTTCAGAAAATTTGGAAAATGAAGGGAAAAAAAAATCATAATCAATCCTGTCACCCTAACATAAGCTAGGTTGGCATTTGGGGATATCTTCTTGCAGTATTTTTTCTTCTTTTTTTACATTTGATTGCATAAGATTCACTAGAGTATATCCCAAGACCTTCAGAAAGCTGTCTTCACATGTAATTTACCCATTAAATTTAGTAAAGTATGACTGAGATTTTTAACCTGAGAATTATGGCATGTGCTTTGTTGAGTAATAAACAGAAAATGGACAAAGATATTTTAAGTAGTCAATGCTAAATGGTCAGCCAGGTTCATTCACTAGCTTAATGACGTCATCTAGCATACTAGCTTTTAAAAAAAACTTCTTGTTTTAAAATAACTTTAGACATGAAGAGTTGCAAAGATAGTATAGAGTACCCAAATAGCTTCACCTAATGTTAACCTCTTACATGCCATGGTACAGTTATCAAAACTAAGAAATCAACATTGGTGCAGCACTGTTAGCTACAGACTTTATTTGGATTTTACCAGTTTTATCAGTGCTTTCTTTTTTAAGGATCCAATCTGGGATCCTGTATTACTTAGTTGTGATGTCACTTTAATCTCCCCAATCTACCCAGTCAGTGACAGTTCCTCAGTCTTTGCTATTTTTTCATGACCTTGACAGTTTTGAAGAGCACTGGTCAGATAATTCATAGAATGCCCTCCAATTCATGTTTGTGTGATGTTTTTCATAATTAGATTGAGGTTATAGATTTGGGGAAGAAGACCACAGAGGTGATGGGCCCTTCTCAGTGCATCGTTTCAACATGGTATTGATGTGTCTTTTTACTGGGGGTGTTATCTTTCATCACTTATTTAAGATATTATCCTTGATCACCATATTTCTCTACTACAAAGTTACTATTTTCCCCTTTGTAATTAATAAATATTTGGAGGGAGATACTTCGAGGCTATGCAGATACTTTTTCTCCTTAGACCTTTGCCGGCTGAGTTTAGTACTGTTCATCAGTGGATCTTGCCTGCAGTGATTATTATTAGGTTGTCCTGGTGGTGATTTTCTATTCCTTTCATTCCTTCTACGTTTATGAATTGGGAGTCTTCTCTAAAGGTGAGTTGTCTTGGGAATTCCCGGGCGGTCCAGTGGTTAAGACTTTGCGTTTCCAATGCAGGGGGCCTGGGTTTGATCCCTGGTCAGGGAACTAAGATCCTACAAGCCTCGCAGTGCAGCCAAAAAAAAAAGAAAAGAAGAGTTGTCTCTTCTCCTTTGTTTACTTGTAATTCAGTCATCTATTTCAGTATGAACTCATGGATATTTATTTTATATGGGTTATAATCTCATAATATCATTATTTACTTTGTTGCTCAAATTATTATAGTTTTCCCCATTGGGAGCTCTTTCATGTAGGCGAGGATAGTCCAGGCACATCTTGTATTTTCCCTGCCCAACCCCTGGAATCAGCCACTTCTCCAAAGAGCCTGATTTGTTTTACTTAAAAATGGTGTTTAGAAGACAAGATCTGGGACCTAGATAATGCTATTTGTTACTAGAATATCACTGCTTCTAAGCCCTCTCAGTAGACAGAGCTTGGAAAGATACATATGTATACTAACATGTATTTCTGTATCTGTATTTCTGTATCTGTCTACATTTTTTTTAATGACCAACAACAAAAACAATGTTATCATAGTGACTGATAACTTGTGAGTCTAATCTAGCACCAATAGATCTGCTTATTTATAACTTCTTTCCCTGACAGCGAGAAACCTGGCCCTCACTAACTATATTTCCTATAAATATTGTTATACATTCACACTTTTTGAATAATACAATTTCTACTTGTGCTTCAGCAAAATTAAAAATTACTACATATTGCATTCTGTAAAATTGTTCTAGAATATTCATAAATAACAAGGATCAATATATCTGTCACAGTGTATACAGAATTCAGCATACTCTAAAGGCACCTTAAAAGAAATGAATTTTAGAAAGAATTTGAAAATCAAGTGTGATGTTATTCTGACTTGATCTTTTGCTTAATTATGGATTTATCATTTTATGTATTTTGGTATATGACAACAAAGTTATACTCTTAAACAAGTTTAGGTGTTTGATGGATTTGCTTTGAAAATCTTTTTTTTTTTTTTAATAGGTCTTAACTTGCAGAGTCAGTTTAATCTGGAAAATGTCACTGTTTTCAATACCAATGAGCAGGAAAGCACATTGGGTCAAAAGGTGAGGCTGATATGAAATCTAACATAACATATTTTGTTATTGAGATAACTCAGATGAATGGGTCTTCTAAATCAAAAATTTTAAAAACCTTTGTTTTCAATTTATAGAAATAATATGTATTCTGTGTAGAAAAAAATGCAAACAAAATAGAAATATTTAAAATAAAAAGTACAGCTACCCCATAATCCAAGGCCCCAAAGATAACCACTCTTAACATTCTTTTTTTGTCCTTACAGGACTTTCTGTGTATATGTAGTTTTATTCCAAAATTGAGGTCATACAATACATACTGTTCTGAAAATCACTTTCTTCTTTTAACAGTATGAAATGGTTGCATTTCTGCATCAGTACATTTAGATTTGTCTCTGTGTTTTAATGTCTCATGATAAGTCTTTGGATATATCACAGTCTCCTGTTACTGAGCATTTAGATAATCTCTAATAGTGAAAACTTGTTAACAACATTATAGTAAATAGTATTTTGTATATCATTGCTAAATTATGCCTGTGTCTCCTTAGGATAAATTTTGATAGGTGAAATTTCTGTGTCAAAATAAATGCATATATATCAAATTTTGATAACTGTTGCCCGGGTACTTCTCAAAAAAGTTGTACCCATTTATACCACCCCAGTGGCACATAGAGAATGCCTTCCCATTTCCCCACAGCCTCACGCCAACATGGGGAATTACCAGTTTTTAAAAATTTTTGCTTAATTGATACATACTTGAAAGGTAAGTCGTCTTTGTTTTAACTTACATTTCTTTGGTTATTAATGAAGTCGAGGAACTTACTGCATATTCATTGGAATTTATTTTTCTTCTGTGCTGATTAGAAACAATGAGGAAGAGAATTGCCTATTCATGACATTTGCCCATTTTACTGCTGAAACGTCTTTTACTGTTGATGTGTAGAAACTCATTATATAGAATATTATTAATTCATTCCTACTGTGTGTTGATACATTTTTTTCCTCAGTTTATGGTTTTTCTTGTAACTTTATAGTTTTCTATATGGAGCTATTAAATTTGGATATAGTAATATTAACATTTGTTGGTCTTTTGTTTTAGTGTTTCTAGCCTTGTGTCATACTGAAGGCTTCCACTCCACAGGAGTATGTAATTCTTTGTTTTCTTCTGGTGCTTTTATGATTTTATTTTTTCTTTTAAATCTTTTACCCAGCAGGAAGGTTGGGGTTTGGAGTAAGTTGAGTTATAATTTAATTTTTTCTAAATGGTGAGCCAGTTATCTCAGAACCATTTGTTAAGTAATCCATCATTTGCCCACTGATTTTTTCAAAAGGACATCCGCAAGATCAACTTTATTTTTAAAGATTATTTATTTATTTATCTGTCTATTTATTTATTGGTGCGTTGGGTCTTCGTTGCTGTGCACGGGCTTTCTCTAGTTGCGGCGAGTCGGGGCCACTCTTCGTTGTGGTGCGCGGGCTTCTCATTGCGGTGGCTTCTCTTGTTGCAGAGCATGGGCTCTAGGCACACAGGCTTCAGTAGTTGTGGCTCACGGGCTCTAGAGCGCAGGCTCAGTAGTTGCGGTGCACAGGCTTAGGTTTCTCCACAGCATGTGGGATCTTCCCAGGCCAAGGCTCGAACCCATGTCCCCTTGCATTGGCAGGCAGATTCTTAATCACTGTGCCACCAGGGACACCCCCTAAAGATTATTTTTGAAGTGTCCAGAAGACAGTCCAGAGCTGGCAAATTTTTGGACATTCAGCACCTGCTCTTCATTTAAGAGCAAGTTATAAAGTTTAAAAAATTATTAATTAGATGTAACTAATATTTCACTGTAAATTAATCAGAGTACTTTACTTAATTTATCCCTTAAATTGTAATCATTGTCAATTTGGAAATGATATTGACTTTAAGATTTTTCAAAATCTGCCTTTCCCTTTTATGTATCTTTTAGGTATTTCTTGGACTATTCTATGTAAACTTGTTATTTTAAAGTGGGGGGGGGTGGGATGAATTGGAAGATTGGGATTGACATATATACACTATACTATGTATAAAAGAGATAACTGATGAGAACCTACTGTATAGCACAGCGAACTCTGCTCAATGTTCTGTGGTAATCTAAAAGGAGAGGAAATCCAAAAATGAGGGGATATATGTATACGTATAGCTGATTCATTTTGCTTTACAGTAGAAACTAACACAACATCATAAAGCAACTATACTCCAATAAAAATTAATTATTAAAAAAATTTTTTTCCAATATGGAGCTGTACACCCAGCATATCCTAAAGTGTTCCCAGATAATAAGTGTTATGTGTACAGGCGGGGGAAGATTTTCAAGGTCAAATTAAAGTTGGGGACAAAAACTACTTAAATCGCTTTGAGTTATTTACTGTGGTTCTTGGAATCCTTAGTGTACTAATGATCTTCTCACTTTTTGTATACTATGTTTCCAAATCATATTTTGCCATAGATTCTCTATTCCCAGAGAGAATGTACTGAATGTGTTAGGAAAAGTACTGGTTTAAAACTTTGCACTACGTTTTTTGTTGTTGTTATTGTTTTTAATGAATAGGTATTTATATTCTTTTATTATTTATTTATTTATATAAATATTTAATATTTATTTGTTTAATATTTATTTTGGCTGCAACTGTTCTTAGTTGCGGCATGCGGGATCTTAGTTGCAGCATGCAGACTCTTAGTTGCGGCATGCATGTGGGATCTAGTTTCCTGACCAGGGATCGAACCCGGGCCCTCTGCATTAGTAGTGCAGAGTCTTACCCACTGGACCACCAGGGAGGTCCTTGCACCATGTCTTCATGGCTGTCTTATATTATTGTCATACCGCTCTTGAGTTCTCGGATCCCTGTCATATAGAATTCTCCTCTGCTTGACAACTGCTTCATGACAGGATGTACGTTCTTTTAATTTAGCACATGGAGGACAGAGAAGAAGGAATGGATGTGGAAGAAGGTGAAATGGGGGATGATGAAGCTCCAACAACTTGGTGAGTGTTTAGAAGTTCAGATTTCTTGATTTACAAAGATAATACCTTATGACTTATCAGGTACTAAGGTGAGAACGTAGACAGGGAGCAAGGAGATCATGCTTATAGATTTCTTTTGTTTGTAACTTTAATGTATATCACTTAAAATTACAACTCCAAAATCACTAATGGGCTGTATCAGTTGGTTTCTAAATTGTGTGCAGGCAGTCCGTTGTTTAGGTGTAACCTACCTTATATATATTCATAACGTTTGAAAAGCCAACCACAGGCAACCTACGCACTCCTTCCCTTCTCCCTTCCATTTCATTTTGAGATCATGGTGCTGTGTGGATCACTAAACCTACTTCCTGTTTCCCATATAAAATTACAGTCTTACTTGGAATATTTGTATGGGCATGAAGCTTAGCACAGATGCTAACTGTAATCCATAGGTTCAACTTGTTAAGGTTTATTTGGGAAGAGTGGAGTAAGATAGTATACGTATACATATAGCTGATTCACTTTGTTATATAGCAGAAACTAACACAACACTGTAAAGCAATTATACTCCAATAAAGATGTTTAAAAAAAATATGTATTGACACTGAAGATTTGTAACATAGCCTAATTAGAAATTGAATTAGTAACGCCATTTTTGTAATACTAAGTTGGTATTTATCTAATGTGTTTGTTTCATACTAGGTCTTAGTGTGTTGGTTAGGATATAATGCCTAGGGCTTTTACCATTAGAGTCAAATTAACATTAGCTTAAACAACATAGAAATTGATTTCTTTCTCATGTAAAAGTCTGAAGACAGGTGTTCAGAAGACAGGTGTTCAGGGCTGATGCAGTAGCACTCTTCAAGGAGATTGTCTAGGGACCCATGTTCCTTCTAACTTCTTGTTCCACCATGCCTTGGTATTTGCTCTTTTTCATATAGTCCAGGATGGTTCATCATCATATCTGCATTCTAGCCAGCAAAAAGGGAAAATGGTAAAACATAGCGCATATGAGACATATGACTTCCGCTCCCCACTGACTGGCCAGAATTTAATCACATGGCCACACCTAGTGCAGGAGAGGTTGGGAAAGAGAGCCTTAAATTCTGAATGTATCCAGCCAAAATTCAGGGGTTCCACCACTGAAGATAAAGAGGGAATAGGGGTCTATGAACCCCCTGAAATTATTTATAGACGTTTATATAAATATTTATGAATTTGTGTACTTTTCTGGGGAAAGAAGCCATGGCTTTCATTACCTTTTTCAGAGGATATGTGACCCAAGAAAAGGCAAAGCATTTAGATATTTCTAAAAGAACTTAAATGATTTATTTAATGTAACATTTATTTTATCAGCTCCATTCCAATTGATTACAACCTGTACCGAAAATTTTGGTCACTTCAGGATTACTTTAGGAACCCTGTGCAATGCTATGAGAAAATTTCATGGAAAACTTTTCTCAAGGTGAGTTGCCAATTACAGACTACCAAAAGCCCAATATTTTATAGCTAATGGCAGAGTCAGAACTTGACTCTTGTCCAGCATACTTTTCACTATATAGTTCTACCTCTTATGTTTTTATACCTATTTCATAATATAGAAGCTAAATTGTAAATTAATATATAAACAATTGATTTTGAGAGTAGTTTATAAATGACTTGAGGATTAAAATTTAGTAATTACAGCCTTGCTTTTTTTTTTTTTTACATAGTGAGTATTGTCAATTGATGAACTTTTGCAGAATACATCCTGCCTTTGCACAAAATTATTTCAGCTATCCTTTAAGAATAGGACTCTGCATACTATGGCTTTGGACTACATCCAGCCTACTGCCTACTTTTGCGGACAAAGTTAATTTTGTCACACAGCGACACCAATCATTTACGTGTTATCTGTGGTTGTTTTTGTGCTATAATGGCTGACTTGAGTAGTTGTGATTGAGACCATATGAGCCATATAGTCTAAAATATTTACTATCTGACTGTTTACAGGAAAAGTTTACTAACCTCTTTATTATAAGAATCCTCTGTATTTCTTTTTCTTGGCTCCTTAAAGGTCAGTTTGTCCTTTTTGTTGTAATCAAAATCTAAAGTTAATAGGTAGCTCTTAAAAGTAGCGTGGTGTGTTTTCTGTGTTACTTTTTAAAGTTTTTATTTTATATGAAGTATCTTTTTTTTCCCCATAACTATCCAAATTCAGATTAAGTGGTAAGTGAGAAATCATCTGGAATTGTTCCTCAACTGGATAGGCTTTGACATCATTTTTTTATTTGGTCACAGTGTTTTAGCACAAGAAATGCTTGAGAGTTCCATTGCTGATTAAACAGCTACTTTTACTGGTAAATTTCTGTATACTCGCAAAGCATTCCTTTCTCTGTTTGCCCCTTACACAAACTGCATAAGAAATCACATTTTTCCAGAAGTAGAGAGTTTATTCCTACTTTTACAGTAACCATGATATCTCACAAAAAATAGTTTTACCCTCATTTTGCTGTCATAATTTTTCTTGTTTAGTGTGCCTTAAGGATGCATATACGATTAACTGGGAATAAATTGTACATTATTTTGATAAAGAAAAGCACTAAACAAATGATTGGGCAACAATGCCAAATAAAACTAATTGATATTTTTACTTTGCAGTATTCTGAAGAAGTTCTAGCTGTTTTTAAGAGTTATAAATTAGATGATACTCAGGCCTCAAGGAAAAAGATGGAAGAATTGAAAACAGGAGGAGAGCATGTATATTTTGCAAAGTTTTTAACAAGTGAAAAGGTATAAATCTTTCTTTTTCACTAAGCATAGTAAGAAATGTTTTTATTTTTGTTTTCTCTATTTAGCTGATATCCTTTTAAGTTAAATACAGTAGAAAAATTTCTTACTTTATTTTTGGTTGAAACTGACAAATGTTAGTTTGAGAGTCCTATTTCTTCTTGTAGAAGTAAGACTAATTTAATTTCAAAGGTGAAAAGTTGTTCTGCATTGTCTGTTTTGTAGATTTACTTTGGATTAAATACATTTTAGTTACTTTCAAGTACATATATTCTGAACCTCAAGTTAGGATTTCATTTGCATTTATGAAAATATTTTGTATAGTTTGCCATTTAGGTACAAATAAGGGGTTTTAAAATTCCCTGTTAATCTTATTTACACAGTTTAATAAGTAATAAGTAAATTTTGTTCAAATACAATGCTAAGGCATTATGCAAGTTTCTAGTCAAGATGGCACATTGAGTTTGTGTTTCGATTCACTCCCTTTGCTCCAAACACATAGCAATGACAGGTAAAATATAAAAAGAGAAAACCAAAAAGACAAAGCTGGGCTTCCAGAGACAAGATAAATATCTTCACAGACCAGAACTGCCAAGTAATAAGTGAAAATGAAGCCTTGGGCCTGCTGACTGTATATTCCAAGCAGGTGGTGGCAACCAGGAGCTTGGCTACAAGTGAGACCAGATCCATGTGGGACCAGGAGCCAGAGCCATATTCACTGCTTGAAGCCAGAGACTGGGGTAGAACTTAACCCACTTTTGAAAAGAAGCTAAGGTAGATATTACCAGTCTTCTGCCAAAGGCTGTGGTTTCATAGCAAGCTGTGGGTCTAGGGATAACAAAGGCACAACTTTGTGTCCTCTGCTTGCTCTATGACCAGATATGAGATATCCCCAGTATACTCATGAAACAGCTGTTCCAAAAAGTCATCATGAGACTGTTTTCTAGACTTGAGCCCATGGACCTGGTGAAAGAAAGCACAAAACTACTAGATAGAAAAAGGTATACACAGAGATAAAGAAGAAGAAATAAGCAACAATCCCAAAACAAAAGCCTTCCATTCAAAACTTTCTGATAAATTAAAATTCCGAAATCCAGTGCTAAGAAAGATCACCAACAAGGGATGATCTTTGTTTATTTTAGATACATAGCCTGACCAAGACTTTAAAATATATATGTTTTGGATAATCAAAGAGATAATTGATAGTACAGCCTCCATGGAGAGTAAGAAATTGTGAAACTGAAACATTTCAGTTGAAATGAAATAGGAAAGTTTAATATGACAACTAATTGGGATTCTTGAAAATGAAAATATATGATCATTGAAACCAAAGCACAGCACATAGAATTAAACTATAGTTTGGACATAGATGACAAGAGTACTAATGATGAGAAGTTCACCCAGAACACAGCACAGAGACAGATTTTTTTGGTCAACCTGAAAGCAGTTAAGAGCGATGGAAGATAGATTGAGAAATTCTAGCATATATCTAAGTAGGATTGCCAAAGAACAAAATGGAGAGAATATTGGAGAAACTAAAGGACTGAAGGAAGTCCCAAGTTCTCAGATTAAAAGTGTGCTACAACTACCAAGCAGGATAAAGAAAGGTGAATCCATACTTCAGTACATTATGCTGTAACTGCAGGTATAGAGAGAAAACCTTAAAAGCCACCAAAGAGGGGAGGAAAAAAACACAAATATACTGGAAAGGAACAGATTTCTAACAGTTATCAATAATAGATACCAGAAAACAGTGGAGAAATATTTCTGAGAAAAAACTATCAGTCCAGAATTTCATACCCAGCTAAATGCACTCAAGACTGTAGAGGAAATAAAGACATTTTCATTCTAAGACCAGGAAAGCATACCACTCTAAGACCATCATTGTGAAAAACTACTAAAGGATGATCTTCAGGAAGAAGGAAAATGAATCCATAAGAAAGGAGTGGAATACAGAAAGCAATTGTGAGCACAGAAATTGAAAAATATTTCAGTTTACTATTGACTAAAAACAAAAAAGTCATAATAACTGATTTTTTAAAAAATTTTAATGTAGTATGTAAACTAGATAACAATAAGAATCAGAGAGGGGAAAACAGATGTTTAGTGAGTAATTTAAGCATATGCTACAGTCCTTGTAATCCTCAGGAGGAGAAAAGGAATGCTGAATAACTTTAGACATTATTATATTAAAAGGGAAACCACCAAAGGAAAAACATCCTGTAGCTCTCAAATGGCAAGGGGTTAAAAAAGGGGACAAGAAGGAATATAGACTACGTTATAAATCCAACAGATGGCAGGAAGGGAGGAAAAAAAGAGAGAAGGGTAGGTAAGTCCAAATATATCAGTAATGACTGCATAAACTGATTTAATTTACCTAATAGAGATTATCACATTGGATTTTTTTAAAATCCAGATATATTTATTAATTTAAATGAAACAGACATATAAAACTCTTTGGTTGAATAAAGAATTCAAAATTTTATTTTACCATATGTAGAAAGGGAAGAAAATTCCAAAACCTCCTCTAATTTAACAAAGAAGCTTCCCAAAGATATATACCTTTCAGAAAGCTTGAGATATCAATTTAAATAATATTATCAGGGCAAAACAGTTAAAAAATACAACAACCAGTAAGAGTTGTATGCTTTTAGCAGTTAAAGGTCACATTTCTCAGGACATGACAACTATTTGAAAACCCTGGATATCTTAAAAGATTTTTTTTTTTTGGACAGTTGACATTTCCAAGGACATTTTAGAAAGCAGCAGGATTATACATTTTCAGAGACATCTCCACACTGGAATGTAAAATCAGTGCTTTTGTATCGATCTCCATTCACCACTTTATCAGAACTGGTCCCTGAATAGTGTCTCCCTTACTGACTCTTTGTGAGCTTTGTTTCACCAGCAATGCAGACAGCATGAGCTTTCAGGGTTAAGCACTGGAATTCCATTAGGTAACGTTTTGATAGAGGGAAAAGCAGGTTTTAGAAGCTTAAAACTTTACAATATGGGAAAGAAAAAAGGCACAGAGAATTGCAACAAAGAATGTAAGGCATGTGATGTTTTGCATCTTCACTTCCATTTGTTGCCTCTTAAGCAGTAACTTTATCTTAAATTTCAACCTATAAAAGAACCCTTCCTGTGCAATCTTCGTATTTTTCATATGTATTTCCAATGTTTATTACTCAGCATCCAAGTGAAAATATTTGTAATGCACCACCTATAGCACCATTTGATAAGTTTTACTGCTTCACTAAAAGGAGCCTTCTAGCATTTCTGTAACACCTTACATGATGTTTTACATCCCAGGATTTCTGAAAAGG
Organism: Pseudorca crassidens; assembly: GCF_039906515.1. Classification (NCBI taxonomy): domain Eukaryota; kingdom Metazoa; phylum Chordata; class Mammalia; order Artiodactyla; family Delphinidae; genus Pseudorca; species Pseudorca crassidens. Next base: position 54,297,604 of record NC_090307.1, on the reverse strand, counting down.
CCATCCCTAAGTATGTGCCAATCTAATGTTACTTTCTTCTGGTTGTAGATTTGGTAAAGGACAGAAACACTCTTGATTTTTCAGGGATATATTTCTTGCCAGTGAGAGCTAGCTTAAGTGAAATCAAAAGCCATTTAATTATTTAGAGTATAATTCTATAGCCCATCGTTTCAGTGGTGAGCAGGTTTAGGAGAGTGGTCTTGTCATTACAAGTTTAGGTCTTTCATCACTCAAATAGAGCATATAGCCTCATTTGATGGCCGTGTTATTACCCAGAACCCTTGTGTTTTGCTTACATGAATGTGGTCAAACTTTTTCTTAGGAGAGTTTTCCTTATATCATTCTTAGGAAGGATGATATAACCTTTCTAGTTAGAGACAGGCCAATCATGTAGCAGCTTCAGGTAGGCACAGATTTTACAGATAAAATAGATATGTTTCTAACTTATCATACCTTCTTTCTTAAAGGTGGAAGTTTCCACTAGAAACTCATGCCTAGGGTATGATTGTAAACACTAATTTCCAACAATATAGTTCCCTTGTTAACGTAGCAAAATAATCCCTGGATTATTATTTTTAGTGGAGAACTGCCGGTTCCTTAAGTTTAGTCCAGAGTCATACTCAGAAATTTTAAGCGAGGATTTCACCTCTAATTGTCCAGTTTATCATACTGTGTGAAGGGCACTGTACTATTATAGGAATTTCTCCCTCAGTACTGTGTAGCATGTAAAAGTAGAACCAGCATTTTAAAACAAAATTCCAAGTATCATGAGTGTTAGCATGATGGTTAAAGGAATGTATTTTTATATCTTTGAGTCCTTACAGAAAAAAGCCCAGCCAGTAACTAGGTATGAGCTTCAGGGTTACCCAGTTCTTCAGAATACCGACTCCTTTTCCCCTTACAGTTGAGACTCAGTGACCTAATGAAAAAGATCCGGGGGAATACTCCAGAGCTATCAGTTACCAGAGTGGTTGCCCCACAGTCACACACTAGTGTGGTCATTAGGCCATTCTTGTTCATGGAGGTAAGAGAAATAACAATTCTTCCCAGACTCTGCATTGTATGAAGAGCTCTCAAATAAGAACTTTTAGTCACTTAAAAAAAAAAAGTTCCTGGCAGAAAGAAGCTATCAGTACAGCCTTAAATTTTTCATACTTTCTCTATCAATTTGAGAGAGAGCCAAGGCTGAGTGTTTATGTAGTGTAGGCAAAGACAGGTCTCATCTTTTATGAGACACACTACAACCTGAGACCCTCCTATAGACAGACAGGCAGGCTAACCACTTCCCTATAATTTCCTTTAGTTTCATCAGTTGTCTCATATGGGACTCCCTTTAAACAGGTCTGGGAGGTTTTTGGACAACTCTGGAACACCACTTGAGTTTTCCTTGTCTGCAGCCAGAGAAAGAGCCAGCCCTCCAAATAGTTCCAGGAGTGTACCATGAGGTTCCTGGAATTTATCAGAAATTTAAGTAGAAACTAAATCATTGATCCCTGTGCCCCCAGAGAAAAAAAAGTTATAGCAAAAAGCTGTTAAATGGGTGGTACTGACATTTTCTTATAGGTCCAAGATGGAAGGCCTTACACTTTAAAAATCATATAAGCACTCAGCAGTTCTCAATAAGAACGGAGCAATGTTTTCCACTGATGAACCTTGATGTAAATCAGTTGTTAGACTTTACGTCTTGACACCATCCATCTGAGTTAACTGGTTGGGCTTCTCACAACTGTGATTAGAATATTTGACACACTTGATCCAGGCTTTGAAGTAATCTAACACAACATTATCTAGCACATCAGTGTTGGCCCTTGGGCGGCCACTGGGGAAGTATCAGAAATTTAGTTGGCCTACCATTAATATTTCACAAGGAGAGAAACCAAATCTTCTGTTTACTATAGATCTCATTGTCATATGAGCTGTAGGCAATGTGTCTAACCACTATAGTTGAAATATATACAAACTCTTGGGTTAGTTTATTTTTCAGAATTCTCTTTTGATGTTTGACTTTCTCTGCTGAATTCCAGTTCTATGGCATGAAGGCATTGATGAATCGTTAGGGTTTTACAAACTGCAGTTTGTTTGAAGACTTTTGCTGACACTCATGTCAGTTTTAACATATGGGTGTACTTCCACTCATCTGAAAAGGTAAACACAATTACTAAAGTTTTACATGCATAAAATCAATCTGAAATGGTCTGCAAGGTGGGAGGCATGAGCTGCTCTCTTTATTGTGACACTCCTGCACTCTGTGGGCCTGACACAGGGCAGCTCCATAAATACCATTGAACATATTGGAAAGTTTAGAGCATACTCATCATTCTTTATTATTTTTAGAATCCCTTCTGTGTGTGAGTCAATCCATAGTTATGCAAGCAAGATAAGAGTAAATTCTTTGGTGATGCCAAGCAGCTATTTAGGAAAGACTAAAGATAGGGTTAAAAAAATACCCTGCCAGTGTAGACTGGATTTGGAGCCTAGTTCTGAAGAAGGACAAAGTATTTTATGTCACGTGTGTAGGTCACAAATAAAGTGAGAGGTAAAAATTACCACTTTAAATGCATTAATGAAAAATTTAAGAGTGACAAATTGAGAATTCAGGAAGCTAAAAAAGATACGGAATAAACCTCAAGAGAGAAGTAAGTAATAATAATAGCACAAATTAATGAAATAGAATAAAGAAACTATAGAACATATCAGGAAAACCGAAGGCTTTGAAAAGAAAAATTTTATAAAAAGAATTTTTGTAGAAGTTCTTGTAGAACAGGCCTGACTAAGGAAAAAAGTGAAAACGTACCAATAAACAAAATAGGAGTAATTGGAAATACAGAGACAGTAAAATGTGTAAGAGACTATATTTAAATCTAATGAAATAGTAATTCTGTAGAAAAACTTAATTACCAAAATGGATTCACAAAGAAATTAAAAGCCTGAATAAACATATAACTATTAAAGAAATAGTAATCAAAGTGACACCTTTCAAATGACATCAGTCCCAGATTTTTTTAGGTACGTATTATCAGCACTTCAAGGAATAGAGGAAAAGCAACCAAGGTCCTTATATGAGATTAAATGTAACTTTTAAATAAAACCCCAATAAGGACAGAACAAGAAAAAAAGTATATATATCAATTTCACTTACGAATAGAGATGAAAAATATATTGTAGAAACTCACAAATCAATTTTTTAAATTGATGGTAGCTATTTTTAAAAAATAGAGACTAGGGGCTTCCCTGGTGGCGCAGTGGTTAAGAATCCGCCTGTCAGTGCAGGGGACACGGGTTCAAGCCCTGGTCCGGGAAGATCCCACATGCCGTGGAACAACAAAGCCTGTGAGCCACAACTACTGAGCCCATGTGCCACAACTGTAGCCTGCATGCCTAGAGCCTGTGCTCCGCAACAAACAAGCCACCACAATGAGAAGCCCGCACACAGCAACGAAGACCCAATGCAGCCAGTAAATAAATAGATAAATAAATTTAATAAACTACTACTTAGGAGGAGTAACTACTTCCTCCTAAGAAGGAACAGTTGCCCTATCAGATATAGATACTAAGACCTATAAAGCTCTAGTAATTAAAACAGTAAGTATTAGTACAGGTATAAAGAAGAAAAAGGAACTAGGACTAGACAAAGTGAAAAGACAAGCCACAAAGTAGGAGAAGATATTCACCATCTCCAGAACTGAGGAAGATTAGTACTTTGAATATACCGTTGACAAAAAGACAACCAGATGGAAAACTGGAAAGATGGTATGAACAGGTAATTTACAGATGTAGAAACCTGAATAGCTAATGAGCTTATAAAAGATGCTAAATGTCACTAGTAGCCAAAGAAATTAAAATGATGAGATAATCACTTCACATTTGTCAAACTGACCAAAATTAAATATCCTAACAATAAATGAAATGTATTGGCAAAAGTGTGGGGAAAGGAGAACTTTAACACACTGCTGGTTGAAGTATAAATTGATACAGCCACTTTGCGGAGTAATTTTATAATAAAGAGCAAAGTTAAAACTTCTAAGACGTGGGCCCTGGAGAATCACACATATGCACAAGGAAATATATGACTCATTGTAACTTAGGTGTTTGCGAGTGAAAGTGTAGAAACGACCTAAATGTTCATAAGCAGGAGACTGGGTGGGTGGTAAATTATGGTAAATTTACACCATCGATTTCTATAAAGCACTGAAAATGGATGACTTAGGATGGGGGTTGGCACATTACTTACTGCCTATTTCTGTAAATGAGTTTATTGGCTCACAGCCATGCTCACTCCTTTACGTGTCGTCTGTGGCTGCTTCTGCATGGCAACAGAGATAAGTAGTCGGGACGAGGACTGTATGACCACAAAGCCTAAAGTAATTTACTGACCCTTAACAGAAATTTGCCAACCCCTAAACTCGAGCTACATGTATCAAGTTGTGTAAATGTCAAACATAATATATGAAAGATAGCTTATTGCAGAATAATGTGTGTAGTATAGAGTTTGAAAACATGCAAAATACCTTGATATTTATAGATGCCTCTATATGTATAATAGTGTAAAATATGCATTAGAATCAGCAACACTGAATACATGGTAGTGCTTTCCGTAGTGGAGGGAGCTTATAGAGGGGCTTCAACAGTTTTGATAATATTCTATTTCTTTAAGAAATGTGGAACAAGTAAAAATGTTAGGATTTAATAAGTAACTGGATCGTGAGACATGAATGTTGTATTAACTGTACCTTTCTGAACTTTAAAAAATACTCCACAATTTGAAAATTGGATATTTTCATCTGATGTGTTAATAATCACAAATTAGTAAGAATTTAATTAATGAGAATGCTCTTAATATTGTTTTTTAGTAAAGATTTTTTAAGCATTTTGTGTTAAAGTAACAGAAATGGAAGATTTCATACTTCAGTTTAATTTTTCCAGAGCATTGTTTTGCTTTTAAATTTTTTTATTATGAAAAGTTTCAAATGTGCAGAAAGGAATATTGTTTGTATGTACGATTTATTGACAGAAAGGCACATAAGAATAACTAAGAAGAGTAGCCTGAGCCTTTTTAGGTTTAGAATAATAATCAGGAAGGCTGAGGCCTGAGCTAAGAGGTGTAGTAAAAGCTAAGGACAATAAAAGGCCCTTTGTTCACAAAACAAAGACAGCAAAGAAATATTTGACCCAATGCATGATGTAAATGGTGTAATTTTTAAAATAACCAAAGAAAAGCAGGACTAGAAAAAATATATTATTGAAGAAAGAATACAACACCTCTTACTAACTAGCTGTGTAACCTTGCAGGGGTCATTTTAACTTGTCAGGGCCTCATTTTCTTAAGGATAGTGTGATGCAGTTAGTTTAAATGATCAAACTAGTCCCCTCCCACCTGTGATTCAATGTCTTCTTGACTCTTGTTTTCAATCCATTGTTTCTATCAAAAAAAATTATCATCCAACATAAAAAATAAATGTGGAATAGGGGACTTAAAGCTCAAGGTAGATGAAAAGTTCATAAACAGCACCTATTTCTTCAAGCCAGGAGTTCCTGTCTTCACTGTAAGCTAAACGCCTCAGGGTCTTCAAACTGGCCAGTCTTTTACTTGCCTCAGTCTTTGTACCTCCTGTTTCTTTCTTCTATACACTCCAACTTTAGGTTTGCTCCTGTGGCTCATGGTTGCTGCTTTTTCCAGGAAGTATTCCTGGAGTAGTTTAGGCAAATAGATGGATGGTGGAGCCTCTCGGTGAATTAGCCAACACCGGAGAAAAGCAGACTTTGTTGAGGAAATTGGTGTGTTTTATTTTGGACAGGAAATCTGATCAAGTGTCAGTGGGACATTCAAATAGAGATATGTAGTAGCTTCTTGAGCACACAGATCTGGAGATTAGGAGCGAGATCTAGGTTGAGAGTATAGATTTGGTATATAGTTTGGTTAGCAGCTTATACGTGGTAATTAAAGAGGAGAGTGTAGACTGGAAAGAAAAGGAAGCATCAAACCAAATCCTGAAGAAAATCAGCATTTGAGGGAGAAGGAAAAGAGAAGGAGAGAAGAAGATAGAAGAGTAGCCAGTGAAATTGGAGGAGAACTAGAAAAATATGACCCCATGGAAGCCAAGCATATTGAGTAGGATGAGGACTGTGAAGAGTGCTCATTCGATTTAATAACAAGTAAGTCATCGGTGGTCTTGGCAAAACACTTCCCGTGGATTGGTGACCCAGAACACCACTGGTTGAGGCAGGTTGAGGGGAGGATTGGAAACAGTGAATGTAGCCAGTTCTTACAAGAAGCTTTGCTATTCAGGAAGGATAAGGTGAAGCTGTAGAATCTTTTTGAGAGAAGTTATTAAATGCTAATGGAAAGGAGCTTGGAAAGAAGAAAGGGTTGAAGATAAGGCACCAGGGTGGTTAACTGATGGGATGTCCAGATAGAAGGATCACCTTCAGCGAAGATCCTGAAGATGTTGTGGCAGAGGAGATGAGGCGAATGAGGATGTGGGTGCAGTTGAAACTTCCATTTTAATGAGTTTTTCTCCTCGTTGAAGGTAGAGGGAATTATCTACTGAGAGCGAGAGGGGTAGTAAGTAGTGTTCTGGTAAGTACAAGGGATTTGAAATAGTTGCTATGGAGAATAGGAGGGAGAACAGCCTTGGAGAATAAAGATTGCTCATTAGAGACAAGGGAGAATTCTCAGTTGGAGACAGTAACATAGCAGTGGTACCATTTGCGTAGCTGTGTGATTTGTTTTTTTGTTCTGTTTTTTTTTTTTTTTTTGCGGTACGCGGGCCTCTCACCGTTGTGGCCTCTCCCGTTGTGGAGCACAGGCTCCGGACACGCAGCCTCAGCGGCCATGGCTCACGGGCCCAGCCGCTCCGTGGCATGTGGGATCTTCCCGGACCGGGGCACGAACCTGTGTCCCCTGCATCAGCAGGCGGACTCTCAACCACTGCGCCACCAGGGAAGCCCTGATTTGTATTTTTTTCCAAGCAGCTCCACCTGTGGCTAGATGGGAAGCCTTAGTGTTAGGATAGAGAAGGTGACTAACAGTTGGTTTGCTCCAAGTTGCCCTTTTGCTCAGTAGATGTGACAGAAGTATGGGACTTCTGTTAAGGAAGTTGGCAAGAAAGTTGTTGAAGAGATAGACCACGTAGTCTAAAACAGGGGTCGGCTGACTACAGGCCAAATGTGGCCCACTGCCTGTCTTGTGTTTTTATACATTTTAAATGTTTACATAAGTACTTACATAATATCCATAATATGCCTCTTGGCTCACATAGCCTAAAATATTTAGTCTCTGGCCCTCTAAGAAAACGTTTCCTGACCTTTATTTACCTAGACTAAAATAGGATTATAGTAAAAACAGGATGGGACTTACAGATAGCCAGAAAATAGAGGGTCCAAGGAACTTAAGGTCTCAGTAAAGTCCAAATATTAGGTACAATGGGACAACTGAGTGGGAAGGATAGGAGGTTGAAGTGAGACTCTTGTGAGTTAGATTTCAGAGCTGGGGCAGCTGCAAGTGACAACCAGGTCCAGCTGTGGCCATGGTAGTCGGGGACCAAAGTAGAGGGGCTGTGACTGTCAGTGGAGTTGAGGTCAGGGAACTGAGAGCCCAAGCGGAGATATAAAGTCATCCAGGAGTGGAGGAAAGGGAGATTGGGAGCGTGCCATTCAGCCTGCCAATTTGGGATGGTTAATACAGTAACAGAATCAGATCCTTAAATCACATCTCTAAAGGCGAGGGAACCCCCACTGGAAGGCCAATCGTATGTTTAAAATTAAAAGAAAAAAGGGCATGGCATTTGCTTGAACAAGAACCACCCTTGTGGAAGAAGTGGCTGGTGAGTAAATGGCTAATGAACGTTAGGCTGCTGCATGACCAGGTCACCCAGGATGGCTGTTCTCTTGCTCTCTGTACATCCCCTGCCGACCAGTGCCTGCTTCACCCACACCCTGCTCACATGACTGCCCTTCTACATACCTGCCCCAGGCCCCAGCTGGTGATCTAATCTTTAGGTCAGAAGATCTCCACCAGGAGAGCTTACCTAAGGGGCAGTGAGGGGCATGCGCCTCTGCTAGTTTCCCTGGTAACCGATGACATCAATTCCCGCTATAACTGGTAATCTCCCCCCTCCTTCCTGGGGAGCGAAGACTGCTGCCTCGTCCTGCCCACCGTCTGCCACACATGGTGGGGTGTCACTCCAGGCCTCGCTTTCAAACCTGTAAGCTTCCGCGTCCGTTAAACCATTGATGTCTCTGTTGCTGACTCCGGCTCTGCTGTCTTGAGGCTGGGCAAGTACAGGGCTTCCAGGCCTGTGGGGTGCAGCCCAACTGCTGTGTTAGTAGATGAAAGCATAGCATGTGATGCGTTGCCCAAGGAACTTGGGACCTGGTACTGGAAATTGGTTCCTAGGGCTGTCAGGTGTGTCTCACTGTTATTCATTTAGAAGAAGGAGGCCTCCATTGTTGCTTTAGGTCTGGAGGGCAGAACAGCACAAACAGGGTTTGTGGACATAGACATAGCTTTCCCTCAGCACGTGGGACAGAATCAGAATGACGCCTTCATCACTGCGGTCATTCTTACAGCAAGACCAGCTAGGTGGCAGTGTTGTTGAAGAGCTTCCTCATAAATGACCTTCAAGTCCTTTCTAATCCAAATTCTGTGATAATACAGGTGTGATACAATTTTTTCTAAAATATAAGAACAATCCATTTAATTTATGGATGACTTTTCACCTCTGATTCTTCTCATTTGCTTGTTATTGAGCACCCACCCTGTTGCAGGCACTTCCTAGGACTACAGAAAAGAGCGACGTCCCTCAGTATTGTTTACCCACAGGGACCTCTTCTGTAGCCGTTATTTCTTTATATGTGGGAAAGTGACAGCCATACTTCTACTTTTTTATATTTCCGCTTTTATCCTGACCTCAGGACCCCAGGTATAACATTGCTATCCACCAACATAAATGCCTCATGGCATAAAATGGTTAAGAAAGCTAAATAAAGCTTTGCTACTCTGTCCTGGGGCTTGTACAGTAACGCCTCACATGCAGTGAGTTCTCAGCACGTGTTTTTTGAATTGAAATCTTCCATTTCTGTAATAGCATCACTTGCACCTTTAGGTAGAACTTGAATTTAATGTGGTGGTTTGTGTGTGTGCTTGTTTTTCGAGTAGCTGATGGATTTACAACTGAGCGACAGTAACTTTCGTCGACACATCCTGTTGCAGTATCTCATTTTATTCCAGTATCTCAAGGGGCAGGTCAAATTTAAAAGGTAAGTTAATATGGGTAGTAAATGGTTTATAAACAGCAGCAAAGAGAATGCTTACTGATGTATATTTTTATGTAGCGGGCTCATTTTGTGTGGAAGGCTCACCTCCCTGAAACATTTCATTTGCAGCAATATTAGATAATCAGGGGCTTTTGTTAGCTTAACAAGATGCTACGGTATTTGTTTTAGAGAAAAGGCATTGACTGTATCTGCTGCCAGTGTCTTTCTTGCTGAGAGCCTGGCATCCTGGGAGTTCTCAGTTGTCTTGGTGGGTGGTGATTTCCGTCATTCCTCACCTCACTCAGACCTTCTCCAAACCTGATTTGCAAACTCAGCCAATAATACTTTTTTTCTCCAGGTGTGGGACTATCTAGGACATTAGAACTGAAAAAAATTAGGTAAAGCTTTGAAGCACGGAGGAGTTCTAGTTTCTTTGGGATTTCAGAAAACCTAATCAGGACCTCCGCTGTCAGTCTGAATACCTCCACCTGTAGGGCGGACTAGTCCCTCTTGTCCCACCTAAAACTGAAGCAGAGCTCCGTTACTGGATGGTATCGGAAGTTTGCAGAGCAGTGTTGTATTAGTTGTAAAGAATGTGGCTTTCTACCTTCTGGTTTTGAATCCCACTTTCATCACCCACTAGCTGCAATTCAGCTTTCAGACTTGTAATTTTAAGATAACACATAGCAAACACTCAAAAATGCTATTTGTTATCCTTCTATCTGTTGTGGAGGTTTGGTATAGCATAGTAGAAATTGGAGGCAGACCTGGGTTTGAATGCACGCTTTATGGCTTGAGCCTCTGTAGTCTGTTTAATATATGCACATGTCCTTGTTTTGAGAATTAAATGAATAATGTGTGTAAATCCTGGCACATGGCAGTCTATCAGTATTCGTTGGATGGCTATAAACTATAGAGCACCTAGTACATAGTGAGAGCTGAATTGATGGCAGCTGTTAACAATTTGGGTCTGCCTTCAGCCTTCTCTAGAGTTTTGGGGGTTTCATTCATTGTATCTTGAATGCGTTTTAAAGGAACATAGTGTGACTTATTTGAATGTGCATCTTGGAGAGGAGTATGTTAACATTTTCTCTGAGGCTATTATCCCACATTGAACTTATTTTAGGAAACATTCATTGCTTTGTTCAGTGTTTCTTCAAGATGGTACATAAACCTTAAAATTGAATATACAATTCTTGTAACTCAAGCATGCTTTTATTGCTTTGTTTCCTAGTTCAAACTATGTTTTAACTGATGAGCAATCACTCTGGATTGAAGATACTACAAAATCAGTTTATCAAGTAAGTTCATCACGCAACAAACCCATGATTGAACAAAATGAAAATTTAGAATTTTCTTTGTTTCAGCCCCAAATAGGAAAATAAGGATAAAGTTAAGCTCAGGTACAAGACCACAAACACTTCTTGGTTCTCTGCCTACAAACCACTCCTATGATGCAGAAAGTTGTTGAAAGCTTAGTATATTCTTTCTAATCACAGCTACTATCTGAAAACCCCCCTGATGGAGAAAGATTTTCAAAGATGGTAGAGGTATGTGTTTTATATTTACATAGTCTTCTTAGCACCCAGTAGAGTTTCAAAGTCTTCATTATGGAAATGTAATTTCTTTGTTTTTCCCAGCATATATTAAACACTGAAGAAAACTGGAACTCATGGAAAAATGAAGGCTGCCCAAGTTTTGTGAAAGAAAGGTAAATATATACTCCTCTCAAGCAATATGAGAAAGGCTTTCAGAATACAGTTTGGTATGACTATTTTACATTATGTACAGATACGTGTAAATGTATTTCATATAAAAAATGTAAATTGTATTCCATAAAAATTACAACCATTTTGATATATTTCTATTTGACATTTTTATCTCAAATTTCTTGTCATTAACTTCTCAGAACAAACTGATCTGTTATTAATTATTGGGGAAAAAATGCTGTGTACCCACTCCTTGTAATTTGTCCCCTGGTGTGGCCTTTTTGTCTTCTCTCTGATGAGTGTAATAATATGAAACTTTCATATGAAGCTTTTTTAGGAAGAAAACAGTAACTAAATTTTCTTTTACATTAAACATTTGAAATTCCAGTATGTTTTGTTCACCACAGAACATCAGATACCAAGCCGACAAGAGTAGTACGGAAGAGAACGGCTCCAGAGGACTTCCTAGGGAAAGGACCCAACAAAAAAATTCTGATGGGAAAGTAGGTTAACCTGTCTCATAGGTGGGATGTTATCATAGAGGCTTTTATATTGTGAAAATATTACTGTAAGAACTCCCAAGGTTTTGTGTTTTTCCAGTTTTTTGTGTGTTTGGTATGTACACACATGACTAAAGCAAACCACACCCTATCAATCTGTAGGGTCCATCATGGATTCACGCATTGAGACAAAACTTAGTTTTTTGTCTCCTGCTTCCAAAATCCATGGCTCTAGGTTCTGCCATTTTTTCCATGTCACAGACAATACAATTGCTGTTAGATTAATCCAGCTTATTTCTAGTTGTTGCATGGTACTATAATCCTTTCATTTCTTTTACCTTCTAGTTAACTATTCATCGCGTTATACTGCACTTGAATATTTTTAGAAAAAAGTAGTGGTTATCATTATCATTAAAGGGAGCTCAGCTCAGCACTCTGTTATGACCTAGATGGGTGGGATGGGGGGGATGGGAGGGAGAGCCAAGAGGGAGGGGATATAGGTATACAGATTCACTTCATTGTACAGCAGAAACTAACACAACATCGTAAGGCAATTTTACTCCAACAAAAAAAAAAGAGAGAAAAAAAATCATTAAATATATGCTTATATAGAAAATTTGCTAAATGATTAAAACTCATCACCACCCCAAAATCCACTATTTAAGTATTTTTATAGTTTTAAGGTAGAAGAGAATGGTGTCCATAGAAAAATGTATTTATCTTTGTGTCTGTCTGTTTTGCAGTGAGGAGTTAACAAGGCTTTGGAATCTCTGTCCTGATAATATGGAAGCCTGTAAATCAGAGACAAGGCAGGTTTAAAATGTTTCATATGAAGTATTGCTTTTCTCAAATGTTAACCTAGAGTAGAATTTTGTCAGCTATAAGCAGAGCTCAAAAGAAATTTTAAAGTTTACTGTGGTTGACTTTGGCCCAGTAGAATATAGCTTTCCATAAAACACCTAGAAGTACTGATAAAATAATTATAGAAATCACAAAAAATAAAGATTTGCAAAAGAAGGGGGAACTAAAAACCAAAGTAAGAACTAATGCTGCCGGTTGCTTCTAGCTGGGGAGCAGTGCAAGTGATTCCCACATTGGGGAACCAGAGAACTTGGGTTTTAACGGTCACAAAAGGACAGAAAGTAAAGCCTTAGGACTGTACAAATATGTAACTGAGTTTCCCCCAAGTAAAGCTGAGGCCCTCAGTGCACACTATCTGTAAAGAAAAGGACACGGCGGGAGGAGGAGAGACTTGCTCACTGGCACAGGAAGCAAGGAGCTCATCCATTTCCACCTGAGATGTGGAGGAAAAGGAAAAAGTATTCCCTGAGAAATTATAACCACAGGTCTGCTGTCATGCCGTCTTAGAGTTTATACTACCAGCAGTATAAAGGAACGACCCTTAAGCTAAGAGGGTGAACTAAAAAGTCCCAGGCTGACAGAAAGCTTGTGGTGGGGTAGGGCGGCCACACCTTCAACCTAAGCCACACAAGGATTCTACAGGTAAGTCTGAAGATAAACTCACCATCCAAACTTAAGAAAACAATCTACCATGACTAAGAATCAGCAGACAGAAGAAGCAACTAAAAGGAACATGGCACTCTCAAAAAGGACCAGGCAAATTAGAAAAAACAAGTACTTCTTGTAGCAGTAAGAAAATATAGCCATTTTGTACAACACAAGGAATAGAACCAATATTCTGTAATAACTGTAAATAAGAACAGACATGATCCTCACTAGTTATTTTTTTAATGCCCAGGGAATATATGCCAACTTTGGAGGAATTCTTTGAAGAAGCCATTGAACAGGCAGACCCTGAAAATATGGTTGAAAATGAATTCAAGTAAGTAATGTTTCTCATGAACTAATTTCCCTAATATCTCTTAAGAACTGTATGTATACTAGAATGCTTATCAAGGCAGACAGTTGACAGCATAGTACTTTTTCTTTCAGCTGCGTTTATGTGCCAGCTTCACATTACTGCACGTCTTGATTTCAGTGACCATTCCCATCGACTAACAAGCATGACTTAGAGTCACGCTTGTGTCAGAAAAGTAGAAAAATCCCCCTTGAGCCCACCTCTATCACCTCTTTTCTCTGTTCCCCTTCAAATCACAGTATGTCCAACAGTGGTTGATAATTACTGCCTTCATTTCCTCAGCTCCTGTTCTCTGGGTCAGCCCATGCCTGTCTCCCCATCACTCCACTGAAATAGCTCTGATCATTTTTTGACCTCTCAGCAGCATTCTCCAGTTGATCTCTACCTGCTTAGATAATGTTTTCTTCCCTTGACACCCATCTAACTGCACTCTCCTCCTGTTTTTCCCTTAGCCTCACTGTCTCAGTCTCCATTGCTGGCTCTCCATCTAACTCAAATTTTGTAGTAACTTCAGGAGTCAGTCTTAGCTGTATCTTCCAGGTGACACCACACAGCCCCGTGGTTTTAAATAGGCATTATGGCATAGTGATCCGAGGGCAAGGGCCCTCTCATCAGCCTGCCTAGGTCAGTCCTGGGACTCTACCACTTACTGGCTAGGCTTCTAAGGGCTAATTTAAACCCTTCTTTGCTTTGTTTCGTTATCTGTTAAACAGTAATAGTACCCATCTCACAGGGTTCTTCTGAGCATTAAATAAGATGGTTCACGTTGAACCACGCACTGCCTAGCGGTAGTTTTTCAGGTGCCAAGACTGTCTCAGAGGTAATGAGGCTCATTTATGAGCAGTGACTAATAAACTAGATTGCTACTCTAAGAACTTGTGGGGACTTCCAAGTCACTTACAAAAACTCTTAAGTGGAACAAATCTGTATTCTGGATTCTCTGTAGCTTGCCTGTTTCCAAAACATTATCTTTAGAGTTTCTCACGTTTTTCTTACCTTACTGTATACCACCTATATTAAGGAACAGTTCGTGGATTCTGTTCTTGGTATCACTGCTTATGGTGTTGGCTACTGGATGTGTCCCTTTTAGTTTGGAGTAATTTTTATTCACTGAGGTTGATACTCAGCAAATTAAAGTTTAGATGTTATATAAATTTTTTAAAAAACAGATAAATTAACATGATGAAAACGGTTGGGTTTATAAAATATTCTGAAACTCACACCTGCAGATGGCATTGCCTGTTTGGATATCAAGTCTACCGAACATAGTGAACCTATGAGTATTTTTCTCTCTAAATGACCAGGGGGATGATCTGTCCTGCACACACAGCATCTAGCCAGTCCTGGACACATACTAATTGACTTAACTTAAAATGTATTTAAACTTTTTAAATTTAAAAACTGTTTGCTCTATATGAACCTGCCTCTTTGGACTCTGTTGGTTTCCATTTATAAGTGAACTGCTCACTGAGAGGTTCTTTAGGGCTGTGATCAGAATGAGAATGAAGGCTGAAGCTGCCTTCAGCTACTGACCTGGGAGTATAGAATTTTGCCTGGTGAACTACATTAACTAGAAGGGAATATAGAAATAAAGAAGTATAAATTACAAGACTATCTCTTTTTATAGGGCTGTGAACAATTCTAATTATGGTTGGAGAGCCCTGAGACTGTTAGCACGGAGAAGCCCTCACTTCTTTCAGCCAACCAACCAGCAGTTTAAAAGTTTGCCAGAATATCTCGAAAACATGGTAATAAAGCTAGCCAAGGAATTACCAGTAAGTAACACATCAGTTTTTACATCCTTTAGTTCGCGTTACCTTCTTTTTTTAAACTGCTATTGCTGTTTGAGCTAAGAGCTGAATTTAGCCTTTATCATGTGGGGGAAAAAAAAAAATCCATAAACCCCCTTGTTTAGAATGAGAAAAAAATGCATTTGAGTATACATTTATAGGAAGTACATAAATAGATAAAGTAACTTTATATAAAAATTAACTTATTATACTTTAACTTATTTTTTCTGTGTGCCAATGCATTATATTTTATCAAAGGTAGGGCCCATGGGGTAGTGTGGTAGGCAGCTTGGCCTATCTTTCTGCTCTTTTCCAATACAATATGGTAATAACTATACTGTATGCATAAATCTGAATAAAATTACTCAAAAAAAGTGTTAAGGACATGGCTGCTCCCCCAGTCTTCCCTAGACCATTGTTACCATATGCTGAGTACTTGCAAGTCATCTTACCATACTTCTTACTGGCTCCCTTCTTCCCAGGTTGGAATAAGAGTCTTTCCAACCTTCAGTCTTCCCCGCCCACCCCTCCTTCTCCAGGTTAACACTGTCCCACTGCGATCCTTACCTGACATTCACATTTAACACTCTCAAGGGTAAAGTTCTGGGCCCCGTAATTGGAATCTCGTACCTAAATAGAAAGTATGCCCAGTTATCTGATTTTGGAAGTTGGCATTCTTTTAAAACATTCTTTTACTCATTTTAGCCTCCTTCTGAAGAAATAAAAACAGGTGAGGATGAAGATGAGGAAGATAATGATGCTTTACTGAAGGAAAATGAAAGTAAGAATTGAATTTTCTTGGCTATTTTACAAAATTGGAAAAGATTGGGGTTCTTTGTTGAGAGGTACGTTATTTGATCTACTTCTCAACTTCTACCATCTTTCTCAGCTGTTTCTTATAGTGAGGAATCTAAAACATTGCTTGATAATAACTTTTAAAATAGTACCTTTTATACAGTAAAATTTGGAAGTGTTGGGAAGAAAAGTACTTACATTTGAAGGCAACTCATACCTCTGTTAATTCTTGGGGTTTAGATCGAGGGCCACTGGTTTCAGAAGCCTTCCTAATTATAATAGAGGCAACAGCTTTAGCTTTGATTGAGTCCCTAATGATCATAAGAATGGTAATTCAACCCGTGGAGAGTACAAAAAGGAACTGTTTTACTTTTAAAATAAAGCTTATTAAAGGTGACTAATATCTCAGTGGCCCCATATTCCGTTTTATATTTTGAATCGTACACATCCTCGTACTTTGTTCATAATTTATGTTTCCTGTGTTTTCTAGGTCCTGATGTTCGGCGAGACAAACCTGTAACAGGGGACCAAATAGAGGTATTTGCCAACAAACTGGGTGAACAATGGAAGATTCTGGCCCCCTACTTGGAAATGAAAGACTCAGAAATTAGACAGATTGAGTGTGACAGTGAAGACATGAAGATGAGAGCTAAGCAGCTGCTAGTCGCCTGGCAGGATCAGGAGGGAGTGCACGCGACACCTGAGAACCTGATCAATGCACTCAACAAGTCTGGGTTAAGTGACCTTGCAGAAAGTCTAACTAATGACAATGAGACAAATAGTTAGCTTTTTTTTTTTATTATTAAAACTGTGATAAGCTTTTGTTACCAAGCAGCATTTGATAAGAGGTTCACTGGTTTTGGTAAACAATAAACATTTTTATAACAGTTGTACAGTTGGCTGGTGCTCCAAGAACAACAGAACGCATGGTGGCTCTTGATGACTGACCTCAGGGTCTGGGGGGACAAGGGGGTAGGTTGGGAAATGGCCAAAGTAAAGTGACCTCAAGGTCACATAATATTTTTGTTAATTAAACATTTATAAAGTCAGTAAGCAATATTTAGGGGCATGGTGTTTCCTAAGATACACTATGCCAAACTGGTTTCCTGCATTCCATTAGCAGTTACAGAATTTAACTTGCTATCCTGAACATCCCACAGTAATACTTTCTGAAACTATATGACTGCTCTAGTCTCATCTATGCTTTAAAGCAGAGGATCAGCAAACAATGGTCTGTTTGTTTGTCACCTCTTTTTATAAGTAAAATTTTAATGGTACACAGCCATGCTGATTCTTTTAAGTACTGTCTATGGCTCCTTTCATGCTACAACAGCAAAGTTACATAGTTGCAACAAAGACTTATGGTCTGCAAAGCTTAAAACATTTTTAAAATACCTGGCCCATGGCAGAAAATATTCTCCAACCCCCAACTTTAAAAGAAATGGGGTGAAGTCTAAAACGTAGTTCATTTAGCCTTAGAGAACTTATTTTAAGCTCTCAAGTCATTAAAATAGGGGTACATACCTCAGGGATTGTTGTGAAGTTCAAATGAGATGTATGTGAAAGCATCCTACAAACAGCAAAGCACTATGTAGTCATCATGGCTGGAGACAGTTTCCATTCCCACGTAAGTTACCCTTTAGGGCGCTACGGTCATTGTTTTGAATCTGGAAGGAGGGCTAAGTGCCTGTCACTAAAAATATTCTTGCTGGGGCTTCACCTCACTAGTCCAACAGTGATCCAGCACAGCTCTAATATCAAAAGGGCCTCAGTGCGAGGGGCACAGCACATAAGGCACGCTCAGGAATCAATCAAGACATTTTCTTGCTTATTCTCTCTTTTCAAAGATCTTATATGAAAGGCTGAATTCTAAAATAGCCTAAATAGTTTAAAACAACACTAGTATAAGTCCGATTTCTTATACTTTATAATGCTTTTCTGGATCAAATAAAATGAAGTGTTTTGTAATGACAGTTAAGGAATTATAATTTAAAATGCTAATTCCATACAAGGCTTATATACTTTGTTCTAACCCTACCTGATCTAGTAGCTACAGCATCCTCCAAATCGTAAAATCTGAATTCTAATTCCTAAATTGGTGTCCTCAAAATTGTTCAGAACAAAATTAGTGAATAAAAAAACTTCACAAATTTACAAACATCACACCAATATATAAAAGAATCATTACAATTCTTATGGTCTCATCCTCCCTATTCTATTCTATACCACCTCCAAGGCAAAAGGAGTACTGATTGCCAATTATTAAAGCTTAGCTGAAGAAGCTATTTACAAATAAATTTTCCTGAAATGCTTATTTTATCCCCTAGTGTTCTTAGATTATATTACATTGTTCAAACTTGAGAGGAAATGGCCATTATTCTCTAAGAATCTTATAGTTATCACTACTATGCTCTGCAGAGCATTAAAACAGCATAAGCAAATATGAGATTTCACGATAATCCCCAAAACTTTATTATAAATATCTAACTCAAAGGAAATCAGACAAGTCAGCTGATATTCTATCCTTTTGCAACCAAGCAAGGCTCCTAAAACAAAAATGAATTGACTAGAGTATTAAAATGGAAGAAACATACCATATATTGAGATATCTCATACTCTGGTATTTCTACCATCACTTTAAAAATCATTGGTACTAAATTTTGATAGACATTAAGAATTTGGGAGTTGACAGGGGAGTAGAAATAAACACCCAACTGAGCCAAGGAACAGATCTGATAACATGGTTGCATTCAGCATCCAAAGAACTCCATTACTTTTACAACTCTATTCCTTTTTAAACAGAATATTATGCTAGCAGGCAAAGACTATTTTTAAATGGATGCTTAAGAGCATAGTTAAACTAACCATCTGCAGAAACTAATAGTAGTAAACATATCTGAACTTCAGCCAAGCTCCAACACTCAACAGACAAAAGACTTGAGGTCAAACGCTGTTAGTCCCTCTTTGTTTTGTTTTTTTATTAAATATCCTAATTTTCTAAAAATAAGCAACCGGGGCTTGTCAACATTATTTTTAAGGTTGATTACTACAAAACCATTGCAAAGTTAAATGTACAAACCTAGTACATCAGAGACACAGTAATAAATGTATAATCAAATGTACTATTATTGATCACAATTTATTTTAAAGTCATGAGAAGCCAGCAACAGTCAGGCTGGACAAACACTTGATTGTACCCATGTTTCCATGGGATGGGGACAGCAGCACTGAGTTACACAATGAGATCAACACTTAACTTCCTTTCCACCGTCCTGGCAAAATTTTTGTTAGATAATGCAAAGGATGGGCAGCTACTGAATCACTGGTGGTTTGAACCATGCAAAAACAACAAATAATAGAGTAATAGGTGTGCAATAAACATCTGATTGCTGAATCTTGGGCTGAAAAAGACAGGAAGAAAAATTACCACAGAAGGTAATGGTTGAAAGGCATTTCAACTCATAATTTTTAAAAATTAATCCAAGAAATAAGCTTTTTAAAAACGTCTTCCTGTCACTTTTATATAGGGCAGCACAGTCCAAAGGCAATTTTCTCTTTTCTGTTATTTTTTAGGTCGATAACACAGAGTGGTCTGCTTCTGCCCTCTTTTGTTCCACATGAGGGGAAACATGTAAAACCACCTAAAAATCTTCCTTTAAAGCTCTGGGTTATAGAAATGATCAACAAACAACATTTATTTCACACCTAAGCATAAATAGCTAAAATGAAGATTACTGTTCACTTTCCTCTTCCATTATTTCAATTCTGCGAGGCCCATAGAGTAGAACATAAGCTATATGCCAGTCTCCACCACCAGAAAGCCTCAAGATATCCTCTGGTGTCACGATGCTGACCTTATCATCATCAAACTTAATCCATTCATCTAAAGTGCAAAAGAGAAGAATGAAATTAATCTCATATATGATTTTTTCAGAGTTCCATTGCAAAAGAGGTACTGAGTAATTTTATGTACAATAGTATTCCATCTGCCATACCAACAGTTCTCAAAGAGTGGTCCAGGGACTACTCAGGTTCAAGATCTTTTCAGGGGTTCCATGAAGGTTACAACCATTTTTATAACACTCCTAAAGCATTATTTCCCTTTTCCCCCTCATTCTGTGAAGTGTGCTTTGGAATTCTCCAGAGGTTACACAATGTGTGATAAAGCAGCAGACTGAAGGCAAAAACAGGAGAATCCAGCTGTCTCCTATTAAGCCTAACAAAACAGACTTAGAAAAATGTAAATCAATATCATTTTTTGCCTTTTTTTGTTTTGGAAAAGATTGTAATTTTTATTTTGAAAATGTTATTTATGTTAATATGTAATGACTTCATTACTGTCAGTTTTAAAAGAATTAACTTTTCAGTTTTAATTTCTATTATAGTAAATATTAAGAGATAATCCTCATAAACAGAAGCTCTCTGGGATCCTCAATAATTTAAGAATGCAAAAGGAGTTCTGAGATCAAAAAGTTTGAGAACAAATGTGCTAAAAATCTAAACAACTTATCAAAATAGTATGGAACAATTAAAAAAAAAAACAATCTTTACCTTGTTTCCTTTTCACCCATGATACATAATGACCTGAAGAGCTAGATCTTCCCTGATGTGTTAGCACTGCTTGTAAGTCATAGTATCCACAATTATTGGAGCCAATGTCTAAAGAAAGATGTAAACCCAGTAATATTAGAAATGAACAGATATGTGCTTTCTCAAGCTAAGTAACAAGCAAGAACAACTCAAGTTTAGCCTAGAGAAGTACTACTTTATTGTTAAAATCCACTAAGATACTACTGTCCAATTAAAGGTTCATGAAAGATGTTTTAAGCAGTATGCTACCATTCATAGAACATATATTCACTAAAAAGTGATTTTTTTACTATCTCATACTAGAGTAAATTATAAGAAACAACTTTTTTTTAAAGCACAGTACCTGAAAAAAACAGATATGTGGAAAGACAGTAATTTTACCTTAAAAAAAAGAACACTACACACAGTATAAAAGTCAACTGAAATGAAGATTTCACTTACCATCAGCAAAAGAAAAGGGTTCATACTTAACTTCTTTTGGGGGACTACTCTTTTTGTCACTCTGAGGGGAAAAAAATTTTAATTTTAAGTTTTCATGATATTGGAAATAAAATTTATATTCTCAATGAGTATCCATCTCCACAAATATTTACTGTCTATAATGCAAATCACCAAGGCAAGACAAAGAAAAAATATGATCTGCCTTACAAATTGCTCAAATGATACAGTTACAGTTAACATAAAGCTGTAAACCCAAAAGTCCTACTCTTTAACAACATACAGTCTCATATGTATAGTAGGAGATCCTGATTACAGAACCAACTTCAAACCACTAAACCTAGAGCACACCAGTGAATACAGAGTACAAGTAAACACTGCTCTAGGGTAAAAAAAGAAAACCCAATTCTGCAACTTTTCCAGAATACTATCAAACCATATAGGTGAAGATAAAAGAAAACCTGCCTCAAAAAAACAAGTCGAATTACTGCAATTAATATTATATCTACTAAGCCACGGCCACCTGCCACTTCAGCTCAAATGAACTAAAATATTTAATTCAGCAAATATTTACCTAAATTAAGAGGTATGATTTACAACTTTAAACAAGGATACTTCAGTGGGAACTCTCTTGCCTCAACCCATTTCAGTGTGTAATATAAAAACAACTAAGCAGGGGCTTCCCTGGTCACGCAGTGGTTAACAATCTGCCTGCCAATGCAGGGGACACAGGTTCGAGCCCTGGCCCAGGAAGATCCCACATGCCGCGGAGCAACTAAGCCCGTGAGCCACAACTACTGAGCCTTCACTCTAGGGTCTGCGATCCACAACTACTGAAGCCCACGTGCCTAGAGCCCGTGCTCCACAGCAAGAGAAGCCACCACAATGAGAAGCCCGCGCGCCGCAGAGAAGAGTAGCCCCTGCTCGCCACAACTAGAGAAAGCCCGCGTGCAGCAACAAAGACCCCAACACAGCCAAACATAAATAAAATTAAAAAAAAAAAACTTACTTAGGCATATGGACACAAAGTTCTTGAAGACTATAATGATAATGAAGACAATGCAAGCAGTTTAAAAGATAGCTAAAGTGACAAGAAGCCAAAGGATCTTACAACAAAGAAAGGCAATTAGGTCAACCATTCCTTTATATATTTTTAACACCTAGAGCAACCCAAAAAAGGCTATACAAAGAAACACATTAAAAAACATTACACATGAGTTTCCCTGGTGGTGCAGTGGTTGGGAATCCGCCTGCCAATGCAGGGGACATGGTTTTGAGCCCTGGTCCGTGAGGATCCCACATGATGTGGAGCAACTAAGCCCATGTGCCACAACTACTGAGCCTACGCTCTAGAGCCCGCGAGCCACAACTGCTGAGTCCGTGCACCACAACTACTGAAGCGCGAAAGCCGTAGAGCCCACGCTCCACGATGAGAGGCCACTGCAGTGAGAAGCCCGCGCACCATAGCAAGGAGTGGCCCCTGCTTGCCGCAACTAGGGGGAGCCTGTGTGCAGCAACAAAGACCCAATGCAGCCAAAAATAAAATAAATTTTTTAAAAACCAAATTTTTCAAAAAAAATTATACATAAACTAGAATTCTAAAAAATGTTCATGTAACCTACAAGAAGGGAAAACAGAAACAAAAATCAGAACAAACAGCAAAATATAAAATAGATTCAAACACTAACATATTAAGAATTACATGAAATATAAATGGTCTAAATGTACCAATAAAAAGACAGAGGTTAACACAGGATTAAAAAACATGACCCAACTATATGCTGTCTATAAAAAACTACCTTCAAATATAGCATGGGCAAATTTAAAGTAAAAGAATGGAAAAAGGTGTATCATGCAAACATTAACAAAAAGAAAGCAGCAGAGGCAATATTAATATCAGATAAAGTAGACTACAGAACAAAGAAAATGACCACAAACCGAGATGGACACTGCATAATAATCAAAGAATCACTCCACCAAGAAGACAGAGCAATCCTAAATGTGTATGCACCAAATAACAGTTACAAAACATGAAAAGCAAAAAGCTAACAGAACTGAATTAATGGAGAAACATACAAATCCACAATTTTAGTTGAAGATTTCACTACTCCTCTTTCAACAGCTGACAGAAAAACAGGAAGGTTACAGGAAAAAGCAACAACACCATCAACCAACTGGATCTAATCAACATCACATAATACTCCACTCAACAACCGTAAAATACACATTCTTTTCAAGTGCCCATGGAACATTTACCAAGATAGATCACATCCTGAGCCATAAAGCAAACCTCAACAAATTTAAAGGAATTTAAATCACATGAGGGTGTTTTCTCACCACAATCGACTCAAACTAGAATCAGTAACAAAAAGATAACAGGAAATTTTCCAAACACTTGTATATTAAACAAGACATTTCTAAATGATCCAAGGTCAAAGAGAAGTCTCAAATTTTTTAAAAATACAAGAAACATAATGAAAATGGAAATGCAATACAACAATTTGTAGGACACAATCTGAAAGCACTGCTAAGAGGAAATTTACAACACTAAATGCACACATCAGAAAACAGGAAGTCTGAAATAAAAGATCTAAGTTCCCACACCATAAGGACCTAGAAAAAGAGGAGGAAAATAAACCCAAAGCAAGCAGAAAACAAGAAATAATAAGAGTAAAAATCAATAAAACGAGATGCAGAAAAATAGAGAAAAATCAATGAAACGAAATGCTAGTTCTCTGAAAAGAGCAATAAAATTGACAATCCTCTAGCAAGACTGACAAAGAGAAAAAAAATAGACACAAATTTACAATATCAGGAATGAAACAGGGGACAGATATCGCTACACACCGTGCTAACATCAGAATAATCATCATCCTAGGAACAACTCTGCACACATAAAATTGACAAGCTAGATGAAATGGATCAATTCCACGAAACGACAAACTACCAAAACATACCCAATATGAAATAAATTTCAATAGCCCATAACTATAAAGTTGAATTTTTAATTTAAAGACTCCTGAAAAAGGGCTTCCCTTGGTGGCGCAGTGGTTGAGAGTCCGCCTGCCGATGCAGGGGACACGGGTTTGTGCCCCAGCCTGGGAAGATCCCACATGCCACGGAGCAGCTAGGCCCATGAGCCATGGCCGCTGAGCCTGCGCATCCGGAGCCTGTGCTCTGCAATGGGAGAGGCCACAACAGTGAGAGACCCGCGTACCACAAAAAAAAAAAAAAAAAAAACAACTCCTGAAAAAGAACTCTGCAGGCCAAGACTGTCTGACCAAGACAATTCTACCAAACGTTTAAAAGAGAACTAACACCAATTCTACACAATCTCTTTCAAAAAAAATAAGAGAAAAAACAGCTAATAAACCAATTCAGGAGAGTAGAGGATGTAAGATCAATATACAAAAATCAACTGCAATGAATGCAAAAATGAAATTTTTAAAAACTATGCCGTTTACAAAAACATCGAAAAGAATAAAATAGTTACAAATAAATTTAACCAAAGTACAAGAAGTGGACTTTCCTGGTGGCTCAGTGGTTAACAATCTGCCTGCCAATGCAGGGGACACGGATTCGAGCCCTAGTGTGGGAGGATCTCACATGCCGTGGAGCAACTAGGCCCGTGCGCCACAACTACTGAGCCTGCACTCCGGAGCCCGCGAGCCACAACTACTGAAGCCCGCACGCCGCAACTACTGAGCCTGTGAGCCACAACTGCTGAAGCCTGCACGCCTAGAGCCCATGCTCCGCAACAAGAAAAGTCACCACAACGAGAAGCCCGCACGCACACCACACAAAGAAGAGCCCCCAGTCACCGCGCGCGACCAGAGAAAGCCTGCACCAGCAACAAAGACCCAACACAGCCAAAAATTAATTAATTTTTTTTTTTTTAAAAAACAACGGGGTAGGGGGAAAGGAGAGTGGATTTGGCTACAAAGGGACAGCATGAGGGATCGTTGTGGTAGAGGAAATGTACTGCATCTAGACTACATCAAAGTCAATATCCTGGTTGTGATATTGTATTACAGCTTTGCAAGATGTTACCACTAGGAGAAACTGGGTAAAAGGTACTCTATTATTTCTTATAACTTCATGTGATTCTACAATTATCTCAAAATAAAGTTTAATTTTTTTAAAATTGCTTTTAACACACACACACACAGTAACCTGCAGAAGAATTTAATTTTAAAATTTGGTATATAATATCACACTGGAAATATTCCTATTTACCAGGAAATATCTTCTTCCTTTTGAAGAAAATCCAACATATAATTCAGCTGTCCCTTCTCTGAATTTAAAATATACAATTTATTAAATATATAAAGTTGCTAAGGTTATAATTTTAACAGTTATAGGTGCTTGTTAAAAGATATGACTTAAGTTGTCACAGTGGGCATAATGAAGCAATATTCGATAACACTAACTCCATTTTAAAAAATGGAGATGCCTTACAAGGAAAATAATAAAATACTCTGAATTTTACAAGGCAAGATTTTACGTGAAGTGCTTTGAGGAAATAAATATTGATATAAAAGGAATATAAGCTGAAGATTTTTATGGGAAAAGAAAATATTAAGTTTATTCTACCATGAAGGACCCATTTAGCATAGCTAGAGTTCTTTTTCTTATGCTAAAACACACCTAAAACTTTAAGCGCTTGCACCAATATCTGCAAGATTTGTATATATGCTAAACACAGGTTCATCCATTTTTACTAACAGGTTAACAATATAAAATGAATACTGGACACGGATTAAAGATAAACATATTAAGATTAGAAAATGACCAATAAGAACCTACTGTCTTTGGCTGATGATTTACTTTTTTATCTTCCAGATCCTTGAATTTTGATCGAAAAGAAATCATTTTCTCTTGAAGTTCCGGTGTACACAGTTCGTACACATCCAACATAAGAGGAAATTTAACATCCTATATACAAACCAAAAGAAAAAGGGTAAACAGACTTATAAAGGTAGTTATTTAAAATATTTATCACACTTTTTTAAGTACTGCTTTCATATTCAAATAAAGTTGAAAATAAGAACTGTAAAAATCACGTGGAAATCTAAGCATTTGAAAATATGTTTATTTTCAATCTTGTCCTAACTTTTTTTTTTTTTTTTTTTGCGGTACGCAGGCCTCTCACTGTTGTGGCCTCTCCCATTGCGGAGCACAGGCTCCGGACGCGCAGGCTCAGCGGCCATGGCTCACGGGCCTAGCCGCTCTGTGGTATGCGGGATCCTCCCGGACCAGGGCACGAACCCGTGTCCCCTGCACCAGCAGGCGGACTCTCAACCAGTGCGCTACCAGGGAAGCCCGTGGTCCTAACTTTAAGATAAAAAAATTTTTAACTTTTCCATTAAACATTTTAACCCATGAAACTGGCCGCAGAGGAGTTACCAAAAATTTAAACAACAGGGACTTCCCTGGTGGCCCAGTGGTTAAGAATCCACCTCCCAATACAGGGGACATGGGTTCAATCCCTGGTCAGGGAACTAAGATCCCATATACCACGGAGCAACTAAGCCTGCGTGCTCTAGAGCCCACGCACAACTAGATAGCCCATGTGCCGCAACTACTGAGCCCGTGTGCTCTGGAGCCCCACACACCACAACTAGAGAGCCCACATGCTGCAATTACTGAGTCTGTGCGCTCTGCAGCCCGTGCGCCACAACTAGAGAGCCCGAGTGCTGCAACTACTGAGCCCACATGCTGAAGGGCCCGCGTGCCACTAGAGAGAAGCCCGCATGCTGCAAAGAGCCCACGCGCCACAATGAAAGATCCCGCATGCTGCAATGAAGATCCCGTGTGCTGCAACTAAGACCCAATGCAGCCAAATAAGTTTTTTTTTAATTTAAACAATTAAAGAAGCATTTCAGAAATACTAGACTAGCAGATATTTCAACTACATTTAACCTGTTCCTATGACCCTAAGTATATCTGAAAATGTATTATAAATTTCAGCTCAAGAGGCTAAAATTACATATACCTCTCCCAAGGATCAGACTCTATGGATGCACAGCAGAGCTACAGTTCAACAAAACAGATAAATCATAAGGTTAGCTCTGACGTCAAACGATTACAATTTAAGTATTCCTTGGGCACCAGTAATTTAACACTCTCCTTTCACCTGGAAGAAAGGAACCGCCTAGAATACAGTGTGTTATATTGCCCCTTACCCCACTCCCGTCCCCAAACCTACTGGACCAGTATCTCTGGAACTGAGGATCTGGTCTAGGGCAGTATTTCTGGGGAATGGATGGCATCCATCAGAATTACCTGGGAATCTTTTGAAAAATGTAAGACCTACTAAGGCCCCACTTAATCAGATGCTTGGTGGCAGTTGAGGGGCAGGCGTGTGTATGATTCAAAATAAAAAGGACAATAGATAATTCCAATATATATTCTTGATTAAGAACCACTTGTCTAATGTTAGTAACTTCCCTATTTATAGTATTTTAAAGTGAGTTTACCCCTAAAAGAATAAAGAAACCTATTGTAAGTTATGAATTACCTTCAAAGAATTACAATAATTCATTATAGTAAAGTTCATTACTAACCTTAAGAACTTTGGCATTCACAGATTCCTTCTCTTTATAAAAAAATCGAACCATCTGAATAGTCAAGTAAGCAGGCAACCGGCTGATCTTGGACTGAGGAGAAAAAGTGGAAAGAAATTCTGTAACATACAAATACCACGCAAATTTTTAATTCCTCAGTTTGGTAAAAACAAAGACTGGGTAACATTAATTAGCTGGAAACCCTTCTAGTAAATGGAACTGGATTCCAAAACTTACAGATTTGATGTACAAAGCATTTCTTTGCAATGTTGGAGACTGTTTGGTGATTTCTTCCTGAAGTCGCTAAAAAAGAACATAACAGAAGTCCAAACATTAAAGAATTTTCTTCTGCAATACAGTTATATCTTTAATTCTTTTAAAAATTATCAGCACTACTAATTAATAGACAACACACAGGACGTCAACGGATTTATACCCCTGAGAAATAATTTGAATGAAGACAATGTGGGAAGGCTTTTAGATATGGTTCAGTTCTTTTTTTTTTTTTTTTTTTTTAAATTAATTAAGTTATTTATTTTTGTCTGTGTTGGGTCTTTGTTTCTGTGAGAGGGCTTTCTCTAGTTGTGGAGAGCAGAGGCCACTCTTCATCGCGGTGCGCGGGCCTCTCACTGTCGTGGCCTCTCTTGTAGAGCACAAGCTCCAGACGCGCAGGCTCAGTAGTTGTGGCTCACGGGCCTAGTTGCTCCGCGGCATGTGGGATCTTCCCAGACCAGGGCTCGAACCCGTGTCCCCTGCATTGGCAGGCAGATTCTCAACCACTGCGCCACCAGGGAAGCCCCATGGTTCAGTTCTTAAAAGGCATCAATTTTTACTGGCATGAACTCCTCAGAATGTAAATAATATTTGAAGTCTTTTAATTATGACCCAAATGCTCAGATTCTGAGAGTTTATACTGTATTTTATACAACCTAAGGAAGCCTTTCATGGTATTCCTCTACTTATGGATCAACAGAATATTCATATTAGAAGAAAATTAAGAGAATGCAGATAACCCTTGTTCTTTACGCTTTATTTAGCAAAGCCTTCCAGAACAAATCAGTTATTGCTAAATCTGAGAAAAGTCGTAACACAGAAAACCTCTGTTAATCTAATAAATGTGGGAAAGCCTTTAGCCATTATATCTTATAACCATCATGTCTGCCATTCCACTCCTTACAGCCTGTGTGACACTGAGCAAGACAGTTATCCCTCTGGGCATCATCTGTAAATGGTGCATGGTCTGTAAATGGTGCTAACAGCATTTAACGTGACAGTGCTATTGTTAGAATTACATGAGTTTGTACATGGAGAAAACTTGGAGAACTATTTGGTATATATTCTATGTTCAACAAGCATGTTATACTTGTATAAAAATTGTTTCAGGTTTGATTTTTTTAAATTACTAATTACAAAAGAAAGCACCATGGAGTAGCTTTTTAACATTTAACCAAGTTTATCTGGCAACAAAGAGGTAAAGAAATGTGGAGCAAAATTACTCAAAAATAAAACGAATGATGATAAGAAATCTAAAAAATTACCAAGACAACAAATACAACATCTCATTAATACATGTTGTTAAAGAAAGAATACATGGTACAATGTTACTCATCAGGTAAGCTACATATCATTATCATCAATTCATGATCATCTAGAAGTTCCAGGCATCCTGGAATTTTATAAAATTACGAAGAATACACCCTGGAGAGTCCCTGCCGAAACATTCTATACCACACTCTCCAATTAACATTTACAGCACGTTTTGATGCCCCAAAACTTGCATCATAATTTTTTATAGGACTTAGGGCGGTAAGCTAGTATCTGTATGCTTTTATTATTACTTTTTTTTTAACATCTTTATTGCAGTATACAATGGTGTGTTAGTTTCTGCTTATAATAAAGTGAATCAGCTATACATATACATATATCTCCATATCTCCTCCCTCTTGCATCTCCCTCCCATCCTCCCTATCCCACCCCTCTAGGTGGTCACAAAGCACCGAGCTTAACTCCCTGTGCCGTGTGACTGCTTCCCACTAGCTATCTATTTTACATTTGGTAGTGTATATGTCCATGCCACTCTCTCACTTCTTCCCAGCTTACCCTTCCCCTTCACCTTGTCCTCAAGTCCATTCTCTACGTCTGCATCTTCATTCCTGTCCTGCCCCTAGGTTCTTCAGAACCATTTTTTTTTCCTTAGATTCCATATATATGTGTTAGCATATGGTATTTGTTTTTCTCTTTCTGACTTACTTCACTCTGTATGACAGATTCTAGGTCCATCCACCTCACTACAAACAACTCAATTTCGTTTCTTTTTATGTCTGAGTAATATTCCATTGTATGTATGTGCCACATCTTCTTTATCCAGTCATCTGTCGATGGACACTTAGGTTGCTTCCATGTCCTGGCTATTGTAAATAGAGCTGCAATGAACATTGTGGTACATGACCCTTTTTGAATTATGGTTTTCTCAGGGTATATGCCCAGTAGTGAGACTGCTGGGTGGTATGGTAACTCTGTTTTTAGTTTTTTAAGGAACCTCCATATGGTTCTCCATAGTGGCTGTATCAATTTACATTCCCACCAACAGTGCAAGAGGGCTCCCTTTTCTCCACACCCTCTCCAGCATTTATTGTTTGTACGTTTTTTGATGATGGGCATTCTGACTTATAATGAGGTGATACCTCATTGTAGTTGTGATTTACATTTCTCTAATGATTAGTGATGTTGAGCATCCTTTCATGTGTTTGTTGGCAGTCTGTATATCTTCTTTGGAGAAATGTTTATTTAGGTCTTCTGCCCATTTTTGGATTGGGTTGTTTGTTTTTTTGTTATTGAGCTGCATGAGCTACTTGTCAATTTTGGAGATTAATCCTTTGTCAGTTGCTTCATTTGCAAATATTTTCTCCCATTCTGAGCGTTGTCTTTTCATCTTGTTTATGTTTCCTTTTGCTGTGCAGAAGCTTTTAAGTTTCATTAGTTCCCATTTGTTTTTGTTTTTATTCCCATTTCTCTAGGAGGTGGGTCAAAAAGGATCTTGCTGTGATTTATGTCAAAGAGTGTTCTGCCTATATTTTCATCTAAGAGTTTTATAGTGTCTAGCCTTACATTTAGGTTTTTAATCTATTTTGAGTTTATTGTTGTGTATGGTGTTAGGGAGTGTTCTAATTTCATTCTTTTACATGTAGCTGTCCAGTTTTCCCAGCACCACTTATTGAAGAGGCTGTCTTTTCTCCATTGTATATTCTTGTCTCTTATCAAAGATAAGGTGACCATATGTGTGTGGGTTTATCTCTGGGCTTTCTATCCTGTTCCATTGATCTATCTTTCTGTTTTTGTGCCAGTACCAAACTGTCTTGATTACTGTAGCTTTGTAGTATAGTCTGAAGTCCAGGAGCCTGATTCCTCCAGCTCCGTTTTTCTTTCTCAAGATTGCTTTGGCTATTTGGCATCTTTTGTGTTTCCATACAAATTGTGAAACTTTTTGTTCTAGTTCTGTGAAAAATGCCATTGGCAGTTTGATAGGGATTGCACTGAATCTGTAGATTGCTTTGGGTAGTACAATCATTTTCACAATGTTGATTCTTCCAATCCAAGAACATGGTATATCTCTCCATCTGTTAGTATCATCTTTAATTTCTTTCATCAGTGTCTTATAGTTTTCTGTGTACAGGTCTTTTGTCTCCTTAGGTAGGTTTATTCCTAGGTATTTTATTCTTTTTGTTGCAATGGTAAATGGGAGTGTTCCCTTAATTTCTCTTTCAGATTTTTCATCATGTGTATAGGAATGCAAGAGATTTCTGTGCACTAATCTTGTATCCTACTACTTTTACCAAATTCATTGATTAGTTCTAGCAGTTTTCTGGTAGCATCTTTAGGATTCTCTATGTATAGTATCATGTCTTCTGCAAATAGTGGCAGCTTTACTTCTTCTTTTCCGATTTGGATTCCTCTTATTTCTTTTTCTTCTCTGATTGCTGTGGCTAAAACTCCCAAAACTATGTTGAATAACAGTGGTGAGAGTGGACAACCTTGTCTTGTTCCTGATCTTAGAGGAAATGGTTTCAGTTTTTCACCATTGAGAACGATGTTGGCTGTGGGTTTGTCATATATGATCTTTATTATGTTGAGGTAAGTTCCCTCTATGCCTACTTTCTGAAGGGTTTATATCATAAATGGGTACTGAATTTTGGGGAAAGCTTTTTCTGCATCTAGAGAGATGATCATATGGTTTTTCTCCTTCAATTTGTTAATATGGTTTATCATATTGATTTGCATATATTTACGTATGCTTTTCAAGTGAACTTCTCTTAAAAGCCATTATGCCTCACCACACCTCTTCCCTCAGTTATCACAGGGCAAAGAATAGCATTATTTATCTATCTGTTTCTTATAGAAACATTTACCAATACTTTCCCTAACCAATCTTACCCCAAACTGTAAATGAGAGCTCCCTGACAACAAATAATCTTGTTTTCAATGTAATCCCTGCCCCAATTCACTGCCCATCATTCAAGAGATGTACATATTCCCCCAAACCATATCAAATAAATGTTAGGCAAGCAAAATTGTTCTTTTTTATCAATCTGCTCATTAGGGTGGATTCTTTAGTATGGCACTGGGGAAACAGTACTAACTGAATAATAAGACAAGCAAGTTTTATTTCTGGCTCTGCCACAAACCAATTAAGTCACTTAAATTCTAGGGCCTCAACTTGAATACTAGTGCAATGGCAGAATGACTACATGCCCGTATTTGCACAGTACAACCCCAGTTTTTACCTCACAATTATTAATATATCCTCATTATAATACCCTCAGAGGCCTCCTTCGAGCCTCTGGCCACAACATTTTTGTCAACCAATCAATACACAACCTTGTTTTATGTGTGTTTCTGCTATTTAATGACACCTTAACATACACTGAACTCACAGTCAAGTAAACTATAACTCATCCCTGAATGAAGCTTATCTAACAAAGGTTATTTTCTCCTTAAGGCACATCACAGCCTTCTTGCACTTAGAACACCAGACAGCACTTCAGCATTATGCCTGAAGGCCATTATAAACAGCAAGATCACCAACAAAAAGCACAAAAATGCAAGAAATGTGGCATTAAAATTACTGCAAAAAGGGTACTTGTTTATAGTATGAGCACTGAAACAAGAAGGCAGAGCGGGCTTCCCTGGTGGCACAGTGGTTGAGAGTCCGCCTGCCGATGCAGGGGACACAGGTTCGTGTCCCGGTCCGGGAAGATCTCACATGCCGCGGAGTGGCTGGGCCCGTGAGCCATGGCCACTGAGCCTGCGCGTCCAGAGCCTGTGCTCCGCAATGGGAGATGCCACAACAGTGACAGGCCCGCGTAGCGCAAAAAAAAAAAAGGCAGAGCATCACCTTTGGGGACCTCAGGTGAAACAGTGTGAGTCAGGCAACTCAAAATTTTTGTCACCCTGTGCATATCTACAAATGACCATGAAAGCACCATGAGTACTGATGTTGGGGTTACAAATACATTTTAGCAAGTAGGTGTATTTGCAAATTCAGAATCTACGAACAATGGGGAGGAACTGCAATTGTCCTTACCAACTTAAGTCCTGTAAAAAGATACTTGACTTCTTGATTGATAAAACAGCTAAGCTGAAGCTGACTTTCCTTTCCTTTACTGACTTCTTCTTCTTCAGATTCTGTACATTTCATGCTTTGAAAAATAAGATAAGGAATTTTCCAATAGGCATTCAATTTGTTATATAATCTTGAATAAGTTATCCTAATGCTATTAAAATTAATAGCATCATTCACTGGTATTTAAAACATTTCAGTCTTCCAATAGAGATTCATTTTAATATACTTAAAAATGCTCATTCACTTACCAACAATACGGATTAATGAATGTGTGTAAAAGGATAAACTCTCAACAAATTTAAGTTGGTATTTATAGTCTTAAAATGGTCTTAATAACCCAACGATAGATAAACAAATCTTTTTCTAAGTTTCCACCCATGATGTAGAAAATAGTATTCTCCTAAATTCATGTTTTATTAATTATATCAATCTCATGTATATAATTTAGCTGATTTATCCCATTTCATAATTAAAAATTAATTCTCTATGAGGTGAATTAATGAGGTATTCTGCTAAAGGTGTTCTTAGGAAAAAATATGAATGTCCTTAAAGAGTACATTTATCTAAACTTCAAGAGCACTCCAAAGGGTGTATTTTTCCAAATTCCTAATTTCCATATTTTTTAAGCATAAAAACCTCTGAAGAATTTTCCTTCATATCCCACCCACCACTCCAGCAGGCAACAACGCTCTTTATACCAATTCACTTCTATGTTACGATTACAGTCATACTAATCTTGGCTCATAAGGATACGTAGTTTCAAATTCAACTCCGAAGAACTGATCAATTAAACTTTTCTTTTTAGAAGGTGTCACTGCTGGTACAGATGAAGAATCTGTCTGCAAAAGTTAAGATGAAATAAAAATTCCAACTTTACTTCATATGGATATTAATGTACATTGGCTCCCACACAATCCAGTTTAGTAACACACATTTAGACTTTTTAAAATGTAATCCCTTTCTGTAAAATTCTTCTACTGATCAAAAAATATTACCAAAAAATTACAGATGCTCAATAATCTCAATTGATTAAATTTAGCAAATAATTCATTGAATTCAAGCATCAAATGCAAGCTGTCAAGTTCCAACTACAGATTCAGCATCTAAAGTATTCAAGTACATGTCTACCTATTAAGATGAACTGACTTTAGGGTGGGGGTGGGATAGAGAATCAAAGTCTATATTCACAAATGTATTTCAATTACCTCTTTAACAGTATCATCCTCTATAGCTTCCAATTTCTGTTGCAATACTCGCATCATTTGTATCCAACATTCATTAGCATCCTGTAATTTAAAAAGTGACACAGTAAGTAATCCTGGCTATTACAGTGTTTGATCTATAAAATGCTTCCAAAGTAATTACTGTTTCCTTAGAGAAGGGGAAGGAAGTTTTTTTCTTAAAAAATATTAAGCCAAATTAAATATTATATGATCTTCAAAACAATGAAGAATTCCAGAATAGTTTATTCATTCATTCAAGAGATGTTTCGTGAATTCATCATTATGCTAAACACTATTCTAGACACTAGGAATACACAACAGTCAACAAAACAGAAAAAGTTCTAATGGGGAACATAAACAAAATATAACAAATTCAAGTGAAGAGAGGGTTATGAAGGAAAAAAAAGCAATATGGGAGCAGAAAGTGATTAGGGGATTGTCAACAAACACATGAAGGATACTCAACATCACTAATCATTAGAGAAATGAAAATCAAATCTACAATGAGGGGCTTCCATGGTGGCGCAGTGGTTGAGAGTCCGCCTGCCGATGCAGGGGACACAGGTTCGTGCCCCGGTCCGGGAAGATCCCACATGCCGCAGAGCGGCTGGGCCCGTGAGCCATGGTCGCTGAGCCTGCACATCTGGAGCATGTGCTCCATAACGGGAGAGGCCACAACAGTGAGAGGCCTGCGTACCGCAAAAAAAAAAAAAAAAAAAAACTACAATGAGGTATCACCTCACACTGGTCAGAATGGCCATCGTCGAAAAATCTACAAACAATAAATGCTGGAGAGAGTGTGGAGAAAAGGGAAACCTCTTGCACTGTTGGTGGGAATGTAAATTGACACAGCCACTATGGAGAACAGTATGGAGGTTCCTTAAAAAACTACAAATAGAACTACCATACGACCCAGCAATCTCACTACTGGGCATATACCCTGAGAAAACCATAATTCAAAAAGAGACATGTACCACAGTGTTCACTGCAGCTCTATTTACAATAGCCAGGACATGGAAGCAACCTAAGTGTCCATCGACAGATGAATGGATAAAGAAGATGTGGCACATATATACAATGGAATATTACTCAGCCATAAAAAGAAACGAAATTGAGTTATTTGTAGTGAGGTGGATGGACGTAGAATCTATCATACAGAGTGAAGTAAGTCAGAAAGAGAAAAACAAATACCATATGCTAACACATATACATGGAATCTTAAAAAAAAAAAAAAAAAAGGTTCTGAAGAACCTAGGGGCAGGACATGAACAAAGATGCAGATGTAGAGAATGGACTTGAGGACAAGGGGAGGGGGATGGGTAAGCTGGGACGAAGTGAGACAGTGGCATGGACATATATACACTACTAAATGTTAAACAGATAGCTAGTGGGAAGCAGCTGCATAGCACACGGAGATGAGCTAGGTGCTTTGTGACCACCTAGAGGGGTGGGATAGGGAGGATGGGAGGGAGATGCAAGAGGGAGGAGATATGGGAATATATGTATATGTATAGCTGATTCACGTTGTTATAAAGCAGAAACTAACACACCATTGTAAAGCAATTATACTCCAATAAAGATGTTAAAAAAAAAAAGAAAGTGATTAGGGGAAGGGAAGTGTGCTGTTTCAATAGGACTGTCAAGGAAAGCCTCTAATGCCTTGACATTTGAGCCATGATACCTGAATGAGGTGAGGAAGCAAGCCATGCACCTGGGAGCCAAAGGAACAAGAGCAAAGGCCCTACCGAAAGAGGATACTTGGGGGGTTTTTTAAAAATAGCAAGGAAGTCAGTGTATCTGGAGAGAATTGAGCAAGGGGAAGAGTGGCACATGATAAGCTCAGAGAGGTAGCCAGGAGCTAGACTGTTTAGGACTGAGACAGAAAGTCACTAGGAGGTACTGAACAAGGAAACCAGCATAATCTTATTTACATTTTTAAAAGGACTCTGGGGCTGTATAGAGAAACACCACAAAAGGCAGAAGCAAGATGATCAGTTAACAGACTACTGCACCTCTCCAGGCAAGAGATAATGGTGGTGTGAACTACAGAGGACTGATTATTTGTATTTCCAAATATAATCCAGTAAGTGTAGGACGCCTAAATTTTACATTTACAAAATAAAAACCACAGAACCTTGCCCTGATTACCTGTTGAAGATATTGTCCTTGTTCACCCTTCTCTGCAAACTGTGGAAAAGCCATGTGCAAAAACTGCAGTAGAATAATAGGTGGAATACTAGAAGAAGTTTTATCCATGGAATCAAACAAATCTCTAAGGGCTTAAAAACAAAGCAAATACTTCCTTAGTAAAATAGTAACATATTTAATACATGCTACTGTAAATTAATTCTCAATTAATACCAAGAAATGCCTATTATTTTTAAGTATATGTATTCCTTTTGCAATTGTTGGATCCCTAATAAGAAAATAATTTGTTTTTAAATCTTAACTCACCAGAAGACTTTACAATACAATCACTAGATATAAACAATGTCTCTCTCTCCTTGACAGCCTTTGTCTTCCCTAATAAAGCAAGGTATATTCATTTAATACAGACAACACATAACTTCTGTCTAGGAATCACAGAGGCATGATGTTACAGTTCCGCCATTATCAGGACGTCAGGTAACCACTCCCAGCCCTCCTCCCTTTAAGCCCATACTTGGTTCCCGTGTACTGAACTCCTGAGTATTGAAATCTGGAGTATGTTTAAATGAAGTATGTTATCCTCTCTCAACATGACCATAAATCCCATGATGGTCATAAACTCAACCCTGCTCTTGAGTTCAGAATACTTTTTTCTCTGTTGACTCCCTAGCTATCACACCTTGCCCTTACTTCATGTATAGCAAAACTCTAATCTAGCTTATCTTGCCTTGTTTTGTTAACTAAAATGTGAAATGTTATCATTAGTATACAGACTATTTAGCATAGCAAATACTAAAATATAACATCTCAGCACAAAGTAAGTACTCAATGAAATGTTCCTGAATAAAACTACTAAACACAATGTTTAAAAAATATTTTAGGAGGTAGAGCTGAAATTATGCATCCCTACTAAGCTAATAATTTTTAAAATAAAAAAAGCCTAAATTGTAATAACACTTTAAAGGATACACTTCTCAAAAAAAAAAAAAAAAGAAAAACAAGAAAAAAACCCAGATGATTTAATATATACCATGAACAGAGCATCTCAAATACTTCATTAGTTTGAAAGAAAAAGGTCAAAAGACACACTATACATTAAGAGACTAATGAGACATAACAACATAACTAAGTGCAATGTGTGATCCTAAATTGGCTCCTGAAGCAAAAAAGAAAAACAACTTTATAATGGGCAATACAGGGTTAATTGGCAAAATTTAATCAAGTCAGTATTACGAGTTAACATCAGTGTTAAACTCCCAGACTTTGAAAAATAACCATCTTGTGGCTATGAATGTCCTTATTCTCAGGAAATACACACTGAGGTATTCAGGAACAAAAAACAGGATGTCTGCAACTTATTCTCAAATGGTTCAGATAAAAAGAACATGCATTACACAGAATGATGAACCAGATGTGACAAAAAGTTAGTAACTGGTGAATTCTTGCAACTTTTCTGTGAATTGAAATTTATTTCAAAATAAAAACTTAAAAAATCAAGAAGCAAAAAGTAAAGAACGGTATTTTTCATCCCATAAATACTGCAAACCTCCTGTAAGACTCTGGAGAAGCTGTTGAAATTCTGAGCAACTCTTAGATACGTAAGTTACAAGATGAACTAGATATATGATCACATTTTCCCAGTAAAAACTTCATTTCAGGGGGCTTCCCTGGTGGCGCAGTGGTTGAGAATCTGCCTGCTAATGCAGGGGACATGGGTTCGAGCCCTGGTCTGGGAGGATCCCACATGCCGCAGGGCAACTAGGTCGGTGAGCCACAACTACTGAGCCTGCGTGTCGGGAGCCTGTGCTCCGCAACAAGAGAGGCTGCGAGAGTGAGAGGCCCGCGCACCGCGATGAAGAGTGGCCCCCACTTGCCACAACTAGAGAAAGCCCTCGCACAGAAACGAAGACCCAACACAGCAAAATTAAATAAATAAATTAATAAACTCCTACCCCCAACATCTTCAAAAAAGAAAACAAAACATTTCAACAAATGAATCTACTTTCAGGGAAAAAGGTTAGAGGAAAATCTCACTAATTCCAAATGATGCAAAGAAACCTACTGTTTATAGTATTACAAATTAATGATTGACCACAATGAGATACCATTTCACACCCCTAGAATGGCGATAATCAAAGACATTCAATACCTAGTGTCAGTGAGGATACAAAGAAATCAGAATCCTCATACATGCTGGGAGGAATATAAGATGATGCAGCTGCTTTGGAAAACAGTCTGGCAGTTCCTCACATAGTTACCATGTGACCCAACAATTCCTCTCCTAGACATATACCCAAGAGAAATGAAAACATATGTCCACACAGACTTGTACACAAATGTTTAGCAATATTTATATTGGTCAAAAAGTGGAAACTACCCAAATGTCTTATCAATGATGAAAGGATAAATGAAATGTGATATATCCAATACAATGGAATCTTACTCAGCAATAAAAAGGAATGAAGTACTGATACATGTTTACGATGTGGCTGAACCTCAAAAACATTCTAAGTGAAAGAAGCCATCAAAACAGACCATGTATTGTACAATTCCATTTATATCAACATTCTAGAATTGGCAAATCCGCAGACTGACAGTAGATTACTGGTTGCACAGGGCTGGTAGTAGTGGCAGGAAACAGGGTGACTGCTGTTACAGGATTTATTTTCTAGTGATGAAAATATTCTAAATTTGATTGTGGTGATGACTGCATAACTCTATGAGTAAACTAAAAAACAGTGAATTGTATAATTTAAATGGGTGAATAGTACGGTATGTGAATTATCTCTCAATAAAGCCATTACAGGGCTTCCCTGGTGGCACAGTGGCTGGAGTCTGCCTGCCGATGCAGGGGACACGGGTTCATGCCCCGGTCTGGGAAGATCCCACATGCCGTGGAGCGGCTGGGCCTGTGAGCCATGGCCGCTGAGCCTGCGCGTCCAGAGCCTGTGCTCTGCAGCGGGAGAGGCCACAACAGTGAGAGGCCCGCGTACCGCCAAAAAAAAAAAAAAAAGTCCCAAGTTGTTTCATGTAAGTGTAAGTACTCTAATTTTAATGAGGTGATGTTTTAAAAATACATTTTAAAAACAGAAAGATACTAAAAAAACTGTGAGTGAAAAATGACGTTTATTGAATACCATACTCCCTCTTGAAAAGTAGTATATTTAAGATACTGACCTGCAGTAATATACTGTGCTGAAGCCATTTCCCCTGAAGCTCTCAAGGCACCTGCATACCTAGGAACATTAAGACAGAATTAAATATTCACTTTATTCTGAAACTCAAATGGGAAGAAATTAGTTCAAAGGACTTATTATGAAACCCTCAACTACAAGTTTCTCTGAGTTGTTCCCACCATTTTTTCTTCTTCTCTTCTGGTCTTGTTCCTTTAAGAATTACATGGGCAAAAAAGGACTGCTAAGAAAAAACGGAAATTAGATGAATGAAGCCTACTTTAAATTCTTTCCTCTTGTCTAACTCATCTATAACATTTTCTAAAAATTGTGTAAACAAAAAAGTACATATAGCTGACTCACTTTGTTATACAGCAGAAACACAACATTATAAAGCAATTATACTCCACTAAAGATGTTAAAAAAATAAAATTAAAAAGCACATATTTAATATCCATTATTACAAAGAAAATAAAATATAATTTCAGAAA
Source organism: Pseudorca crassidens (assembly GCF_039906515.1). Classification (NCBI taxonomy): domain Eukaryota; kingdom Metazoa; phylum Chordata; class Mammalia; order Artiodactyla; family Delphinidae; genus Pseudorca; species Pseudorca crassidens. The sequence continues at coordinate 54,257,427 of NC_090307.1, read as the reverse complement.
TGAAGAAAAAATCATTAGATCAAAAACATTAGATCAGGGCTTCCCTGTTGGCGCAGTGGTTGAGAGTCTGCCTGCCAATGCAGGGGACACGGGTTCGTGCCCCGGTCTGGAAAGATCCTACATGCCGCGGAGCAGCTGGGCCCGTGAGCCACGGCCACTGAGCCTGCGCATCCGGAGCCTGTGCTCCGCAACGGGAGAGGCCACAACAGTGTACCCGTGTACCGCAAAAACAACAAAAACAAAAACACAAACAAACAAAAAAAATTAAATCAAAATCAATAAATCTATATTCAGCACTAACTTCCTACACAACACTAAATAAGTCACTTAAATTTCAAGTCAGTTTTCTCACCTATAAAATGAAGGGTTCCTATTAAATGATTTCTAAATTCACTTTTATGATTCTCAGTTAATTTACAGCAGTACAAAGGACTGGCCACCCTAAAGGAAATACCCAAACCACTGTAGTTACTTATACAATGTTTTACGACAAAGGATCAAAAATTATCATTCAGGTAAAAACACCGGGCAATGGGAGAGATCCCACAAAACTAATATAAGATCAGTGCTTACTTGGGGGAGATGGGCAGTTGACTGGGAAAAGGTACAATAAAACGTCCTGGGATGATGAAAATGTTCTATATATCTGATTGTAAAATGAGTTACAGAGAATTTGCATTTGTCAAAACTGATCACACTGAACACATAAGATGCATACATTTCACTAGACGTAAATTATATTCCAATTTAAAAAAAAGGGGACTTCCGTGGTGGCACAGTGGTTAAGCATCTGCCTGCCAATTCAGGGGACATGGGTTCGATCCCTGGTCCAGGAAGATCCCACATGCCGCAGAGCAACTAAGCCCATGTGCCACAACTACTGAGCCTGTGCGCTGCAACTACTGAGCCTGTGCTCTGCAACAAAACAAGCCACTGCAATAAGAAGCCCACACACTGCGATGAAGAGTAGCGCCCGCTCACCGCTAGAGAAAGCCTGTGGAGCAACGAAGACCCAATGCAGCCAAGAAAGAAAAAAAAAACTCTGTGCTTATGTAAGTGAATGAAAGAGGTCACAGAAAATATTATGTTAAATTATACTCAATGGAATAATTTTCTTTCTTTTTTTCAATTGTTTAGATCTTTTGGAAACTCTTGCAACTAAAAAATTCTTAATTTTTCAATATACAATAATGCATGTTGTCTAAATTATATATGTTCATTTTAAAAATAAAAATCATATGGGCTTCCCTGGTGGCGCAGTGGTTGAGAGTCCGCCTGCCGATGCAGGGGACACGGGTTTGTGCCCTGGTCCGTGAAGATCCCACATGCCGCGGAGCGGCTGGGCCCGTGAGCCATGGCCGCTGAGCCTGCGCGTCCGGAGCCTGTGCTCCACAACGGGAGAGGCCACAACAGTGAGAGGCCCGTGTACCGCCAAAAAAAAAAAGAAATCATAATAGTTTCCCTGTCAGACAGTTTAGCAACTTTTTAAAGGGCACTTCTGAAGTTAAAACGAAGTACTCATAAAGTAGATGCATCCCATAACATCACTGAAGTATGTAACTACATAAGTGCCACTGTTATGAATTTACATCTAGTTACAGGGTAACATGAGTAGGTAACTATTACTACGTTTATGACAAAAGCTGCATTAATGAATTATCAATCTTTTTTTTATATTATCTGAGAACAGAAAAATCATAGCTAATTTAATACCATCCCCCTAAAACTCTCAATATTATACCAAGAAAACTTATAAGTCCTAATTAAGATAAAACCATCCAATAAGCCAAACATTCATAATGAACTTCACAAAGAAAAAACTGCTAGAAAAGAGGAGGAATTGACAGGGGTACTAAGAGTTTTAACAGATACAAATACTGAGAGGTTTTTCAGACAAAAGAACCAATAGAGTACCTTTCATAATCTTTGCAAATAAATAAAAATTAAATAATGATATAGAAAATCTGAATGTAATTAATAAACTTAGGGCTTCCCTGGTGGCGCCGTGGTTGAGAGCCCACCTGCCGATGCAGGGGACACAGGTTCGTGCTCCAGTCTGGGAAGATCCCACATGCTGTGGAGCGGCTGGACCTGTGAGCCATGGCCGCTGAGCCTGCGCGCTGAGCCTGTGCTCCGCGGCGGTAAAGGCCATAACAGTGAGAGGCCCGCGTACCGCAAAAAAAACAAAAAGAAACCAAAAAAAACAAATAAACTTAATGCCTATTATACTTTATCACCTACAAAAAGAGGATGTCTTGACTTTTCTATCATCTGTGAAATATTCACAACATTCAGTCACAGATCAGATCAACCCAAACATTCATTGACAGAAAAATGAATAATTATTTGGTAGTATATACATACAATGGTGTACCCTACAGCAGGGGTCCCCAACCCCCGGGACACTAAATGGTACTAGTATGTAGCCTCTTAGGAGCCCAGCCGCACAGCAGGAGGTGAGCAGCAGGCAAGGGAGAGAAGCTTCATCTGTATTTACAGCTGCTCCCCATCGCTCGCGTCACTGCCTGAGCTCCGCTTCCTGTCAGATCATCGGCCTCATTAAATTCTCATAGGAGTGCAAACTCTACTGTGAACTGCGCATGTGAGGGATCTAGGTTGCTTGCTCCTTATGAGAATTTAATGCCTGATGATCTGAGGTGGAGCTGAAGCAGTGATGGGGAGTGGCTACAAATACAGATTATCATTAGCAGAGAGGTTTGACTGCACAGAGACCATAATAAACCAACTGCTTGCAGACTCATATCAAAACCCCATCAGTGAGTGGCAAGTGAAAACCAGCTCAGGGCTCCCACTGATTCTGCATTATGGTGAGCTGTGTAATTATTTCATTATATATTATAATGTAATAATAACAGAAATAAAGTGCACAATAAATGTAATGCTCTGAATCATCCCAAAACCATTCCCCCCCACCCCCACACTGGTCCATGAAAACACTGTCTTCCATGAAACCAGTCCCCGCTGCCAAAATGCTGGGGACCACTGCCCTACAGCATGAACATGAATGAACATACACACAACATGGAAAAGCCAAATATAACGAGCCTGACTCAAATGAACATAATCTGTATGTTTCTGTTCATGAAGAGTTCGAAATAAGCAAAATTACTCAAAATTAGAAGTCAGGTGAGTATAACAACTTTGCAAAGAAGGGTGGGGGCAGTGGATAGGAAGGGATTGGTGAGGGGATTTTTGGAGTGCTAACAGAGTTCTGTTGATCCCCATCAGTTACAGGAATGTGTTCACTCTGGGATAATTCATTTGTATATGTTTCTATATAATTCAATAATTAAAAGCAAACTTTGGTTTTACACAGCAAAGGAAACCATAAACAAAACGAAAAGACAACAGGAGAAAATATTTGCAAATGATGCAACAGACAAGGGCTTAATTTCCAAAATATACGAACAGCTCATACAGCTCAACAACGAAAAAACAAACAAGCCAATCCAAAAATGGGCAGGGACTTCTCTGGTGGTCCAGTGGGTAAGCCTGCACACTCCCAATGCAGGGGGCCTGGGTTTGACCCCTGATTAGGGAACTAGATCCCACATGCATGCCGCAACTAAACAGTCCACATGCTGCAACTAAGAAGCCCGCGTGCAGCAACTAGGAAGTCCAGATGCCACAACTAAGGATTCCGCATGCCGCAACAAAGATCCTGCATGCTGCAACTAAGACCCAATGCAGCAAAAACTAAATAGTATAAATAATAATAAATTTCTTAAAAATAATAATACCTTTAAAAAAAGTCTACAAATAACAAATGCTGGAGAGGGTATGGAGAAAAGGGAACCCTCCTTACACAGTTGGTGGGAATATAAGCTGGTGCAGCCACTGTGGAAAACAGTATGGATGTTCCTCAGAAAAGTAAAAATAGAATTACCATATGATCCAGCAATTCTACTCCTGGACATATATCTGGACAAAACTATAATTCAAAAAGATACATACACCCCTATGTTCATAGCAGCACTGTTCACAATAGCCAAGACATGGAAACAACCTAAATGTTCATCGACAGCTGAATGGATAAAGAAGATGTGGCACATACATACAATGGAACACTACTCAGTCATAAAAAAAGAAAGAAAGAATGCCATTTGCAGCAACATGGATACAACTAGAGACTGTCATACTAAGTGAAGTAAGTCAGAAACAGAAAGCCAAATACCATATGATATCACTTATATGTGGAATCTAAAATATGACACAAATGAACCTATCCCAGAAACAGAATCATGGACATAGAGAACAGACTGGTGGTTGCCAAGGGGGCGGGGGTTGGGGGGGGGAGTGGGAGGTTGCGGTTATCAGATGTAAGCTTTTATATACAGAATGGATAAAACAAGGTCCTACTGTATAACACAGAGAACTATATTCAATATCCTGTGATAAACCATAACGGAAAAGAATATTAAAAAACCAGAATATATGTATGTATAACCAAATCCCTTTGCTGGACAGCAGTAATTAACACAACACTGTAAATCAACTATACTTCAATAAAAAAAGCAAAAAACAAAAAACTTGGGGCAAAAGGAAAAGATAAGAATTTATAACTTATTTTTTAAATATTTATTTATTTTGACTACACCAGGTCTTAGTTGTGGCGTACGTGATCTTTAGTTGTGGCATGCGGGCTGCTTAGTTGCGGCAAGTGGACTACTTAATTGCAGCATGCAAACTCTTACTTGTGGCATGCATGTGGGATCTAGTTCCCCAACCAGGGATCGAACCCGGGCCCCCTGCATTGGGAGCACAGTGTCTTACCCACTGGACCACCAGGCAAGTCCCTTTTATAACATTTTTTAAAAAACATCTGAGCAATCTCATCTAATGAATAGAAAACAAGCAAAATCTCAGAATTAAATACTTTCATTCCTACATGAGAATAAATTAATGATCCAAGCATGCAACTTAAAAAATAATATAACAAGCCTAAGGAAAACAGAAATAAAACGTTAATACAAACAAAAGTAGAACGAATCAGACAACTGAAAGAACTGAGTGAATAAATCTAATAGCTGATTCTGTGAAAAATACACAAACCTCTGGCAAGGTAATCAAAAGAGAAAAAATAACTAATACGAAATAAAAATGGAGAAAAAAATAGATCCCAAAACAGAGTAACTCATATGCTAAAATAGTTTAAAGACATAGGGACAAATTCGTAGGAAAAAATAAATTACCAAAACTGACTCAAAAAGACACAGAAAATGGACATTTAAAATGCCCCAAAAAGGGCTTCCCTGGTGGCGCAGTGGTGGAGAATCCGCCTGCCAATGCAGAGGACACGGGTTCGAGCCCTCGTCCAGGAGGATCCCACATGCCACAGAGCAACTAAGTCCATACGTCACAACCACTGACCCTGCGCTGTAGAGCCTGGGAGCCACAGCTACTGAGCCCATGTGCTGCAACTACTGAAGCTTGCATGCCTAGAGTCCGTGCTCTGCAGCAAGAGAAGCCAACACAATGAGAAGCCCGTGCACCGCAACGAAGAGTAGCTCCCACTCGCCACAACTAGAGAAAAGCCCATGCGCAGCAATGAAGAACCAACACAGCCAAAAATAAATAAATAAATTTATAAAAATAAATAAAATGCCCTCAAAAAAGCTGGGTCCAGCCAATTTTATTCTATCAATTCTATCAGCCATTGGTCCAGCCAATTTTATTCTATCAATTCTAAGTTCTATCAAGAATAGATCATTCCTCTACAAATTTGAAAATGAAAGTAAAATAGCAGTCTAGTAATTGCTAATGAAAAGACTATTTTGTACTTACTAAGAGTTGGCTTGCCAGTCTCCAATAAGACAAAAATACTGTCATGTGATACTGTCTTTTACAAGTAACATAGAATTTTCAAGAGTAATTTTTATTATATACACTTTTCACTTTAGGTTCTAAATTTAGAACTCCCACATTAAGATGAGGTTCCACTGTTGGGCAGCATCAAGCAAACCAGATTTTATCTGCAGGTATTGTTCTTGGCCCTCACTGCTTCTCTTCAGCTAATCCAGCCTGTTTCTCTTAAATGCGTTTTCTTTCTACTCTTCATCAGTATACATCCCACTCTCCAGAACCTGCCATACATTTGAGGATGAACTTCAGCATCTCCAACAGTAAAGCATCTTTCATGGAATTGTCCTCTTTTCTTTCATTCCTATTTTATCAGTTAGTGTCATTTTCCCAAAGACATACAACCCCATCCACATCATTCTGTATCGATTAAGTTAGTAAGTACAGGGGCTTCCACCCTCTTGCAACAACTTAGAATTCAAAATAGTTTACCTGGTTTCAAGAAAATGGAAGCAACAAGATGAAATCTCCCTGCTTATAAAAAACTTAGAGAAGTTAACTCCAAAACATGAAAGAGAGCTCTCCTTGACGTAGAGGCTATAATAAGGAATCCCAGATGAAAAAAGTAAAGAGGAAGTCTTGGAAATAAGGCAAATCTGTCCCAACTAGCCACCCTCTATGACAGGGAGCTGCCCCAGCAAGCTACTCATTCAGATAATTTGCACTTGGGACACAAGAGAATACACTGCATAAGATAAGTACACCATCTTCAAAGAAATGAAGATCTATATATCCAAAGAGAACAAAGTTAAAGGACCAAACAGGAAAAAAAAAAAACCTTTAAATAAGAATACTTTGGCGCCTCAGAGAAATAAAAGCAGGAATCATATCCAAAACTTAAGAAAGGGAGATTTTATTAAAAAGAAGGTTGTGATAAATGAGCAGTTGTGAAACAAAGCTAACGTACAAATCAGTGAAATGTAAAACAGAACTGAGGCATTCTCCTAGAACACAGCACATAAAAATAAAAGTGCAGAGAAAAAAAAGACATTAGCAACAGATCCAAGAACCCCAATATTTAGAATATAAGAGGAAGGTAAAATAGAAGAGAAGCAATATCTGAAGAAATAATGGCTAAGAATGTCCCAGAGTTTAGGACAACAGTCCTCAGACTAAAAGCACCCACTGAGGGCTAAATGAGATAAATAAAAGAAAACCCACACTTAGGACTGTTGGAAAACGTTGAAAACAAAAATAAAGAGAAAACCCTAAAAGTTACTGACAAAAGATTAAGAATAGAGATTGATATCAGACCTCTCATCAGTAACCATGGGCACACTACAACAGTGGGGAAATAACTATGAATCTCTGAGGAAAAATAACTGACTTTAACATTTCCCAGCAAAGCTGTTCTGAAACAGTACCCGTTTACTTGGTAGTCTTCCTCCATCAGACCATCAGTACCTTGAAAACAGGTGCTCTGTCTTATGCACTGGCAGTATATTAGTGGCAATCTAGGCAACTTCATGTAAATACCTGACAAGTGTTCACTTCAGAGAAATTCGGAAAACCTTCAGTTACTCTCAGGTTTCTGCATGTCCCTTCTCTCTCCTCTCTACTGCTCAATTTTATCAAAGCATTTCACGAGCCAGTAGGGGAGAAAAAACCACACAGCATTCATAAAGCTAAGAATCCAAACTGTAGTTCAGAATTCCACCACATATTAATAACTGGCAATGTATGAATCAAAACAGATGTAATAAATGTAGTCAGAATTAAATTACATATTTTTTAAAGTTACACATTTATACTCACTGAAGAGAAGGGACCCTCATTTTATAGACTATTTGATATGTTCTCAAAACATGGATAACTGTTTACTGTAAATACAGTAGTATAAAAACAAAGTTCTATTTCTTTTAAAAACCGTTACTCACTGGTATAAGGATAAACATACAACGTATGTGTTTCTAGACTAGAATCGAGAATCCAATCTTACTTTTTATTACATACATTATGGTCAATTAATTTTCAAAAAAGGTGCTAAGACAATTCAACAGGAAAGACTAGTCTTCTCAACAAATGGTACTGAAAGAACTAGACATCCGCATGCAAAAGAATGGGGAAAACTACCTCCCACCATACAAAAAAATCACCTAAAAATGGATCATAGACCTAAATGTAAGAGCTAAAACTATATAACTCATAAAAAAATTTTATGACCTAGAAATTAGGCAATGGTTTCTTACATATGACACCAAGAAAAAAAATTCAACTACATCAAAATTTAAATTTTCTGTGCTACAAGAATGCGGTCAAGAAAGTGAAAAGACAACTCACAAAATGGAAGAAAATATTCGCAAATTACCTGAAAAAGGACTTGTACCCAGAATATATGAAGAACACTTACAACTGAATAATAAAAAGACAAACCATTTAAAGCATAGGAAAAGGATATGCTGATCAGACATTTCTACAAAGATATACAAATGGCCAATAAGCACATGAAAAGATGCTCAACATCATTAGTCACTAGGTAAATACAAATGAGGGCCACAGTGAGATACCATTTCACCCTTAGGATGGCTATAATCAAAGACAGAGTCCCAAGATGGCAGCCACCATGAAGATGACTGCATAGATGTCAATGTTACATCTGAAGATCAACAAAAGATAAATGTGCACAGAATACAAGTAGAATCACAGTTAAAGGAAGAAACAGAATTAAAAAAGAAACAGCTCCAAAATTTAGGAGATGCTTGTGAGGATATCACACTTGCAGATGACAACTGCTTAATGATATCTCATCAGATTAGTGATGTTTTCATTAGCCATTCTCAAGAAGAAACTTCAAGAAATGTTAGAAGAAGCAAAGAAAAATTTCCAAAAAGAAACTGATACCTTAGAATCCAGAGTGGAATCAATGCAGCAGGTGTTAGCAGATTTGAAAGTTTAGTTATATGCAAAACTGGAGAACAGCATAAACCTTGAAGCAGGAGAACGCTAAACATTTTACAATACTTTTAAAATGTTGCTCAACAGAGGTTACCATGTGACCGAGCAACCCACTCATAATCAAGAGAAATGAAAACAACTCATCTGCACAAAAGCTTGTGCTTGAGTGTTCATAGCAGCATTATTCATAATAGCTAAAATATGGAAACAATCCAAATGTCCATCAACTGATGGATAAACAAAACATAGTATATCCATACAATGGAATATTATTCATCCATACAAAGGAATGAAGTATTGAATCATGCTACAACATGGATGAATGTAGAAAACATTATGCTAAGTAAAAGAAGCCAGTCAGCAAAAAGACCACGTACTGTATGATCCCATTAATATGAAATGTCCAGAATAGGCAAATCTGTAAGACAAAAAGTAGATTAATGGTTGCCTAGGGCTGGAGGTGGGAAAGGTATAAGGAGCGACTGCTAATGAGTATGAGGTTTCTTCTTGGGGGGCAGGGGAATATTCTGAAATTAGACCGTGGTGATGGTTGCACAACCTTGTGAATATAATAAAGACCATCTAATTGAACATGTTAAAAGGGTGAATTGTACGATAAATGGATTATATCACGATAAAGCTGCTAATATATATATATATATATATATATGACATAAAACAATCTCTCTTCTGTCTTACCTTTTAAGGGCATCTTTGAGTTCAGGTACAGAACGAATACACTGAACTGTAGCATTCATGTAACAAGTGTTACCAAGGTTTGTCAATCCACATGGTAATTCCATCTGATACGGAAAAGGATTAAATCATTTTTAAAAGATGACACAGCATATATAAATCACTAAACACACTGAAGCAAATACAATTTACCAACTCATACCAATTTATTCTACCTTAACAATGTTTTATTTCCCTAACAAAAAATTTTACTTGCATCATGCGGACAATCATCCTGTTTTAATTCCCTTCTTAAAAATAATAAGAAAACAATCATATCAGTTCTGCCTCATCTGCAGGTTTATCACTGGAAGAGGGTAACAAAATATATACAGAAACACTTCAAAAAAATGAATGGTACTATATAAATGCTGGGTAGTAAAAATAATAATAATATTTGACAAGTGTGTGTTGGCCAGTTTCTAAACCAACACTGCATTTAAATTAAGGATAAACTGTATATTTTCAACATGGAAGGTTTTAAGAATTTAAATATCCCAGCATTTAAACTATTTAACTTCTTTGAGCCTGTTTTCCCATAAAATAACAGTAAACATTTAAATAGCACTATCTGCCAGACACATATTTATTACAGATATTCACTGACTTTATAATGAATTATTCAATTAAAATAGGATTCCTTGAGCCAATTTCAAAGATAAAACTTTTATTTACTGCTAATAACATCTATCTTAATATTGATTAAATCTTCAAAACATGTAGATGCTTTCTGAAAGCCATCTTACTAACTGTATTTCTTAAAAGTAGTGATCAAATATATAAAATGTGGTATGTCTTACAGCAGATGCTAACTGTTCTTCGGTCATGTCTTCTACGAAGACAGTTTTAGCTGAGGGTTCCTCAGGAAGAGCATCTGCTGACCCCATCATTAGTAAAGTCATTCCCTGTTTAAAAAAAAATTAATTTCATGAAAATGCTGAAAAGTTGATCACGTTTATGTGCAATGAAAGAAGCCAGACACAGAAAAACACATGTTGCATGCTTCTATTTGCTAGAAAAGGTAAATCTAGAGAGACACAAAGTAGATTAGTGGTTGCTAGAAATGAAGGTGAGAATAGGGAGTGTCTTTAAATGGGAACTCATTTCTTTCTGGGGTGATGAAAATATTCCAAAATGAGACTGTGGTGAAGGTTACACAACTCTGTAAATACATTAAAGATCACTGAACTGTTAAAAAAAAAAAAAAGTACTAGGGTGGCTGCCTCAGGCCACAGGTCATCTGCTTATCTGAAAAGGGGTATAAGGAAACTTCTTAGAATAGTGGAACTTCTTTATCTTGACTCTGGTAGTGGTTTCATGACTGTATAAAGTTAACCAAATCCATCAAACTCTCACACTAAAGTAGGTGAATCTTACTCTCTATATACTATACGTCAATAAAGCTAACAGAAAAAACACAGTCACAAAGAAAGCTGAGAATGTTTTCAATATTGGAAAGGAGAGAATTCTTCAAATGATCATTAATATTTTGTGGCATCATTTCTCCCCATAACACACTAAGCACTGATAAGATTCTTTCTATGAAAGTCTACTGTGAAATGTAACCATTATTTACATTTGAATAGAAATATTTTGAAAGCATTGAAATCTCCATTAAATAGAAAATATCAAACCAAACATATAAATTAGTTCAAAATATCTAATTTTATAATTCTACACATTATTAACTTAAGGGAATACTTATATTCAGTACAGATACACCATTCCATACAATAGAAGAACAATAGAGACACTGTCACCTTAAGTCTCATAATCCTGAAATGTGAACATCTTATTCAATATCTTTCTGGAAGACAAAAACATCTGAGACAAAGACAGAGGGTAGAGAGGTTTAAAAGAAAAAAAAAGGCCAGAAGGAGAAATTTTTTTTAAAAAAAGGACAATAAAATAAAAATATCTAGACGAAGATTAAAATTAGTAAATTAATAAGGTCACCAAACTCATAGTCTTATGAGTACCTATGTTCAAATCCAACAATCTTCATTCTATCACCTATTATTTTTATTTAAACTTTCTATAAGATAATAGCAAAGCAGTACTAAGCTATCACTAAAGAATCTTTCTTAAAAGACAACTGTCGGGCTTCCCTGGTGGCGCAGGGGTTAAGAATCCACCTGCCAATGCAGGGGACAAGGATTCAAGCCCTGGTCTGGGAAGATCCCATATGCCCCAGAGCAACCAACACTGTGTGCCACAACTACTGAGCCTGCGCTCTAGAACCTGTAAGCCACAACTACTGAGCCCATGTGTCACAACTACTGAAGCCCGTGTGCCTAGAGCCTGTGCTCCGCAACAAGAGAAGCCACCGCAGTGAGAAGCCCGCGCACTGCAACGAAGAGTAGCCCCCACTTGCCACAACTACAGAAAAGCCCGCACGCAGCAACAAAGACCCAACACAGCCAAAAATAAAATAAATACATTTATTAAAAAAAAAAAAGACAACTGTCTCAGGAAAACCAAATATCTGAGGAATATACTAGCAACAGTCAGTTAGAAAATACAACAGAAAAGAAAGAATACCAACAAATATCTAAGAGTAAACATAACAAGAAATATGTAATACTTTAATAAGAAAACTATAAAGCTTTACTTAGGGATATTAAAAAACACCTAAAGAAACTGAAAGACACGAAAGATTTCTGGAATAGAAAAATTATGTAAAGATGTGATTCCAAACTATCATATAAATTTAACAAAATTCCTTTCTGAAACTTTACAAAATGTTTCATTCATGTAGCAAATTCATACCCATGACAACAGCTAAGAAATTTCTGAAAAAGAAGAAAGACTAAAAACAACAATACCTTTAAAATTATTAAGAAAATAGATTACAAAATGAAGAATGCTGAGGACAATAATTTAGAAAAAAAATACTTTGAGTTCTCCAACTCATGATATGCCACACCCAAAATGAATTAGAAACTGAAGATTTAAACGTAAATAAAATGAAACAAATAATTACAAAACATTTGTTTATTTTCTAAAAAGTCTTACTGTTTTTGGAAGATTTTCTAAAATTGACATAAAAGATGAAAGGACTCATGTCTCTAGTCTATAACTATATAAATCTTAAAAACTTGCCCATTACCACAATCAAAATTTTAAAGGACAAACTTAAAAAAAAAATCACTATATATAGGCACAATAGAAAAACAGGCAATAGAGATAAGTAGAAAGCCAACAAAAAAGGCTTAAAATTAAATTAAATATGCTTCCACCTTAAGAAGCTAGCAGAAGTATATATTAAAATCAAAGTAAAAGGAGGAAATGAAGCAAAGAGGGGAAATCAATAAAATAATAAATAAACAAGCAAAAGTTAACTCTTTGTACTGGGGAGAAAAAAGTATCAATGAAACTTTACAACCTCTGCCTAGATGATAAAGACAATAAGCAAGAAATCACAATTTGCCAATACGGGGGCTGGGGGAGGGGTGGAACGACAGAACTACAGATTCTAGAATCTGTAGGATATCCTGTAAGAATGTAGTATGACAATCAATCCAACAATTTAAACTAAACAGACCAATTCCTTAAAAGACACTACCAAAACCGGTGTAAAGAAAATATAACATCTGAATAATCCTACATTTATTAAAGACTCTAAATTCTGAATTAAAAGTCTTCCCACCAAGAAAGCTCCAAGCCCAGAGAACTTCACTAGAGAATTCTATGAGACACTATATGTGTGTGTGTGTGTGTGTGTGTGTGTGTGTGTGTGTGTGTGTATATATATATATATATATAAACTTTCAGAAAAGAGGAGAGGTATGAATGCTTCATAACTCATTTTATACGGTCAGCATTACACTGATAGCAAAAATCAAACAAAGACAGTTCAAGAAAACTACAAACCATCTCTCACAAAAAAGAGACACAAAAATACTTAACAAAATACTACCGATAGAATCCACATTATATAAAAAGGAAAATATATAATGACCAAGTGGTTTACTATTTCGAAAAAGGCAGTGTAGTTCATCACATTGAGATTAAAGGATTTAAAAAGAAAAATTTCAATATATATAGAAAAAGTATTTGCCAAAACTCAACTCCCATTCATGATAACTCTCAGCAAACTAGAAATAGAAGAGAACTTTCCTCAACCTGATGAACATCTGTAAAAAACCTGTAAAATTCTACAATGGGCAAAACTACCCTATATATGTGTAGCTGTAGTCTCAAAAAAGAGGAAAGAGAAGGACAGAAAAAATAAAGAAATAGCTAAAGATTTTCTAAATTTAATAAAAACTATAAACACACAGATCCAAGAGGTTTAAGCAGAATAAACATAAAGAAAACCTGACCAAAACAAATTGCTGAAAACCAATAATGAGAAAAATCTCAAAAGCACCCAGGGAAAAAAGGACACATTACATGCAGAGGAACAATGATAAGAATGACAGCAACTGTACAAATGAGAAGACATCTTTCAAGTATTGAAAGAGTGTTAATCTAGAATTTAATACCAATCAAAAATGTTTTTCAAAAATGAAATGAAACCAAGAGCTTTTCAGAAAAACAAAAGCAGAGAAAACTCATAGATAGGCTCTGCAAAAAATGTAAAAAGGAAGTTCTCCAGGCAGAAGAAAATGATACCAGATGGCAATTTGGATCTGGATCCAAAGGAAGAACACCAGAAATGGTAAATATGGGTTTTCTACGTTTTTTAATCTCTTTAAAGGATAAATGACTATTTAAAGCAAAAGTAGCAATGTAGAAAGTAAAAATAATAGCAATGTAGTATGGAGTTTCTAACAGGTAGAAGTAAACTATATATATGTATGACAACAACAGCACAAAGCAGGGAAATGGAAATACACTGTTGTAATAGTCTTATACTATGCCTGAAATCACTCGTTATAGATACATAATATAAACCCTACAACAGCAATTCAGAAACATCAAACATCATCATAGGACCCTTTATACCAACAGTTGGCAAACTTTTCCTATTAAAGGCCATATAATAAATATTTTAGAATTTCTGGGCCACATACCATCTTTGTTGCATATTCTTTGTTGTTTTCAACCCCACCCCTTTAAAAATATAAATATCATTCCTAACTTGCAGGCCTTACAAAAACAGGCTGCAGGCCAGATTTGGCTCAGAGTTCACAGTTTGATGACTCCTGCTTCACATTCTTAAAAATTGAGAACTTCTGTTATGTAGTTCTCAATATTTACCGTATTAGAAATTAAAACTGAGAAATTTTAATAATATTCATTCAAAAACAATAAACCCACTTAATGTTAAGATAATTAACATTTTATGAAAGATAATTATATTCTCAAAACAAAACTAGTGAAGACTGATATTGTTCTACATTTTTTCAAATGTCTTTAATGTTTGACTTAAGAGAAAACAGTGGATTTTCATATTTGTTTCTGTATTCAATCTGCTGCAGTATCACATGTCCCACAACCTCTGAAAAATTACTGTACATAATCAACAATAGAAAAGGCAAATAAAATCTTAATGTCAACATGAAAATACATTTTTTAAATATGAAAACAGTTTTGATCTCAAGGATTCCTTGAAAGAGTCCTGGGTACTGCCTGGAGTTCCCGGGATACACTCAGAGAACTGTTACCCTAGAGAAATCATTAAAACTCTGGGAATGGAGGGGAGAATGGAAAATGACTGTTAATGAACACAGGGTTTCTTTTTGGATAATGATATGTTTTAAAACTAGACAGTGCTGATGGTTGCACAACTCTATGAATATAGCAGAACACACTGAAATGAACATTTTAAAGCACTGAATTTCATAGTCAGTGAATTTTCTCAGAAAACTTATTATAAAAGCATAAATAACAAAAGAGAGATAAAGCAAAGTCAGAGATAAACACAAAATTAAAAATAATCGAAAAGAAGGCAGCAAAAGAACAATGAGACAGAAAACAAATAGCAAGATGGTAAATTAAACCCAAACATGTAGATAATAACACTGAACATAAGTGGTCTAAAGGTTCCAATTACAAAGTAGAGATTGTAAGACTGGATAAAAAAGCAAGACCCAAGTATATGCTAACCTAAAAAAATCCATTTTAAACAAAGACACAGATGTATTAAAAGCAAAAGGATGGGAAAATACATGAAACGCAAACAATAATTAAAAGAAATATGGTGTAGCTTTATTAAAATCAAAGTAAAACAGAGCAAAGAATATTACCAAGTCTAAAGAGGGACAGTTCACTGTGATGAAAGGTCAATTCATCAAGATTTAACAATCCTATATATGCATGCACCTAATAACAGAACTTGAAAATACACAAAACAAAACTGATACAACTGAAAGGAGACATAATCAAATCCACAATAATAGAGATTACAACACGCTTGATAAAAGAAGTAGACAGGGCTTCCCTGGTGGCGTGGTGGTTAAGAATCTGCCTGCCAATGCAGGGGACACGGGTTCGAGCCCTGTTACAGGAAGATCCCACATGCAGCAGAGCAACTAAGCCCGTGCGCCACAACTACTGAGCCTGTGCTCTAGAGCCTGTGAGCCACGACTACTGAAGCCCACGTGCCTAGAGCCTGTGCTCCGCAACAAGAGAAGCCACCACAATGAGGAGCCCACGCACCACAACAAAGAGTAGCCTCTGCTCACCACAACTAGGGAAAGCCCGCACCCAGCAACGAAGACCCAACGCAGCCAAAAATAAATAAATAAAATAATTCAAAAAAAAAAAAGGTAATGGGTTTGCTATTGCTACTTTTAAATGAATAATATGTTTAATTTCTCAGCCTTAATTTCAAATACAATAAATATTGACATAACCCATATATATGAAATTCTCTGGGGTTAAAAAATAATTTTTGAGGGCTTCCCTGATGGCGCAGTGGTTGGGGGTCCATCTGCCGATGCAGGGGACATGGGTTCGTGCCCCGGTCTGGGAGGATCCCGCATGCCGCGGAGTGGCTGGGCCCGTGAGTCATGGGCGCTGAGCCTGCGCTCCGCAACGGGAGAGGCCGCAACAGTGAGAGGCCCGTGATTCATGGCCGCTGAGCCTGCGCATCCGGAGCCTGTGCTCCGCAGCGGGAGAGGCCGCAACAGTGAGAGGCCCGCGTACCGCAAAAAAAACACAATAATTTTTGAGAGTGTAAAGAGGTCACAAAGACCAAGAAATCTGAGAACTGCACATGCCAAAAATGCAAGGTTTAATAGTTAAAAATCAATGAGACTAGCCAGATTACCAGAATAAAAGAGAAAAATCATATGATCCTTTTAATCAGCAGAAAAGTACTTAAAATTCAAGAGCCATTCATAACTTAAAAGGTCTTAGTGAACTAGGAAATGACAAAGATGTCCACTCCCACCACTTTCTATTCAATGCTGTATTAGAAGTCCTAGCCAGTAAAGTAAGGCAAAAAAAGAAGTAACAGCCGTAAAGACTGGAAAGGGAAAAGTAAAACTGCCTCTATTTGCAAAGAGCATGCTTACTTACATAGAAAACCCAATGGAATCTACAAAAAAACTACTGGAACTAGAAAGTGAATTTGGCAAGGTCACAGGTTAAAAATAAACTGTATTTTTTTTTTTTTTTTTTTTTTTTGCGGTACGCGGGCCTCTCACTGTTGTGGCCTCTCCCGTTGCGGAGCACAGGCTCCGGACGCGCAGGCTCAGTGGCCATGGCTCATGGGTCCATCTGCTCCGCGGCATGTGGGATCTTCCCAGACCGGGGCACGAACCCGTGTCCCCTGCATCGGCAGGCGGACTCTCAACCACTGCACCACCAGGGAAGCCCTATAAACTGTATTTTTATAATCTAGCCATGAACATTGGAAAACAATTTTTTTTTAAAGTATCATTAAATAGCCAAGAAATGTTAAGTTCCAGAATCTAACAAAAATCGTGCAAGCTCTCTACACTGAAAAATTATAGAACTGAGCTAAGAGAAATGGAGAAGTACACCTTATTTAAGGATTTCAGTACTCAATACCTTTAAGATGTTCATTCTCCCCAAACTGAACTACAGATTCAATGCAACCTAAACAAAATTCCAGGAGTCCGTTTGCTGGAATTGACTAATTCTAAAATTATAAGGAAATGCAAAGGAGTTAAAATATTCTTGAGGAAACAGAAAAAGTTGGAGAACTTACATTATCTTATTTCAAGACTTATTATAAAGCTTTAGTAATCAAGACCATGTAGTACTAGTATAAGGTTAATCAAATATATCAATGAAACAAGAGTCCAAAAATAAACCAACAAATGATTTTCAAGAAAGACTCTGACATAAATCAATGAGAAAAGGAAAATATTTTCAACAGATAGTGCTGGAACAACTGGATATACAGACAGAAATAAAGGCATTTGGAATACATTTTGTGTAATAATTAGGGAACTGCATTATAACTAGTGTTCTTAAGATAATACTTACATTTTTTATTTTGATGTTTCCCCAATCATCATCCTGTTTTAAAGACAAATAATAAACATTTAACCACCCCCATATAATCCAAACATAATCTAAAAATCAACTAATTTTATATTTCTACTTCAAAATAGAAATTGTCTATATGCAGATTTTGCTTAAAATTACTGTAATCAAAAGTATTTTTTAAAAAACAAAAAACAAATGCAGTCCTAAAACTAGTAAGTCTAACAATTGTTCAAACTACATAAGATACAATGTAAAAGGCAGTAAACTTGGCAGCACCAAAAGTACTGAAACACTTGACTGATGACAGATGCTAATTTTTTGCATATTTGGAACCAGCAGAGCTAATAACTAGCGTATGTTTGACAAGAATAAAGAATAACTTCAGAAATGAAATAAGGTCTACATAATTAGGGTGATTATATAATCACCCAAATCAAGAGACTCTTGAGAATCAAAGTGCTACTAAAAATTATACCAGGAGAGTAAACAAGACTACCCAAGGCAAACTAACCCTTAATAGTATTTGCTGCATCCACAAATGTTTCTCAAGTCCTACATTTCACATCTATGAATCAATTAACAAATACTTTGACTTCAGTATGTTCAATTTAAATCAAGTTTTTTTGGAAATGCCATGATTGGTCCACAGATATTTTGGCAGCTAAAAGCCCTTCCCTTCAGGGGATGGTCAGTTCCATATCACTCCTTCCTTTTTACTGAAGGTACCAGGCACTCAATACACCTCCCTTTGGTGGTGCCACTATTTCTTTTTGGGCATCCTGCTTCAAAGTAGAACAGTAAGTTTCTAAATGCCCTTCTCAGTTTAAGGGCTATTACTGCTAATCATAAGGAATGATAATTATAAATGTCTCCTCAAATAATGCCTCCTCCTACTTATCCAAGGTCACACAAAGCTGGGAAATGAACCCAGATCTGCTCGACTTGTAAACCACATGTTCTTTTGGTGCCTTACTATATGTTACTTAAGCCTCTCTGATGCTCAGTAAAATATGTAAAATACATTTACTTTCCTCATTTTTAATATACATACAGTTGACAATTACAGAAAACAAAAACCTGGCACAGAGTAAGTATTCAGTAAGTGGTAGCTATTAGTCATAGTTTCATTTAATTCACATTTTTCTGTAATTCTCCACAGTATACCACCAGTACACAGTTCAGCACAAATTACGTTACCAAGTTCACTAATGACCAGAAGCTCATACTGCAACTTGAGGGGAAACAATGTTTCTTCACCAATATGTGTTTTACGGCCCAGCTAACAGGGGTAGCCAATCCTTATCTCTAAAGTTAATTAGAGCTCTTTAGCATTTCACATCTAACTCTTGAAGAAAGTGTATTTTAAAAACTATACTTATGGGCTTCCCTGGTGGCGCAGTGGTTGGGAGTCCGCCTGCCAATGCAGGGGACACGGGTTCGTGCCCCGGTCCGGGAAGATCCCACGTGCCATGGAGTGGCTGGGACCGTGAGCCGTGGCCGCTGGGCCTGCGCGTCCGGAGCCTGTGCTCCGCAGCAGGAGAGGCCACGGCAGTGAGAGGCCCGCGTACCACAAAAAAAAAAAAAAAACGTATATAGTATTACAAACAATAATAAAGAAAATACCTTCACATCTTTTCTGTGGCCCTTCATCAATGATACTGGTAAGCTTGGACTCTTAACTGTAATCAATGTGATCCTTCCAAGGGAACTAATGGAAAACTTAAATTCCCTCTCTTTTAAACAAAAATTTCTTTCCTCCCATCTCCAGGCAGATGTTAGATAGTGATTACTTCTAAGAGAAAGCGGCTCCTTTTAATGGTAGGATGCAAGAAAGGCCAAAGGAAAAACTAACAGTTTTCTAGTATTCCAGAACCAGGGCCTTAGTAAATTTGGTACATTCGCATGTATATACAAAAACACATTGTGTAGTAGCCTTTAAAAAATAAATTTACCATACTGTTCCACATTTTTAACAGAGATAAAATTTCTAACCCCATAACTGAAAATTACTAAGGAAATACAAATAGACTTTTTTAGTCTATACAAAATGAAATACTTTTAACACACATTCATAAGAAAAAAATTCAAACACAGATAAATGGAAAGTGCCCCAATCCCCTGACCTCCAGAGATAATCACTGATAAAATGCATTTTAAAATCAAAATTTTAATGATGCTTTATAATATAGTGTTTTGAAATGGCTACAATGTTCCTTCCTTAAACTAACATGAATAAGAGTTTTAATACCACAGACTATATACTCTCACGAAATAAAAAATACCTTAAATGCTGCATTTTCTGGTGCTAGTTATTTTCACTAGTACATAATGAAAATCTGGACTAAATTTTACCTTCAATGTTCCTCCTTTCACCATAACCTTCTGTCTGGCCGGCTGGACTCCAGTCAGTGCAAAAAGCTGAGCCTTGAACACCATCGGAGGTTCATCAGTATTCAGTTCTACACCTTCAAATTTCTCCTTTCCCCATTTCACAGTAACTGCAAACAAACCATAATTTTTTTTTTAATTTACAAAATAACAAGACTTAAGATTTAGAAGATCCTTAGGGAACTATTAGGCTAGTTCTTAAAAGCCAAACTATGTCATTAATCTTTTTACACACCTAAGGCCTACCAAATCAGGAGTGAAGTGAATGCAACAGATCTTGGATAAAATTTAACTGGATCTAATCCAACTTCTCATTTGATAAATAAGGAAATTGAGACTTAAAAGAAGCTGATTGATTAATGTCACAAAACCAGTCAGTAAATATACAGGGCTTCTGAATCCTACTCCAATAGTATCTGCAAAATATGACCACACTGAAACACTTCCCAAAATAAAGTTCACAGACTTCAGAATGTGTTTATTTAAACAATCATTAAAATCAGTTGAATATTACATACTGCTGAAATAGAGAGGGGAAAGAAAGGCTAGAGTATTTTGAGAAGAAAAAATATTCTTGGGAAAATAAAGCACACTGAAAACAGGTTAAGGAATATAGATCCCGGATTATAGGAAGAAAGGTGTAGAAGAACTGAAAGGTCTGCCTCCTGAGCAAGAGGTGGTCAAATATTAAGAAGAATCCAAAAATATAGCTAAATTATTAAAAATTATAGAAATCCTACTTCACAGCCATTCAGATGGCTACAACAACAAAACCACAGAAGATAACAAGTGTTGGCAGGGATGTGGGGAAATTGGAACGCTTGTGCATTGCTCTGGGAATATAAAAATGGTACCGCCACTGTGACAGAAAGTATGGTGGTTCCTCAAAAATCAGGCATAGAATTACTACTATGTGATCCAGCAATTCCATTTCTAGGTATATACCCAAAAGTATGGCAACCAGGGAATCAAACTGATATTTGTATACCCATGTTCCTAGCAGCATTATTTCACAATAGCCTAGAAATGGGAGCAACCCAAGTGCCCATCAACAGTGGAATATACATACAATGGACATTAATCAGCCTTAAAAAAATAATGAAATTCTGACACATTCTACCACATGGATGAACCTTGGAGACATTATGCTAAGTGACACAAGCCAGTCACAAAAGGACAAATACTGTATGATTCTACTTATGTGAGGTACCTAGAGTGGTCAAATTCCTAGAGACAGAAAGAAGAATGGGGGTTGCCTGAAGGCTGGGGGAAATGGAAACAGGGGTACAGAGTTTCATTTTAGGAACGGGAAGAATTTCTAGAGGTGGGTGGTGATGACGGCTGCAGAGCAATCTGAATGTACTCAATGTTAAAAACTGTGCACTTAAAACTGTTTAAAACTACACTTTATGTTACATATATTTTACCACAATAAAAAAATTTCAATCTTATAAAATAGCTAACTTTTGAAATATGTTAACATAAACAAACTAGGGAATTCCCTGGAGGTCCAGTGGTTAGGACTCCATGCTTTCACTGCCCAGGGCCCGGTTTCAATCCCTGGTCAGGGAACTAAGATCCCACAAGCCATACAGCACAGTCAAAAATAAATAAATAAACAAACAAACAAACTCACTCACTCAAGGATGTACACAGTTTTTTCCACTGAAAACTTTATACCTACTCAAAATGAGAATCCCATAATTAATAGTTGTCTAATTTCTCTGATTACTAAAATCAGAATATAAAAAAGTGACCCTGACTCCAAATCCCTATTCTTTCACTAGTTCAATTAACGTGTTAGCGTTCATTCAATGATAAGCCCAGTAACAAGGATTAGGGAGACTCTCTGTGAACTCACAGTTTAATAAAGGAGAGAGGGAAAAAGGTTAAAATAATTAACAATACAATATAAATATTACAAATGCTAGAGGAGCACAGTGGAATGCTTCATGAGGGAGGAAGGATTCTCTGGAGAAAGTGTTAACTGTGAGTTACCACTATCAACTTTGAGTCTCAAAGAAAAAAATCAGGTGTTAGAGAATAAGAATAAAAGCATTCTTGGAAAAGACACTCAAAAGCATAAAGCAGCATGGTGTCCTCTGAGATACAAGTAATTCCCAGAGTGAAGGGGAAGCAGCTGAAAAAGGAGAAACTGACCAAAGATCAAATCAGGGAAGATAACATAAGTCAAGTTAAAACATACAGGCTTTAGGTTGTACAAAATGTGCAGCCCCTGAAAGGTTTTCATAAAGGCCACTTTGGTCTGGTTTGAACATTAGAACACTCTAGCAGCAGCAGAGAAAATACTGGTTTGAAGGGGGAACGACTACAATCATTGAGACAAACCAGAAACATATAACAATAGTACAAACAAAAGAGGGAGGACTAAATCAAAACTGTATTAGAAATAATGAAGACGAATCTGAAATTTATTTAGCTGTGTCACCATGGGCAAGTTAAACTTTTTGCTTACCCATAAACCAGGGGTTCCCAACCCCAAGGCCACGGACCATACCACACCATGGCCTGTTAGGAACCAGGCCGCACAGCAGGAGGTGAGCAGCAGGTGAGGGAAAGAAGCTTCTTCTGTATTTACAGCCGCTCCCCACGGCTTGCGTTACCGCCTGAGCTCCACCTCCTGTCAGATCAGTGGCAGCATTAGATTCTCATAGGAGCACAAACCCTACAGTGAACTACGCATGCGTGGGATCTAGGTTGCACGCTCATTATGAGAATCTAATGCCTGATGATCTGAGGTGGAGCTGAGACAGTGATGCTACCGCTGGGGAGCGGCTGCAAATACAGATTATCATTAGCAGACAGATCTGACTGCACAGAGACCATAATAAATCAACTGCTTGCAGACTCATATCAAAACCCTATCAGTGAGTGGGAAGTGAAAACAAGCTCAGGGCTCCCACTGATTCTGCATTATGGAGAGTTGTATAATTATTTCATTATATATTACAATGTAGTAATAATAGAAATAAAGTGCACAATAAATGTAATGTGCTTGAATCATCCCGAAACCATTCCTCCCCAACCCCTCCCCGGGACTGTGGAAAAACTGTCTTCCACGACTGGTCTCTGGTGCCAAAAAGGTTGAGGACCGCTGCCATAAAGGAGAATTATACTAGTACCACGGGACTATGTTGAAAATTAAAACAAAGCAACATGTATAAAAAACATTAGCTTTGGGCTTCCCTGGTGGTGCAGTGGTTGAGAGTCCGCCTGACGATGCAGGGGACACGGGTTCGTGCCCCAGTCCGGGAAGATCCCACATGCCGCGGAGTGGCTGGGCCCGTGAGCCATGGCCGCTGAGCCTGCGCGTCCGGAGCCTGTGCTCCGCAACGGGAGAGGCCACAACAGTGAGAGGCCCGCGTACCGCAAAAAAAAAAAAAAAAAAAAAAAAAACATTAGCTTTGTACCAGACAAAAAAGTGTTCGCTAATTTTTACAGCACTTCTTCTTAAACACGTAAGTGTCTGGACGTTTAATTTTCTATCAAAACTTATGACAGTACTTAAGATGTTCTTGTTTTAATACAGGGCTTTTTGCAGAATCTGAAAATACAGATTCTCAATATGGAGATGTCAAAGGCAGAAACCTTAGAAATCTACTTCAATTCCCTCATTTTGGAAATGAGGAAAAGATCTGATTAAATATTTAAGATGGAACTCAATATCTAAGAAAGTTTGGTGAGTACAGGCATTTTTTGAGGGGAACAAACTACCTGTGTGTGCTTAAGTATTAGCATACACAGGTATTTACCGCCGTTACTTCATTAATGCCACTTAAATTCTATACTGCATAAACAGAATATTTCAAGTACCATTCTACTGTTCCATTGTTGTGGCCTTAGAAAAAGAGGTTGAGCAATCATTATTAAAGCATTTGGGGACACAGTTTTGAGGGCATTAGCCTGCTGTGGCCCCCTTTGCCTGGCAAAGCAATAAAGCTATTCTTTTATACTTCACCCAAAAAAACAAACAAAAAATCATTATTAAAGCATTCAAGATTCTAGAACATCGAGAATCCATGTCGAGTTTAAACATTATTTTGTTTGATGTCATTCTTTGAAAACGCTGAATCTTCAATAAAGGAATTATGATACAGTGTCAAGGATGGCCAATGAATCACACATCCATAGCCAACTGGAGCCACCACATACACTTTAGGGGCCATTTTGAATTACACTAGGAGACAGCAAGGTCCATTAACTCGGTAAAAACATGATCCCTGGCCAACCCCTCGGACTGCCATCACGCAAAAAAACCCTGCCAAACGCCAATCAAAAGGAAATGATACCCGCGACCATTTGTATTCCTTTACCTCTCAAAGCTAACACTGTGCTTCGGACACAGAAACACAAAACAGTGTCTGATGAAATGAAAATGAAGCAAAAAGCTCGCAATCTGCCTCGGGATAAAAATGAAATTGGTACAAACGGGGTGGTGGCAGCAAGGGGTAAGCGAAGGGAGGCTATGGAGGGAAACCCCCAGAACAAGAAAGGAAGGAAGGCTTAACCTCACATCTCTGGTCCATCCATCACTCCCTTACCGAGGCTTCCCCTCCTGGCCGCTCCCTTCCACGGCTACGGCTACCACTGAAGAGGTTCAGGAAATGCCACTGCACCTCCAGCCTGGTCCCTGCTGCCCCGGGACACAACCTCACCCTACCCCGCACGCGAGGACAGAGACAGAACTATTCTGCAGAGTCACCACTCGGAGGGGCGGACGCTCGCTGCTTCCCCACCTCCCCTCCGGCTCCCACCCCACGCACGCGGTGGCCCAGGAGGGGCACGGCTCCCTCGCGTTGCAGGGCCCGGAACTCGCAGGGAGAGAGAAAGGGGCCAGGGTCCCCTCCACGCCGCGGAATCCCCGCCCCGCGCTCAGCGGGGCACCCGCCCTGCAGGCCAGGCCTACACAGAGGCCTAGCCCCGGGCGGGACTGCGGAGCACGAGACGAGGAGGGCGCTCACCGGAGTAGAGCGGCATGGCAGGGCGCGCTAGGAGGCGGCGGTGGCGCAGGAAGGCTGGGCCTGGCAAGAGCGGCGAAAGGAAAGGGCCGCAAAGAAGTGGTGGCGGCGGCCGAGGCGGAGGCGCGGTAGTGGCGGCAGACTCAGGGCGACAAGAGCCTCATTCAAACCGGCCACTGGCGATGACGCAGCAACACGCCGTCCGCCGGCCGAGCCACCGGGCGTCTGAGGGGAGGAAGCGAGGCGGGGCCTGCGGGTGGAGAGACAAGGGAGGTGGGAGCGGCCGGGTGCCCGGGGCCCCTGCGCTTCACAGGTGCGCGCCTGCGCACTGCACCCCGTCTGCGCCTACCGGCTCCCAGCCCCGCCCCGCCCCGCCCGGCTGCAGACATAGCGGGAACCTAGTGTCCCAGCCGCAGCTTCTTAGGAAGTCGTTCACCCGTTTCCAAACGGTGGGGCAGTACGAGCTGGGGTTTTATTCTCTCTGTTAATGTAGGCTGGAGAAGAGCCTTGCTCCGCCCCTCAACTTGGTCTACTTATTAATGAAAATGTCTAGGCCTCCCATTCAGGATTTTGCAACAAAAATAAACATCAAAATGATCTGAATATTTCAGAGATAGGTCTGTCTTGGTTGTAATGTATTACTGCTGTTTCTAACACCTGTTCGTACCCTAGGTTGGCTCTAGTAAAGGAGTAGATAACAGCGCCCTTGACTGCCCCGTGGAAGTTACGTGCAGCCCTCCACTTAATTGTTTTGGACCTGTTTCCTCAGCCTGGTAAATGAAGAAGATAGACTGGAAGGTTTCTGAGGCCTTTTTCAAACTCTAAATTGTCACGGCTGACATCAGTTTAAAACTTTCTAGATGAGTTAGAAAGGAAATAGAACCTGTAAATGAACGAAGGAATTCCGAAAACGTGGAAATTAAAATTGAGGTGCTTTCTTGCCTAATATAGAGGTTTTATAATGATCACCTATACTGCAAACGAGGAGTTGAAACTGTCCCTATTTCAAAATTAAATTGTCCATATTTTAAAACAGTGCAGCCCACAGGAGAGTGAGTTTTATCAGTCTACATCAGGAGTCTTACTCACCCTTCCCTACTTCATTATTCAAGGCCTATCATAAAAATATGATCCAAAATGTGACCAAAATAACACAAAGATACGCAGAACGTTATTTAAAGTAATATGTGTAATATTAAGTGGAAAGAGTATATTGGATTTTTGAGTATATCGGATTTATGCAGTACATAAAACCATTGTTCATAGATTCAGACTTCTTAAAAAAATTTTAACATCTTTATTAGAGTATAATTGCTTTACAATCGTGTGTCAGTTTCTGCTTTATAACAAAGTGAATCAGTTATGCATATACGTATGTCCCCATATCTCTTCCCTCTTGCATCTCCCTCCCTCCCACCCTCCCTGTCCCACCCCAGACTTCTTTTTTTAATTGAAGTATAGTTGATTTAAAAGTTGTGTTAGGGACTTCCCTGGTAGCGCAGTGGTTAAGAATCTGCCCGACAATGCAGGGAACGTGGGTTCGATCCCTGTTGTGGGAAGATCTCACATGCCACAGAGCAACTAAGCCAGTGTGCCACAACTACTGAGCCTGCACTCTAGAGCCTGCGTGCCACAACTACTGAGCCCACATGCCTAGAGCCTGTGCTCCGCAACAAAGAGAAGCCACCACAGTGAGAAGCCTGCGCACTGCAACAAAGAGTAGCCCCTGCTCGCCACAACTAGAGAAAGACCGCGCGCAGCAGCAAAGACCCAACACAGCCGCAAAGACCCAACACAGCCAAAAATAAATAAATATTAAAAAATAAAAGTTGTGTTAGTTTCAGGTGTACAGAAAAGTGATTCTATATATTCTATATTATATATATATATTAGAATATATATATACTTTTTCAGATTCTTTTCCAGTGTAGATTACAAGGTATTGAATATACTTCTCTGTACTATACAGTGAGTCCTTTTTGTTTATTTTATGAATAGTAATATCTGTTCATCTCAAACTCCTAATTTTTCCCTCCCCCCACTTTCCCCTTTGGTAACCATTATTTGTTTTCTATGTCTGAGTCTATTTCTGTTTTGTAAATAAGTTCACTTGTATCGTTTTTAAAGATTCCACTTATAAATGATATGATATTTGTCTTTCTCTGACTTACTTCACTTAGTGTAATAATCTCTAGGTTCATCCATGTTGCTGCAAATGGCATTATTTCATTCTATTTTATGGCTGAGTAGTATTCCATTGTATATGTATACCACATCTTCTTTATCCATTCATCCGTTGATGGATATATAGGTTGCTACCATGTCTTGGCTATTGTAAATAGTGCTGCTATGAATATGGTGCATGTATTATCTTTTTCTCCAGATATATGCCCAGGAGTGGGATTGCATGATCATACAGTAAGTCTATTTTTAGCTTTTTAAGGAACCTCCATACTCTTCTCCATAGACTGCACCAATTTACACTCCCACCAACAGTGCAGGAGGGTTCTCTTTTCTTTACACCCTCTTTAGCATTTATTATTTGCAGAATTTTTGATGATGGCCATTCTGAGCATCATGAGGGAATACCTCATTGCAGTTTTGATTTGCATTTCTCTAATAATTAGTGATGTTGAGCATCTTTTCATGTGCCTGTTGGCCATCTGTATGTCTTCTTTGGAGAAATGTCTATTTAGGTCTTTTGCCCATTTTTTGATTGAGTTGTATTTTTGATATTGAGCTGTATGCGCTGTTTGTGTATTTTGGAAATTAATCCCTTGTCGGTAACATCATTTGCAAATATTTTCTCCTATTCTGTAGGTTTTCTTTGTGGTTTGTTTGTGGTTTCCTTTGCTGTGCAAAAGCTTTTAAGCTTAATTAGGTCTCATTTATTTCCATTACTCTAGGAGACAGATCCAAAAAACTATTGCTGCGATTTATGTCAAAGAGCATTCTGCCTATGCCTTCCTTTAGGAGTTTTATAGTATCTGGTGATTTTAAAAAGCAATTTTTTTAACTTTTTCTTTCTGATATTTCATTGTTAGCGTAAAGAAATGCAAAAGATTTCTGTATGTTAATCTTGTATCCTGCTACCTTGCTGAATTCATTTATCATTTCTAATAGTTTTTGTGTGGAATCTTTAGGGTTCTCTGTATAGAGTATCATGTCATCGCATATAATGACAATTTTACCTCTCTCTTTCTATTGGATGCCTTTTATTTTTCTTCTCGGTTTGCTGTGGCTAGGATTTCCAATACTATGTTGAATAGAAGTGGTGAGAGTAGGCACCCTTGTCTTGTCCCAGAATTTAGCAGGAAGGCTTTCAGCTTTTCACCGTTGAGTATTTTGTTGGCTGTGAGTTTGTCATAAATTGCTTTTATTATGCTGAGATTTGTTCCCTCTATACCAAATTTGGTGAGTTTTTAATCATGAATGGATGTTGAATTTTTATCAAATGCTTTTTCTGCATCTATTGAGATGATCATGTGGCTTTTGTATTTTCTTTTGTTGATGTGCTGTAACTCATTGATTGATTTGTGTATACTGAACCATCCCTGTGACCCTGGGATGAATCCAGCTTGATTGGGGGTATGACCCTTTCCATGTGTTGTTGGATTTGGTTTGTGATTCAGACTTGTTTTGAATCTCATTACTAGCTGTGTAACCTCTGAGCCTCAGTTCCCTGATCTATAAAATGGAGATAAAATGTCTACATTATAGGATTGTTGCAAGGATGAAATAAGATCCTGTATAGAAGATACTTAGCACAGGGCATTGCACATAGTGTACAATAAATGATAGCTATTTCAGATTACACAATAAAAACTTGAGAGGGGGTCTTCCCTGGTGGCGCAGTGGTTGGGAGTCCGCCTGCCGATGCAGGGGACACGGGTTCGTGCCCTGGTCCGTGAAGATCCCACATGCCGCGGAGCG
Source organism: Pseudorca crassidens (assembly GCF_039906515.1). Taxonomy (NCBI): domain Eukaryota; kingdom Metazoa; phylum Chordata; class Mammalia; order Artiodactyla; family Delphinidae; genus Pseudorca; species Pseudorca crassidens. The sequence continues at coordinate 54,228,208 of NC_090307.1, read as the reverse complement.
GCTGGGCCCGTGAGCCATGGCCGCTGAGCCTGTGCGTCCGGAGCCTGTGCTCCGCAACGGGAGAGGCCACAACAGTGAGAGGCTCGCGTACAGGAAAAAAAAAAAAAAAAAATACTTGAGAGGGATTTTGTAGGGTGTGGCTCGAGTAGAGGACTATGGGTAGCTTTATTCTCTACTTTCCAAATGTTCAGTAATATAGTTCTATAAAATATATCTTTAAAAATATACTGGATAGGTCCTCAGTGGGCAACTCTTTGCTGCCCTGTGAAGTTGACAGTAAGGGAGGCCTAAAGATGGAAGGATGCCAGTGCTTATCATATACTGTCTCTCATCGCACCCTGTGCTTTCCCTCTAGTAACTTTCATCATTCTATTTCTTTAACGTCTGTATTCCCTCGACCAAACTATAAACAGGAATTGTGGCTATCTGGCAGGTACTCTAGAATTACTTGATGCTGTGAGAACTGGAATGTGAGAGAAAACTATTTTGAGCTTACTCATTGTGTACATGACCAGGGAGTCTTCTAGACTAACTTTGTTTTCAACATACACACCTCCAACTTTTGGTACAACTATCTTCTAGCCTCATTGGGGGATCTGGGAATTTGAATTTAAGACAAATGGGGCACAGTGAGGATGTGGAACAGTGCTAGCACTGAAAGGAAGCATAAAAGGAAATCTGCATGGCTGGTCTCCCTGGATGTCAGCAAGAGTTGTAGATAGCAGCAACCTCGCCCCTTGTCTCATACGTTGCTAAGCCCTGGTCTGCAGGTGTCTAATGGAGAGAATCTTCTGCTTAAGACTGACTTCTTTAAATAATGAATATATTGGTCATATCTTAACCTGCATGTTTATAAATAAATAAACAAGGTCTCTAAAAGGTGGCCAAATACCAGAAAAGTTTTTAGCTGGTGAACCACCTATGGTTTATTGCTTAGAATGCCCCCTCCTTATCTGGCCAACAGAAATCCTATGCATCTTTCAAGTCTCCATTTAATGCTAACTCCTTCGTATAAACTTCAAGCCTACTTCTATAATTACCCCTTTCTTTCAAGTAGCAGCATCGTAGTTGTTTGCTGCTTTTATTCAACAAGTATGTATTGAGTGCAAGACACTCACTGTACCTAAAGCCGTAGGTACAAAGATGAATGAAACAAAGGCTCTCCCCTCCTAAGACTGAGTATCTACTAGGAATATTGAAATATGCACACATTAACTATACGGCTCTCTGAATTCATCAGCGCTCTTGGCTGTAAACAATAGAAACCTGAGAGAAGGAGTTAATTGGTAAGACAGGGTAAACTGAAGGAATCAATAGGAAAACCTGTGAAACAGGTCTAGATAATGGATAGGAACCCAGTGACATGGGCAGTGGGAAACATAGGCCAGGTCATGTCACAGAAATAGTCTGGCCACTGCTGCCACCACCTCCATAACTAATTTCTAATTCCAAGTCTACCTCACTCTCTCAAAATTCCATGTCCTGAGCAAGAACATATAATCGACCAAGGATGAGGAAAAGAATGCCTGGCTCCACCTCCCAGACACATCAGGGTGTGGGGCATGGGCTGCCCAAAACCAAAGAGCTATGTATTTAGTTCCTATCACTGCTGTAACAAATTACCACACATTTAGTAGCTTAAAATAAAACAACAACACAAAAACAAACAAAAAACCAAGAAAACGCCAGAACACAAATTTATCATCTTAACAGTTCTGGCAGACAGAAGAAGTCCACGAACGGTCCTAACCTTATGGTATTAGCAAGACGGCACTCTTTCTGGAGGCTCTAGGGAAGAATCCATTCCTTACCTTTCCCAGGTTCTAGAGACTGCCCGCATTCCTCGTCTCACGGCTCTGCTCCAGCAAAGGCATCACTCCAACCTCAGCTTCCATCCTCCCAGCAACTCTTCTGACTCAGATCCTCCGCCTCCCTCTTTATAAAGACCCTTGTGGTTACATTGGCCTCACCTGGCTAACCCAGGCTAATTTCATTTAACGTCCCTAGAGTAATCATATCTGCAAAGTCCCTTTTGGCATATAAAGTAACATATTCACAGGTTTAGGAAATTAGGACACAGACATCTTTGGGGGAGCATTACACTGTCTACCACAAGCTTCCCCCATCCTAAGAAGAAAACCAGCAAATATGCAGTACACTTTCTTATAGCATCTATAATTTTAATATTCCTCTATCTTTTCCCCTCTACTAAATTATAAACACTTGGAGGGAAAAAGCCCAGCCTTAAATAATTTGAAAACATGTATATTCATATTCAAATTATTTATATATAATATATATAACATATATATTCCCAAATCATATAGATATGGGAGGAGCAATTGCTCTGCTTCACGAGGTCTTCATCAAAGACCAACATTCTTTCCATAAAGTTCCTCTGCCAGCCCCTAAAGCAGAGCTTCTCAAAGTTTAATGTGAATGTGAATCACCTGGGATCTTGTTAAAATGCAGCTTCTAATTCAGTAGGTCTTGGATGAAGTCTAAGATACTAACAAGCTCTCAGGAAATCACTCTTTTGAGCAGCAAAGCAGTAAAGAACCTGTCTTTTTCTATTTGGTCGAAGATGGGTTGCAGACACATTTGGGTTTACAGCACACAGGAAGAACCTAATGGGGAAAAGTACAGGGCAGCAATTTCCTTTTAAGCAAGAGTAAGGGGAGCGATGTGCACAAACCACGTCCATTCACATTTCGCTGGTGAAAACAATTATATAGCCAAGCTGCGTGGAAGTCTGGGAAATGTAGTCTCTATCAGGGCCAAGACCCAGCACGGAGGGTATCTGATATATTTGCTGAATAGTGGATTTTGGGTGTTGTTGATAGGAATTCAGAGTAGAAAGAAACAGAAGCAAATGGGAAGCAGTTGGGGGCAGGAAGGTTTTAGAGAGACAGAAAAAAGCAAAACATCATAGCAATCAAATTCATTAATTCAACAATTATTTATTGTCGACTCATGGACCCTGCACTGCAGGAGCTCATAATCTATCAGAAAATGTAGGAAAAAATTATTAAAATAAGTAATAACTATGCATGTGGAGGACAGGAAGGAGACTAGCTAGAATAGTGCAGAGGACACATGTGCAGCGCTGTGGCAATAGATAACGTAGGGTGGGTGATATAGGACGCAATTAGAGAGAGCCTGCGTGCCAGGATAAAAAGTTTAGTCTTAGCTAAGTGGGGTTTTCTATCTTCTTAAAGTCTCTAGTCATCACAAACAAGAAGAGTAATACTGAAATTTCTTCCATGTAATCTCTTACTCCAAAGTGAAGATCTAACCTACATCAAGAATTCTTTTATAGGGATCCCTTTCAGTCAAGACAGAAAGACCACATTAATGTTCTCTACTTTTTTTTTCCTACAGTAAGAAAAAGGATAATTTGCATATCATGTAATTTGGAGCAACATTTTTGGAACACTCAAGCAGAAAATTTAAATGGAGAACTGGGTGGTAGTAGCAGAAATATTGGTTTAAAATCTGCTTGCTCACGTGCTCTCAAGTGAGTTCTCAGTGCGACAGAATGCTCTGTCAAAAAAATAGCAGTGGTGTTGTTTTCCTCCTGGCAACTCACCCGAGAGCCATAGCAACAAAACTAGAAATTTCTTTCCTCCTAGAAACCCACACACATTTTAACAAAAATTGGTGGTGGGTAGTGTGTTTGGGAGGGAAACAGGAGGGAAAAAGTGCAGCCACTTCCCAAAGAAAGTCTTTTAATCACATGTATTTTGATTCCCAATTTACTTCTTATCCTCACATTCAGATTCCTTTGATTCCACAAAAAAGTTGACCATGTGTATGCTAAAATTTCTTATAGTAATTACTCCCATGTTATTTTTCACCATACACCTATTTATCAAATCCATTTTCTGGTTGTTATTCAGTTTTTTAAAGATTATAAAATTTGCCAAAATTTCCAGGTTTTCCCTATAGAGAACCAGCGCAACCAGCAGCTATAAGGAACATCTGTTGCTTTTGCCTCTTGCGTTTTTGCAAAAGAGCAGCCTGATTTTCCCTTTGCAAACCAACCCTTCCTCTTCCTCTCTCAATGTACAAGGTTTGTGTGGGTCTGACCTCATATGTAACCAATCAGAACACTGCTTCCCTTGAAGCCAAGCAGGACCCTGCAAGGGCTTCCTGGGGACAGGTCCCCCACTTACGTCCCCCACCTCGTTTGTTAAAAAGCTTTAGCCTCCTAGGTCTTCCACGAGTTCCAAAGAGCAAATTTAATCAGAGGAGTAAGAAAATGCAGAAACATAGGAAAACAGCCACGCAAGACAAAATAATAATAATTTAGCTATAAAACAAAGTCAAGGACCTTTAGTTCCTCCTCAAGGGCTCTAGACAATATCCTGAGCCATATCCTTGATCTGTTTTGCAGATACGAAAACCCTCGCCAGGTGGAGGAAGTTAACTGCATGACGACCCCAGGCCAATTAGAACCAGAAGGTTGATGGAGATTCCCCAAACATCACCCTGTTACCTCACCATCAACCCATCGGAGAATTGTGCACAAGCCGATCACATACCCTGAGACTCTCTCCCTCACTTTGTCTTCAAAGTCCCTTTCCTGAAAGCCATCAGAAGTTCGGGGCTTTTGAGCATGACCTGCCTGTTCTCCTTGCTTGGCCCTGCAATAACTGTTGTACTTGCCTTCCTTACAACCCTGTGTCAGTAGATTGGCTGTGTATGGGGCAAGGGGACCCAAGTTTGGTTTGGTAACACCCTCTGCCCACAGGAATAGGCTCAAGGATAGACATATGATGCAAGCAGTGAGAAGATTTCCCCAGATCCTAGGAATGATTAGGCTTTTGGCTGAGACTGCTACATTTCTAGAATGTAAGCCTGGTGCTTCAGTGACTTGAGACTATGTGAGGAGGCCCACCCAGAGGAAACAGCTGGAGATACAAGGATCCTGACGACATCATTCGAGCCCCTGGATTCAAGCTCAGAGCCAACTTTTCTCCTAAACTTTATAATTGCACGAGTCAATAAATTTCCTCTTCTTTAGTCAGTTTGAGTTGGGTTTTCCATTTGCAACCAGAAGATTCTGTATACAAAAGCATATGTTGTAAAGTGATATCCAAACATGAGTTCCATCTTTACATTTTTTCCTACACGTTTAAGTGTTTTCTGTAATCATGTTTGTGTATTGAATAACATGTACTCGATTAAAAAGCATATCATTTTAATAACTCAGGTTTGAAAATGAAACTATATGTGGTAGAAGCAGCATTCAATTATGAGCTGGGAGACATGGGTTCTATCCTGTTTTGTGTCTAATTGCAATTTAGGACATGGACATGTTACAATTTCCTCCCTGAGTACTGACACAATAAGTAGCTTGAGTTGGACTATCTCTAAAATCACTTCCAAATTTAAAATTCTGTCACTCTAAGAAATATAGCTTGGAGGGGGGAAATGGAAAAGATTACATTAAATTGGCAGAAACAGATAAAAATCATACCACTTTTCTTTCAGTAAAATGGGGTATTGAGGTGCTCATGTGTAAAAACCTTGATTTGTTGGTCAAAGAAAAAGGAAATAATTGTGGTAGGAAACATTATTGTTCCCCCAATTTCCTGTCCTTCCCAATCATATGATTATGTATCCTCCTCTCCTTGATGGCAGGTTTGGCCTATGACTTACTTTGGCCATGAGATATTAATGAGTGACATGTGTTGCATCTAGGCCAAAGCATTAAGATTTAGCTCATGGGTCACCATGTTCTCTTTTCCTTTGCCACGATGGTCAGTGATGTTCCTCAGAGAGGCTGCTATGGAGTCCCAGAGTGAATAGGATGTGGAACAAAGCTGCAGCTGACCCATGGTGGACAGGTCATGTTAGGGAGAAATAAACCTTTGTTTTTGTAAGCCCCTGAGATTTGGGGGATTGTTTGATAATCTAGCCTCTCTTGATAATGCTGTAATGGTGACTAAGCAAAATTTTTTTGAGCAACCTCCATACTGTCTTCTATAGTGGCTGTACTAATTTACATTTGCACAGTGTACAAAAGTTCCCTTTTCTCCACATCTTTGCCAACACTGATCTTTTTTTGTTTTGTTATTTTTTTCGATGTAAGGGATAAATAATGCTTTTTTTAAATTGAATGAAAGGTTCTTTAAATTCTATAGTGCTTTACAATTTTCAAAAGTTTCATACACACAGTCAAAATGGCCATCATCAAAAAGTCTACAAACAATAAATGCTGGAGAGGGTGTGGAGAAAACAGAACCCTCCCACACTGTTGGTGGGAATGTAAACTGGTACAGCCACTATGGAGAACAGTATGGAGGTTCCTTAAAAACTATTAAAAATAGAGCTACCATATGATCCAGCAATCCCACTCCTGGGCATATATCTGGAGAAAATCATAATTCGAAAAGATATAATGAACCCAATGTTCATTGCAGTACCATATACAATAGCCAAGACACGGAAGCAACCTAAATGTCCATCGACAGATAAATGGATAAAGAAATGGTATATATATACAATGGAATATTATTCAGCCATAAAAAAGAATGAAATAATGCTATTTGCAGCAACATGGATGGATCTAGAAATTATCAAAGTCAGACAGAGAAAGATAAATATCCTATGTATCACTCATACATGGAATCTAATTTTTAAAAAATAATACAAATGAGCTTATTTACAAAAGTTTACAAAACAGACGTACAGATTTTGGAAACAAACTTATGGTTACTAAAGGGGAAACGTAGTGGGGAGGGATAAATAAGGAGCTTCAGATTAACATATACACACACTACTATATATAAAATAGATAACCAACAAGGACCTACTGTAAAACACAGGGAACTCTACTCAATTTTCTGTAATAACTTATATGGGTAAAGAATCTGAAAAAGAATATATGTATGTGTGTAACTGAGTCACTCTGCTGTACACCCGAAGCTAACACAACATTGTAAATCAACTATACTCCAATTAAAAAAAAAAGTTTCACACAGATGATTTTGTATAATCCCATAACCCTTTATTTCCCCTTACTCCTATATCGCTCTTCCCCCCTTCCCTCTCCCCACTGGTAACCACCAGTTTGTTCTCTGCATCTGTGAGTCTGCTTCTGTTTTATTTACTAGTTTATTGTATATTTTAGATTCCACAAATCTTTTGGGGTTTTTTTTTGATATGGCAATTCAAACAGGTATGACGTGATATCTCACTGTAATTTTAATTTCCCTGAGGATTAGTGATGTTGAGTATCTCTTCATACACCTGTTGGCCATTTGTATATCGTCTTTGGAGAAATGTCTATTCAGATCCTTTGCCCAACTTTAAATCAGGTTATCTGTTTTTGGTTTTTGCTATTGAGTTGTAGGATTTCCTTACAGTTTTTGAACATTAACCCTTTATCAGATATATGGTTTGCGAATATTTTCTTTTATTCCACAGCTTGCCTTTCACTATTTTGTTTCCTTTCCTGTGCTGAAGTTTTAGTTTGATGTAATTCCATTTGCCTGTTTTTGCTTTTGTTGCCTGTGCTTTTGGTGTTATATCCAAGAAATCATTGCACGGCCAATGTCAAGAAGCTTTTATCTTATGTTGTCATCTAGGAGTCTGAGTTTTAGTTCTTACACTTAAGACTTTAATCCGAGTTGATTTTTGTGTAAGTTGAGGGTCCATTTTCATTCTTTTGTATGTGGGTATCCAGTTTTCCCAACACCATTTATTGACATGACAATCCTTTCCCCACTGTGTAAATGTTAAAGTCAAAACAATGAAACTTCAAGAAGCTAACGCAGAATTATCTTCACGACCCGGGGAATAGGAGAGAGTTCTTAAATAGAATACAAAAAGCACTAACTATAAAGGAGATCAATAAATTTGACTTTGCTAAAATTAAGACTTTTGCTCATTAAACGATACCATAGAGTAATAAAGTGTAGTAGCACAATATATTATGTCCTTCACAACTAACTAATTTTTAAAGACATTGTCTTTATTCATCCTACTAGCTGCTAGTAGCTGTGTTTTCTTTCTGAGGAGAAAGAACTGTAGAAGTGCTGGAATACCAAAAATAAAAATTAAAAAGCTCAAACCAGCAACCCAGTAAGAATCAACAAACTAATTTATGTAAATACCAAATTTAGTTATTACAAAACTTCTAGTGATATGAAAAAAACACATACTTTATCAATTAGAGTTTGATTGCCATGTTTAAATTATTTCACTTATTGATATTTCTTTAAACGAAGGATGGAGAGATTATTTTAAGCTGAAACCCCAAATAATGACAAGTGACCCATTGTTGTTTTGAGCTTGTGAATCATGACAACAGCTGTTTTCTTTCTAGCCCATAATCCCTGACCTCAACCCAAGCTCTCAGGAGTGGTGGGTGGGCAGGCTTGAGGCTTAATCTCATTCTACACTCTGTGTCTTCCTGTAATCAAGAGGATAGAAAGCTAAAAGCTCCATTTCCCAGACTTTCTTACAGCTAGAATTCTGAATGTGATGTATTTTGGTTGAGCAGATGCACCTATAGAAGGCAGAGGAGAGATGGAGGGTATGCTAATGCCAGCAGATAGGGAGGCTCATGAAAAGGATTTTTCTGAGGTATTACTGACAGGGACCCCAGTGTTTAGAAACAAGGTTCCTAAATGGTAAGAGAATGAAACACAGCATCTAACATGGTGTGGACACGTTAGATGACACTATCCTGATGCTTGCCACGTTGGTATACTTTGGGATTGAGTGGTTTCCTGAACTTAGAATAGAAGCAGCTCTGTTGGGGACGTCCCTGGCGGTCCAGTGGTTAAGACTTCGCCTTCCAATGCAGGTGTATGGGTTCGATCCCTGGTCAGGGAGCTAAGATCCCATATACCTCACCGCCAAAACACCAAAACATAAAACAGAAGCAATATTGTAACAAATTCAATAAAGATTTTAAAAATAGTCCACATGGAAAAAAAAAAAAAAAAGCAGCAGCAGCTCTCTTGGTTGACCTGGTTTTGCAATGTGGCATTTGAAGTCATTCCTTAAAGTTCTGTCAGTTCTCAACAATTTTATGCTCAAGTTAATATTTTGTTAAAAAAAAAAAAGTACTCTCTTGCTCAAATAAATTAACTCTGTTCTCTGAACTTTACTGGACCTTAATATATTAGACCTTAATACATTAGGGTAATGGTGATGGTTCTGAGGCGGTAGTAAGGACACTGTCCAGAACTGTGAAGGGTCTGAGGTTTCACCCTACTTGCAAGCTACAAGTTAGCCTGCCACAATTTCATGGATCCTGGGTCATAGCCAAATGACTTTATACTTACAGCACAGCAAGCAGCATGAGCTTCACGTTCTCATCAGTTCCCCTTGCCCTCCGAGTCCCACAGGGGCAATGCAAAGTGGTCCAGGTGGGCGCTGAGCATGCAGTGAGTTTGCATCATAGCTGAGGAGCCCAAAGTTTAGGGTACCTGAATCTTTTATAATGAGCTCAAGCAAATCTGCCCAATTTTTGCCCTGGAGAGAGCCACTATCTTTATTATACAACAGCAAACAAACCTGCTTTCCTCTCTATGGAAACACAATGTCTTCCACGGCTGTTCACTATACAAATCTCCTTGGCAAAGACAGTGTAGAACAAACAAAGGCTGTCAGAGCTTCTGCTCCCAAGATGTGAGAAACGTAAGAGACCCATGGAGAATTTCCAAAAGACATTAGCCAACTTTTCATTTCAACTGTAGCACTCCTATTTTAGAGCCCAAACCAGGTTTTATCTTTTAAAAATTCACTTTAGTCATGAAATTTAACAAACATTTGTATGCAGCCAGGGACTAATTTACAGCATGGCTTCCATTCATCTCAGTCATGAGAAAATACCATAGCAGTCATTATTAAAGGTATCCATCCATAAATTACTTTTATTTCTCATTAAATGAGCACAGAGTCATTAGCATATTAATAACAGATATGTTTATTATTACATATCCATCAGTGCGGCTTTTAATACCACTTGAAACATGCATATCATCCTAGAGACGAATCAGTTTTCCAGTGCTTCTTATTTGATAGACATTACTGCAAAGCCATTATAAATTACTGAGGAGGTATTTGGTTAAAAAAATAAACAATAAATCATACTGCCCATATGAATCAACCCTTGCTATTGAACAAGAGTTTAACAGTATTTATCTGGTTCCTATGTTAACTGGAAAACATCACAGATGTATTGCCATAATTTTCTTTTATATTGGTGCAACCTTCTACATATTTTGCAGAGTTTTATGAAGTCATTCATTATTTTAGCAGGTAGTTTGATGCAAAGATTGTACTCAATTTATGGAAGTCCACCAAACCTCTAAATATTTTAAATTAAGCCAATTATCAATGAAAAACCCCCAACACACATAATTTTCTGAAAATATGTTTTTTGAAATTTTTATATTTAGTCATGGCAGTAAAATAATTATCTCAAATTAAGGCACTAAAAGGGCAATGCAACTCCCATCAAAAGTGTTCTAAGAATAATTTACATTTCAAACAGTGCATACATTTCTTATATGTTTGTTAACTTAATGTCTTTATCACTTAAAACCACAAAGAAACATATTATATAATTACAGAAATGATGTACCCCACAAAATGCTTTTAAACTTGGTTCTTTTGTACAGTTAGTTCCTAATGTCTCTAGTAGTAAAATAACTCAATATGGCTTGGCAAAAATGCATAGATTAAATGTAATTTTTTTGCCTTCTCCCATTCCCCAATCTACAAACTTGCTGAAACACATACAGTATTTTGTAAAGCATAATGTAAGATATTTATTTTCCATCAAGTCCACCACAGGCAATCAACAGTAAGGCTTTTAAATTCTACAGTGAGGGCACTGAAGTCAAGTGATGTCACTGCTTTCTTAAAATAGTTTTGTATAGTCTTGCAAGAGCATAAAAACTGAAGTTATTAAAAAAAAATTTCAGTTGTCTCATTTTGAGATATTTTCTTTACTCCTTCCATGAGCTGATCTTGATAGTGACGGCCATTCCACTTGAAAGTGAAAGTCTCTTCCTCTCACTCGTATGAGGAAAACTGTGTTCTATCATGATTGACAGGCGTTTTCTTAGAAATTCAAAAAGGCAGCACCTTTTTAAAAAAATATATCTAGCTAAGCTTTCCCTCAATTGTATTTGCATTACATAGTAATAATTAATCTAATCTACCTGTAGGCAAACCCGCAATAAAAAACAAAAACAAAACAAAACAAAAAAACAATCCTCAGTGTGCTTTTGTGCCAAAGCAAGGACAGAATAACAGCAATCTTAACCCTGAAGCCTGTGATATTGTGTCAAAGGAACAGCCTTCTGCTCTGCATGGTAAAAGATGCCTGGTTTATCAGGTAGCATCCCACACAATTCCACAAGGCACTAGGTCACATGGTTAACTGTTGAGGGAAAAAAATAAAAAATTTAAGAAATGTACACAGTTTAAAAATTCAGAAAACAAAAATTGGAAGGAAAGGTACATATACATTATATATAATAGTTAACTAATACACAAAATTTGGAAAACAGGAAAAAGGAAAAACACACTATTATCTCCTTTTTGCTTCTACTTTGTTTCAAACACTTTTTTCCCCCCACAAAGCTATAAAAAATTTTAAGTATTTTAGATTCAGCTTTTATCCTATATAGGAGAGGGACAATACAAGATTCTACAGAAAGAAGTCCAGAGTGAGGTGATAATGCACTGGAATAGTATGGTAGCTGAGGAATACAGAAGGAGGAATGGCTATGAGTCATTTCAAAGAATTAGACTTGGTTATTGATAATACGGAATGAAGAAATGGGATAAATTAAATATGGCTTTAAGCCTGCTTGGAAGACTTGGGTGACATCAGCAGAGAGGCAAATCAGTGTTAGGTCTCAGCTTCTAGATTCAAATGTCCCTCTTAATATAAGGATTACACTCTAGGGAAAGTTGGTATTTGGTATAGGAGAAAAAACATAGGCTTCAGAAATGGATAAAAGTGGGGTCCAACCTGACTATGCTACTAGTTGGCTGTGTGATCTTGTGCAAGTTGCTTAATTTCTCTGAGCTCCATTTTTTCATGTGTTAAATGAGAACTTAATGAGTTATCATAACCGCTCCTCAGGAAAGGGTTTATGTCCTGTAACTGCTTGTTTTACCATATAAATATTTTTGAAAAAATTCCATCAAAACAAGATAAACTACACTCTCCCAAAAAGAAGAAAAGAAGGATACTTAACTGGGAAGTTTATTTGTTAACACTGATAATACCAAATAATTTTGATTAAAAAAAAATCTGCCAACATAGTTAAAAATAAAACGAGCAAAGTTTTACATGAAACTATTTACATTAAAAAGGGGTGAACAACAGTCATTTAAAACATTAAGGGCTAAATATGTACCATAACCAATGACAATAAAACCTGACACTGAACTAAATAAATATGACATTTATAAACATTATTAGCTTCTAACAAGAATCAGTTAAACTAATTTGTAAAGTCATTTCAAGTCATATATAAATACCCAGATACAAACGATGCCCTTTATGGGGAAAAGAACAATCGGACTCTGGATTTTAATAGATATTATCCAATCACATACTCACAGTTAAAAAGGTTAACATTTCAATCCTTACCTAGTTTTTCCAGATGTATTTTTGACCACTTTCCGGAAAGACTGATTTGCAGTGGATCTTGTAGAAAGTGTTCGAGGCGACGCACGAACAAAACCAGATGGTGGATTCTTAGGAATCTTCTTTACTAAATGAGTTACCCATTTTTTTTGTTCATCCTGAGAACATGCTAGTAGCAGCATATCTCTTGCTGATGTTACATCATAACTTACTATTTTAAGAAAAAAGAGCACAATTAAGGTCACATAATACCTAAAAGAGCCTTATCAAATATTCTTACAATTTAAAAAGATTTACTATGCTTAATTAAGCTTGGACAATATCTTGTCTTCTTAACTCAATTAAGTCGGAAAATTTAAAGAGAAAATATTAGTCATAAATTAGTAAGAAAAATAAAGTAAAATCAGAAATATGCATGTGGCTCCACCAGTGCCAAAATATTACGTCTTATTATCTTTTTTCAACTTGGTATAGGAAATGCCACATCTGAAGAAGTTATTTCATTGGGATTTAAGTCTCTAATTTGTTACATGTTATAAAAATAATTTTCATGCCTTACCTTTACATGGAGAAATTAAGTCCTCTTTCTTATCTAAGTGATCTCTGTGGCACTTAACGTGGCACCTTCGACATTCCAGGGCAGGGGGTGGCTTAAAAACATGCCAGAGAGGTTTGGCACAGGCCTCACAGTTGGCGGGAAAGTGGTAGAGGGTAGGAATGAACTCATGACCTTTGTGGTTTTGAAAATTAGTTTTCTCAGCTTGTTGTACTGGTTCCATCTCTACGTCTTTTCTACATTCACCTTCATTTGCGTATAGTATCTACATTTAGGAATGGTAAACAGAAGATTAAAAAAAGGTCTTAATCTATACATACAAGTTTCAAATGTATAAAAGTATTGGTGTATTTACATTTACTTCACAAATACACTTAGTACTTAGGTAAAGGATCTTCTAAAATTGTATTTTCAGATTTTTACCTGGAATATTTTAGGAATTTCTTCAGTTTCAGCTCTGTACACATCTCCTTGGGTTACAGGACGAACATGAAACAATTTACTAAAATGAAAAGAAATATGATGTAGGCCATTATAAAAACTCATTTATAGCAAAAGACAGATATTTCGTTGAAGAGAACACAGAGGTGGCAAATAAGCATAGGAAAAGATTAGTCATTAGAGAAATGCAAATTAAAATCACAGTAAGTATCACTATACTCGTATCAGAATTTTTAAAATAAAAATAGTAATAACACCAAATGCTGGTGATGATGCAGAGAAACTAGATCACTCATACAACTGTGGGAGAAATGTAAAACTGCAGAGTCACTCTGGAAAAGAGTATGGCAATTTCTTACAAATCTATATATATGAAAACCTGTACATGAATGTTCACAGCAGCTTTATTTTTAATAGGCCAAAATTGGAAAAAACTTAAATGATGGTTAAACAAACTGTGATATAGTCATATGATGGAACACTACTCAACCACAAAAAGAAAAAAACTACCTCTTGGATGGACTTCAAGGGAATTACACTGAGTGAAAGAAGCATATCGAACGTTACATACTATTTGATTCCATTTATATAACATCCTTGAAGTGACAAAATTATACAGATGGAGAACAGATTAGTGGTTGCCAAAGATTAGAGAGGAGTACAGAAAGGGTGCTTCCTATGGCTATAAAAGGGCAATGAAGAATCCCTGTGATGAAACTATTCTATATTTTAACTTGGTGGTGGTCATACAAATCTATACATGTGGTAAAGGCATGCAGGCTGGAAAGGCAGAAGTAAAACTATTATTATTTGAAGATGACATTACTGTATACGTAGAAAAGCCCTGCGGAATCCACACACATACACAAAATCTCTAAAACTAATAAGTGAATAGCAAGATGAATATTCAAGGTTGATATACATAAATAAAGAGTGTTGAAATAACCAGATATCCACATGAACGAAACAAAACAAACCCCGCCCCCCGGAAAAAAAATTAACCTCAACCACTACTACTTTTTTTTTTTTCTTCTTTTTTGGCCGCACTGCGAGGCACGCGAGATCTTAGTTCCCCAACAAGGGATCAAACCCGTGCACCCTGCAGTGGAAGCGCAGAGTCTTAACCACTGAACCGCCAGAAGACCCTCTACCACTACTTCTTACCAAACATAAAAAGAAACGAGATCAATCAGAACTTAAAAATAAAACCTAGAAGAAAACATAGAATACCTTCACAATCTTTGGGCAGGCAAAAATGTCTTGGACAGACTACACAAAAGGCAATAACCCTTTTCAAACCAGTGATACATTGGTTTCCATTAAAAGACACCATAAAGAAAATGAACTGGCAAACCACAGACTGGGAAATATTTGCACTACATATTCCTGACATAAAATTTGAAGCCAGAATATATACAGAACTTCTGTAAACCAGCCTTAAAAAGATAAGCAGCCCAATTAAAAAATGAGCAAAAGACTTGGAGACACTTAAGAGATACAAATGGCCAATAAATACATGGAAAGATTCTTGCCATCATTAGCCATAAGGAAAATATAAACTACAACAAAATAGCATTTCACATCCATTAGAACAGCTAAAAGTCAGACTGACAACACCAGATGTTGGTGAAGACGTGAAGCAACTGAAACTCAAATATTGCTGTTGAGTATAAACAGTATAACCTTTTTTGAGAACTGTCTGGTAGATTTATTTACACAAATTTACTATATGACCCAGGATTCCACTCCTAGGTATTTTACCCATGAGAAATGAAAACTTAAGTCCACAAAAAAGAATTTTCAAAGCAGTCTTACTTAAAATAGCTCTCTTAGAAGCAACCCAAATGCCCATTAACAAAAGAATGGATAAACAAACTGAGGTATATTCATTCAATGGAATATTACTCAGCAATAAACAGAACAATCAATACACACAGCAAAACACTATGCCGAGTGAGGGAAGCCAGGCACAAAAGAGTACATACTATAAATTGGATTAGTATGAAGTTCTAGAATAGGCAAAACTAAATCTCAGTGATAGAATTCAGATCATCTTTTTTTTTCCCCTTGAGGAGGCACAAGCAAGCTTTTTAGGGTGATAGAAATGTTCTTTATCTCGTACTGGGTTTGATTATGCGGGTGCTTACAACCATCAAAAGTCACTGGACTGAACACTTAAGATGTATGTATTCTATTGTATGAAAATTACATCTCAATAAAAAGGTAAAACAACAATAACAACAAACTCTCATCAACATAAAAAGTATTTAAGTTAGTTGAAAGATGTCTTTCTTATTAATGTTTATGCATTATTCCAGTTAAGCTGATTATTTAAATTTTCACAACTAATGTCTTTTTAAAATTGAGAAATAAAATATCAGTACTCTCTGGTACTTGCTCAATTTTTTTTAACATTTTAACTATAATCAGCTCCACAATGTTTAATTACAAAGGAATGGCAAAACTTCATTTTAAGTTTATATTTCTCTGTCGTACCCACCACACTTCACTCTGAATTTGTATGTTATTGCATATATTTTACCTTTCCTGCTACTAGCCTGTAAGCTCCTCAAATATGAAACTGTCTTACTCATTTTATACAACCTACAACACCTATGATAATACAGGCAGCAGTGCCTAAGAAATGGTTTTAGAATGAATACAAGGAAAAAAACCTAAGCTTATTACAGACCTCTTTGACCTATTATTAAAAAAAGAAAAGATATATTTTATTTCCTTCTTAACAATGACCACATAATCATATACTTTGAGATGTTCTGTGAACATAAAACCAATAAACACTTGAAATTAAAAAAAATTGTCTTTAGAATACATCGATCAGGTATGCAAAATTTCCCCTCTCATATTTTGATAAAGTAAGATTTAATATAGTTATTATTTAAATTTGTTAAGAAAAAAGTCAATAACGTTTAAATAACAAAATATAAACTAAATGGTAAGTCTAAAAATAATTGATTATCGTAGGTTAACACTCAACAGTCTTAAAATTCAATAAAAGGCAACTTACTCAATGTCCAATACCATAGATGGATTGGATTGTTCCTTATCTTGTTCATCATTGTAAAACAAAATTTTTTTGCTGCTTACCACAACATACTGAAATGAGAAAAAAGGGGGGAAGAGATAAGAGCAGTATTAACTTGGTTTAAAGTGATAAGCACAATACTTGCCATTTATATCTAGATCATATTGTAGTAATATGATCTACAATGCCAATAATAGGACAGTTAATACAAGTTGTATGCTTTAAAAGTAAAATATATAACAAAATATCAATTAGAAAAACTGAGGCATATTGTACCTGTTTCTTCCAGCCGTATCTTTTGATATTTCCTCTATTTGGTATTGAAAGCCAACCTTCAATTCTTGATTCTAGAAGAAAAAAAAAAAATAGTGTTCAGCCTTAAATTGTCACAAAAGGAAAAGCTATTACAAGTTGTCTGACAGCATGCAGCAACAGGCATTCGAACACAGCTAAATGAATAAGTGCTATAATTTGCTCTTTCATGCTTCAATCACACAAATCAACTTTAATGGCCATACAAATACTGCAGAAAAAAATTCCAAGCCACTTTCCGCATAAAATTAACATTCAGTACTCAATTATAAAAGTATGAAGTAACAACAGTACCCTTAATAGCCAGGCAAGACTGGAATGGATTGCAGCTTAAATGGGATATGATACAGAAGACTTTAAATATCATTTAACATTCATATAAAAGTATTTAGCAAAAAAAAAAAAAAAAAATGCAGCAAGTGGAGCAAATCAGAGCCATGATTTACACAAGAAAGAGCAAGCAAAAGTACACAAGTGTCCTATTACTCACAGAAGGTAAGAATAGAAGATAAATAAATAAGGAATGCAGGCAGAATCAACTAGATATAAAGAATAAGAGACAAGTATTTTATTTGTTTTCTCAGTACAATGTTCTGATAAACTTTTTGGTAAAACACCCCAAACAATTTCATTAAAAGTGTCCAAATTTGGTTGGGAAGGGGTCCTTAATTCTAGTGGTAAATCCAATTACAATTCTTAGCAAACTAAAAGAGGTATAAATAAAGCCTTTCAAGTTTGTAGCATCAGAATTTAATAAACAGTAAAAGAACACAGAATTCAGTTGGTAAAACTGCTAATGTTTTATCAGTTTGTGCATACCAGAAATTCTTTGACTAATTTGATCAATGCATTTTATAATTATTATTACTATTTAAATATAATTAATGTTTATTAAAAATATATGGGGGAAAAAGATGATTCCAGTTAGAAATGATTATTTTATATCAGGTTAGAGATAAGAACATTTAACCGTTTTTTTAGATCTATTATATTTGAAACACAAAAGAAGGGACAAGTGACCAACTGTAAGGTACAATGCTATAATGTGACATTATACCATGGCTCAAATCATGACCCCTAAGGGGAATATATATTACCCTCCTCCATATAACTTAAAAGTTGTGAAACAATTCGGTCTTACAGTAATGATAACAATAGGTAACATCTACTGTACATTTATTATTTCCCAAGTGCTTTACAAGGAATACCTCATAAATAATCTGTAATAGTCCCATGAACATAGGATATTACATTCTTAGGAATATAGGATAAGATAGGTTCTACTATCATCCTCCATTTACAAATGAAGAGACTAAGGCTTAGCAAGGTGAACTAACTTACCCAAAGGTAATCACAGCAACTGTCAAAACTTTAGGGTTCACCCAGGCAGTCTAATTTCTGAGTTTAAATTCCTAGAGCACAATGATATTCTTTCCTTAAACAAGCTTTGCAGTTAACTAAATCAGGAGTAATGTTATTGTTCCAACTTCTTCCCTGTACCTAATGCCCTATGCTTTTGTTATTCCCCTTCATCTAAATTGTTGTTTTTGTTAAAGTCGAAGAAATAATAAGAAACTTCAGTTCAAAATGATCCCCTTCTTCTCCCAAGTTTTTTTCTTAGTTGCCATTATTTAGTTCATCAATAATTAATTTGTTCCATCGGGCATTTCCTTGGTAAGTTTTGTGAGAGCAGGGGACCATATACTAACACTTTATTTTATTTTATTATTTATTTATTTATTATTTTATTTATTTATTTTTTTTGGCAGTACGCGGGCCTCTCACTGTCGTGGTCTCTCCCGTTGCGGAGCACAGGCTCCGGACGCGCAGGCTCAGCGGCCATGGCTCACGGGCCCAGCCACTCTGCGGCACGTGGGATCCTCCCGGACCGGGGCACGAACCCGTGTCCCCTGAATCGGCAGGCGGACTCTCAACCACTGCGCCACCAGGGAAGCCCCACTTTTTAAAAATATATACTCCAAGCCATCTGACACACAGAGTAGGTACCTGATATACCTTTTTTGCTTATTTTGCAATTCTTTTTTTCTGACTTAGCCAATTAAATTCACCCTCTATTTAAATAATGGTTGTAATTTAAAAACCAAAGGGCTGCTTTATATTAAGTAACATACAGAAGGCTGTTGATCATTCACAAATATTCTGTTGTAGAAAAGGAAAAAAGTTACTGCTAGGAAAACTTCCCTTCAGTGTGCCAAACTCCATTTAATACCAGTAATTCCTCACCAAAAATAAAAGATGTAAAAGCCACTGAAATCTTGACATTTATACAAAATTGTGTATGCCAAAATATTCCTCCCTCCAAGTTATTTCTCTATGAGAATAAATGCCAAAAATATTTATGCTTTCTGGCTCTAGGTTTGAAATATATTTTCAATGAATTGTTGTATGTTGAAGACTGTATGACTGAATGTATGTCATTTCAGTGTTCCTATAGAAATTTTATACATCAAAGGCATTTTATGAATTAAATAAGCCCAATTTTATATTTGCTCTAATTTAAATAAAATGAAGAAATTAGGAACTCAAAAAAGATGCTGAAGATATGTGAAGGTTTTTGCCAATTTAAAACAATAATGTTATAGGAGAGAATCTTAGTCTTTCCTTCTGGTGAATTCCCTTCAGAGAAGCAGGTAAACTAAGCTCAGTGATAAATTAAAAAAACTGCTTACTTCTGTCTTACATGCAAGTTAATATACCAGTTTTTTTTTTAAGTATATAAAGACCTCCTTCAAAACTATGACCACTTGTGACCTAAGTGGCAATCTGGAAGTATAATGCTCTAAATTCTATCTTTTACAATACAAGCACAGAAATCAGCTTCTCCAGATAAATAAATGAAATGCTGAGGACTTCTAAGTCTATATTATTATCAATAACATACTACTGAAGTACAGAAACAACTTGGTCCCAGGTTTTACATATTTGTAGAGCAATTTTAACTTACAAAAAAAATTTAGATGTGCACTACTGCAATATCAGCAATTAACTCCTTTACCCAAATAAGAAAGAGGTTAACTATATGTAAATCAGTATCAAATACAGCCAATTTAAACATCAAAGCTAACCACTGAAGACTACCAAAGTTTACTTGATAAACTACATACTGCTTAAGAAATAAAGGTAGAGAATCACTCCAAAATTCTAAAATTATATTCAGAAGTGATATAAAAAAGAAAAAAAAATCAATGCTCAAGAATTCAGATGTACTGATTATCTCCAATCATTGATTAGATTTGGGCAAAGTCAGAAACTCTTATATACTCAAATACTTGGAAACATACCAAGAAATCCAGCATACACAGGTTTAAGTTACAAAGTCTGAGATCAAGCTGGATGGAAAGAGAATGATGCAGATAATCCATAAGAGATAATGAATATTAATGGATGCTGATACCAGTGTTCTTAATGCTTCATCTATTTTTACATTCTTTTCAGATTCTTAGGTCAATATTTCCAAAAGTAAAGGAAAAAAAACAAGGAAGGAGAGCCAGATATCACCTTAGTCTTTCTGTCATCTAGGCAATAGGAAAACCTTAACCCTACAGGGTAACCTTTATATTTACAGTGCTAAGGCCACAACCTGCCACAGAACCAAAAGGAGGATGAAGACACAAGAGAATGAAAGTGATATTAAGAACTTCAAAGGGTTATAAGTCAGAGAAGGATAACCATTTTCTCTAAGGTTTTTAGAATTGGGAAACTTAGAGAGATTTAATCTAGTTAATGACAAGATGCCAGCTGAGAAAATGACAGAGGCTGAACTCTAAACAAACAAGATAATTAAATGAGATTCTTTATATTGAATGATGAAATCTAAGAGAAATAAAGTATATTATCAGTTTATCCACCTAACTACTTAAAAAACCATCTCACTGAACTAAAAATATGATCAATATTTCAAAAGGCCTTCATTTTAACTATTTAACTATTCTAAGACCTCCTTTTGTAAATCTGTAGTTCAAATTCATTTATCAGTTTTCCAAACTAAGTAAAATTAATCATCACTTTCAAAAAAATCTTTCAGACACTTGAATGATATGTAACTCTCTCAAATTAAGGATGAATGCCGCATCAAGTTTCCGTAGTGTAGTGTTATCATGTTCGCTTCACAAGAATGAATACCAAAATTCTTTACAATTCTTCCTAGATATTACCACAAAACCTTAACTTTATTTGCCAGAGATCTAGTAAATGGCAGACTTAGTACATATTTTCAATTTACTAGTAAAATATCTGACACAGAGGAAAATAACATTGGTAATGATTATCCATTAATTTCTACCTCCAATATGAAAGTCATAGTCTCCAATATGAAAAGGTTCAGCACTACAGAGACCTCTGTAAAGTTCAAACTGAGAACACAGTTAATAGAGAAAGAGATACCCTAATTGGTCTCCCTTTATAGCAATGGAGAATGGCCACCAGAGCCTTTTTGTTTTCCCACTTTGTTTGAACTTTGAAATCCTTAAAAGCAAAATCTCTGAAAATACTAAGCTATTCTAAATATTATATACTCAGAATGGAGCCAGTAGAAGAATTTAAAAATCTCTTTGCTGACTGACTCCTGAGTGGATTTATTAGGTCAGGATTCTGAAATCTAAATGGATATCTCACCTAAGTCTACCAATCAAACCACCTGATGATGCTTTGAGTTTAGCCTTCCTGAATAAGCCAGGATGAAAGATAAAACTCATTACCTTCTCCCAACCTCATCTTTCAATTCAAATCCTCTAGATAGCATTCACCAATAATGAATCAGTCTCTGAAATGTTTAACTTAATACAAGGAAAACCAAGGCATACATAGTAAGACATTATAAACAAAGTTAAGGGGAAATGGGTGGGATAAAGACAAAAACCTTGTCAGGATATTTAACCTACACCAGAGAAAGAATTCCTTTAACTAAATAACTAGAAATATCTTGGGGTTAATGAAGAGGGAACCTAAACTACAATTTCAGTTCAACAAGTGAAGGAATGTAGACAAACTGCCCTAAAATTCATACTCTTTCTTAACTGATGATTAAGTCATAACTTTAGAAAGATGTTCAAACAACGGCTGAAGCTAGAGATTCTTATTAAATCCAAAGTGATCCTCTGATAAGGATGTGCACCTACAAGATTCTCAAGAGGCAGGAGGTTTCAGAGAGCCAAAAATGGGAATACAGAAGGAATTTCTTGACCACTGGAGTAAGAAATATTTATTCCCTGTCCTTCCCTTTCCAGATATCTCATTTTGGGCTAGCAAAGCCACCGAAGAATGAGGGATTACACAGAATACAAATAAGAACTGAATTCACTTCCTACTTTGAGTCCCACTTTCTTGACCAAGAATGATAACGTAAAATTTTCTAAGTAGTCTATCAAGTTTCTTATATCAAATTCTCAAAAAACAAGTAATATCTGTTAAAACAGATCCCTATTATATCAAATGTGCTGTCATATCTTTTTATGCATTATTCAGGAAATACATTAAATAAAATCTATTTTCAAGTTTAGGACCATGTTACAAAACTTTCAAGACCTTGAACTAAGAATATGTAGTAGGTCAAATGTGTTGTGTGTGTGTGTGTATGCCTTTAAAATCTGTAATGCATGTTTTAATATATATAACCTATTCATTTCTAAATTGAACCTGTAATATGTGTATTGTTCATCTCTGTTAAAAAGACATAAATGTACTATAACCTATACTACAATGAACCCAAGAATGAGGCTGTGTTTATTTTTCAATTGATTCTCCACTAGAAAAAAAAAAGGAAAAAGAAGAAAAGGTCTGAAATCCTAGCTACTCGCTTTTGCCTTTACTTGACTTCCTGCCCCCTCTCTGCATCTTCCAACCCCTTTTATCGATTTCACCAAATTTGAAACTTCAAGTCTGATTAAAGTTTATCACTATAGCATTAGGTGGGCTTCTATATAGAGCTGCTGTGGTTCTGATTATTAAGTATAGTTCTTAGTTTTAGCAAAAAAATACATAAAACACTGCAGAGCTGCTACTCATGAAAACATGTACAATCCTCCTTAAATGGTGAGAGTTGTAGCAGCAGCTTCAACTTTCACCATGGCATTAGGCTGGTTCAGTACTGATTCATAAACATCTTCAAGTTTCTATTTAGTTAGAGCCACTCAGATCTATTTTAATAGCCTAAGACTGCTTATGACTGCTTTTATTCTATAAAATGCACTGGGTATACAAATGTCATCAGACTCTGGCTATCAGAAACATAAATCCCTTCTTAAGAATCCATGGACAAAACAACAAAGAGGTAGAAATCCAAATGAAAGAAATCTACATTAATTTCCATGACGTTTAAGCAAACTTGAATGAAGTAACAGAAAATATTCTTACCTGGAAGGTTTCCATCAGTTTCATCTGCACTAGGAAAACTAGCAACACTTGTAGAATCTGATAGGTCCAAAAGTTTCGCACGCAATTGCTCAATGTCACTCTCTTTGCTAGCCAACTGCATCTGAAGCTCATTCCTATGTGTACATTCTTCTACCAATTGCTATTTTTAAAAAAATACCAAGATAATATAAAGAATCAAGATCAAAATTTCCAACATTAGAAATTAAGAATTAGTGGAACTATAAGTAATCTAGAATTATTAATACTAAAAATTTACTGTAAACTTCATGAATGTTTACTACCACAGATTTTAATACAACTATAAATGTGCAAGTTCTCTTCCTCAGTAATACATTGCTTGGATAAGCTCCTTTTCTCTTTGCTTTAAATAAGCTTTTTTTTTAATACAAAGCATCAAAAACCAAAACCAAACACCTGTTAAAACAATAGAAATTGCTTTTATGGCTTCAAACAAAATAATTTAAAAGATATAGAAAGCTTCTCAGGATGGTAAAACTATAAATGATGGAGTCAATGCTTGTATCTAAGTCTGCCTAAGATCAGAGACCATGTTCTCAATTTTGTGCTATTAAGCTAGGAAGCATCAAAAAAATTAAGCTTGATATTTTGAAAAGTGAGTCCTTATCAGAGGAAACAAAAAGGCTATAATACTCCAATTCCACTATCCCAACTATAGTCAATATTATACCAGTCATATCTCAATTTCAGTCTGAAGCCAAAGAGGCAAAACCCTTGGTTGTTTCTCTAAAAGTACCATCTCTAATCAAGCTGATGCTAAGGGGTAAAAATTACTCAAGTCATAGTTAATAGGCAACATAGTATCTTTCTATTTTTTCAAGATCATGGTTCAAATTAGAGTAACAGTAATCAAATTACGGAGAATATAAACCTAAATATGATTTTTATACTAAAAAAACTAAATGAGATCAGTAGACAATAAGTATATACAGTAATAACAATTTAAAATAATCCTACAAGTGCAACACACAACCTTACCGCTTGCATGTCATTCAGTTCCTTCTGATGTTTCACTACCATCTGGTTGAATTTCTCTCTTTCTTGGTTGAGTTCAAGTTGTAGCTTTCGATTTTCCTTTTCCTTCTTTCTCAAATCCTGTGTATTAGCTTTCTTTCTATCAATTTTAAAGTCTTTCCGATTCATTATTTCTGCCAACTTGTTAACAGCCTATTAAAATATTAAAATGTTATTAATAAGGTTCTTCATTGTAGCTACCCAATTTAAATCTCCACTAAAAATATATATTTTTCTTCAAAATCAGGAAGCAGGACTTTTTGTGTATGTGAAAATTAGGAGAAACTAATGAATGTTGGAATATAATTGGTAGCACAAGTAACTATTATTGATTCATCTCATTGTTCAAATGTAAGAACCAGACAGGCTTGCAAAAATCCAGTTATTGTTCAACAATTATTCAGCACTTATACTGCATGTAAGCACTCTGATAGGCACTAGAGACAAGGACAGAAAATACAATTATGCCCCAAAGGCATCCTAGTCTGGTGGAGGAGGAGGATAAGCAAGCATGACAGTACAGAGTGATACTGCTTCTTTTTTCTCTTAAGTGTCCCTTACTTTTTCTTTTTTTCTATTGGATTGTCTTTTTCTTTTTTGCAGATGCTCTTTATATTTATCTATATATGCTGCAAATATTCTTCCTAGTTTATTTTCTTTCAACTTATGTTCTTTTGGACTTTTTTGTATGTAATAAATGTCAATCTTTTTCTTCATGGTCTCTGTTTTGGTATAAAGGGAAGTAAAATCTCCACTGAAGGATTTTCAACAGGTATTAAGTGCATTTTTGAAAGACTACTCTAGTTGAAGGATTGTTGAGAGGGAGAATAGATTAGTGGTAAGGAGCTATCAAGTAGAAAATATTTATTTTACTGTAAAAATCAACTGAGGTACACAGCACCTTATGAAGAATTTAAACTACTGGACAACTTGGTAAAATGACAAGATACCAAGTTTTACTGTAAAAAATCTGATCTAGCTGCAAAATACAAAGCAAAATGATACCTCCACCCCTTTTAAGTTTCTTACTCTCCCCATTCTTCTCTCTTGACTTCAGTCAAGTATGTGGTTTCTCCTCATTAAGTTTTCTACTGTCAATTGTAGGTTTTCCATACAATCTAAAACAAATTCTTCACTAATCAGGTGACTAGACGAATTAGCCTTCTTAACTCGATTGAAATCCTACTTCCTGAATAAGTCTTCCACATTTAATGAAGAAAGAATATTACATTACTTGTTCTAATGAAAAGCTTGAACCTTACAATCTCAGTTTTAAGAAAAGGACATGAAGAGCAAATATTAACTTCTGAATATATGATACTCAAATACAAACACATGGAAAAGGCTAAGAGCATGTATACCTGCGTTTTAAGGGTTCGTTCTGTATTGATATTCTTTTCAAAGGCAGCCTTAAGATTATTGATCTCCTCCTCCTTCTTCAGTTTATATTCTGTCAACAAATTATATAAAATGTTATTGCATGGCATTAATTAATTTCTGCCTTGCAAAGTAACAATGAGATACTTTTATAGAAATTTTGTAATGGATTCAAGGTTTATTTTAAGCAATAAAATATTTAATTCTTACTTAGTTATTAGTAACAATAACTAATTATTCAAATTAGCATATACCACATAACTTTCAGTAACTTCATTAAGATATTTTTCCAGGGCTTCCCTGTTGGCACAGTGGTTAAGAATCGCTTGCCAATGCAGGGGACCCGGGTTCAAGCCCTGGTCCGGGAAGATTCCACATGCGGCGGAGCAACTAAGCCTGTGCTCCACAACTACTGAGCCTGTGAGCCACAACTACTGAAGCCCGCGTGCCTAGAGCCCGTGCTCCACAACAAGAGAAGCCACCACAATGAGAAGCCTGCGTACCACAGTGAAGAGTAGCCCCCGCTCGCCGCAACTAGAGAAAGCCCGAACGCAGCAATGAAGACCCAATGCAGCCAAAAATAAATAAATAAAATTAATTAATTAATATTTTTAAAAGATTTTTTTCAGCTTATTGAGGTACAATAGACAACTGAAATTTTAAGATATTTAAAGTGTACAATGTGATGAATTGATATACACATACATTGTGAAAGGATCCCCCACAATCAAGTTAATTAACACATCAATCACCTCACATATTTACCTTTTTGTGGGGTTTGGTGGTGAGAATATTTAAGTTCTACTAAGATAATACTTACGGCTACAAAAGTTATTTAATATATGAAAACAAATATTTCAAAAACCTAATGCGTAACATAAAGATTTACCTCTGAACTTGATTTAACTTATGATTTTTAAAAAAATCCTACATACCTTCCTCTGCCTTCCTCATTTTATCAGTTAGCTCTTCATTTTCTTTTCTTAATAATTCAATATCTTTGGTTAGCATACTGTTCGTTTCTTCGAGCTAAACAAAGCACAGAAACATTTAAGCTATATAGTCTCTTTGCTAGTCCCATATTTAAAGCAATAACCTTTAAAAAAATACTTGCATTTTCCATAGATGAGGACAGGTCAGACATTGCTTAATTATAAAAACATCTGGTTTCCAGTTTAAACTATGTGGATATAATTAAATTCAAAATATTTTAAAACAATTGTTAGCTTCCAAAAATTATTTCAGTGTGTGTGTATATACACATTACATATGAATGGAAGGAATAAAAAATGTAATGAAAAGAGAACGAGACTAAAAACTAGGAAATGTGCATTTAGTTTTCTAGCTCTGTGACCCTTAGCAAGTCACAACCCTTCTGGGCTTCAGTTTCTTCATCTGAATAATGATGATGAAAATGACAATTTTAAATGTTTGATGATTATTTTATGGCTGTTAGCATAAATGATGCCATTGTGGGCCCATATAGTTCCTCCTGTCCTTCCCCGGACCCTATCCAGAACTGTACTGTGTGGTAAAAATCACTTCTTTGTTATCAAGGTCTTTGTAGTTAATAGATACTATTTAATAATCATTAAGACCAGGTGGCCTCTATGCTCTGTTAGTCCCCAATCAATGATGAAGACCTTTGCTGACATATTCCTGGTACCTATGAGACTAGTTATCCATTCATAAATCTTGACGTAGGAATGCACTTCCTATTTCCAAGCACATACCCCCCATACCCTAGGTAAACTATAACATTGTCCCAATGGTCCCTTGGTGGTATGGAGTGCAGCTGTGAATGTTTCCATATCGTTGTCTGTCCACACCCACTCTGTGAGTAGGGTATCCTATAATAAACTGATCCACTGATTATACGGAGCTGCCTGCCTTGTTTTTCGGTCTCAAGATACCTTCTCAGTTCGGTGGGCACTTTTCATTTCCTCTGTCCTCCAACAATGTCTTTTAGTAATGTACTTATTCACCCTTCTATTTATATGATTTCATTTAATCTTCGTAAGAAACCTGTGGAATAGGTATTGTTTCTATATTATAGATGAAGAATCTGAGGCTTGGAGAAGTTAAAGCAAACGGCCAAGACCATGTAACTTCTTAGGGGCAAAGCTGGGATTTGAACTCAGACCTGCTTATACCAGAGCACTTGATGGTGGCTTCACCACCAAGAAGAAAAATCTCTCTAACTCCCCTTTCTAGCTCCATAATACATAGACCATAGTATACATTTCAGAAATAGGTAACTGTTTGTAGTACTGTTTTTTCTATAATGGATTTGTAGATATCCACAAAGAATTTTTTATCCCAAAATAGTTTCTCTGAATTTTATAGAATTCTGGTCATGAAATCAGTTGCAATTTATTAAGATAATAAAACAAATGAATTTAAGGTAAGCATTTCTTCACAGAAAATATATTAAGATCTACAGCCAGAAAGGGAAAAAACCCAATACACTGAATAAGAATTTCAATCATTAACAATTGTTTTAGATTATATAAATTATTTTATACATGAGTACAAGTTGACCATTGTGTATAAGTAAATACTCATGCACTTACACTTACCCAAACACTTTAACATGTAACCTATTTTGATTTTTAAATTAATTTTAATCACATAACTTAATGAACTATCACACTTACCCGACTAACAGTGTGCTCTTTATCTGTAATCTCTTGTCTATTTCTTGAAGCAGCTTTCTTGCTTTCTTGGGTCAATTCAAAATACTGTTCTTCCAGAAGCCCTCGAGCCAACTGCTCAGACTCGGCTTTTGTTTCTGCTAGATCCAACTGAGTAGCAAGAGTTTCTCTAGTAGATTTAAAAGAGAAATGAATGTAAACAAATTCAATTCATTCTTCTAACTTAATCATATGCTTAAAAACACAATTCTTTTTAAATGATAAAAAGAATTAAGTATTTTATTGCTTAAAATAAACCTTGAATCCATTACAGACTTCCTATGAAAGTAATGAAGCTAACCTCTCACACTTAGAAAAACTATAAAAGCAAAGGACACTTTAACCTTGTACCTGCTATTTTGCTTAACTAAGGAAAAGGTAATAAAACAATGGCAAGAGGTCTACTTCTAGAAGGGAATGTGTTGGGATCTGGAATGAAACGCAGCATGGCACAGTGGAAAAGTCATTGGCTTATAAATCAAGAGGCCAGGCCTGGACCCTTATCCCCATTCTACCACTACCTAATTGGTTAGGGACATTGGGCAAGTTCATTATACTTACTGGAGCTCAACTTAATCAAATCCATAAAATGAGAGGATTAAACTACATTATTTTTGAGGTCCCTTCCAGCTCTGAAATTCAATGAGATTATGAAGACTTATAAATAGACACCGTAAACTATTCTAGAAATGCTCCTTAGGAATTACATTTTAAAAGCCTTTCAGAATTGACATTCAGACCACGACCAGATCACTGCAGTTTGCCTGCTCTTCCCAAAGAACCTGTCTTCGATAAGTTATCTTGGTCATAATTGTAACCCCTACATACAGTAGGTGCTAAATAAATGTTTATTAAATGAATGAATGAATGACTTC
The DNA here is from genome assembly GCF_039906515.1 of Pseudorca crassidens. Taxonomy (NCBI): domain Eukaryota; kingdom Metazoa; phylum Chordata; class Mammalia; order Artiodactyla; family Delphinidae; genus Pseudorca; species Pseudorca crassidens. Next base: position 54,198,852 of record NC_090307.1, on the reverse strand, counting down.
CAACTATTTTCTATTAAGAGAGTAATACAAATACTTTAGGCTGCCTCAAGCCTAAAGAGGAAGACATATAGTGACTACAAAAAATAATTTTTTGGACAATTGTTTTTGTCCAACAAATATTTGAATGTTCCTACGTGCCAAACACTGTTCTAAGAATTAAGGCATACAGCAGTAACAAACTCCCTGCCCTCAGAAAACATACGTTAGTAGTGTGAGATAGTTTAAAGAAATGAACAATATACAGTATATCACACAGAACAATGAAAAGAAAGGTGAAGAGGCTATGAGTGTGGTCACTATTTTATAGAGGGTGATCAAGGAGGCCTCTCTGCTAAGCTGACATTTGAGGAAATATATGGAGGAAGTAAAAGAGCCATGCAGTGTATCCGGGAATACAGCTTCAGGCAGAGGAAACATCTAATACCAACTGCCTAAATGTTCTGAAGGAAGCTAATGTGAGCAGAGTGAAGAGGGGTTGGGGGGAGTTGTGAGATGTAGTAAGAGAAGTAGGGAGAGAGAACAGGTATTATAAGGCTTTCTAAATCAATATAGGGACTTTGGCTTTTACACTGAGTATTCTGTCTTAAAAAGATCATTCTGGCTGTTTAAGATCAGACTAGAAGGGGAACAACGGTAGAAGCAGGGATACCAGTTAGGAGGCAACTGAAATAATCGAGATTGGAGATGATGGTAGTTTGGATCAAGCTGGTAAATGTTAAAAGTGGTGAGAAGTGTTCATATTATGGACATGTTTTTTTAGTTATAGCTAGGATTTATTGATGGATTTCATGCAGAGTATAAGAAAAAAGGAAGAGTCTAGGATGACTCCAAGTTTTGGATTTAAGCAACTAGGAATAACAGAATAGCTAATATTGACATGGGGAAGACAGGGAGGAGCAGGTTGGCAAGGTGAGGGAGTAAGGCATTTTTTCTGGACATGTTACATATAAGATGCTTATTAAACACTCAAGGGGAGATGTCAAACAGACAGCTAGATTTACAAGTCTGGAATTCAGGGGAGAATATACTTGTACATTGATGCTATTTAAAGCCCTGAGGCTAGATGAGAACAAGTAGGGAGTGATCCCTTGGGTCCTCCAAACATCAAAGGTCTCAGAGATGGGAAAGGACAAAGGAGCAAAGAAGGGTGAGGAAGAGCAACCAGTTCAATAAGAGGAAAACAGTGTTTGGTGTCACAGAAGCCAATAAAGAAATTTTGTCAAGAGACAGTAATCAATTATGTCAATTGCTGCTTTAAATAAGATAAGGACTGAGAACTGAGTATAGTTTTTACCTATTAGGAAGTCACCAGTGGCCTTGAAAAGGGTTATTTTGGTAGAGTAATAAGTACAAAAGTCTTGAGTGAGCTCGAGAGAGAATGGGAGAAGAGGACCTGATGATAAATGGTATGTCACTTTTCAAGGAAGTTTGCTACAAAAGGAAGCAAAAAAATAGGATGCTACCTGGAAGTAGATATGTAGTTTAAAGACAAGCAGGCTGGACTTTCCTGGTGGCGCTGTGGTTAAGAATCCACCTGACAATGCAGGGGACATGGGTTCGATCCACGGTCCAGGAAGATCCCACATGCTGCAGAGCAACTAAGCTCATGTGCCACAACTGCGGAGTCTGTGCTCTGGAGCCCGCAAGCCACAACTACTGAAGCCCTCACACTTAGAGCCCGTGCTCTGCAACAGGAGAAGCCACCACAATGAGAAGCCTGCGCACCGCAACGAAGAGTAGCCCCCACTCACCGCAACTAGAGGAAGCCTGCACGCAGCAACAAACACCCAACGCAGCCAAAAATATAAATAAATAAATAAATAAAATTTTAAAACGCTTACAAAAAAACAAAAAAGAAAAGGAGGTTATTTTTTAAGGATATGTTTACCTGTATGCTTATATAACAATAGGAATGACTACAGAAAGGAAAAAACGATGTAGGAAAGATGAGAGTATTATTGGAGTCATACTCTTAAGTAGGCAGAAAGGGATGGGATAGAGGGGCTGCCTTTAGGTAAATTCATGTAAATTTTGTCCATTTACATGAATCAGAAGGACGGTAGGGTTTTAGGTACAGACGCAAACAGGTTAGTAGCTATGGTGGTGGAAGAGAGAAGATGTTCTATGACTTCCAGGAAGCAAGGCCATTTGCTGAGTATGAGAACAAGGAGAAGTTGTTGATTTGAGGAAGGAGAAAAAGATAGAAAATAGTTGTCTAGAAGAGTAGGGGAGTTAGGAAAAGATAAAAAATACTGCCATTGGTAAGTCCATGAATACTAAGGGGTGGTAATGCAGGGCTTCAGATGGATAACATGTTCTCATCTGGGGTTACTGCTTTGCATCAGGTTCAGATAAATTATCTGCAACTACATTCATCCAGACTTCCTTCACAACTCTCCATAGTAAAAGACCTGTCTTTACTGATGTTTAAGGCCAATCTCTCACTTTTATTTTCCTATCTCCTTTAAGAAATCAATTTATCAATAATTCCCTATGCTTCTAGATTATAAGATTATAAGCAGGGGCTTTGTTCTTATTCACTGCTATATTCCAAATGCCTAGAAAAGCATCTGGTCCATAGAAAGTGCTCAGAAATTTTGTTTGAACCAGTGAACAGATGTGCAACTTTTCCCGCTCTGATTTCCTTGCCATGTCCAATGCTCAAATTTCTGCTATCTTTAAAAAGAAATGATGCTCCTTCACAGTCTCCTCCAGCTACAGCCATAGCTTCTTGCCTTAACAACTATGTTTCTTGAATTTTTTGATTTAATAAATATTTACTGAGCATCTACAATGTTCTAGGTACAATTCTAGATGCTAGGCATATAGCAGTGAATTAGAGTTAAGAACAAAACAACTGAAAATTCCTTCCTTTGTTGAGCTTAACTTTGAATGGAAAGAGAAAAACAACAGAGTAAGTAAGCAAATTCTATAATATATTAGGAAGAGATAAGTGCTAAGGTAAAAATAAAACAAGGAAGAAAGTACTGAGCTGGGCAGCTAGGTAGTAAGGTGAGGGCATTCTCAATTTTTGAAAGTGTTCAGGGAAGGTCTCTCGAGATTACATTTAGACCTAGACCTGAAGAGTGTAAAGGAAGAACCCATGTGGATATTCAGAGGAAAATGTTCCAGGCAGAGGGATGAGCAAGTCCAAAGGCCCTGAGGCAGAAGAGTAACACACTGGTTTGTGAATAGTAAAGAGGTCAATGTGGCTGCTTTCTACTCTCTCTGTACTTCTACCCTTCCCACTCATGTCTCAGTCTACTTCAGTATAGTACCTATCAATATTGTCATCACTATTTACAAGCTGTTCTCAACAAGATAACCTTAAATATAATGGGACAATTTATTTTTTACTTGACCCTTCTGAGTATTTGGAATTTTAAGTCACTTTCTCTTTTTTGAAATATTCTATTCCCCTGGCATTTGTGATACCCCACTCTGCTTTCCTCTTTGTATTATGGGTGACTTTATACTTTCCCTTCCTCTGCCCATTCCTTATCCTACACTAGGGGTTACAACTTGTTGCTTGAGAGAGCCAAATGAGTCCATATAAATGTCCCCTCCTACCTCCTTTCTGTACCTGCATGTGCATGCACGCACACATACACACTTAAAAATAAATTTGGGCCAATATTTTACATAAAAACTGAGATTCCTGGCTTCTCTTGAAAAATCAGAAGGTCTTGAAATACTGGGTCAGTGCTACCATGTGGCAGCAAATGCTCAGAATTGAAGACGTGAACTCTTCAGTTTGTTATAATCCTCACAACTCACGCAATGCATGCTACCGATACTTAGATCCAACTAACTTCAACCCAGTTACATGTATGGTGTCATAGGCTCAAGAGTTCATAAATCCTGATAAACACAACTGTCTTAATAAATCTCATCTATCTTAGTGGTTTCAGCATGAAATGACTGTTGAATTGGCTTCAAGTCCTTATCTTTGAGTTCTAAAGCAATAATGCCAATGTCTGGTATCCATTTCTCTTTGGACATCCCATAGGCACCTCAAACTCAGTAGGTATGAAATAGAAATAACCTTGTTTGCTCTCATTCCCCCAAACTGGTATTTTAAGCTTAGGGACTACCACTACCAACAACCCAATTGTCCTGGTCAGAAACTTGAGCTGACCTGAAATTTTCCCTAACTTTTATCCCCATACCTTCAAATCTACAACTCCTATTGCTTCTACTTTCTTATTTTTTCCTATGCACTTGCCTCTCCTTTTACTGCCAACTTCCACTATAATTGTATATCTAGATTATTCCTATGGCAGTATAACTGGACTCCCTATATCCACCCAGCTTTGCCTCACTCCAATCCATTCTCTAAAGACTGGAGACTTCTAAAACCCTATCTTGTCAACCCCTAGCTTAAATTTTCATTTATTCATTGAATATTTATTGAATACTTATTATTTGCCCAGCTCTGATCTAGGTGATGTGGATATACAATAGAGAATGGCAAAAAAAATAAAATCTTCCACTCTTCAACGTTGATAATTCCCAATGACACACAAGCCCTTTGTAATCTGACTCAGGTTTACCTCTCCAGCCTCATCTGTCACCAACTGTCTCCCTACCGGCAAATGAAAGCATTTGCTGCTCCCAAATCACAGATTGGCTTTTGCCTATACTGTTCTCAACCCATATCCCATTCCCTGGTGAATTCTACTCTGCTTAGTTGTCACCTGGGGAATGTTCTCTGAATCCCAGATGGTAAGATGAGGTATATACCCCTTCAGTATATCCCAATAGCACTTTGTCATAGCCACCTACCTTAATTATATCTGTTTCCTGACTAGATTCTGAAGCACTTGATGGTTAGAGCCATAACTTATTAATAATTATATCACTGGCATGAAGCACAGCACACAGCACAAGAGTGGTGATCAACACATTTCTCTTAAACAGATCAAACAAGGGAAAACATATCAACCCCATGAAACAATATAGTATGTAGCAGATTGGGTGTCCCCTTCACTGTGAATGCATATAAACTGGGACTGTATATTATATTGTAGATACCACACAAATGATAGGCAACAGACTATACTCTACAAAAGTAGTTTACTACTGTCACAGAGAGAAACCAGGAAATGTAGCTTTGTGCCTACCTTAGAGTTTGCCTAATGTATTAAGGATCTAAGCACTGAGTGCCAATGGTTGCTAAAAACAGAGGTAGTCTTCCCTCTAAAAACCAGATTTGAATCTGTTTAAGCCTCCAGATTAGGGGTGTCCAGTAAAACTTTCTACGATGACAGAAATGTTCTACACTTGTGCTGTCCAATATGGTAGATACTGACCATATAAGACTATTAAGCACCTAAGTCGTGACTAGTACATCTGAGGAACTAAAGTTTAAATTTTATTTTAATGAACTAAAGTTTAAATTTAAACGGCTACATGTGATTGGTGGCTACCATACTAAACAGTGAAACTCTAGATTTAACCACTGATTTGCAAAAAACACAGAAGGATGACGAAAATGTTCAACTAACTATGGAAACAGAATCAGCAAAATCATAACTGAGGAAAACTATACAGGACAAATGATTCAGTTCCTTCAACAAATAAGTATCAGGATAGTGATTACTCTTGTGGTGGGGAGGGAAGAGGCATAAGCAGAAGTGGGGATACAGTGGGCTTCTGAGGTAGATTTTGTTCATGGGTGGTGGTTATAATGATATTTGTCATATAATTTATAAAACTGTACCTGTTTTGCTATTTTATGTATTTGTTTGCTTCAACAATAAAAGTTAAAATTTTTTACTTCTTTCAAAGGTGGTTATATGGAAAAGAATATAACAATGTGAGAAAACTAGTTTCAATGTCTGTTCTCACACTATCTAGCTATGAGCAGTTGTTACACTTAATAGCTTTCTAAGATCACCTCCTTATAAGGCCCTAGGCACACATGCAATGGAAATTAACCTGCATTATAATACTAAGAGGAAGACCCTGCATACCTTTACCTAACATAAAATGATGACTTGCAAATACAGCGTGAACTTTTTTTTTTTTTTTTTTGCGGTACGTGGGCCTCTCACTGTTGTGGCCTCTCCCATTGCGGAGCACAGGCTCAGCGGCCATGGCTCACGGGCCTAGCCGCTCCGCGGCATGTGGGATCCTCCCGGACCGAGGCACGAACCCACGTCCCCTGCATCGGCAGGTGGACTCTCAACCACTGCGCCACCAGGGAAGCCCCGAGTGTGAACTATTTATATACAAATAGATGTTTGAAGATTGAGAGACCCTTGAAAACAATTTACTGTCACAATTTAGTGAATCTCTGTACAACCCCTACAGTGTTAATGTATCAAATTATTTCTTCACCATAAAGGCAAATTTAGCCTAAATCTAGTTTGATTTGTTCTGAATTAGCCCAATAAGATTTGCTATTCCACTGTCATCAGAATAATGGCACATCTATTCTCTACCTTTAAACTTAAATTTAAGAATGTTTTGCTATAGTACTGATTCTTGTTCTAAACTAAAATGGACATACTTTTCACTTTGTAGTTCCTGTATTTTCTTTGAATTTTCTCTGTTTTTTTCTTCAATTTCTTCCTTAAGTTCCTTTACCTGGGTTTTATAAAGTGTCTGCAAAACAAGTGATAAGAAGACGTAAGTGTTTATGGTAGGTTAAAAAACAGTTTGGTAGTTTCTTATAAACAATTAACACATGGTCCAACAATTCCACTCCTAAGTATTTACCCAGGACAAATACAAATATATATCCATACAGAGTCTTATACATAAATTTTCATTGCAGTTTTATTCATGGTAACTCCAAACTGGAAACAACCCCAGATATCTATCATCAGATGAATTTTTAAAGTTGTGATGTACCAATACTACTCAACAATAAAAAGGAATGAACTACTAATATATACAGCATGATAAACCTAAAAAATGTTAAGCTGTATGAAAGAAACCAGGTGCTAAAGAGTGTGTACTACATGATTCCATGTATATGAAATTGTAGAATAGGTGAAAATAATCAATAAGACAGAAAGCAAATCAGTGGTTGCCTGCAGATAGAGGTGGGTGGAGAAGATTGACTCCAAAGGGCCGTGAAGGAAATGTTTTATATGTTGATTGTGATGGTGGTCACAGTATACACATATGTCAGAATTTATCAACCACTTAAAATGGGTACAATTTGTTATATATAAATTATACCTCAAAAATATATTAAATATATTGATTTGGGAAAAACATTATAAAGAAACTTAGCAAGCAATACTTATTTAAAAGTTAGATCAATTTTTGAAGTAAATAATGTTAGAGAAACCACTTCTCTTGGGTGATGAAGTGGGTGGTTGACAGGTATAAGAAATATCCATAAATAGGATTTATCAATGTTCTGTCAACATATGAATAATATATACTTAGTACAGAACAATGATTCTTACAAAATTCACTAGGTTTTTGCCAACTCCATCAACAAATATTTAACAGGTATGAAAAAGTATTAGACCCACACTGTGTTAGATGCTGAGGTTACAGAGTAAACTTCCAATTCTGAAGTCTATGTCTTTTTTTTAAACCAACCTTTTTAGTCTAAAAGATAAGGAAAAAAATAGTAAGGACCAGCAAATAGCTGTGGAGTACTACTTTTACACTGTACACTGAATTATACCTCTAAGAAATAGCACTTCTCTAGGGGGAAAAGTACATTTCCATGGGAATGCAAATGAAGGAAGAATGATGGCTGGCTTTAGTTTAAGTGCTTACAATTTCTAAAATGAAATAGTCCATTCTGCATTTAGGAATCAGATTCTCATTTCTCCTTTCTCTGACTTCAATTACTGAAATTTATATGTGTAATCAATGAAGAGAGAAAAAGAAAAATAACCTGATTTGAAAGCCCAGATTAAAGAAAATCTTAAATTTGGTTCGTAATAACTTATCAAATTTAGCAACATCTAACCCAGTCCTCACAAACAATAGAATAAATCAAAACTAAAGGCAGGGTTAGTATTTTGTATGGTTTTTATACAGGCAAAAATCAAGAATCCATAGGAACCACCACATATCACTTGACAGCCATCCCAAAACATGGAGGCACTGAATGATTACTCTGTGGAAGCCTAGGGACAAAAAGGTGTGCTTGGTATTACAGACCACTTTGCAGAAGTCAGTACCACACACTGAATAGTTAAGGTTAATTTACACTCAGGGAAAAGTTTTTCAACAATCTTGAATTATTTTTTAATTTAAAAACATTTAATTTAAAAACATATTTAATTTAAAAACATATTATACTATCATAAAAACATATGATAGTATAATAAGCCAAGAAGAAATAGACAGTAGTAGAAAGTCATCATATTTATTAGGAGATGAAAAGAGTAGAGCATGAAGCTCTTAATTGTGTGAAATTCTGTAGAGCTCTAATGGTATCCAGATTTTTTACTAGAGAAATCATTACTTCCAATATTGTTCACACTTGGTTTCTAGGGCATGTTTATCAGTGTAACTCAAACTCCATGCATTTAATTACGCTGCTTAAAGCTCATAGGAAAGGTGGTTGCCACTGAAAGAGAAATGGAGCTGGTAGATAAATGTTAAGTTGAAATGGCAGAGCACAAGCTTGGCAACCAGAGGAAGTAAACAAAAATTCAGAGGTTTCAATAAAGCCTCAAAGCATTAGCTATAAATGCTCATCAACAGTAGTAATGAAAATAACTTGGCCTGCAGCAAATAAGAAAATGATTTTTATGGAGAAAAAGGATAACAGATGCATAAAAGTGCACACAGGGCTAAAACAGGAAAAAGCTCCTCAACATTAGTTATACCCACAACTGTATGTAGTTACACCTAGAGATATATGTATGTAGGCCACTATAATGTGTATACAAGAACCACACATGATAATACTGGCACTCTAAACCACCAGAGCTTGCTACCAGGCAGACAGAACCCTTAACAAAGTCTTATATGCAGCTCCAGTTTGAAAGCAATTCTGGAAATATTTGCACAAAAACAGTCATTTCTTTACAACTTAAACAGACCACCAACTCAGATCCAGAAATGAAATGCAGAGATGGGGATATAAAGAAGGGGAGAAAACTACTTCACAGTCATTTGAAAAAGAATCATAGTTCACATTAAAAATCTAAATACCTTGTTTTAAGTCAGGTTTTGAAACAGTCTATATGTTAAAAATGATTCTCACCGAGAAATATTGCTCAGCTTCAAGCTGATCTTGTAGCTCCCGCATCTGTCCTTCATTTCCTCTGTATTGTCTTTAGACAAAAGAGAAAACAGTAAACAAATGCTCCTATTTATACTAGACTTTACATCATTCTTTGTTTCTTAAAGTTGCTACAATAAAAAAGGTTTACTAAAGTAACCTTTGTTTCAAAAAATCATTCTTCAGGGACTTCCCTGGCAGTCCAGTGGTTAAGACCCTGCGCTTCCACTGCAGGGGGTGCAGGTTTGATCCCTGATAGGGGAAGTAAGATCCCGCATGCTGCGCGGTACAGCCAAAAAATTTAAAAACTCATACTTCATTATACAGTATTACTTTACTAGTTATATTTGGTTAGGCCACACTGTCTGCTCCTTATTAAATGATACTATGAAAAGTCGAGGGAACAGTTTTCTATTGAAGGTCACTTATTAATTGTGGAGTAATCCACAATGCAAAAATGAAAATATTTTTTGGTAAATTTTTCTAAAGAAAAGCTTTCTTAGGGATACATTTAAAATGTCTTATGCTGTAAGGAGACTATTAAAAACTTGACCATATTTAATAAATAGTAAGAATAATTTAGTACTATATTTTATGGTCAATTAAGCACAAGGGTGTGGTGGAAATGAATACTCAGGTAAGCAGTAAGAAGGGAGGCAATAATAACAACTGACAAAGGAGGAGTAACACAGATAAAGAGACAAGTACACTGCTCACAGAGAGGAAAGGACTTAAAAAGACAGAGACACAATGCAACCCAAAGACAGCTATTCAACAATGAACAATTCCATCTGCAGCTGCTAGGTTTTCATATTAGATAGTAACAGCTTTTTATTTTCAGCATATGGTTGACAAAAAGTACATAATAATTATTAGTTAAATGCTGAGTGAAAGTTATTTCGGGAGAAGAAAACTACAAAACACATTACTTGGTAAAAATAGTGGCTCTAAAAGGGGAAAAGAATTTCACCAGTATAAAGTCAACAAAATCAAACCCAGCAATTTTACCTAAGAATTACTGTGTTGTAAACAAAGCTGGCAAATGAAGACATTATAACATAAATTTGGAGGAAATAAAACCTCATGGTCTGGCATAAGGTATCTTTGATATTAAATTTCTGAAGCATGTCCTTATACAAATTCTGAAAGTCATACTGACACCTTGCTTTGTCCCCATTTCAAGTAAGCGGGCACATCACATCTCAGAATAGAAGAAAAAGAACATTTTGCACTTTGAGATGAACCAAAGAAACAAAATAAAACAAACAAACAAACAAATACAGGGCCATCATGTCTAATTCTAGTCTCTAAAATAAAGAAACCTTAAACATTTTCTGTAAGGTACTAAATCCTTAATAATAAGGTTATTCCTCATTTTTGTAATTCTAGTGTGAAGAAACATGATGACTTTCATAGATATGAAAATCATATGAGAAAACTGTGTTTTTCCTACCATAAACAGATATTGTAAAGTCACTAGTCTTGATAATGTCCTTTTTTTCCCCTTTAAATAACTGTGTTTTTTATTTAGTAAGCCTGTCTTTCCAAAGCCTGAGCTCCCTTGCAAACCTTCTTTGCAAATAAATTCTTTTATTTTTTCTAAATGCTTTTTCCTAAATCTTCCTTTCACAAACTCTAAGAACATAACCTATACACACATAAAATATGAAACACATAAGCAAATGCTAAACACAAAAAAGAAAGAAATCAAGAATGTTATTTCTGAAACTTACTTTGTAAGCTGAGCTAATTCAAACTCTAATAATCTCTTTGCTTCCAATAAAGTATTTATTTCCTGTTTCATCTGCTTTTCTAAACCTTTTAAATTGTCTGCCTCAAATGCATGGGTCTTCAATTCATTTTGTAACAAAAGTCGCTTATTTGACTCCTGCTCCAGTTGCAGGGATAGATTCTTAACCTATGAATGAGAAAAATAATTGGGATTGTAAATCTCTTTAGTAATTTATTAGACATCATTTGAAAGAATACTAATCAAATCTCAAGTACATTATAATTCCTTATACAAGTAGAAAATATTAGTATTGTAATGAGTCTCCACTGTTCTATGCATTTATTACTGCAGAATTTACTGTTAAATCAAATTAATTCCCAAATTTCAGATGTGAGATCTTGGAGGGAAAAGAAATCTGGTTTCTTTGTACCCCAACCTGTATGGAAATTTTGGAAAAGGTGAGGATAAAAGTCACTTTTGGGGGGACATTCCTAAATGGTATTTAAATTTACCTGTTCTTTCATAAATGTTTGTACTCTAATCTACAACCCTCTAGAGTTTATAAAACAAATTGAATATATATTTAGTTCAACTCAATAAATATTTATCAAGTACTTATTAGGCGTTAGGACTAATAAACGAAAAATTCTTACAGTGGTTACAGTGCCCTTCATGATCTATTCTGTTTACTTTCCTAGCATTATCACTGGTCATTCTCTGAATCCAAACATACTCCTCAGATCCTCCAGTGTGACAAACTCTCCATCACCACACAGTTCTTGCACAGGCTATTCTCTGTCTTTCCCTCTTCATTTATTCTTTCTTCAGCTCTTAAATGCCAAACCCTTAGTGAGGCCTCCTTTACCTCCTGGATGTGATTAGTCCTAACACTCCTACTTGGTATGTCCTCTTTAAATATGTCATGCTTGTAATTCAATTTTAATACCTGTCTTTCCCTTTGGGTTCTAAGTTCCACAGAAGTCAAGACCATAGCCGTCTTATTCCATACCCCAACTCCTAGCACAGGGCTAGGCAGATAACACGTGGTCAAAAGTTACATTTTAAAATTACTGAATATTATCTCCCAAATTTTCAATACATATTCTTCCTGCATGCTGGCTCTATTAGGTATCTCTAATCTCTCTTCTTTCTTGTCCATTCTATATACCACTACCAGATTACTTTTCCTGAAAGAGTGTTTTCATCTATAGCTTTATAGTTTTAAAAACTATCAATACTTTGCCCTCCAGGTTTCCCCCATGACTACTCAATATGTCTCTCCTTTCCTGGTTTGATCAAGTCGCTTTTTGTCCCTCACTTACCTATCTCCTTAAGCATTCAGTAATTACTCTTTTACATATGTGAACTAATTATTTTTAGTCTTATAATTTCTAAAGTACATATACCGGCTTCTCTGGTGGTGCAGTGGTTAAGAATCCGCCTGCCAATGCAGGGGACAGAGGTTCGAGCCCTGGTCCAGGAAGATCCCACATGCCGCCGAGCAACGAAGCCCGTGGGCCACAACTACAGAGTCCGCGTGCTGCAAATACTGAAGCCCGCGTGCCTAGAGCCTGTGCTCCGCAACAAGAGAAGCCACTGCAATGAGAAGCCCACACACTGCAATGAAGAGTAGCCCCCGCTCACCACAACTAGAGAAAGCCCACGTGCAGCAACAAAGACCCAATGCAGCCAAAAATAAATAAATAAAATAAATAAATTTTAAAAATAAATAAAGTACATATACCAATCACTAGGATATAATATCATTTTATCTCTTTATTTACTGCTTTCAAGCAAGTCTTTCAAGCAAGACTCCACAGCTTAATGCTTCTTCTGAAATCTAAAAACAATGCTCCTCTTGGGGATTACTGGATACCTGACAATAAAGAAGTTTTTTTTTTTTTCTCTCTCTCTCTCTTAAAAAGCAAATGGTCAGTTTCTTCAGGGGAGGAGCTGTGACACTTCTTTACAGTTGTACTGTCACAGTGCAAAATGGTATAGAACCTATGGTGTGAATGTTCACTATACGAAGATGAAAATTTTAGGAATTAGGGATATAGTGGTGACCTTACAGCAGTGAACACAGATACATATAAGTTATTTTATTAAAATCTCCACCATGTTGTTTAAATTATAGATAATGACTTTTTAGTCATAACAATGATATTCTCTTTTATAAGATGAACAAAATTAGTATTATTTTTCTTACTTCATCCTCCATCCTTTCTTTATTTTCAGTCAAATGCTCTAGCTTCTGCTGAGATTGTTTTAGATCAACATCTAGCATGGAGCATTGCTTCTCAATCTGAACAACCCTATTTTCAGCCTTCTCTCGAGCTTCTCTCTCTTCCTTCAGCTTTTTTTCCATCTCTGTGAAAGAAAAAGTTATAAACATACATTTAAAGACAAAGACATGCTTTTCACTTTCATGGGCTGTGTAAGACACCTAGGTGCCAAAAATCCCTACTGTTTTTATCCTGGGACTCTTTTAGAGCTATTAATTATAGAAGTTCTGGGCTTCCCTGGTGGCGCAGTGGTTGAGAGTCCGCCTGCCGATGCAGGGGACATGGGTTCGTGCCCCGGTCCGGGAAGATCCCACATGCCGCGGAGCGGCTTGGCCCATGCGCCATGGACGCTGAGCCTGCGCATCTGGAGCCTGTGCTCCGCAACGGGAGAGGCCACAACAGTGGGAGGCCCGCACACCGTAAAAAAAAAAAAAAAAAAAAAAAAATAGAAGTTCTAACATTATGAATTATTTGTATAGTGGGATCTCTAAAGGAAGAGAGTCATAAAATATAACGAATCTCCCAAATCCATCCCTTGCCCAATGATCTGAGAGACTATTCAGTGCCATTTTCAGACCAGAAGGTGAAAGTATAGCTGGAAAAGAGTGGAGTATCTAAGGAGAAGAATGGAGGTAGTTCAGATAAAAGTAGAAAAATAAGATTGTGGTTATTAATCTATACCTGGCATAGTTCCAGAAAAGTTTCCGAAGCTTAAGGCTGTGATGCAAACTTTAATTTATGCAACTCAGACAAGATTCCGTGATAGTATAATACCTATTTTAATTATTATCAGAAGATATCAGTCTACAGTGAGGTTCCCTTTTTGAGATACGGTAACTAAGGTTCTGAAGGTTAATTTTCTAGGGTCCTGCAACTCTTAAGTTGCACCATCAGGTTTCAAACTTAATAAGTCTGCTTTCTCACTTTCAGACTGTCCTCTAGGTGACAAAATAGAAACCATCAGAATGGAGCTTCCTGAATAATTCCCAGATTTCTGGCTTGGGCCCCTGGATGTTGAATACCATCATCCATAACCATGATAATATCTCCCATTTACTGAAAGCTTTTTATGTACAGGCAGTTTAGATGCATTTTCCCACCTAATTTTTTTTTTTTTTTTTTAATACAGAGTGGCTAAAAGGCAAAGTAGATTTGTCTGATTACAAGCCTGGGCTCATAAAAACTAGACAGCCGTTAACCAAGACAGTCAGAATAGGAGTAAGGGCAGGTCTGATAGATAAGGTCACACGTTTTCCCTTGAATAAACTGAATTTAAGGCGCCAGGTAACATTTCCAGGTTACAGTAGGTTAAGAAGTGAGTAGAAGGTGAAGAAAAGGAAGACATCTTTTTATAAGTTTGGCTATAAATGAATGGAATAAAACAGTGGCAATTAGTAAGGATCACAGGTTGCTGCAAGGGTTTGTCTTTTTTTTTTTTTTTTTAAGATGAGAGAGATTTGTACATGTTTACAACAGGAAGAAATTCAGTGGAGGAAAAAAGGTTGAGAATAAAGAGGAGAAAAAGAAATAATAAGTTGAGATAAGAGGCTAGATCTGAATACAGCTAGAACATATTAGCAAGGACAGGAAGAGGATCACCCTCCTCTAAGATGAGAAGGAAGATAATGAACATGGGTAAAGTAGTAAGACAGGTTGATTAAGTTAGAGAATTAGATTCTGAGGGGTTCACATCTATGATTTCGCAATTTCTTTTTGAAATAGGAGAATGTTCACCTAAAATTAAAGTGATAAAGAAATGGCATAGGAAGCTTGAGGAGAGAAATAAAAGTTTAGGAGAAAAACTGATCTGCATATTACCTATTTAATATGAGTGACATATATAAAAATGACAGCTCACCTGAGGCTGGAGACAATGCATTGGGATAACATCCATCTGAAGAACTATTTGAAGCAATGAAAAGTGGCCGGCTAGTCTGATCTAGATCTATTGTGCTTAGAGGCATAACAGAGTGGAAATACAAAGGAATGAGAGAGTTGAGGGTACAGAGCAAGAAAGCAGATGAATTAACAGACAATGAGTTCCAGAATGGATCTCGAAGAAAACTAAGGAAAGGGCTGAAAAACTGGGAGAAATAAGAATCCACTGACTCTTACAGGGAGTAGAGGGTAGTATAGGGAGTAGAGAATGGTAGAGTAAGAGAACTAGCAGGTGAAATTGTCATTTTAAAAAATGGAAGGTATCAAAAAAGGAAGGCACACTTTTCCTAGATCATCATTTATAATTTCTAAGAGTTTAAACTACTACACAATAAAATTTGATCAAAATATTTTTGTTGGCATTATTTAAAAACTAATCATGTAGAAAATATTAAAACTGACACTTACCACACATTGCAACAGACTTGGCCTCTTCAATAGATTGATGTTTGTCAGTTAAACGAGCTTTGGTTACTTTATGTTCATTTACCTCTTGTTCTAACCTTTGCTGTAATGATTTAAGCTTGTAGTTTAAATCTATTTCTAAGTTATTCTTTTCCTGTAAAATGAGAATGAGAGTCATATACTATGCTGTGCAAAAGGCACATCATTAAATCTTATATTAATTAATATCCCATAAGAGATAATACATGAATCACATTGGCTTGAAATGTTACACCATATATACTTAAATACTTTTATTCAAGACACAGCTTTATTTTTATACTTCTTGTATATTTCACACCATCTATAATGTCTTACTTTAAAAATCATAATAAGCACATATAATTAAAAGCAAAATATCACCTTTTTTCTACCCCCCACCCCTCCCCATGTGAATCATTAGCCATGGCTGATGGCAGGGCAGAGTTCTGTTATGTTCAGGAGGGTTCACTGCAAGGATCAGAAATGAATAGGACAATTCTTCAGTTCATTTAAAAATGTTTGCTACCATTAAAAAAAACTGATCTCTATTTACAATTGCATCTACACCTAGATTTACCTTGTTCTGACAAAAGAATGTCAACATGTATTCCATTCCTGTTTGGATACTTCTACTCTTCTTCTTTCATCCTATTTCCAAACTTATACCAGACTTAAACATCAAAAAGTTATTCTGAATGACACAAAACATGTCCAAAGGACAAGATAAGTGGTGAATTTTCTGATCATTTATCTGAGGATCTAGTAAACCTACAACATTTCAGGGAGGTAAGCTAAATCTGCATATTACCTATTTAATCCTTTTCTTAGCAAGGTAAGGACAGAGGATAACCAATGGCAATTTTTGACTGTTATGAAAATTCTACATGCAAAGGCCAATTACATTATGTATGCTCTTTACTATTTTGCTAACTCTTACTAACGAAATGGAAAAGGCACACATGGTCTACTACATACTAATCCTTTGTTTTCCTTCTTCATAATTAGTAAGGTTCAGCATCTTCATCTTACCCATGTACAAAAAATGGGGGAAAAATTCTATATGAAGAGGTATCCCCAAACCAAAGCAATTTGTGATGATCAGATAATATCAGTTATCTGATACCCTTCAAGGGTAGAAACAAACAAATAAAAATAACACCCTAGGGCTTCCCTGGTGGCGCAGTGGTTGAGAGTCTGCCTGCTGATGCAGAGGACACGGGTTCGTGCCTGGTCCGGGAGGATCCCACATGCTGTGGAGCGGCTAGGCCCATGAGCCATGGCCGCTGAGCCTGCGCGTCCGGAGCCGGTGCTCCGCAACGGGAGAGGCCACAACAGTGAGAGGCCCGCGTACTGCCAAAAAAACCCCAAAAACACAAACAAAACCAAACAAAACAAAAAATAACACCCTAAAAAGCCCAAATTAAGACCCACATACACCTCCACACAGCAACCAACAATAAAAATTTCTAGAAATGTAAACGTATAAAGATTAGGAATGAATGATCTTTTATAAAACCATCTTATAATATCTGATAATCAGTAAATACTATCTCATAATTGGTATATGTTAAATCATTTACCTTTTCTGAATGATTAAGCATGTCTTGAGCCTCTTTTCTTTCTCCTTCCACTCTTTCAAGATTATGTTTGAGATGCTTCACCTCCTCTTGTAAAGATGTAATTCGAGCTATCAAGAAAAAAGTTCAAGTCACATAGTCATTGAAAGAGAAATCTTTTTTTCCCAGCATTATCATTAAGATAAAAAAAGTTTAAAATCTCCTGATCAGACAGAAATTTATTAAGTGTTTTCTTAGCAGTATATACAATAACTACAATACATAGTGATAAAAATGTTAATTCTAGTTGGAGATCATCTAGTATATATTCATTTTACAGATGGTCAAAGAGATAAGCCTGAGCTTCGTCCAGAAATCAGATCTGAGTCCTAATCGAGTGCTCTTTTCCCCATGTTAATTAAGGCAAGTATTTAAGTGCTTTTTTATGTATCAGACATTCTGAAAAGTGTTTAATTACTCTTAAACTTAATGAAGAAAAACTCCATTACTAAAGAAACTAAGTTTTAAGGAATTCAAGTCCTCTAACAAAGCTTAGTGTTAACCTACCTGATGCTCATGTCATGCAATGGTAGCAACTCACATATTTAGAAACTCTACTCATTAAGATATGCTTTACGTTTTGTTTTTAATGCATAAGTACTTAATAAACACAATTTAATACATGCAGAATCTAACATATATGAATATAATTATATTGTCTAGTTCAAAAGTAGAAACGTATTTTCTTATTTTGTGATTCAATGTGGCCTAAGATTTGACGGGGAAATGGATAAAGCACCCTAAAAGACCCGGAAAAAATTTGTACTTCTTAAAGTTTAGTGTTTAACTTGCAGTACTTGCCAAAGTCTTCAAGACACTCAACCTGCCTCCTATATTTTACTGTTTCTGAAGTAGTTCTTCTTTTGCTTTTTTTTTTTTCTGGTACACGGGCCTCTCACTGTTGGGGCCTCTGCCGTTGTGGAGCACAGGCTCCGGACGCGCAGGCTCAGCGGCCATGGCTCACGGGCCCAGCCGCTCCGTGGCATGTGGGATCTTCCCGGACCAGGGCACAAACCCGTGTCCCCTGCATCGGCAGGCGGACTCTCAACCACTGTGCCACCAGGGAAGCCCCTGAAGTAGTTCTTTAATGAACAAATGAATATTAAATCTTTGGCACGTGATAAGGCTTGTCTGGTAGGCTAGTTCTAGGATCTAGAGAGCAATGAAGCAATTTTATTTACACACACAGGCAATGTGGCATTCTGTTCACACAGGAATATTTTCATATAGGAGAAAGAAACACCTGCTAGTTTCTTTCAAATGGTTGAGCAAAAATACAGAGAATGTGTGTGTTTGTATGGAGAGAGATAAAGCAAACATGGCAAGATGTTTAAATGTTAAAGTGCTATTTAAAAAATGCTTCTTCCTGTATTTATAATAAATAATAGGTTTTTAAAATCTGTAGAAAGATAATATACTCAGGTTAAACTGAATTTCTGTGTAGAAGTTGTTCATATAAACCAACTCTCAAGAAGACAAAGTAATGAAAATATATGGGTTGAATTCATTAGAGTCCTAGTAACTTTATAAAAGGTATGTTAAATATATTTTATTTTCCTCATTTATTGTATTTTTTAAAAAATGCTAGGAAGAAACTATAACTTGTCTGTACAATACATGAAAGCAAAAAAGCTTCACATTAAAAAAAAAAAATATATATATATATATATATATACACACACACACACAGTAGAAGGAATAAGAACCAAAATATCAGGGATCATAACCTAAGCAGATCAAAACAATAAAGCTTCTAGAGGAAAATAGGGAATAATATCCTCATGATTTAATCAAAGAATTCAACAGGCCACACTAAATAGCACTGACCACAAAAGAAAAAAAAAATAGGACTACATTAAAAATAAGAAAAGTAAGACCTCCTGTTCATTGGCAGACAGGATTTAAGAGTGAAAAGGAAAACCACAGAGTGGAAGAAGATAATTATGGTACATAAATTTGATAAGGGACTAATATCTAGGACTCCCACAAACCAACAAGAAAAAAGCAAACAATCCAATAAGAAAAGGGGGGGGGCAAAAGACTTGAAGAGCATATCACAAATTGCCAATAAACATGTGAAAAGCTGCTCAATCTCGGACACCAGGGAAATGGAAACTAACCCCTAAGGAAATACCATCAGGCACCACCTGAATGGCTAAAACAGTAAGACTGACAAAACTCAGTGGGGATGAGTACTATCCTTGAGGAGGCAGTGGAACAACCAGAACGCTCATACATTGCTGGTGAATGTAAACTGGTGAACCTACTTTGAAATACTTGGATGTATTTACTAAAGCTAAATATACTTTATGGTTCTACCACTTCTAAGTATATACCAAAAGGAAGCATATGTATGATTACCAAAGAATATGTACAAGAAAGTTCATATCAGCATCATTCATAATAATCCCTGAATGGAAGCAATCAGAATATCTGATTTAAAAGACATGACCACAAAATAACTGATAAATTGCAGTGGTCATACAAAATACATGGAGTACTATACAGCAAGAAGAACAAACTACTGCCATATACAACAATACGGATGAACCGCACAAACAATGTTGAATGAAATAAACCAGAAACAAAGGACTGTTTCTGCATGATTCCATATATAAAAGTTCAAAAACAAGCAAAACTAACTTATGTGTTAGAAGTCAGAACAGTGATTACTTTGGGGAAAAAGGGTTAGTGACTAAGCAGAAGTACAAGGGAACTTCTGGGCTGCTGGTAATATTCAGTTTCTATATGGGTGTGTTCATGCTGTGAAAATTTTTCCAGATACATATTTTTTATTTATTTTAATATGTACAGATATGTTAAGTCTCAAAAACAGAAACAAAAAAAACTCACTGTGAAAAATCTAAATATGTTAAAATCCCCAAATATGAAATCTACTATCTAAATTTGAGGCCCATCAACTATATATAAAAATTAAAAACAAAGGAATGGGGACTTCCCTTGTGGTGCAGTGGTTAAGAATCTGCCTGCCAATGCAGGGGACATGGGTTCGATCCCTGCTCCGGGAAGATCCCACATGCTTCTGAGCAACTAAGCCCATGTGCCACAACTACTGAACATGCACTCTACAGCCTGCGAGCCACAACTACTGAGCCCATGCGCCATAACTACTGAAGCCCGTGTGCCTAGAGCCCGTGCTCTGCAACAAAAGAAGCCACCGCAATGAGAAGCCCGCGTGCCGCAAGGAAGAGTAGTCCCCGCTCGCTGCAACTAGAGAAAGCCCACACGCAGCAATGAAGACCCAACGCAGCCAAAAATACAAATAAATTTAAAAATATATATATATAAATAAACAAACAAATAAATAAATAAACGGGCAAGATACAACAGGAAAGTGCAAATTAAGGGAAAAACCCCTCAAGGTCAGATATATTTAATATCATCTATAATACAATTTTAATCCAGTAAGAAGATACAGAAGTCATAAAACCTTAACACACCAAACAACGCTGCATTAAAAATATACAAAAGCAGGGTATTATGAAATATCCACAGCTAACATCATACTTAATAAACAATACAAAAGGAAAACTAAGATAATTCCATTTATAACAGCATCAAAAAGAACAAAATACCTAGGAATAATTTAACCAAGGAGGTGTAAGACTTGTACACTGAAACTAATAAATAAATAAATGCTGAAATGAATTTTTTAAATACCAAAATAAACGGAAATATATCCTGTGTTCATGGATTAGAAGTCTTAATATGTTAGGATGGCAATACTATCCAAAGCAATCTATAGATTCAATGCAATCCCTATAAAAACTCCAAAGATATTTTATGAAGATATGGAAAAGCAGATCCTCAGATTCATATGGAATTACTTGCAGACTGGAATATCTAAAACAGCACTGAAAAAGAACAACAAAGCTGAAGAACTCAAACTTCCAATTTCAAAACTTGCTGTAAAGCTACAGTGACCAAAACAGTGTGGTACTGGTCTAAGAACAGACATATAGACCAACTGAATAGAACTGAGAATCTAGAAACAAAACTGTATACCTAGAGCCAACTGATTTTCAACAAGGATGCCAAGACCATTCAGTGGGGGAAAAAGTAGTCTCTTCAACAAATGGTACTGGGACAACCAGATATCCACATGTAAAAGAATGAAATTGGACCCCTACACATCATACCATATACAAAAATTAACTCAAGTTAGTCAGAGACCTAAATATAAATGCTAAAACCATACAATTTTTAGAAGAAGACATAGGGGTAAACCTTCATGATCCTCAATTTGGCAATGTATTATGATATGACACCAAAAGCATAAGCAACATATATTAAACTGGACTTCATCGGGCTTCCCTGGTGGCGCAGTGGTTGAGAATCTGCCTGCCGATGCAGGGGACACGGGTTTGTGCCCTGGTCCAGGAAGATCCCACATGCCGCGGAGCGGCTAGGCCCGTGAGCCATGGCCGCTGAGCCTGCGCGTCTGGAGCCTGTGCTCCCCAACAGGAGAGGCCACAACAGTGAGAGGCCCGCGCACCGCGATGAAGAGTGGCCCCCGCTTGTCGCAACTAGAGAAAGCCCTCGTACAGAAACGAAGACCCAACACAGACAAAAAATTAATTAATTTAAAAAAAAACCCCAAAACTGGACTTCATCAAAATTAACTTTTGTACATCAAAGGACATTATCTAGAAAAATGAAAAGACAAACTACAGAAGGGGTGTAAATATTAGCAAATCACACACCTGATAAGGTCTAGTAACCAGACTCTTAAAAGTCAACAACGAAAAGACAAAAGACCCAATTAAAAAATGGACAAAGGACATGAGCAGACATTTTTCCAAAAAGGATATACAAATGTCCAATAAGCACATGAAAAGATGCTCAACCTCATTACTCATTAGGGAAATTAAAGTCCAACCCACAGTGGGACACCACTTCATACCCACTAGGGTGGTTATAACCAAAAACAGTTAAATATCAAGTACTGGCAAGGATGTGGAAAAACTGAAACCCTTGTACAATGCTGGTGGGAACAAAAAATGATGCAGCCATTGTGGAAAATAGTCTGAAGTGCCTCAAAAGTTAAACACAGCATCAGCACATGACCCAGCAATTCTACACCTAGATATCCAAAAGACCTGAAAACAAGTATTCCAATAAATAGTTGTAAACGAATTTCATAGCAGTGTTATTCACAATAGCCAAAAGGTGGAAACAACTCAAATGTCCATCAACAGATGAACAGCTAAACAAAATGTGGTGCATACATACAATAGAATATTAGTCAGCCATAAATGAATGAAGTACTGATACATGGTACAACATCAATCTTAAAAATATGCTAGGTGGGGCTTCCCTGGTGGTGCAGTGGTTGAGAGTCCGCCTGCTGATGCAGGGGACACGGGTTCGTGCCCCGGTCCGGGAAGATCCCACATGCCGCGGAGCAGCTAGGCCCGTGAGCCATGGCTGCTGAGCCTGCGCGTCTGGAGCCTGTGCTCCGCAACAGGAGAGGCCACAACAGTGAGAGGCCCGCGTACAGCAAAAAATATATATATATATATGCTAAGTGAAAGAAGCCTGATACAAAAGGTCACATATTGTATGATGTCATTTATATGAAATATCCAGAACAAGTAAATTCAGAGATATAAAACAGATTGGTGGTTGCTAGGGGCTAGGTAGAGGGGCATATAGGGAAGGAAAGCTTAATGGGTACAAGGTTTTCTTCTGGGTTAATGAAAATGTTTTGGAACTAGATAGACAAGGTGGTTGTACAACACTGTGAATGTACTGAATGCCACTGAATTGTACACTTTTAAATTGTTAACTTTATGTTATATGAATTTCACCTCAATAAAACAATATAAAAAAAGCTGTTAGAAATACAAGGGGGCTATGAGAAAAAAGACTACAGTCATAGTGTTAACTTTTAAAATATGTTTCAAAATTTGGCAAATCATCAAAGACACAAAGAATAAATGGAGTCTTAGAAAACTGGTTAGATTAGAAAATGGACCTATTGTTTTTCTTCCAAAAGTCAAATCCAAAAACATACCAAGTAAAAAACTTACACAATTTCCAAATGCCCATGTAACAGTTAAAAACAAAAGTGCATTACACTATGATATACTATTCCCTCAGCCTATTTCCCTATAGACATGAAGCTAAGAATGTTTTTTTCATTTTTAAAGGGTTATAAAAAGCAAAACAGAAGAATATGTAACAGAGATCGTATGTGGCCCACAAAACCTAAAGTATATACTATCCAATTATATTTGGGAAGTCATTTCCCAAACACATGAAGAAGCTTCTGCTCAATAGTGTACATGGAGAGCATTCAAGTAGGCAACAATTGTTACTGTGCCACAAGGCTAGCCTCCCAAACTATGAGAAATTTATACCTGAGGGATCTGAAATGTCTTAAGAACCATAAAAAAATCAACGTAAAAATTTTATGTTTGCGTGTGTGCATGTTTTACCACAATGCACCTTGTATGTTGAGGCTCATATAAGTTTTGTGCTTTTTAATGTGTGTGAACTTTGAGTCACATTTAAATTAAAAAATAAACCTTAAAGAAAGCATTGAAAAAGGATAAACATCAACAATAGGTCATGCTATGAATCTTCCTTAACTTCACCAATATCTAAACAACAGAGTCAGTTAAAACCATTGCTGATGAACACATAATGATGGTCTCGTCCTTGAAAGCAAGCACTTCAAGCTCAGCGTTATCTGGAAAATCACAGACTTAAAGAATTTTAGAATTGAAAGAATTTATAGGGGTCACCTAATCTTCTTGGTTTATAAATAAAGCAGAAGAAGTGACCTGCACACAGCTAATAAGCTGTATATGAAGAGGCCTAGAGAAGCAATTTAAGGAAGTGGAGTATGAGGCTTTTTCTAATATATATAATGAGGATACTTTCTTGGTTATATTCAGATCTATTTTAAGCCTAGGCCCTGAGAAATAAGATTGCAGAGCACTCCTCAGCTAAGAACGAATGGGAGATCCTAATTTGTTTCCAAAGTCCAAAAACTGACCTCGACCTCTCTCCACAGAATTACAGCTAATCATCAAGGCCCATGAGACCCCAAACTATGTTCACATCCTGTGACTTAGGTTAAAATGGACTATCCCACCCCCTAATTTTCCCTGAAAGATCTGGCAACTTCCATGCATATCTGTTTTGATTAGGTAGTATGGATGCTGATGCTGACAGAAACAGAAAAAAATGTGAGAAGTGGAAGCCAGGAATCTTGTTGAAAACAAAATGATTTTATTACCATGAACAGTTTGTGAGTCTAAAAGGAAACTTTTAGACCACAAAGGTTGCTGATATCTCTAGTCCTAACCTTTCCAAGTACCGAATTCTTTATTTGCAATGGGATTCCCTTTCTGCAGTTTAATTTCTATTTCTACCAACAATGCATGAGGAATTCCCAGGTTTTAATAGTGATAATCTTCTCTGCCTGGTTAGTTCCACTTTGAGTAAGACTTTTGTGAATTGGGCACTTTTAAAAATTAAGTTTTCAGGGCTTCCCTGGTGGCGCAGTGGTTGAGAGTCCGCCTGACGATGCAGGGGACACAGGTTCATGCCCCGGTCCGGGAAGATCCCACATGCCGTGGAACGGCTGGGCCCGTGAGCCATGGCCACTGAGCCTGCACGTCCGGAGCCTGTGCTCCGCAATGGGAGAGGCCAGGACAGTGAGAGGTCCGCGTACCGCAAAAAAAAAAAAAAAAAAAAATTAACTTTTCAGTAACTGGCTGTAAAATTGGAAATATTCACATTACCTCCATCACAAGGGTGCCTGAGAGAGTGAAGAAATTACAATTTGATACAAATTATCCTGAAACAGAAAGAATGCTAACCATTTCCAGTATTAGCAAGGTCACTTTCTTTTTTATTGAAGTATAGCTGACGTACAATATTATATAAATTATAGGTGTACTATATAGTAATTCATAATTTTTAAAGGTTATACTCCATTTACAGCTATTATAAAATATTGGCTATATTCCCCAGGTTGTACAATATATCCTTGTAGCTTATTTTATACCTAGTAGTTTGTACCTCTTAATTGCCCCTCCCCCCACTGGTAACCAGTAGTTTGTTCTCTATATCTGTGAGCCTGCTTTTCTGTTATATTCACTAGTTTGCTGTACTTTTTAGATTCCACATATAAGTGATATACAGTATTTGTCTTTCTCTGACTTATTTCACTTAGCATAATGCTCTCCAAGTCCATCCATGTTGCTGCATATGGGAAAATTTCATTCTTTTTTTAATAGCTGAGTAGTATATTCTGTAGTATATATATACCACATCTTCTTTATCCTTTCGTCTGTTGATGGACATTTAGGTTGTTTCCCTATCTTGGCAATTTCCAGAGTGGCTGCACAATTTACATTCCCACCAACAGTGTATGGGGGCCAAGGTCATTTTCTTTATGAGGACAATATGATCAAAAATATATTACCTTACACACTTAAAAATTAAGATGGTAAATTTTATGTTTTTAGCTACAATTAAAAATAAAATATAAATTAAAAAAATATATAAATTAAAAAAATTACCTTCCATTGATAAACAAAATGTGGTATATATGGTATAAATACAATGGAACAGTATACAACCTTGAAGAGGAAAGAAATTCTGATACATGCCACAACATGGATGAAACTTGAAGACATTAAGCTAACTGGAATAAGACAGACACAAAAGGATAAATAATAACTTCTATGAGGTAGTCAAATTCAGAGACATAAAGTAGAATGGTGGTTACCAGGGGCTGGGGAGAGTGGGAAATGGGGTATAGATTTAATGGGTATAGATTTTTTAGTTTGGAATGATAAAAAAAGTTCTGGAGATGGACAGTAGTGATGGTTGCATGACAATGTGAATGTATTTTATGCCACTGAACTGTATACTTAAAAATGGCTAAAACAGTAAATTTTATGTCTATTTTACCAGAGTAAGAAAAAATATTACCTTGTAGGTCTCCAATCATCTCAGAATCATGACCTCTGTCTCTTCGTTCAGCTTCTAATACAGCTTGCAGCTGGTAATAATCCTTGTCCATTTGTGACTTGGAATTCTCCAAAATTCTATTTCTCTCCTGCAATTCTCTATTCAGGGACTCTAGCTGAGTAATTGATTTACTCATCTCGGTGTGACTCTTTCTTAATCTTACAGCTGTGTCTGATTCTGTCCTAAGTAAGTCATTGGCTTCTTCTAGCTAATTAAAAAAGAGAGCAAGAAAATAGTTTTTTACCAAAACACAATCAAACTTAAATTTTGATTTTAAAAAAAAAAACCTCACTCCAAAAACTTACCTGCTTTTGTAATTGTGCCAGCTTCTCATTAGCAAGGTGTGAATTCTGACTGACTTTCTTTAAGTCTTCCAACTGATCCTTTAATGTAGAAACTAGAAAATGAAGGAATAATATGTAAGTTTTCATAGAGGAAACATATAAATCCCTTTTAAAAAATGAAATTTGGTCTTAGGCCATAAAAGTCAGCTATATTAGGTCCATATTCCAACTTGGAAGTACCTACATTTTAAATTTATCAAAAAGTAGAGCACTGTTTTATAATACAGAATGCAAAAACAGATGTTTCCACTGCTGTAATATTTTAAATTCTTTTATTCCTTTCATAAAGGTTAATCTATTCGTGAAATTATATAAAGCTAATTTTAAATATTACCTATTTTTGAATAGTACAAATCTTTGATTAGTTCAATTATTTTTAAAATGGTTCAACTAGTGGCAGGGCAGGAATAAAGACGCAGACATACAGAATGAACTTGAGGACACAGGGTGGGGTGGCGGGGGGGAACTGGGACGAAGGGAGAGAGTAGCATTGAGATATATACACTGCCAAATGTAAAATGGATGGCTAGTGGGAAGCAGCCACATAGCACAGGGAGATCCGCTCGATGTTTTCTGACAACCTAGAGGAATGGTATAGGGAGGGTGGGAAGGAGGCTCACGGGGGAGGAGGGATGGGGATATATGTATACATATAGCTGATCCACTTTATTATACAGCAGAAACACAACACTGTAAAGCAATTATACTTCAATAAAGATGTAACTAACTAACTAAATAAAATGCTTCAAAATTCAAAAGGTACCAAATGGTGTATAGTATAGCATGAGTCTTTCTCCCTTCACGTCGTCTCCCAGCCCCTCTGGCTCTCCTCCCCAGCAACAACTATTACTAATTCCTTGCATATCCTTCCTAAGATAGTCTGTGTATCCATACCCTAATATATAAAAACACAAATATATATATATATATGTTTTCACGTGCATTCTACACACACACACACACACACACACACACACACACTTAAACATATATAGATAAGCAATCTTGTTTTAAACAATCTATACTTTTTTTGGTAAAGATACATTTTAGAGATTCTTTTATAAGTTTATAAAGAGATACTTTATTCTGTTTTAAAAAATATTTTTAAATTTTTTTTTTCTTTTTTTTTTTTCCTTTTGCGGTACACGGGCCTCTCACTGTTGTGGCCCCCCACCCCCGCCACGGAGCACAGGCTCCGGACATGCAGGCCCATCAGCCATGGCTCACGGGCCCAGCCGCTCCACGGCACGCGGGATCCTCCCGGACCGGGGCACGAACCCGCGCCCCCCGCATCAGCAGGTGGACTCCCAACCACTGCGCCACCAGGGAAGCCCTAAATTCTTTTTTTTTTAATTAATTAATTAATTTATTGCTGCTTTGGGTCTTCATTGTTGTGCGAGGGCTTTTCTCTAGTTGGGCTACTCTTCGTTGCGGTGCACGGGCTTCTCATTGAGGTGGCTTCTCTTGTTGCAGAGCACATGCTCTAGGAGCATGGGCTTCAGTAGTTGTGGCTCACGGGCTTAGTTGCTCCACGGCATGTGGGATCTTCCCAGACCAGGGCTTGAACCCATATCCCCTGCATTGGCAGGCAGATTCTTAACCACTGCGCCACCAGGGAAGCCCAAGAGATACTTTATTCTTTTATAAAATGCATAGTATTCTACCATATATACTAAAATTTATTATACCACTGATTACATTTACATTGTTTATAATTTTTGCCATTTTAAACAATTCTAAAATGAATAGCTTTGTTTCTGTATCAGTATACATGTGCACAAGTA
Organism: Pseudorca crassidens; assembly: GCF_039906515.1. Lineage (NCBI taxonomy): Eukaryota > Metazoa > Chordata > Mammalia > Artiodactyla > Delphinidae > Pseudorca > Pseudorca crassidens. The sequence continues at coordinate 54,170,507 of NC_090307.1, read as the reverse complement.
TATGTGAAATAAATTTCTAGAAGTGAAATCACTGGATCAAAGGATGTAGAAAGCTATTTTAAATTTGTAACACTAATATCAAAAATTCTAGTCTTGTTGTTCTAAAATATGGCTACTTGTTAGAAGTGCCTAGAGAGCTTATTAAAAATACCAATGCCCAGTCTACACGTCTAGATCAATTAAATTAGAATTTCTGAAGTTTAGGCATTAGTTTTCTTTGAAGTTTCCCAAGAAATTCCAATATACACCCAAGGATAAAAATCAGTACTCTAGCTAAAACATTACTACTGAATCTAATATGTTATAAATAAATTTTGGGACATGGGTATTTAGCTCATGAGGTGTCTTAGGACCGTGGCTTCAAAAATATATAACAGGCACTAAATTTAAAACAACCTCAAGACGAAGACCTCAAGATAGTGTTAGAAATTCCAGTGTTTTTCAAAGGAAGTAACAATTTACCTTCATTTTCTACATTCCTCCTCTTCTCATTTTCCTGTTCTGCTTTTCTTTGGTACTCATTAATTCTATGCTGTAGCAACATTTTCTCCTTCTCAATCTGAGACACTGTAGATTCTAGGTTTCTTCTTTGATTCCCCTAAATTATGAGAACAGTTACCACTACAATTAATACTCCTCATTTATTCAAGGGAATACTCTGTTCTTTTTTTAAAAAGTACACAATTACTTAAGATAGATATTTTGGTTTCAAAATCAGATAATACTTCCTAACAACAACAACTTTCTAATAGTAGAATTAGCTTGCCTTAGAAGAAAACAGTGAGAATCCCCTTATTTTAACTAGACATACAAAATTTTCAAAGATTTAAAAAAAATCCTTGCGTATAAAAAACCCTATGAATCTTGTCAGACTGAAGGTCGAACACATTGTATTCAAACACATTAAGATGAACACACTGTATTATATTACCAATATTTTGGTTTATTTACAATCCTAAAGTTTAAGACATGAAATATAAAAGGAATCAGATAACTACATATTTGATAATTAAATGGTGCAAAACTCAAATGATACCAAAGGTTACAGTGTTTATAATAAGTTCACCAGTCCCTGTATGAGGTCTCCCTTAATCCCCTCCCAATCTCTGTAACAACTTACCTTTCTTAAGATGTTCTATGTATGTACCTACTAATGCATATTAAAGAGTAATGAAAGAAATATTTATTTTAGAAAATGAAACTAAGGGGAGGGGAGGGTTAAAGAAAAAAAATACTCCAAATTCCACAACTTAAAAAAATTTATCTTCTGTTTCTGAGTTACCACTATCAGCATATTCTGCTTTTGATGCTTCATTTTTATCTTTAAGACTCCACGCTGGACAAACCTCCTTTACAGTGCGTGCTTTTCTGGGCTTTTCCATTTTTAAGTGAAATCCATCTTTTAAGTAAGATGATGTCAGAGAAATTTAGTAAAATTTGACAGAGATCATCCAAAATCTTTCCAATTGTAAGATTTTATCATTCTTTTATTTTTTCATTTTTAAATTTTGAAATTTAAAATTCTACATTTCAGAAGTTTCAAAGACAGTACATGTACCCTACCAGTCAGTTTCCCCTAATAGTTACATTATTAACAATGGTACAATAACAAAATTAGGAAATTGATATTGGTATAAAGCATACATGTGTAGTTCGATGTCATTTTATCTCATGTGTAGATGCATGTAACCACCACCACAATCAAGACACAGAACTGTTCCATCAGCACAATGACCTCCTTCCAGCCACTACTTATAGCCACATGCATCCCTCACTTCTCCCACCACCTATATCCCTGGCAACCAACAGGAGGTCCTCCATCTGTATAATTTTGCCATTTTGAAAATGTTATATTAATGGAATCATACACTGTGGACCTTTTGAGATTAGCTTTTTACATTCAACAAAATATCCTTGAGATCCATCCAAGTTGCTGTGTATAACAACAGTTCATTTTTCCAGTCTACAGATCTTCATCCTCTTATCAGGGTCTTTCACAGAGCAAGTTTTGATGAAGTCCAATTTATTGAATTTTTTTCTTTATATGGATCATAATTGTGGTGTAATGTGTAACTCTTCACCGAGTTGCAGGTCCCAAGGACTTTCCCCTATTTTTTCCCTAGAAGTTTTATATTTTTTATGTCCCTGTTTAAATCTATGGTCTGTTTTAAGTTAATGTTTGCATATGATGTGAGACTGAGGTTGAGGTCCATATCTTGGCCTATGAATACCTAATTGCTCCAGCACCACTTGCTAAAAAGACTATCCTTCCTCCACTGAATTGCTTTTGCACCTTGGTCAAAAATCAGCTGGCCATGATTGAGGGATACTGATCCATAGTTTTCTTTGTAGTACTGTCTTTGCTAGACTCTGGTATCTTGGTAATTCTAGCCTCATAAAATTCACTGGGGAATGTTCCCTTCTTTTATATTTTCTAGAAGAGAGAGTGTAGAATTGGTGTTAATTCTTCTTAAAACACTTGATAGGGACTTCCCTGGCGGTCCAGTGGTTAAGACTTCCCCTTCCAATGCAGGGGGTGCGGGGTTCGATCCCTGGTCAGGGAGCTAAGATCCCACATGCCTTGGGGCCAAAAAACAAAAACATAAAACACAAGCAATATTTTAACAAATTCAATAAAGACTTTAAAAATGGTCCACATCACAAAAAAAAAATCTTAAAAAAACACTGGGTAGAATTCTCTAGTAAAACCATCTGTCCTGAAGATTAATTTTTGGAGGAGCTTTTAAATTATGAATTCACTTTAATAGTTATATAGGACTATTCAAATAATGTATTTCACATTGTGTGAGTTGTGGCAGTTTGTATTTTTGGAGGAATTAGTCCATTTCACCTAAATATTACACTTACTCGTTTGGAACTGTTTATAGTATTTCCTTAAGAATTTTTTTTTTTTTTTTTTATCTGTAGAGTCTGTAGGAATATGCTCTGTTTTATTCCTGATACTGATCATTTGTGTCCTTTCTTTCCTTTGACAATCTTGCTAGAGGACTGTCAATTTTGTTGATCTTTCCAAGCAGCTGGGTTTTTATTATCACTGATTTTCTCTATTATTTTTCTGTTTTCAATTCCACTGACTTCTGCTCTTTATTTTTCCTTCCTTCTCCTTGCTTTGGGTTTATTTTGCTCTTCTTTTTCTAGGTTCCTGAGGTAGGAGCTTAGATAACTGATTTGAGACTTCTCGTCTTTTCTAATGTAAACATTTAGTGTATACATTTCCCTTAGAGCACTATGTTAGCTGCATCCCACAAATTTTGATGTATTATTTTCATTTTCATTGTTCAAATATTTTTATTTATTTATTTTTGCCGTACGCGGGCCTCTCACTGTTGTGGCCTCTCCTGTTGCGGAGCACAGGCTCCGGACACGCAGGCACAGTGGCCATGGCTCACAGGCCTCGCCGCTCCGCGGCATGTGGGATCTTCCCGGACCGGGACACGAACCCGTGTCCCCTGCATCGGCAGGCGGACTCTCAACCACTGCGCCACCAGGGAAGCCCTCAAATATTTTTAAAAGATGAAGATCCATAACTTTGAAAAATAACTTTATGAGATATAATTAACATTCCAATGTATTTTTTCATTCCCCTTGAGACTCTTTGACCTATAGATTATTTAGAACTGTGTTGTTTAGTTTCCACGTGTTTGTAGATTTGCCTGATACTTTTCTGTTATTCATTCTGGTTTGGTCACAGTTTGGTCAGAGAACACACTCTGTATGATTTTAATTCTTTGAATTCTTTGAAATCTGGAGAAGTTTGCTTAGAAAAACATGTGTCGAAAAACATGTGTCCTTTGCTGTTGCTGCGTGGAGGGGTCTCTACAAATGTTGAATAGATCCTATTGGCTGATGGTGTGGCTGAGTTCTCCTATATGTTTGCTGATCCTCTGTCTAGAGAGTGGCATTTAAAAAGTCTCCAACAGTAATCGCAGATTTGTCTACTTCTCCTTTCAGTTTTATCAGCTTTTGCTTCACATATTTTGTAGCTCTTCTGTTTGATGAATACAAATTTAGGAATGTTATGTCTTCTCAGAGGATTGACATTTTTGTCATTCTGCAATGTCCCTCTGCCCCTGGTAATTTTCTTTGTCCTAAAGTCTACTTCACCTGATATCAATATTGCCATTGCTGCCTTCTTTTTGCTAATGCTTACATGATGTATTTTTCCATCTTCTTACTTTTAACTTGGCTATATTGTTACATTTGAAGAGAGTTTCTGCTGGACAGCATACAGGTAGGTAATTTTAAAAAAGCTACTCTGACAATCTATCTTAATTGATGTTGCATTTAATTTACATTTAATATAATTACTGATATGTTAGAATTAAGCCTCCCATTTTGTTTTGTCCCATGTTTTCCTTCTTGTCTTTCTGTAGGTTACTTGAACATTTTTTGGAATTCTATTTGATTTACTAGTGTTTTTAAGTGTATCTCTTTGTATAATTTTTATCAGTGGCTGCTCTAGGTACTACATTATATTACTAGTGTTGGCATATTACCAGTTTGATTAAAGTGTAAAACCTTACCTCCCTTTATACCCATTTATAATTGTCTTAAAAATTTCTTCTATATACATGGAGAACCACATTAGACAATGCCGTAATTTCTGCTTCAACTGTAACATAAAAAAACTTAAGAGGAGAAGGAGAGTGTAGTGTGTTTACCCATATTCTAGAACCATGTTGAAATTTTAGTACATAAATTTCAGTTCAGTGGTTCTTAATAGTTGAAAGGTGAGAAAGGAGCAACAGATCAAAAATTGAATCTGGAACTGTAGCAGAAAGAGACAGACATATTCAACTATTAAGAACCACTGAACTGAAATTTATGTACTACAATTTCAACATGGTTCTAGAATAAAACCACACAAAAGAAACTAAAGTATAATCTAATTTCACTTAAACCTGCAGCTCCAAAGTGAGGCTTTCATCATAATTCTTTGGTCCTGTTCTGTATTGCAACCTATAAAGTTCAAATATAATTTTCTCAGAAAACAATCTGAAAGAGGGAAAAAGTCTCAAAAAGGAAAACTTCTGATAAGAAAACAAAAAGTACCTCTTCATCCAATTCTTTCATTATCTTGTCGAGTTTTATGTTTGAAGTTCTGTAAAAGCAAAAGCAATATAGATTATAGATATATTTACTTTTTATAGTTTGGGGTGAAACACCACATTCCTTACTTTTCCATTTAGCTAAGATTTCTTAACCTTTCTTGTGTGTACTGTGGATCCCTTTGGCAGTCAGTCTGGTGAAGCCTATGGCATTTTCTCAGAATAATATTTTAAAAGCATAAAATAAAATACATAGGATTAAAAGAAACCAAAATTATACTGAAATACAGTCATAACCTTTTTAAAAAAAAGTATGATTCACTAATATATGCATTTTATTAATATATTAAATAAGATCTAGCAGCAGTAATCTTAAAGTAGTAATGAGCATAAACGGTATTTAGAGATAAATAACAACTGCATTCTAAGATAATATTTGTGATTTCTATCGGTAATAAAAAATTCACAGCTACTGCTAATAACTGTGGATTATTCACTGTGTTCATAATTAAAGAAAATGCTGAATTTCAGCTAAAGGTTACAGAAAAGATTCACTTCTGTCACCCAAGTTTAAGGACCTTGAATTCCATCCATGGATGCTTTAGGAGAGGTCTATGGATTCTAGATTAAGGATCCCTGAATTCCCTCATGCAATACTTGCTACTTCACAAAGATTAACCATTTAACCTTTAATATAAGAGTAAGTAAATGAAGGGAAAGGTGGCATATATAAAGCAGTAAATGCACCACTTGGCAACTTGGGCAAAAATCTGAGATAAACTGAAAGTGTATTATTATCTCCATCACAATTCATTTTGGGGGCTCTAAACCTATTTCTGAGCTTCAAATCTGTACATGCAACGTTTCACATGGATGTCTTACCAAATAGCTCATTCAGCATGTCCAAAGCTAAATGAATTCCCTCTGCCCGGCGACCCCTCCCACAATACCAATCTGCTTCTCTTCTCCTGTCCCAAGTAAAGCACTCCGCCTGGGAATCCTCCTTGACTCATCTTCCTGCCTCATTCTCATTTAGGTGAATAAATGTCAAATGCTGTGTAATTAACCAGGGAGTTCTTTTTTAAAAGCAAATTTGATCTTTTGTTTTACTTTTAAGTTTAATAACTTTTAATGTTTTTTCATCACCCTTAGGATAAATCCCAAATTTCTTAGCTTTTCAAAGACAGAGTGTTTTAAGATCTAGACTCTGTCGACCTTCCCAGTTTCATCTCAGGCCACCCCCCCACCACACACACACCCATTTTCGTATGATTATTGGCCACTTTGGCCACTCTTATTTCCTCCTTAAATTGATCCCTACCACCACCACTACCACTAATTTGTCATTTGCCTTTTAATTTTAATAGAAACTGCTCAACATTTATGTAATAATATCTATCCATTTCCTCTCCTTATTTCTATGTTTTATACCTAGAAATTCCTTCCAAATACTGGGCTCAGTTAATTATTTCCTTAAAGTGCTTTTCTAAAAAAAGCTTATATTAGATGCTTAACTATTTAATCTATAAGGAACTGTAGGTAGTGATCAGTTTACTTGTTTCCTCTCCCCCACTCACAAAATTGCCAATTTTCTCAATTCCATTTTTTTGAATACTTAATCTGTTACCTGTTTTTCATTTATTCAATACTATCTACTAACAATATAATAAAGTGTTCTTGTTTGTAATTAATAAGTAACTAAGCATTATTCTAGGTTATTTTAAATTATCTTGATCATTTTATATTTTCATAAATATATATGCTCTTATTAAATTTAGACTCATAGGAAAAAAATTCTGAAAAAAATACTGCTATAGCGAATCATAGTGGAAATTAAAAGTGTCTGCACCAAAAATTTAGTGAATTTTAATCTTCAAAAACAGCTACACTTTAGAACGCATCTTATTTAATGTAAACTAATTTTCCCTTTCTGTCAGCTAATTAAAATGTGAGACAAAATCAATAAACCAGGCATTAAGTGAATATTCTTCACTGAATGTATATCAATAGCAATCTTTACATCTCTACCTTACTTCCATCTACTTTCAAGGGTTTATAGAGTACAAGTTTTAATATCAGCATTTGCTATACAACTTTTAATGTGAAAAACATAAAGTATATTCTCACCTGCACTTCTGCTCCATTTCATCTTTTAACTGCATTTCATTATGCAACTGTTCTTCCAGCTTATAAATTGTTTTTTGCAAATTTTCCTGCTTTAATTAAAAAGAACAAAAACTTATTCTAGTAAGAATATTCATAGAGAATTTTAAAATAGCAAGTTTATATTACCATTTTATACCTGTTTACAAGGAGTTATCTGATCCAATCTTACCTTTTTCCTTTCTATCTGAAATTTTTATTATTAATTTTTTTTTTTTTTGTGGTACGCGGGCCTCTCACTGTTGTGGCCTCTCCCGTCGCGGAGCACAGGCTCCGGATGCGCAGGCTCAGCGGCCATGGCTCACGGGCCCAGCATGTGGGATCTTCCCAGACGGGGGCACGAACCCATGTCCCCTGCATCGGCAGGCGGACTCTCAACCACTGCGCCACCAGGGAAGCCCTTTATTATTAATTTAACAAGCATTTTTTTCCAACACCTACTAATATGTCAGGTGCTGTGGTAGGCATTAGTAACACAAAAATTAAAAAGATTTGGTCCCCGTTCTCATAAAGCTAATAGTTCGATAGTGGGGCACAGGGGAATAGGAGGGTGAAAAGAACCTACAATAACCCAGACATATACACAAAATATTATAATACAATGTGGTAGGTACTAATAAAATTATACATAAGGTGTACTGAAGAAGAGAAGAGGTCACATCTAATTCTGCCTTGAAGATGGAATGTTTGAGATGAGACCTATAAGAGAGGTATTTACCAAGCAGAGGAAGTGAAAGAAGGAATGCATTTTAGCTAAAATGAATGAGTCCAAAAGTAAAGAGAAAGAAAATATGATTGAATAATGGGAAGAAATCAAGTCTAGGCAGAGCAAAGAACATAACAGGGAGAACGAATCACATAAAATCTGAAAGGGCAAGTGGGACTATGATCCTTGTATGCAGAAAAGGAGTTGGGCACTTTAACCTATAAACACTTTAAAAGGGGAAATGACAGAGTATTGGCATTTTAGAAACATCACTTCGGTAATAAGGTGAATAGGTTAGAGAGCAGAGAAATTCTAGACTAAACAACCAATTAATAGACAGTTCAGGCAAAAAGAGTATTTAGGTGTGATATAAGGCAGAAGCTGTAGAAATGAAGAGGAAATGGATAACTGTGTCAGTCAAAAGGCAGAATTTATAACCCAGCAACTGATTAGAAATAAGAACAGAGTAGCATTACAAAAGATGGGTGACACAAAAAGAACTGCTGGTGAGGGGATGGAGAGAGGAGAAGTGTGAGTTAGGCTTTGGCCTAGGTTGAAGGGTCTGAAAGATGTGCAGGAAGAGAAGTCCAGTCAGAGAGGGAGAAAAGATTCGGGTATGTTGTTCAGAGGAGCAAGCTAGACACACATGAGATTAACTACAGATAATGAGCAGAGAGCCAAGATCAGAACTATCTTGAGAAACACTTAATAATTATGGGGTTGGGGGGAGAGAGAAAGGGAGGAGATCCTGCAAAGAGGACTGAAAATAAAATCCAGAGGTAGAAAGAGAAAAAGAAGGAAATAATGAGAACATGAAGGTTCTTAAAGTTCCAAGGAGGAAGGACTGGTCAGTGTCAAATGCAGCAAAAAGAAAAATAAGATACGGAATGAAAAATATTCATCATATTTGGCAACTGCAAAGTTGTTCACTAGCATCTCTGCTAGAAGGCTTTCAGGGAAGAGTTGAAAATTAAATTAGTTGATTTTTGTACTTAGTTCTAGGTTAACAGAAATAGTAGGCACACAAGCATTTTCTTCTTCCCCTGTGATCTTAACCAGAGCAAAAGATAAAAGCCACTGACAGAAACTTATGGCAGTCACCATTGAACAAGATCAGCCCAAAGAAAACAGGATTCCACTGAATTATTTTTTAAGTCCTAATGTAGCTCTAAACTTACAGGTAAGTAATACAGTCAGAGCGGGGTTATAGCAGCTCCTTATTGTCACCATCTCCAGGTCAAATGTGCTTTAATTTTGAAGATTTTTGAGCCCCTATTAGCTATATAATTTGGCAAATAGCTCTAATGGGATGAGAATTTAAAAGAGAAAAATGGTCATAACAGCTAACCAGTACTCGCATAGTTCATTCCCCTTTTTCTCACTTTCCCTTCCCACCATATGTTCTCTCATGTTTAAGAGTAAATACATGAAGGAGAAAGAAGAATTCTGTCAGCTTTTAAAAATGATTGCTGCCTACACCTCCTCTCAGTTACAAATATGGAGGCTACAGCACACAAAGAGCTCAAAGAATGCTCTGAGGATGGCCAGATAATTATTTCTGGTATATTTAAGAAAAGTCCTGGTTAACCCAAAAGGACCTCCTCAATGTAAGCTAATAAAAAATATTTTAATCCTCTGTCTCATGAACATGAGCTGTTCTAACAATAAAAAGAACTCACGTCTCTAATATTCACTTCCTACAGGAATTCACTTTCCAGTGGTCAAATTAGAAGATGCTCACTGTACTAGTTACTCTCCATTTGCCACCTCTCCCTTCCAGCCTTGAAGACTCATCCTCTGACCTTCTCTGCCTTCAAATTTACAGAGTGCATTGACTGGGCTCTGCTGTCCTATGATTTTAAGCTTCGTTTCAGCATTCAGGAGACACCAGCCGAAAATCAGTTGGGAGAAATGAAATATCCGTTCTCCCCACACTCTTCTTGCCTTACCATGGCTCTGGCAGTGCTCTATGCTCCTCTTTCATGATTCTACACATTCTCTCTGAGCTGTGGTAACAAGATTTGTCTCTCCTTGTCCCTTCAGACTAAGGGAAATGGCTTCCCACTGCTGTCAATCAATGGCTGCTTTAGCTCTCTTTATTTATTGCTCCCCTTGATCCTATGCATAGCACCATTAACAGTCCCTTCATTAAACTCTCTTCATTTAATAAATAAACAAAATGTGGTATATGCATATAACAGAATATATTAAGCCTTAAAAAGGAATGAAATTCTGATACATGCTACAACATGCCTGAGCCTTAAGGACATTAAGAAAAATAAGCCAATCACAAAAAGTCAAATACTGTATGATTTCACTTACATGAGGTACCTAGAATAGTCAAATTCATAGAGACAGAAAGTAAGGATAATAGTTAATAGGGGTTGAAGGGAGAGTGGAATGCAGACTTCAATGGGCACAAAATTTTAGTCTGGGATGAAGAAAAAATTCTGGAGATGATGGTGGTGATGACTGCACAACAACGTGAGGGTGCTTAATGTCATTGAACTGTACACATAAAAATGGTAAAATGGTAAATTTTGTGTTATGTAAATTTTAGTACACACACACACAAAAACTCTCATTTAAATCTTTTGAATGTGCCATCTGTTTCCCTGTCAAGACTCTTACTGATACACTGATTTATCATAAATTCCTAATTCCAAAGACTAAAAAGACCACCTCTGTCAATCTGTGTAGCAATGTATAGTTTACTAACTGCCTCCACATATAATATCCCATTTGATATTCAGGTAAGAAATCAAACGAGAGGAAACAGTAGATAAAAAGTGCTATAAAAATTTAAAATCACTAACTACATTTTCTGAAGCAATGCATATTTACTTAGTATCATGCATACAAAATACATTATCCACAAAACAACTTTTAAAATAATAACAATAAGAAAATACCTACCAAGCTTTTATCCACATTAGAGCTAGTTCTGTTTTCATTAGGATTTGCTGAAGATAAGTATCTAGGAAGAAAATAGTTTTTAAAAGAAAACAAAAAACTCTTTAATATCTAGTAACAACCAGTAACAAATACTATATGCCTATCTTTTGTACTTGGCTCTGCTTTTAAAAATTGAGTGCAGGTTCTTAATTCTTTATTTTAGAAACATAACACAGAAATGATACATATATTAAATAAAACCCCCAGTTAGGTCTGAAGCAGCACTCTGTAATCATATACCTTAATATTCCTGCAGCAAAATATATGAATATTCATACCAAAGAGAATAAATAAAAACCATAAAATAGTCTCAACTTAGTTCAGATTAGGTTTTTGGCCATGAGAGCAGGTTATGGCAGGTTTTGCCACCAAACAAATCACTAAAAAACTTTTAGTTTTTAGAGCTTTTGGATTTAGAATCAGGAATAAAGAATTGTTGACTTCTACAGACATGTGCACAATTCCTCCCCACTGCCCCCAATTATCCTTCAGTCAAGAATGATATTGCTGGGGAGTGCCCTGGCAGTCCAGTGGTTAGGATTCAGCGCTTTCACTGCCGTGGCCCAGGTTCAATCCCTGGTCGGGGAACTGAGGTCCCGTAAGCTGCGCGGCATGGCCACAATGAATGATATTGCTTTTCTGGGCAAAAAAGTTAAGAGTTTTTGTGTAAGTGGTTGAAATAACAGAACCAAAGTTCTGAAGATGTCCTGCTGATCTTCTGTGACTCTAAACCTTGCAGAGTTTGTTGAATTCAATATAAAGTTAGAATTACATACAAATACAAGGTATTAGTGATCTTCAGAGGTCTTCTTTAGACATCTTATCAGATTACCAAACAGATATAAACAGATCATATAAAAATTTTTTCTACACAATCAAATGTTAGGTAAAGGTAAGATACTTCTGCTACTTCCTTTACCATCCTATGACTACCATTATTACTACATCTACATCACCACTACAGTTACCACCTTGGTTAACCAGTAGAGCTCCCTCAAAAAGAGATCAAATAGCTACAGTATACTTCACAGCTGTTATGGGGCAGTTGTTAACACACTAGAAATAATTAATTCATAGTGAAAAACAGAAGATAATCAAGTGTCCTTTAAGTACCATGAAACATATATATAGCAGTGCTCTAAAAGAAACAGCAGGAAAATATGTCATTTCCCATGTTTCTCTTGGAAAATTATTCAGATCAACCACAGAATCAAATATTCAGGAGACAATAACAAGGGCTATGTAGCAGGTTTGTAGAGAAAAGGTCCCATATAACAAATGACAACTCCTAGATATAGTGCAATTTAATTCCATTGACTATAAAGTGCCTCAGAAATTCAGTGTGAGATTCTGCATTATGTGATATAAATAAAAGCATACAGCAACACCAGTAGAATCTGAATTAGATAGATCAGACTATTTGATCTCTGATTTATCTTCTAAATATAATATGCTATATAAGTAAAGTTTATGTTTAGCCTTCTGCAAAGTTAGTAACATAAAGTTCTCTGAATACAGTCCTGGAAATGTAAGGATACCAATGTACACGTCCATTCATTCTTCCACTTCTTATCTTTTTTTTCCTTTCAAGGTTCTTTTTCTTATTATATTGTTGCTTTCATATAGAATCTGGTCATTTAGGTAAACTTTTTATGAAAGAGGTGTTAGATTATTAGGGAATATAGCTAAAAGTTTAAGGCTGTTTTTAAAATGTTTATAACTCAGCTATACGTCAACAGTAAAGATCTCTGTTCTTGTATGTTTGGATTTCAGAAGTAAGAATTTCAGAAGTTTTTAATTTCATGCAATTCAAAATTATACTTACATATTACAGTAAGGGTAATTAATATTTTGCTGATTCTTTCTTTATTAAGAGCAACCATACCTCCAACCAAACATGTAAGAAACAATTACTAAACACTATATTACTCAATAAGGTGGTGATACTTAAGAACAGACTACAATTTCTACTTTTAACAAATTCAGAAATTATTTTGGGATATGAAACACATGAATACAAGGAAAACTCACGGAACATAATCTAGTGTATTACAATGGATAAATAGTACAAAGAATATATATATATATAATGCTTATTTAATTCAAGATTACCTTTGTGCAGAGAAATTAATTACTTTTGTGCAGAAAAAGTAATTAACTGCTGAACTCTATTACAGAAAATCCAGAAACACTGGGGGGTGTTTATATCAACATCGTGAGTGTTTCAGAAACCAAGCCAGAGAATAATTGATAAAAATATAAAATTTAGGGACTTCCCTGGTGGTCCAGTGGGTAAGACTCCGTGCTCCCAATGCAGGGGGCCGGGGTTTGATCCCTGGTCAGGGAACTAGATCCCACATGCATGTTGCAACTAAGAATTCGCATGCCGCAACTAAGAAGCCTGCATGCCACAATGAAGATCCCGCATGCTGCAACTAAGACCCAGTGCAGCCAAAATAAAAAAATGTTTAAAAATTAAAAATATAGGGCTTCCCTGGTGGCGCAGTGGTTGAGAATCTGCCTGCTAATGCAGGGGACACAGGTTCGAGCCCTGGCCTGGGAAGGTCCCACATGCTGCGGAGCAACTGGGTCTGTGAGCCACAATTACTGAGCCTGCGCGTCTGGAGCCTGTGCTCCGCAACAAGAGAGGCTGCCATAGTGAGAGGCCCGCGCACCGCGATGAAGAGTGGCCCCCGCTTGCCACAACTAGAGAAAGCCCTCACACAGAAATGAAGACGCAACACAGCAAAAATAAATAATAAATTAATAAAAAAAAAAATTAAAAAAAAATATATATAATTTTTTTAAAAAGAAGAAAAAAAAAAGAAAGGATGCTGCAGCAAACACACCACTTTGAAGGTTCTCTGTGTATTTCAATATAAAATAGCTCTGGGGCTTCCCTGGTGGCGCAGTGGTTGAGAGTCCACCTGCCGATGCAGGGGACACGGGTTCATGCCCCGGTCCGGGAAGATCCCACATGCCGCGGAGCGGCTGGGCCCATGAGCCATGGCTGCTGAGCCTGTGTGTCCGGAGCCTGTGCTCCGCAACGGGAGAGGCCACAACAGTGAGAGGCCCGCGTGCCGCAAAAAAAGAAAAAAAAAAAAAAAAGCTCCAATGTAATACTCATGGAGTATTAGGGAGGGAAGAAGGATTAAAATATTGCTCTTTTCTAGGGGTCAAAACTCAAGTACTACCTACTTGGTGATACAACAAAAGTATTCTAACATCTAAAGAACAAAATTATTGTCTTACAGTTGGATTATTGGAGAAATTTCATAAAGCAAGACTAAATTGAATTCCTGTTTTCTAAGCTTGAACTGAATTACCCTCATAAAAAGTTTTGACTAAAATAACAAGATGCTTCACTTTAAAAGGTTAGTTATAATAACCTCAAATTTAATCATTACTGCAAGCAATTCAAATATCTAATACCATTCTAATGGAGTATAATTTGATTAGAGATACATATTTTAAAGTAAATTTATCAAGTAGATTTAACACACCCAGTTAATGGTGCATATAGTTCACTTTTATATATTGGTATGGTATTTTGTTTAGAGTTCTGTCGTGTAGTACTTGCCAACCTACATTGTACAACTTATCCATTTCCTCACTAGGATATGAGCATCTCAAAAGAAGATAATTATATCTTATTAATCCTCCTCCCTGCACCTTGGTGCTTAGTATATACCTGACAAAGAGTAGGTTGTCAAACATGTGTGTTGAATGAATGAATGAATGCCCAGCATATGAAAATAATGTTAAATGTTTAACTTGTATCTGAAGTCCATTAGAAAAGACTAAAACTAATATTAGCTCATACTAATGATAAAAGTAACTAACATTGAGTGCTTACTCCATGCAAAGCATTGTTCTAAGTGTTTTACTGTGTTTTGACTTACTTAACCCTTATAACAACCCTGAGACACATATTGTTATTATTATCCCCGTCATCCCTATTTTTGAGGAAATGGAGGCATAAAAAAGATGAAAGTTATTTGCCCAAGGTCACAAGGCCTTACATGATATAAAACATAATTCATTTAGTAGTTTTAGGGAGGAATCACTTAATTTTTGAAGAACTGAAAATTATAGGCCTTTTGTAACATCAATATAGTGATGATAATGCTAGAAAACTGTATGTTGTTCCAAAATGTATTATAAAACCAGAACTCTTCGGATAACACGATTAACCAAAATATCAGTATTAAGAGAATCTCTTGACCTATTAATTGTTGTAACTTGAAGATATATAGGGTAGCATTCAGCAAAGAATTTCTGAAAAACAATACCCTGAGCATGGATGAGTCTGAAAGATATTAAATATGAAATTAGAAATCTAATGCACTGTTGAAAAGTGGCATATTAATATATCTCTTTATATACCATTAAATCTACTTTATTATTTATTATTATTTTTTTTTGCAGTACGCGGGCCTCTCACTGTTGTGGCCTCTCCCGTTGCGGAGCACAGGCTCCGGACGCACAGGCTCAGCGGCCATGGTTCACGGGCCCAGCCGCTCCGCGGCATGTGGGATCTTCCCGGACTGGGGCACGAACCCATGTCCCCTGCATCAGCAGGCGGACTCTCAACCACTGCACCACCAGGGAAGCCCAAATCTACTTTAAATGTTCTTAAAGTGATTTTTAGATATCCCTAAGAAAATAACATGACTACAACAAAGTCAGTACCTACCCCAAATATCAATGTGTAGCATACTTACCTACGATTGCTATAATACGTAAATCCTACAAACGGTAGTTGATTGCCAACAAAAGCTTTAGGTATAGGGAATGTTTCTTCATCTCCTTTATCTTCTTCCAAGTCATCAAAGTTACTTGTGTCAATGTCACTACTTAAATCAGGTACAACTGGCGCTACAGCTAAAAACAGAAACAAAATTGAAGCAATGATTCTGTACCAACTACTAATGACTTCCTACATACAAATAACTTGTGACTCACAAATTCCAAATGGGTTGAACCCTATTTCAGTAAGCTTTATTAGGATTATTAATCAACAGGTATTGATCATTAATTATGTAATTCGTGAACCAATTATCTTCAGAGTCACCTATAATTATCATCTATATCTCCAGTTTAATTTGAATATTACAAGTCAAGTATTATTAAGGTTTTAAAATACATTGTAGTATAAGATGTGCAAAAGCAGTTAGGACTACAGAAAAGACTTTTCAGAAACTACAGCATGACAAATCGCACTCAAAGTTGATTAGTTTCAAATGCAGTATTTTGCTCGTTAATCTGTTCTACAGCAGACTAGAAATCAAAGTTATCTCTTAGTGGTCCTGGGTATAATAATTTGTTACTGAAATATTTTTACTCATCTAAAATCTAGATGATCAGTATTCCCCTCCCCCCGACTCAATATCTCTGTAAGATCAAAGTATTGTTTTTAATTGAAGTTGATTTACAATACTGTGTTAGTTTCAGGTGTATAGCTAAGTGATTCGGTTATATGTATGTGTATACATATATATATGTATATAGACGTGTATTTTTGTTTTTTTCAGATTCCTTTCCATTATAGGTTATTATAAAATACTGAATTAGAGCAAAGTATTTTGAATTATATTTTCAGACTAGTTGCCTTCCCTAAATTAAGTGATTAAGGGACAACTCAGTGAACTATTTATGAAATGGCTATTGGGAAAAGAGAGCAGGGATATAAAACCTTAACACAGAATCTTCAAGAGTTTTAAACTTGATTGGGAGCAAGAACCACACATACTTAATAACATAAAACTGTATGTGGCAATGCAAATCTTCATGACACAGAAGAAAATACCATATGAAACTAGTACTACTAATATCTTCTTTTGGAGCTCAAATACACTATAGAAAGTACACCTAAAAATAAATTTCAGGAAAAAAGTTTTTTAAAGATACAGGAGTATAATAAAACATCACTGAAATTTTATCATCAAAATATTCAATAATT
This sequence comes from Pseudorca crassidens, assembly GCF_039906515.1. Taxonomy (NCBI): domain Eukaryota; kingdom Metazoa; phylum Chordata; class Mammalia; order Artiodactyla; family Delphinidae; genus Pseudorca; species Pseudorca crassidens. The sequence continues at coordinate 54,153,652 of NC_090307.1, read as the reverse complement.
ATTTTTGATACAATCATCTCATGTTCCTTTAGAGAAAAAGATAAAGAAGAGTAAACAAACAAAAACTAACTGACCTGATTTTACAATCTTAATTTCCTATATAAAGGAATCATGGTTCTATTGAATCATCTGGGTATTCCAGGCAAGAAATAACTATTGTGCATCTCAGATACAGTGAACTATCAGATAAATTTGGGAATGAAACAACACATTTAACCAAAAGAAGCTGTAGTACTAACAGCGAATGAGAAAAGAGCTTTTCCACCATTTTCTTTCCTTAATGGCCAAGAGAACTGTCCAACTAGATGATTCTAGCTTCCTGATCTTAATTGACTAATTTGTAAAATGAGGGGAAAAAAGGGTTGTCGCTCCTTGTGAAGTACATGGTCTTGGCACAAATTTTACCTTAAAACAGTGGTTCTCAATCAGGGACAGTTTTGGCCCCTCGGGGATATTCAGCAATGTCTGAATATGTCAGAAATGTTTGGGTATATTTTTTTGTTGTCATAACTGTGGGAGGGATGCTACTGACATCTGGTGGGTAGAGACCAGGGATACTGCTAAACATCCTACAATGTTCAGGACAACAGGTACAAGAAAGATTTCTCTGGTCTAGTGTTGAGGCTGAGAAATCCTGCTTTAAAATTATCATATAAGATAGATTTTAAAAGGAAGCAGAGCAAGTTTTGGTGCATTTTCTCTTGCTGTTTCAGATGGACCTAGTCTTTTTATAGATGACATACCACCTCAGAGTAGTTTTAAAATGAGACAAGTATGGGATGCAAGTATGGGAAATCCTGGGAGAATTATAAAAGTAATTATTTCTGCTTCTAAATTAAGATGTTTAGGCTTTACATAATACCATATAATCATGCCAGAACTAATAAATAAAGAAGGATAAATTTAGCTTTACTGAATTACCATCAATATATACAGTGTTCCATTTATAAAAAATTTACCTTTCAATAAATAACTGGTAATATAGGAATCACGTTCCATAAAAAAGAATCCAACTGATGTCACCAAAAATGGCAGAAGAGGGAGCTCTAAGAAGCTGCCCTTCCATTGAATTAACTAACCATTAAGCTCACAAAACTATCAGGAACAACATTTTTGGAACTCTGAAATCTAAGAAAAAACTTACAACAAGCAAGGAAACGTTCAATGAAGAAAGAGGGTGCTAAATTGTGGCATTTAAGGAGATGTTTGTCACTGGCTGACTGCTAAGATAATGGAAAGGGGACTTAAATGAACACACACAAGGAATACAGACTTCATAAGAATAGTTCCAAAAAGTCACTAAACAAACGGATGACTGGAGCCCACAATAAGCTGTTGCTTGCAAACTCTACAAGGAGGGAATTCTGATTTCCAGAGTTACAACACTGGTGTTCAATATGTCCAGTTCACAACAAAAAATTACAAAGTATGTAAAAAAAAACAAAACAGGAAAAGTATGGCCCACTTACAGGGAATAAAGAAAACAACAGAAAACCTCACTGGGGAAACCCAGACATTGGTTTTACAAAACAAAGACTTTAAATGTCTTAAACGTGCTCAAACAGCTAAAGGAAACCAAGGACAAAGAACTAAAGGAAACCAGGAGTATGATACCTTAACATATAGAATATATTAATAAAAAGACAGAAAAAAGAACCAAATGTAAATTCTGGCACTGAAACGTACAAAAGCTGAAACTAAAAATGTGCTAGAGAGGTTCAACAACAGATTTGAGCAGGCTGAAGAACCGGCGAACTCAAAGATAGGACAACTGAAATTATCAAGTATGAGGAACAGAAAGAAGTGAATGGAACCTAAGGGGCTTCTGGGACACCATAAAGTAGACCAATATATACATTACAGGAGTCCCAGGAAAGGATAGAAAGGGGCAGAAAGAATATTTAAAGAAAGAATTGCTGAAAATGACCGAATTTAATGGAATATATATATCTATACATCCAAGAAGCTCAATGAACTCCAAGTAAGAACTCAGATTCACACCAGGACACGTTATAATAAACTTTCAAAAGACAAAGAGAGAATATTGAAAGCAACAACAGAGAAGCAACTCATCACATACAATGGATCCTCAATAAGATTAACAGCCAATTTCTAAGCAGAAACCTTTAAGGCCAGAATGTAGTGGAATGACATTTAAAGTGCTGAGGGAATTCCCTGGCAGTCCAGTGGTTAAGGTTTCATGCTTCCATTGAAGGGGGCATGGGTTCAATCCCTGGTTGGGGAACTAGGATCCTGCACAATGTGCAACGCAGCCAAAAAAATGATAGTAATAAAGTGCTGAAAGAAAACAACTCTCAACTAAGAATTCTATAACTGGCAAAATTATTCTTCAAAAATGAAGAAGAAATTAAGAGATCTCCAAGTAAAGAAAAGCTGAGAGTTTGCTACTAGTACACCTGTCCTATAAGAAATGTTTTTAAAGGGAGTCTTCCAGGTTGAAATGAAAGGATACTAGACACTATCTTGAAGCCTTATGAAGAAATAAAGAACACCGGTAAAGATAACTACATAGATAAATGTAAAACCTAACTTTATTGTAATTTTGTTTTGTAACTCTACTCCTCCCCACATATGATTTAAAAGAGAAATGCACAAAACAATTATAAATCTATGTTAATCAGCACACAATATATAAAGATGTAATTTGTGACAATAACACTAAAGGGAGGGAATGGATTTGCATAGGAGTAGTTTTTATTGCTACTGACAGTAAACTGTATCAGTTCAACCTAGACTGTATCAAGTTAGGGTGTTAAGTGCAATGGCCAGAGTAGTCACTATAAGAAAATGACTAAATAATATGCAAAAAAAGAAATGAAGGGGGAATCAAAACAGTCAACCAGAAAAGGTAATCTATTAAACAAAAGAAGGCAATAATATAAGAATTGAGGAACAAAAAGAAAAAATAAGACACAGAAAACAAATTGGACAATGACAGAAGTCTTTCTGTATTCACTTTACATTTAAATCAATTAAGCTCACTGATTAAAAGGTAGAGATTGGAAAAATTGATTAAAAATTGATCCAATTATATGTGCTGTACAGAGACTCATGTTAGATCCACAGACATAAACAGGTTAAAAGAAAAGGATGGAAAAAGATATTCTACAGATAAACGAGCTGAGGTAGCTATACTAACACCAGACAAAACAGACTTTAAGTCAAAAATGGTTAAAATAAAGACATTGTATACATATATTTTACTGAAGTACAGTTGACTTACAATGTAGTATTAGTTTCAGGTGTACAGCAAAGTAATTCAGTTATTTATATATATATTCTTTTTCAGATTCTTTTTTATTATAGGTTATTACAAAATATTGAGTATATAGTTCCCTGTGCTATACAGTAGGTCCTTGTTGGTTATCTATTTTATATACAGTAGTGTATATATGTTAATCGCAAACTCCTAATTTATCCCTCCCCCATCTTTACCCTTTGGTAACCATAAGTTTGTTTTCTATGTCTGTGGATTTATTTCTGTTTTGTATATATGTTCATTTGTATCATTTTTAATTTTTAGATTCTACATATAAGCAATATCATATATTTGTCTTTGGCTTACTTCATTTAGTATGATAATCTCTAGGTCTATCCATGTTGCTGCAAAAGGCATTGTTTCATTCTTTTTTATGGCTGAGTAATATTCCATTGTATATATACACCACATCTTCTTTATCCATTCATCTGTTGATGGACACTTAGGTTGCTTCCATGCCTTGGCTACTGTAAATAGTGCTACAATGAACACTGAGGTGCATGTATCTTTTTGAATTAGAGTTTTCCCTGGATATATGCCCAGGAGTGGAATTGCTGGGATCATATGGTAGCTCTATTTTTAGTTTTTTAAGGAACCTCCATACTGTTCTTCATAGTGGCTGCCCCAATTTACATTCCCATCAACAGTGTAGGAGGGTTCCTTTTTCTCCATACCCTCTCCAGCATTTATTTGTAGACTTTTTTGACAACAGCCATTCTGACCAGTGTGAGGTGAAGACATTGCATACTGATGATATTGATAAAAGGGTCAGTCAATTCATCAAGAAGATACAACAATGATAAACATATATGCATACAACAACACAGCTCCAAATATATATATATATATGACATAAAAGAAACAGTTCTAATAGAGTCCTCAATAATCCACTTTCAATAGTGGACAAAAAATCTAAACAGAAGATGAATAAGAAAATAGAGGACTAGAATAACACCATAAACCAAATAGATGTAACAGATATACTAAGCACAATCCAAGACCAACAGCAGAATACACATTTTTCTCAAGTGCACATGGGACTTCTCCAGGACAGACTATATGCTAGTTCAAAAGACAACTTAATACATTTAAAGAGATGGAAATTCTGCAAAGTATTTTCTCCAACCACAATGGAATGAAACAAGAAGTCAATAATAGAAGGAAAATTAGAAGTTTCACAAGTATGTGGAAAATTAAACACTGTTCTCTTAAACAATGAGTCACAGAAGAAATCAAAAAAGAGACTAGAGAAAATGCTCTGAGATGAAAGAAAATGAAAACAACATACCAAAACTCATGGGATTCAGTGAAAGCAGTACTTAGGGGAAAAATTTAGTTGTAAATGCCTATATTATTAAAAAAGAAAGATGTCAATTCAACAACCCAGACTGACACCCTAAGAAACTAGAAAAAGAAAAGCAAACCAAGTCCAAAGCAAGAGGAAGGAAAGAAATAATAAAGATTAAAATTCAGGTAAGCAAAATATATAATAGAAAATAAATAGTGAATATTAACAAATAATTTGTTCTTTAAAAAGATCAATCAAACTGGCAAATCTTACTAAACCAAGAAAAAAAGAGAAGACACAGGAATAACTAAAATCAGAAATGGAAGTGGGGTCATAACTACCAACCTTCTACAAATAAAAAGGATAAAACTAAAAACTATGAACAATTGTATACCAACATATTAGATAACCTAGATGAAATGACAAATTCCTAGAAACACACAAACTATCAAAACTTATTTGAAAAAGAAAATTTGAATAAACCTACAGTAAGAGATTTAATCAGTAATAAAAAATGTCCCAACAAAGAAAAAAGTCCAAAACAAGATGATTTCACAATCGAATTCTACCAAACATATAAAGAAGAATTAATGCCAATCCTCACAATCTTCCAAAAAACAGAAGAGGATAAAACATTTCCTAATTCATCCCATGAGGCCAGAATTACTCTGACACCAAAGCCAACCAAGACACCACAAGAAAAAAAAAAAAAACACAAACCAATATCCCCAGATGCAAAAATCTTCAACAAAATACTAGCAAACTGAATGCAGCAGCATATTAAAAGGGTTATAAACTATGATCAAATGGGATATATTCCAGGGTGGCTCACCGCATGAAAGTCAATCAGTGTAATACATCACATCAATAGAACGAAGGAAAAAACCCCACATAATCATTTCAAATAACACAGAAATGGCGTTTTACAAAATCCAACACCCTTTCATGATAAAAACAATCAGTCAACAAGGCACAGAAGAGAACTTCCTCAACATAATAAAGGGCATTAATGAAAAACCCATAGCCAACATCATATACAATGGGGAAAGACTGAAAGCCTTCCCCCATGATCAGGAACAAGACAAGGAACAATGCCCAGTTTCACTACTGCTATTCAACTATGTACTGGAAGTTATAATCAGAGCAAATAGGCAAGAAAATAAAATAAAAGGCAGCCAAACTGGAAACACGTTCAACATAATTGTTACAAAAATTCCACTGTCCTTTTTTGTAGGAATGGAAAAACCCATTCTAAAGTTCATATGGAATCTCAAGGGATCCCAAATACAGGCATAAATCGGAGATATTGTGAGTTCAGTTCCAGACCACAGCAAAAAAGAAATTAGAGCAATAAAGCAAGTCACACAAATTTTTTGGCTTCCCAGTGTGTAAAAATGTTAACACTATACTATAGCCTATTAGGTGTGCAATAGCATTATGTTTTTTAAAATATTAAAATTAAAACCTTAATTTAAAATTAAGACCTTAATTTTATTGCTAAAAAATGCTGACCATTATATGACCACACAGGGTTGCCATAAACCTTAAATTTACAAATAACTGCAATATCTGTAAAAGCACAATAAAGTGAGGTATGCCTGTAAACAAAACAATCTTGAAAAAGAAGAACAAAGTTAGAAAAGTCACACTTTCTTATTTCAAAGCCTACTACAAAGCTACCACAATCAAAACAGTAGCATAAAGACAGACATATATAGATCAATGGAATACAATAGAGAGCTCAGAGATAAACCCTTGTATTCATATGGTCAAATGTTTTTTGACAAGGGTACCAAGACCATTTAAGGAAAAAAGGACAGTCTTTTCAACAAATGGTGCTGGGAAAACTGGATAACTACATGCAAAAGAATGAAATTGGAGTCTTATCTTACACTATATACAAAAATTAACTCAAAAGAATGGAAAGCAATGACTCCCAACAGACATCTGTATATCAATGACCAGAGAAGCATTACTCACAATAGCTAAAAGGACAAGCATTCTGAGTACCAGTCAATAGATGAATGGATTAAAAAAAAAAGTGGTATATACATACATGGAATATTATTCAGCCTTAAAATGGAATGAAATTCTGATGCATACTATGACATGGATGAACCTTGAAGACATGCTAAGTGAAATGTCAATCTCAAAAAGACAAAGATTGTGTGAATCTACTTATTTGAGGTAGCCAGAACAGTCAAATTCATAGAGAAAAAAAGTAGAATAGTGGTTACTGGGGGGTTGGGGTAAGGGGAGAATGGAGACTTATGGTTCAATGTGTTACAGAGATTTAATCTGGGGTGATGAAAAACTTCTGGAGATGGATGGTGGTGTGATTACATAGCAATCTGAAGGTGCTTAATGCTACTGAACTGTGCACTTAAAAATGATTAAAATGGTAAATTTTATGATATATATCCTTGAAAATAAAGAGATAATCTTTCTTAAAGTTTATTTGTTAAAAAAGAACCCAATAAAAAAAAAAAAAAAGAAAGAACCCAATATAATGCTGAGGCAGTCTAAACTCCTAAGCCCCTAAAACTGGCTAGCTCCTAAATTCTTTATCTATGAAGCCTACACTGATGATCTCTCTCATGAGAATGTAAAGTTCTAAGAGAGGACACCAGACTCAGTTGAACCACAGAACCCAAACTAGTATATATGTGCATATAATTAATTGTGTTTGTTTTTAACTAAACTGAAAACTCATCACATGATCTGACAGTTACCACTGTTACCATCTTAAGTGTCACCCATCAGCTAAAGGTGGATTAAGTAATGGTAATATCTTAGCTGAAGTGAGATCATGAATGGCAAAGTGTTTTACAAGTAACCACATATTATATTTAACACAGTATTATTAATAATGTTATTATATGTAATAATTGTTATCATTTTGTTTTTCCTAAAATTTAACTGCCAACAAGTGTCAATTCCCTACGTTTCTAGTCTGTATAATACTGAATAGTGAAAATCTTTAAATGATACATGGTATTTCACAAGATCAAAGATGCTAGAGTCAAACAGACTTAACCTGAGTCCTGACATTGTCATTTGCTAGCAGTATGACCTCTAGCAAGCTATTTAGGTCTTTTCATTTCTTTTATCTTTAATCAGCTGTCATTTCTTTAATTCTATCCCAAATGCATGGAAAAAGTAATTTTACAATCTTAATACTTTGTGTCTCTAAATTAAGAGTAAATAAGATCAGGAAGCTCATGGAAATTCTGCCAAAAAAATCAAGCTATTTTGTACCCTGCTCCCACACAGCCAAGGAACAGATGATGGTGAAGACTGCCATTATAACTTGCAGACATATAAGTGGTAAAACTACCAAAAGAACTATTATTTGCAAAACAGTAAGAAATTTTGCCAAAGAAAATTGAAGAGGCAAAAAAAATTAAAAAGAATTATAACTGTTACATAATTTTTTAAAACTTGGCAGGTCAGAGAGGTCAGTTCAGAATAAAAGTATTCTTGGTATTTTAGGGGTGGGAAGTAAAGAAGGGTAGGAAGAGGGAAAGGGAAGAAGAGAACAATAAGTTCTACAGACTTTGATTTTTCTTTCTTTTTTTACAGTAAGCACAAAATAGGAGCTATCAGGATTAGAAAAAGCTCTCGAAATTTTAAGTACGTTAACTCTAAGCAGACTGTAGCAAAACCATAGATAACAATATAGATCTTAAAAAGATACAGAAATAACAATACTACTAATAAAACTACCTATTTATAGAAATTCTTTAAATATAAAGTTCATTTGACTTAAATTAATGACTTAATTCATTTTACTTACTTTTTCCATAAACATAAACAGTTATATCAAGGAGGTATAACAATATCAAAAATGCCACTGATTTGGATACCATAGTTCCACTAGACTATGAGCTCCACAAGGTAAAGAACTTTTGCTGGTTTGTTTTCCTAATGTCTGAAATAGAGTATTGCTCAATATATAGTAGGTGTTCAATAATGTTTGCTGACTAGGTTGCCTCCTCTCCTAATTAATATCAATTTTCAATACACATGTCTTCCCTACTTTTTTAGAATGATTTATCGTATGGTTATTCTGTAGTTGTTTATGCATTGCTTTACTCTGAAAAAAGAAGCGACAGAAAAGATACTCGGTATTTTCTTCAGTCCTCTTTTAAATTTTCCTCAATTTACAATCATATCTGTATGTTTTCAGCCTTCTGAAACTTTACTAAAAGCATAACTCGAATAAAAACATAATTTTTCAATGCAAACATTCATCATCTCACTCTACTCATCTCTGTCTTGCAACAGTTTCTCTTGAAATGTGAAGACAATAATCATGTCACATTTACTTATGAGGAAGAGGAAGTTTCTTATTTTCCAGTGTATACCTAACTGTTAATAAATTCTCCCACGGTGAGCCTGCTCCTGTAGCTTCTCCAGATAGCAGGTCATTCAGCGACATTCTCTGCAGCAGTGTAATTTCTTAATTTCCAGAATTTCTTATTTCCCCTTTTCCCTTCTTAGTCAATTTTATAGCTTAGTAGAATGTATGTACTGTACCTGAAGGTCATATAATAGTTTCTTTTAAAATATTTAACAAGGATACTTCACTAATATAGGCAAAGCTACATGATCTATTTCTTCAAAATTAGAAAGATTTTTCTCCCCTGAAGGAATCATCTCATACAATCTCAACTAGATAGGCAGATCTTAAGAGGAATACCTAATTTGTATCTGTTTCTAAAACAGCTGAGTTCATTTTATTATGATCATTGCTGTTGCTACAGCAGGAAGTTAGGGGCTGGTATACACTATCCTTTCTCTGCTAAGTGAAAAGGGAAACAATTCCTGAGACTTCAGCAAGGGAAAGATGAATTCTTGGCCTCCCAAATACACAAAGATGGTGGGAACCTTTGGTGCCATTATGACTTTGATTCAGCTACGTTAAGCAAAGTTTTCTGCGAATCATCGTAATTTTAACTCTTTTTAAAATAGGGAATATTCTAAACTGACTGAAAATTAACTTTTTGCACACTACAATTTTTTATTTCTGGATTTCAAGCTGCAAGTCTGATGGAATCAAGCATACCATAATTTCTTATATCCTCACACAAATTAAACTGCGATAGAACCTCCTTATATTTTAGGTTTTAGTAAGAACAAGAGAATAACTTTTTTTCACAAGAAATATTACCTCTTAATTATTGACTTCCTCTACAAAGAGATACTAAAGTCTAAACAGACAGCAATTCAACAAAGATCAAATATCACATTATGCCTGCTGAGCCCAACTCCATTACATGTACGTAATACTTCATCTTGATACATTGAATGGGACATCAGAGAAGGAGCAGTATAATTTTCCTAATATTATCAAATATTCTCTCTTTAACTAGGTTAGCACAATATTTATATAGTATTCGTATACTCTGGATTTTCATCAGATATATACATATGTTAGGAAGGCAGTCCCAACAGACTATTTACCACAACTACTTTCAAATAGTACTGTAATGTGCAAGAGAAAATAACTTACTGTCTCGGAGTGTTTCCCAAGCCCACTGATCATTTTTGAAGAAGAGATGTCGTTTGATTTCTTCTACACCATTCCGCCCTAATCTCACCTCTCTGAATAGAAAGAGAAGGAGAAAAGTCATTAATCATTTAAGATATTATATTGATACTATAACCTGTTCATATTTATTTGTGGGCATAATGCTAAATCTGTGCAGGATGTTAGATACGATTTTATGTCACCTTGAAATTATATTGTCAGCATAATTATGAGCTTACATAAAAAATAAGTTGAAGACTGAGAGTATTAAAGAATATTTTCTAAAGAAAAAATACACACAAAATACAGATTTATTGATACCCCATGGCTTTTCTACTGACAACAAATATCCATCACCTTGCTTCATTAGCATAATTAATTTTCTTCATAGGTTTTTTAATAGTGGTAAAGTTAATACATGTTTTGAACTAATAACTTCACACCAGGAGCTAACAAAAACTCCAAAAGATGTTTTAAATATAATATTTCCATTTTATTCTCTACTAAATATTTCTGACCAACCAACAAAAACCAATGACAACTAATTCTTGACCCTACAACAAAACTGAGAGTTTTAATGGGACAAGCTACTGATCCTTGGCCTCTTCAATAGGCATAGAAAAAAAGTATTTTAAAATGTGCTGTTAGCTGAGTTGCAAAGGGGAACTTGGCACCTTTTGTTTTTGTAGAGTACTTATAAACAACAAAAATCCCAATTCTTTTCATGAGTTGAAAGATAAACTGCTTTAATCAAAGAGGAAATCAAAAAATACCTAAAAACAAATGACAATGAAAACACAACGACCCAAAACCTATGGGATGCAGCAAAAGCAGTTCTAAGAGAGAAGTTTCTAGCAATACAATCCTACCTCAAGAAACAAAAAACATCTCAAATAAACAACCTAACCTTACACCTAAAGCAATTAGAAAAGAAGAACAAGAAAACCCCAAAGTTAGCAGAAGGAAAGAAATCATAAAGATCAGATCAGAAATAAATGAAAAAGAAATGAAGGAACCGATAGCAAAGATCAATAAAACTAAAAGCTGGTTCTTTGAGAAGATATACAAAATTGATAAACCATTCGCCAGACTCATTAAGAAAAAAAGGGAGAAGACTCAAATTAATAGAATTAGATATGAAAAAGGAGAAGTAACAACTGACACTGCAGAAATCCAAAGGATCATGAGAAATTACTACAAGCAACTATATGCCAATAAAATGGGCAACCTGGAAGAAATGGACAAATTCTTAGAAAACCTTCTTAGCACAACCTTCCGAAGGTGAACCAGGAAGAAACAGAAAATATAAACAGACCGATCACAAGCACTGAAAATTGAAACTGTGATTAAAAATCTTCCAACAAACAAAAGCCCAGGACAAAATGGCTTCACAGGCGAATTCTATCAAACATTTAGAGAAGAGCTAACACCTATCCTTCTCAAACTCTGCCAAAATATAGCAAAGGGAGGAACACTCCTAAACCATCACCCTGATACCAAAACCAGACAAAGATGTCACAAAAAAAGAAAACTACTGGCCAATATCACTGATGAACATAGATGCAAAAATCCTCAACAAAATACTAGCAAACAGAATCCAACAGCACATTAAAAGGATCATAAACCATGATCAAGTGGGTTTTATCCCAGGAATGCAAGGATTCTTCAATATACGCAAACCAGTCAATGTGATAAACCTATTTACAAACTGAAGGAGAAAAACCATATGATCATCCCAATAGATGCAGAAAAAACTTTTGACAAAATTCAATACCCATTTATGACAAAAACCCTGCAGAAAGTAGGCATAGAGGGAACTTACCTCAACATAATAAAGGCCATATATAACAAACCCACAGCCAACATCATTCTCCATGGTGAAAACTGAAACCATTTCCACTAGATCAGGAACAAGACAAGGTTGCCCACTCTCACCACTATTATTCAACATAGTTTTGGAAGTCCTAGCCACGGCAATCAGAGAAGGAAAAGAAATAAAAGGAATCTAAATCAGAAAAGAAAAAGTAAAACTGTCACTGTTTGCGGATGACATGATACTATACACAGAGAATCCTAAAGATACTACCAGAAAACTAGTAGAACTAATCAATGAATTTGGTAAAGTAGCAAGATACAAAATTAATGCAGAATGTTTTAATTAATGCACATTAATGCATTCCTATACACTAATGATGAAAATTCTGAAAGAGAAATTAAGGAAACACTCCCATTTACCATTGCAACAAAAAGAACAAAATACCTAGGAATAAACCTACCTAAGGAGAAAAAAGAACTGTATGCAGAAAACTATAAGACACTGATGAAAGAAATTAAAGATGATACAAACAGATGGAGAGATATACCATGTTCTTGGATTAGAAGAATCAACATTGTAAAAATGACTATACTACCCAAAGCAATCTACAGATTCAGTGCAAGCCCTATCAAACTATCAATGGCATTTTTCACAGAACCAGAACAAAAAATTTCACAATTTGTATGGAAACACAAAAGACCCCGAACAGCCAAAGCAATCTTGAGAAAGAAAAACAGAGCTGGAGGAATCAGGCTCCTGGACTTCAGACTAAACTACAAAGCTACAGTAATCAAGACAGTATGGTACTGGCACAAAAACAGAAATACAGATGAATGGAACAGGATAGAAAGCCCAGAGATAACCCCACGCACATATGGTCACCTTATTTTTGATAAAGGATGAAAGAATATACAATGGAGAAAAGACAGCCTCTTCAATAGGTGGTGCTGGGAAAACTGGACAGCTCCATGTAAAAGAATGAAATTAGAACACTCCCTAACACCATACACAACAATAAACTCAAAATGGATTGAAGACCTAAGTGTAAGGTCAAACACTATCAAACTCTTAGAGGAAAACATAGGCAGAACACTCTATGACATAAATCACAGCAAGATCCTTTTTGACCCACCACCTAGAGAAATGGAAATAAAAACAAAAATAAACAAATGGGACCTAGTGAAATTTAAAAGCTTTTGCACAGCAAAAGAAAACATAAACAAGACGAAAAGACAACCCTCAGAATGGGAGAAAATGTTTGTAAACAAAGCCACTGACAAAGGATTAATCTCCAAAATATACAAGCAGCTCATGCAGCTCAATATCAAAAAAAAAAAAAATCAACTCAATCCAAAAATAGGCAGAAGACCTAAATAGACATTTCTCCAAAGAAGGTATACAGACTGCCAACAAACACATGAAAAGATGCTCAACATCACTAATCACTAGAGAAATGCAAATTGAAACTACAATGAGGTATCACCTCACACCAGTCAGAATGGCCATCATCAAAAAGTCTACAAACAATAAATGCTGGAGAGTGTATGAAGAAAAGGGAATCCTCTTGCACTGTTGGTGGGAATGTAACCTGATACAGCCACTATGGAGAACAATATAGAGGTTCCTTAAAAAACTAAAAATAGAACTACCATATGACCCAACAATCCCACTACTGGGCATATACCCTGAGAAAACCATAATTCAAAAAGAGTCATGTACCACAATGTTCATTGCAGCTCTATTTACAATAGACAGGACATGGAAGCAACCTAATTGTCCGCTGACAGATGAATGGATAAAGAAGATGTGGCACATATATACAATGGAATATTACTCAGCCATAAAAAGAAACAAAATTGAGTTATTTGTAGTGAGGTGGATGGACCTAGAGTCTATCATACAGAGTGAAGTTAAGTCAGAAAGAGAAAAACAAATATCATATGCTAACACATATACGGAATCTAAAAAAAAAAAAAAATGGTTCTGAAGAACCTAGGGGCAGGACAGGAATAAAAACGCAGACATAGAGACTGGACTTGAGGACACTGGGCGGGGAAAGGGTAAGCTGGGACAAAGTGAGAGAGTGGCATGGATATATATATACTACCAAATGTAAAATAGATAGCTAGTGGGAAGCAGCTGCATAGCACAGGAAGATCAGCTTGGTGCTTTGTGACCATCTAGAGGGGGGGTGGGATAGGGAGGATGGGAGGAGACACAAGACGGAGGAGATATGGGGATATATGTATAGATGATTCACTTTGTTATAAAGCAGAAACTAACACACCATTGTAAAGCAATTATACTTCAATAAAGATATTAAAAAAATTAAAAAAATAAAAATTGTGATACCATAAAAACAATAAGATAAATTACTTTAGATATAATGAGACACTTTTAAAGAAGCTTTCACTGACTCTCTCAGACTGGCTTAGGGAAACTCTCCATGGTTCTATGGCACACGATACTTAAGAGTACTTACCTCTCTGTACAATAAATACCTCATTTGCCTGTCTGTTTCCCCCAAAGGACTCTGAGGTAGTGGAGAACAGTGGCTGTGTTATCTTGGTCATTTGTATACCTCTAGCATAGTTTTTATATTATAATATATTTATACAGTGCTTATATTAAAATGTAAAAATTTCAAAAACTATATGTTTCAGGCTGTAAGGGACATACTGAAGGAGGATAAGTTAATTTTAATTAAAGTGAATCCAAAATTGAAACATATTTAAATTTAAAGCCTCTCTACTATTTAAATTAACAATATACAACCTTAAATCCTAAATGTAATCTTAGTAAGCCATCTGGTTCCTGTTTAAATTTTAAAAGTAAACCACAAGGGTATATACATAATATGCCATTTTTGTTTCTAAAACACTTATGTGCATTTACATTTATAAAAAATGCTTGTTGAAACTGGAAGACCATGTCAATGAAGGAAGGAGGTAGAAAATACTACATACTTTTTTTATAGCTTTGCACTACTTCATTTCAAAAAGCATATATAATTAAATCTTTTTCCCAGCTTTACTGAGGTATAACTGGCAAATAAAATTTTAAGATATTTAGTTTACAATGTTACAATTTGATATTCATACATACACACTATGAAAGGAGTCCCACAACAAGCTAATTAACACATCAATCACTTCAAATATTTACTTTTCTTTTTTTGATCGGGGGCAAGAACATTTAAATGTTGTCTCTTCACAAATTTTGATTATACAATACAGTGTTATCTTAAATGGCATCAGCTGGAAGATGCATCATCATTTTTCTATCACCAGGAAAAAAATGTCCCAGTTAAATTACTACATGCCATTGATTTTAAGATGCTCTCTAATTTTAGAGATTTTAACATGTTAAAAAAAAAAAACTCAGGGAATTCCCTGGCAGTCCAGTGGTTAGGACTCAGTGCTTTCACTGCCAGGGCCCAGGTTCAATCCCTGGTCGGGGAACTAAGATCCCACAAGCCGCACAGCATGGCCAAAAGGAAAAAAAAAAAATCAGACTCAATAAAATATACTACCATCTTTATACTTAACTAAGTTAAAAATGTTAACAATGAAAAAAATAATCATCTTGTCTAGTCATCAGCAAAGAATCTATTACTATCCCAATTTCTTAGGTAAGGTAAGTGAGTTGAGATCCAGAAAAGCCATCCAGAAAAATCAGAAAAATTATATCAGGTTTCACTGTCATGAACGACTTGGGGAATGGTAGGTTTTATTCCAATAGTTCAAATATAGGAGTTCAGATATAGACCTTAAAAACTGAGCAGCAAAATGAAAATTTCCTTGGAATAAGTGTTCCATGTTAAAATTATTTACCTGTCAGTAAGGAAGGCACAAATAAGATTTTTTGCTTCTTTTGATATGTCATTATCATCAGGGAAGGTAAGTGAATTTTTATGGTTCATAATCTTACTGTAAGTTCCAACCAGAGAATCTGCATAAAATGGTGTATCACCTGATAAATTGACAGGGAAAACAAAAGCAAATTAAGATACATTGAAAGAAATTAGTTTCAAAGAAAAGAGTCAATGTTACTGTTTAAAGATAATTAACTATGCATAAACTAAAAATATACACCAAATACATAAAAAGAAGTAACACATCAAGTTTCTCTAAGTCTCTGAATAGCTTGTCAAAACTGACACAGTAGGTTTGGATCAGTTTGTTTCCTACAAACAAAATCAACACTGCTTAATGTAACATTTTATTAGAAGAAGCCATGTCTAAGTTTGGAGATGAACAACTATGTTAGAGGTACATAAAATCCTCCTTTACTCACCTACAAGCATTTCATATAAAAATACCCCAACTGACCACCAGTCACATTCTCGTCCATAATAACCATCACCACCTTGAGATTTTAATACTTCGGGGGAAATATAATCAGGTGTCCCAACTGCTGTATCACATCGTACCATACCTTCCTAAAAAGAGGTCAAATTTTCAATTAGGATATGAATGTAAAGTCTCAATTATTCAGCATGAGTTTTTCTTAATATAACATGTAGAACTCTTAAGTCTTTGTGTTATGAAAGATCACATCAAAACCTAATGCAGACTTGATAAAAAGTAACAAACAGCTTAATCATATATACATATTATATACATAATATATTCATAATGTATGTGTGTATGTGTATATGGTTATAGCAGTGATTTTTATTTTGTAATAACACTCACTAGAAAGACACATTGCCACCATTTATTATTCCTCCAGTTGTACCAATATGATGATCTCATCTTAATTGCAGAGAACAAGTATATAAGTCAATGCAAATATGTTGAGGAACCGACAGAATGAATCACTTGATAACATCAATATATAAATGCTGATTTAATTGTTTTTTTACTAAAATAGTCATTCATTTTAATTATGCTTGAAATTGAGGGGAAAAAACATGTAAGAATTGACTGTACAAATATAAAATGGGGAAGCATGTGCATGGGAAAAGGGCATAATAGTGTTAAGCCCACTGATAACTACCTAATATGCATTTTAACCCTCTCTCCAAAATAAAAACAAAAAGTATATATACCAGTTACTTACTTTAGCTGGTATGAATGCAACAGAATTATTCATGATTACACAAAAGTTCTCACATAGTGTCTCCTCCTAACCCATAAATTTCTTTTGGAAATAATAAATACAACTTTCTGGTTATTCTTCTATGATAAGTTTCAAAGAATATAAACTGTTTCAACTGAAAATAAAGCAGCATACTTGCTACTTCAGCTATGTATATAAGTTATTTATTATATAAATAGTGAGCATGGGTACCTTTTACTATTGACTCCCCAAATAAGTAGTAAGATCTTTTCATGTTTAATAGAAGGCTAAGTAAAACATTAAAAAATATACATATTCCTGAAATCCAGTTTTTACGAAAGTCTCATTTTAACAGTGGCATTAGTATTTAGTGAAATTTAAGCTAATCCCATTTCTAGCTACCAACAGTGGACATTACAGATTTGCTTTAAAAGATTTAGTATATCTGGCAATCCACGCTTCCCCCAAATAGAGAGGAGAAAAAATAAAGCACTTACAAGTTACTAACACAACACTGAAACCATGGCATCTAGTTCAACAAATAAGACTGGGCACATCAATTCTGTACAAGTCCAGATATGGTTAGTAAATTCTTAAAACACTGGGAGAGGGAAGGGTAAGCTGGGACGAAGTGAGAGTGGCATTGACACATATACACTACCAAATGTAAAATAGATAGCTAGTGGGAAGCAGCTGCATAGCACAGGAAGATCAGCTTGGTGCTTTGTGACCATCTGGGGGTGGTGGGATAGGGAGGATGGGAGGGAGATGCAAGAGGGAGGAGATATGGGGATATATGTGTATGTATAGCCAATTCACTCTGTTATGAAGCGGAAACTAACACACCATTGTAAAGCAATTATACTTCAATAAAGATGTTAAAAAAATTTTGTAAAAAGCATCTATCTTGAATTAGCAAAACTAAATTAAAATCTAATTATTTAACCTTATTCATCTTCATACAAGTACCAAAATCTGCTAACTTCAAATGTCCAGACTTATCCAGCAGCATGTTATCAGGCTTCACATCTCTGAGGGGGGAAAAAAAAAGTACAGTATCTCTGAAACAGATCAGAAGCTGATAAACATTATATGAGGCAGTGATTTTAGGTCATATATCCTCAATTTAGATAAGGTCACCTTTGATCTATATGTGCTCTCTATCCACATCTATAAGCTGACTTCATCAGGGAGACTCTCTCATATATTATGCCTCAGAAGAAGACATTCTTTTAAGTAGAGTTTGATTCTTCCAAGAGGAAAATCAAGTCATTTGAGAGAGAATAACCATAAAAAATGTAACATTCAAACATAAAAAGTAACTGAGACACACAAGATAGATAAATACATAAATAACCCCAGAAGAGGGTCTAAATCACTTTCATTTTTGCATCCCTGGCACTGAGCACAGCAATTGCACATAGAATTCAAGTGGTGTTTGCAGAACAAATTAAATTATTCTTCTAGCAAATAAATTTGATCTGTTCACTAATTAAAAGCAAATTAATTTGTATATAAAAATTAAAAGCATTTAATACCCCAGAATATACCTTAAAAAAACAGCTTATAATTTTTACTTTTCAGGACATCATATAAAAGCCTTATAATCGGAATAAGAAATATTAAAGAATACATTTATATCAACGCTAAACTGAAATGTTAAAACCACAAATTTCAAGGTTTTAAATTCTGAAACACCACTCATGTCATATGGGAGAATAGGTGGATTTAGAATGGGAAATGCTAATCAAATGAAGTTTAAGTACTGATATTTAGCTTCTCTCTTTAACAAATGAGAAAATTTAAAGCATTTTTGTCCTTACCTATGAATAAAACCCATGGAATGGATTGCATCCAATGCAAGAACTACTTCTGCAGTATAAAATCGGGCCCATTTTTCAGGCACATCATAGTTGCTCATTAAGTTTACAAGATCTCCACCAGGCATGTATTCCATTACCATGTAGAGATAACGATCATCTTGGAATGCATAAAATAGCTACACAAATACAAAAAAAAAAAAGAAACAAATTCATTAAGATTAAGCAAAACTGTTTCATTTAAGAATTGTCAAAATTACTAATATAAGATTTAACTGAAATAATCAAATTGCAGTAGTTGTAAGTACTCAAAAAAAAGGAAACAAATACAAAGATAAATAGCACAAAGAACTTTGCGTATGCAGAGGAGTTATTAACTGTGGTTACTTCTGAGGAGTCGGAGACTTCTTTTCTCTACCCTTTTCTATACTAATTGAATTTCTTATACTGAGAATTTTTAAAAATTATAATAGTTTCAATAAAGAATATACAACTCTTCTAAGCAAAGACATATTGTAGTTCTAATTTAAATTGTACATAGTGGGGTTTAGTGTTAAATTTATATCAACACCACAATTTTCAAGTAATCTAATAAAATTAGGCTACAGTCTTAGTTGTCCCTTATTAGCTGTGTGACTAGGCAATTTACTTAACCTCCCAAATTATCTGTGACTATGATCCTTTCTAGAAGAATATATGGGAAAAAAAAAAAGAATATATGGGACTATATATCATGTTTGACTTTTATACTTGCTGCCCAGTCTGTGTCTGGATGCCTGGCAGTTGGCAAGTACTTAATGAATGTTCAGTGAATAAAAGCACAAATTTAATCTATAAATTGAGGGTGTAGCTAATAGGGATTAACTGCCTATCAGAGTTGTTAAAAAGATTAGCGAATAGAGAAAAAGCCCTTAGTACAATAGATGCTCAGTAAACAGTTGCAGTCAGTAGGAGGAGTCGCAGTAACGGCTAACAGAGAAACAGGAAGAGGACAAGAGTCAAAGCAGGAACAGTAAGGTCCATTGATATGAAATTGGCAACAATATCAAGCATAAATATATTATGTGACCAGTGCTGAAGTTAAAAGAAGAGCAAATTTACAAAAGAAAATTTCTTTTTTTTTGGCTGCAATACGTGGCTTGTGGGATCTTAGTTCCCAGACCAGGGACTGAACCCATGGCAATGAAAGCACAAAGTCCTAACCACTGGACTGCCAGGGAATTCCCTACAAAAGAACATTTTAAGTAAACATGAGAAGATTAGAACAGAACTAAAATAAATGAAATAAGCCCTTAGAGAAAAAGTATAACTAATTTACCTAGGCACTTACGTCTTAAAATTCTTTTTATATTTCATTTTTTTCAACAGCATTTAATGATTTTAGTTACAGATTTAGTAACTTTAATTAAATATAAATATTTGGGGGAAGGATAAGAAACTAAGTGGTATCTCATGGCTATCCCAGATTAACATGTACAGTATATCACTCGGACACCATAATTAAAGAAACACTGTTGATTTGGTGGCAGTTTACCCTATTTAAAATGTATCAAGAAAAATAGAGCTTCAAGTTCATAAGTTGTAAATTTAACCTTAAACATTTATGTCATGTTTTTTAACTTTTTACACAACACTGAACACTCCCCAGTATCAGTGGTTCTCAACCAGAGATGATAACTGCCGGTGTCCCACAGCCCCCACCTGCCCACTCTCCCCAACACGCCACCCAGGGAGATGTTCAACAATGTCTGAACACAGTTTTGGTTGTTACACCTTGTGTGTGGGGTGGGGAGGGCTGCTACTGGCATCACCTGGGTAGAAGTCAAGGATGCTGTTAAAAACCCACAGGATAGCCCCCAACAACAAAGAATCACTTGGCCCAAAATGTCAGTAACACTAAGCCTGAGACACCCTGCTCTAAACAGCTGATAAAAACAGGGCAGACATTTCAAGTATAAAAAGTCTTATTATGCGAATCTTAAACATCTTCCATATCCTTTTTATCCCAATTGCTATTATGATTATTTAAGACAGTCTTCATTACATACTGTAAATTTAAAAAACTACAAAATTCATGCTAGGAATTTAGAAATGATCTAGCTCAGCAGTTTTACTATTTTTTTTAAAAAAACCACAAGACCTTATTTCCCCCATATGAAATCTTAATAAGAACCCCAATATATAAGACATATAAAACATGCAGCTGCTCTAGTTGAAGCAGAAATAGAAAACCCAGAATTATAACCTACCCAAACAACTGCTTGCTTCCATGACTCCATCTGAGGTATCTCCTCAATTGAAAATAACCAATCTAAGCCACCTTTCACATTTTTGAGCAAGGAGACTGAGGCCCAGAGATGTAAATAACCTGGCCACAGCTTCAGGTCAAGATTAGTATCTACAATTACTGACTTTCTAATGTATTTTTCTTTCCACTGAAAAACCTGAAGCCAATACAATATTATTTGGAGGCCTAGCTTAACTTTTTTCCCTCCATTTCTCCCATTCTTTCCACTCTACTCCCATTCTTTCCCTCCATTTCTCCCATTCTCTCCACTCCAGAGACAAATAGTTACTTTCCTCCTAGAGATAATTCAATAAAATTAAATTTTATGATTTTAAAAATGATATATTAGACACTTTTGTAATTGCCAATAAATTCTCTATTACTGTTCTAAAAAACAAAGCTTCTCAGACATGTTAAGTTACAAACTACTAGAGCAACAATGAAACAATAACAAAAGCATACCTGAACAACCCATGGACTGTTAGCAAAAGCCATGATGTCCCTTTCTTCCCAGAAAAAAGCAGAATCAGATCTCTTAATCATTTCAAATTTGCTGAGAAGCTTCATAGCATATACCTTCCTGGTGGATTTATGCCTTACCTTTAAAATTGAAAATGGAAAATAATGAACATTTCATTAACATTTAAAGCTCAGTGTTTCCCAGAACAATTTACTAAATAATTTAACATTATTGGTCTTTCTATTTTAACTTCTTCTCTTCTGAATTATCCCAATTAGATAATGTCAAGGCTTTAACTACCAGATGTAAGTAATGTTAGAAAAAAATCTTTATTCCCTATATTATGGCACACTTCCCCCTCCTCCACCCAGCTAGTTATGCTACTTCCTGTTTATAAAACTTACTATTGCACAGCATTTTAGATAGTGTAAT
The DNA here is from genome assembly GCF_039906515.1 of Pseudorca crassidens. NCBI lineage: Eukaryota > Metazoa > Chordata > Mammalia > Artiodactyla > Delphinidae > Pseudorca > Pseudorca crassidens. Next base: position 54,131,672 of record NC_090307.1, on the reverse strand, counting down.
ATTAGGAGTAAAGATTTCTCTTTTGATGCTTGAAAACTCTTCTCTACCCATGAATTCTTGGGAAAAATATTTCACACTACTGCTGAATTAGCCTCTAGGCTTTCATATTCTTAGGCAAGAATGTCTAGAGCAATTTAAAGCAAGAATTTTATAAAAACAATAATTTCCCAAACAACATATGTTAAACACACAAGTAAATTTTTTAATTTTAAAAAGATTGTTTTTTTAATCTCATTAAAATAACCTACCAATTGAACTTCTCCAAATGCACCTCTACCAATCACCTTCACTACTTCATAATCTTCAGCTTTCATTCGTAAGTCTCTGATTTTATTTATTGTGTCTTTATCTGTATGAAAAGAAAAGTTTATAATTTTAAATCACTGAAGCATTATAACTAAAACTGCTTATTTTACATTCAAGGGCTTGAGAAACAATAAAAAACAAAGATGTTCATTAAAAATTAATATAAGTAAAATATGAAGTTGTAAACAGAGAAATGTTCAATGTGCTAAGAATTGTTTTTAATAAATTCTGGAATGACTTCACTGTTCAAATATTTTTCTTAAAATCTGACTTACTAGAATGTTTAAAAAAAACATATACTACACGTACACTGAGAAAAATTAGTTAATTAGTTCCTGGTATTTTAAGTATATATCAAATTTGAATCAAGGGGCCACAGGTAGATATTTTAGATTAGTGAAACAAGTTTTCTTTTTATCAAGTCAGTTTTGATGATCCTTTTAAAAAGATATAACTAATTTAAGATATCAAAGGTAAACATGTTAAAGAATCACGTACTTATTATATTTCTCTATTTGAATGCAGATTTTAACTTAAAACACACAGTGGGAATCGCTACAATTATTTATATAAACCTGTCACACTACAAACTACAATAATTTAAAATCCCCACTGGATAGATATTCTAATTCCTAATTTGGTCATAGATTAAAATAGGGCTATTTTAATCCACATGGGTCAACACTGGCATGAGATTACATGGAAAAGCTTCACAGCAGAGTTATACAAAATACAGGGCAGCTATTAAATTTAAGTTCTAGTTCCTGATAAAATCTACATATAGTATCTTGTCTTTCTTTTGAAATGCACATTTAAACTCATGTTTGTATACATTATGACCCATAAACACATGCAACAGAGAGCAAACTTTCACACAGGGATAACATAAGTACATTTAATTTTAGATCACATATCTATTGCAAATGTAACAGCAAGATAGAAACAATAATCAATTTACTGCAGAAACATCTGTGTTAACTATAGAGGCTCTACAGTAATCACTGTAGATACATAAACATAACTTTAAAACACAGTGTCTGCTCTTATGGATTTCAAATGAAATTGAAACAAAAAATAATACCAAAAAATGCAAAAAGGGAAATAAGCACAAGCACAGAGTTTGTGGAATATAAAGGATGACACCTAACCCAAGGCTGCCTAGGAGGGAGGTGGCTAGAAAAGGCTTTCTGGAGGTGAAGAAACCTGAAACAAGTCTAAAAAGAAAGCAGTTAGCTAGCTGGGAAGAAGAAAAGAGAGAATATAACAGGCAGATGGGCAAATATAAGCAAAGGCACAACAGAACTGTTCTGTGTTGCTGGAGTATCAAGTCTGTGGGAAGGATGTGAACGAGAGGCTAGAGAGCCCCAAACTAGTTAAGGAGCTTGAACTTTACCTGCAGGCCAGTAGTTGTAAAATTATTATTTAATCAACAAAAATATTTTTCACATTAAAGTTTAAAAGCAGTACAGTATGAAAATAGATAAAAGTGCTCTGCTTCAAGAGGGTAGTGGTGGTGGGTGTCGTCAGAGAGGGGCTGGAGCCTCGTCTACTTCGTACACCTCCATAATGCAGCCCGATAGTGTCCTGTGGGATCTGTCGGGAACTGAGAACCACCACCTGAAAACCACTGCTACGTGTTGGAAGCCATGACAAGAAATGACATATAAACAACACAGTCAAATTTACATTTCAGCTGCACTACTCCAGGGAATATGTAAATGATAAATTCAATAAGGGCAAGACTGGAGTGGGGGTAGAACTTTAAGAGTACTGTAATACTCCAGACACGAAATAAGAAAGTTCTGAACCAGGATAATGTGTACTATAATAGCCTATGGGGTTGAGAAAGGATCCCTGGCTCTGGTTATACCAGATTTAGAGCCATAAATAGGCTATAAAGTCTGTAGTTTGGGGCTCAGAAAATATATCTGCTGCAAATGTGTGTGGAAATGGAGATCTTGCTTCTTGTTTTAATTTCTGACAGCACAGGAAGTTACAAAGCAGCTCGACGTTACTTGTGATTAGAACATTAGTTGTCAAAATGACTTTATTCCATTTAAGTTTTGCATTAAAAGTGCTGTTTTGCCTTGTAATTTTAGGTTAAATCAAAAACTAATTTCCAAAGTCAGTGTTCAATGATAATTCAATGATAGTTGAGAGTGGTTCTTCTCATTAAGAAAAACCTTCATCATGGTCCTTGTCTTAATGAGCTCATCCTGCCATGCAAAATACCATAGACTGGGTGGCTTAAACATTCATTCATTTTCTCATGGTTCTAGAGGCTCAAAGTCTACGACTGGAGCCAGCGTGTTGTGCTTCTGGTGAAATCTCTCTTCCCGTCTAGTTGGCAGCCAGCATCTCTCTGTGCACTCACAGGACCTCTTATGTGTTGCACAGGTAAGGACACTAATCCCATCACTAATCCCATTTTATCACAGTCCCGCCTTTATGACCTCATTTAACCTTAACTGCCTCTTGCTTGGCCCTATCTCCAAATACAGTTATATTGGGGGGTTAGGGATTCAACAGATGGATTTGGGGTTGGGGGACACAATATAGTCCACAAAAAAAAAATCACAAATGTCACCACTGCTAAGCCATTGACTTGCTATATGCAAAGATAAACTGGGATATTCAGCTTCAATTTCTGTCAAAAATGTACAGAATTGATAACGGTTAGTTAAGTCCACGAGAGTGAATGATGTTTACCACTGATCCTGTGGTTCAGTAACATGATAGATTCAAATATTTTCCACAAAGTACTTGCTGATGTATAATACAATGAATAACTACAGGCTTTAAACACCTTGTATTGTCATGAACTTTGTTATTTTGTTCAACTAACATTTTCTGCACCATACATAATTTTAACTACCATCACTTGTAACACATCTTAGCAGACTCCACTGCAAGTTGTACTTAGTGTTTCCTCAACTTTAAAAAAAATATTCTTGCCTGTACTTGTTCCATGCAGACTATACATAGAGGCTAATTCTTCACTCACTTCAAACTCAGCATTGATTCCTCAAACAAGAGTCAAGGAAAATCACTCAAAATTGTCTTATTTTTTAATTGACTATTGCTGTTGCTCCCAAGAGTCTCAATTCTTTGAGCAACTACTGTTCATGCCAAAAAGCTAATAGTTTTTTTTAAATTTTATTTCTTTACTTTTTATACAGCAGGTTCTTATTAGTTATCTATTTTACATATATTAGTGTATATATGTCAACCCAATCTCCCAATTCATCACACACACACACCCCCGCCACTTTCCCCCCTTGGTGTCCATGTTTGTTCTCTACATCTGTGTCTCTATTTCTGCCTTGCAAACCAGTTCATCTGTATCATATTTCTAGATTCCACATATATGCATTAATATACGATATTTTTCTCTTTCTGACTTACTTCACTCTGTATGACAGTCTCTAGATCCATCCATGTCTCTACAAATGACCCAATTTCGTTCCTTTTTATGACTGAGTAATATTCCATTGTATATATGTACCACATCTTCCTTAACCATTTGGCTGTCAATGGGCATTTAGGTTGCTTCCATGACCTGACTATTGTAAATAGTGCTGCAATGAACATTGGGGTGCATGTGTCTTTTTGAATTATGGTTTTCTCTGGGTATATGCCCAGTAGTGGGATTGCTGGGTCATATGGTAATGCTATTTTTAGTTTTTTAAGGAACCTCCATACTGTTCTCCATAGTGGCTGTTATCAATTTACATTCCCACCAACAGTGCAAGAGGGTTCCCTTTTCTCCACACCCTCTCCAGCATTTGTTGTTTGTAGATATTCTGATGATGCCCATTCTAACTGGTGTGAGGTGATACCTCATTATAGCTTTGATTTGCATTTCTCTAATAATTAGTGATCTTGGGCAGCTTTTCATGTGCTTCTTGGCCATCTGTGTCTTTGGAGAAATGTCTATTTAGGTCTTCTGCCCATTTTTGGATTGGGTTGTTTGTTTTTTTGATATTGAGTTGCATGAGCTGCTTGTATATTTTGAAGGTTAATCCTTTGTCCGTTGATTCATTTGCAAATATTTTCTCCCATTCTGAGGGTTGTCTTTTCGTCTTGTTTGTAGTTTCTTTTGCTGTGCAAAAGCCCAAAAAGCTTAGTCTTAAGGAAGTTTTTCTCTCTGTACACATTTGCTTTGTTGCTGCAAACACCATCAGTGAATAGCTTTCCCTGCTTGACTAACAAATAAACCACTTCTAAACTTATGTAAGGTCATAACCTCATTTTCTTTTTTCATCTTTGTAAAGAAAATTCTGCTGTGTTGAGATATTCTATTTTAAATTTTCTGGGGTTTTCTAACTGTTGCTTTCCTGCGAGTTGGGAATGTTATGGCAAGTGCTTATTCTGGTAATGTCAATGCACATTGTACTCTTTCAGCACAGCTACAGTGTAACTGCATAATAACACAATGCCCTGCCCTCTAACTTGATGAAATAATCCACACTTTACTGTGCCTCAAAATAACAACATTCAGTTTCACTTTTCTTTTCCTTTTTTGTTCTGACATGATGGGCATGCACTGGCAATGGAAAAAAAATAATAAAATTCTGTGGTATGGTGATACACATGGAATGCTATTGTGTTGTAACTGTGTCACTGTGATTTCTAGTGTGCTGAGCAGCAGTGTGAAGCAATAACAATGCCATGTATGATTTTTGTCACAGGTACTCAACTCTTCAACTTGTGTTGTAGCATAAAAGTGGTCACAGACAATGAGCATAGCTATGTCCCAATAAAACTTTACTTATGGACACTGAAATCTGAACTTCATATAATTTTCACATGTCATGAAATATTCTTCTTCTTTTGACTTTCTATAAATTATTTAAAAATATAAAAACCATTCATAGCTCATAAGCCATCCAAAAACAAATGGTAGGCCAGATCTGGCCTGTGGGCTGTAGATCTGGCCTGTGCGCTGTAGATCTGGCCTGTGCGCTGTAGTTTACCAACCCCTACTCCAATGGAAATCCAGTTTCCCTGAGGACACTGCTTCCCCTGCAGTTCTACAGTGGTGCCCTTTACCCTCCACATGCTTTATACCAATGGCCCTGAAAGTGGGACAGGTGAACTCCACTGCCATCTCTACACTCCCACCCTATATCTGCCAGCTTGCTTTTCATGTTTATTAGGTTCTATCTCCCACTACCTCTCATTGTCACTGTAATCTACTGACCCTCAGGTCATCACATCTCACTGCTAGACAATTTTAGTTCCTGGGTTACCAACCTTCTTTCCAACATTTTCCTATTTTAATTCTTAAGGACTTTAATATACCCACAGATGATACTTCTAATAACCTGGCCTCTCAATACCTTTAACTTCTCTCTTTCAATGATCTTGTCCTCTACCTTACCTCAGCCACTCATTTCCATGGCCACATACTAGATCTTGTCATTATCAGTAATCATAGTCCTCCCTTAATTTCAATTTCAAATCCTTTATTCTCTAAGCACTCCCTCAGCTTTCCTGCTCACTCCCTCCAAAAACCACACCCCAACAATCCCCAGCCCCACCAAGGCCTCCAATCCACTGATCCTATCCATTTTTACTGTACCTCACTGTACTGATAGGTTCTCTTTCTTACCTACTGAGCTTAAATTACATGGTCAATTATTATAATCGCTCGCTTGCATAACCTTTAATGCCTTGGCTCTTTTCTGCTTCATTATACTTAGTTTGGCAAAACCATAATTCTAGTTAAATCTACCTCTACAACTAACTCTATGTCAGCACCCATGTAGTTGAATATGTCTGGATAAATACATAAAATCATACTGTCTGATCCCACTTTAAATCCATAATTGCGAACATAAAGCTTGCCCTTAATTCTGCTTGGCAATCATATATTTCTTTAGTATATTCACTCTCCCACTTTACTAGAGACCGTATTTCACATTTTCTTTTCTCTTCTCAAACCTCTCACTGATCCTCGTTCATAGCTAATGACCTTGTTGGTTACTACCCTGAAACAATCGGAAGAAAACTGCCATAGACTTACCGCTAAATAGACATATTTATAATTATATTTATGTATTCATTTTCAACTACCAGCACATGCCCTCATATATTTGGTCTCTTAACTTTTTACTATAGGAGAATACTGCTATCTCACACCAATCCCTCCACTGGTGATGTCATCCTTTTTCACAAGCTCGAGGACATTGCTCCAGCAATTTCCCCCCCTCTTTCTCCTGTATCATTAAGCTTTCCCCTTCCTAACTGGACTGTATCATGCCATTTTCATTCCCATCTTGATGCCATTTCTCTCACTAGCTGCTGCCCCATTACTCAACCCCACTACAGCAAAATTCCTCAAAAGTTGTCTGAACTCTATTTCTAAATCTTTCTTCATACCTGCTCTTAAATCCATTTTGGGTGAGCTTTGGCCATTACCTTTCTATCAAAACTGCTTGTCAGGGAGTTCCCTGGTGGTCTAGTAGCTAGGATTCAGTGCTTACACTGCCGTGGCCCAGGTTCAACCTCTGGTCAGGGAACTGAGATACCACAAGCCGTGCGGTGTGGTCAAAATTTAAAAAAACAAACAAACAAGAAACAACAAAAACGAAAGTGCTGGTCAAAGTCACAGGTGACCACCATGTTGCTAAATTTAACAATGAATTCCCAGTCTTCACCTTGATACATCAGTAGCTTTTGACAGTTTGATCACTCCTGCTATACTTTCTTTACTTGACTTCCAGGATACTACATTCCTACAACAATACTAAGGGTATTTTTTCATTTTCTTTTCTTTCCTTTCTTTCTTTTTTCTTTTTTTTTTTTTTGGCTGCACTGTGCGGCATGTGGGATCTTAGTTCCCTGACCAGGGATCAAACCCACGCCCCCTGCATTGGAAGTGTAGCCTTAACCACTGGACCACCAGGGAAGTTCCAAGGGTATTTTTTTCTACATCAATGATTACTTCTCAGTTGCCTTTACTGGTTCCTCCTCTTCTCTCAGATTTCTTAACACTGAAGCATCTCAAGGCTCAGTCTTTCGTGGTGTTTTCTTCTCTATATACACTCATTTACTGGTGGGCTTTAAAAAGCACTGACATGTCAACAATTTGCTAATTTTTATCTCTGGTTCAGACCTCTCTCTTAAACTTCAGATTTATATATTTAATTGCTTACATAATATATCTAATTCGTTAACATACATCTCAAATTTAATGTGTATAGGGGCTTCCCGGAGCTTCCCTGGTGGTGCAGTGGTTAAGAATCCGCCTGCCAATGCAGGGGACACAGGTTTGAGCCCTGGTCCGGGAAGATCCCACATGCCGCAGAGCAACTAAGCCCGTGTGCCACAACTACTGAGCCTGTGCTCTAGAGCCCACGAGCCACAACTACTGAGCCCATATGCCACAACTACTGAAGCCCACGTGCCTAGAGCCCGTGCTCCACAACAAAAGAAGCCACCACAATGAGAAGCCCGTGCACCACAACAAAGAGTAGCACTGCTCGCCACAACTACCGAAAGCCCACGTACAGCAACGAAGACCCAATGCAGCCAAAAATAAAAAATAAATAAAAATTAAAAATTTAATGTGTCTGAAACTGAAGAGGTGTTCTCACCCCAAACCTCTACCTATGATTTCAACACTTCAGCTGATGGGTCAATTTTGCTTGGGGCAAAAACCCAGGGGCATTCTTGACTCCTATTTTTTTTCTTACACTCCTCATCCTACCTGGCTGGCTCTACCTCTGAAATATATCTGGACCTGATAACTTCTCACCTTCTACACTGCCACCATGCTGGACCAAGCCACCATCATCTCTTCTTTGGATTACGGCAATCGCTTCTTAACTGATTTCCTGGTGTCTATCCCTGCTTCTCAGTAGTCTATTCTTAACATGGGGCAATATTTTTATTTTATTTTTTTTTTTTGCGGTACACGGGCCTCTCACTGTTGTGGCCTCTCCCGTTGCGGAGCACAGGCTCCAGACGCGCAGGCTCAGCGGCCATGGCTCACGGGCCCAGCCGCTCCGCGGCACGTGGGATCTTCCCAGACCGGGGCACAAACCCGCGTCCCCTGCATCGGTAAGCGGACTCTCAACCACTGCGCCACCAGGGAAGCCCATGGGGCGATATTCTTAAAACACAATTCAGATCATGTCACTCCTCAAACTTTGACTTGCTATCTTACCCAGAGCAAAAGTCAAAGATCTTACAATGGCCTACAAGATTCTACATGACCTACCCTCTCTATTTCCTTCCTTCTCTGATGTCATCCTACTATTCTCTCCCTTGTTTAATCCTCCCCACCAGCTGCAGTGACTTCCTTACCGCTGTTCAAATATCCTCTCTTATGGCCTTTGCACTGGCTGTTCCTCTGCATGCCATTTTCTTTCCTTAAACATCTGCATGGCTAACCCTCTCAACTACTTCAACTCTTTTCTCCAATGTCACCTTTTAGTGAGCCCTCTCCCAGTCATCGTACCTAAAACTGCAAAATTCTCCGAACTTCCAATCCTTCTTACAGTGTTCCACTTTTTCCCATAATAAAAATTAACCTCTTACAGAATTTAATACTTGCAAAATTATAAATTTGGTAAGCTCTTATTACTTCTAAGACCAATAAGCAGGACTGTGTGACCATCAGATCCTCTAAACAATTTCTGATTGTCAACTGTGTTGAACCAGGTGATGGTGGCAGAAAACTAAAATTCAGAGAAGTGAGATATTACTATACAGCACAGTTAGCAAGGAATGAAATGGGCAAACTGAGTCACAAATAAACACCGTAAGTCTTGATAGGCCACAAACTAGCTAATCATCTCTAAATAATCAGAAGTTAGCAAAAGAGGCAGTGCAGAAAGGTTTCAGGGTTACAAAAAATTAAAAAATATTTCAATCACATACAGACTCTTTAACTTTCTAGAAAGCAGATGGATGATTTTTCTTAAGGATCTTTTTTTTTAATCACACTTTATACCCAATAAATTTTACTTCTAGGAATACATATACATACAATGACGTATTAGAAAACATTTAAATTGTGTTGTTTAATAATAATTACATAGAATGATGTTCAACATATGATATTGAGCGTAGAAACAGATTAAACTCCATGTGGTATATGAACTTAATTTTCTAAAAACACAAATATATATTGGTACATATAGGCAGAAAAAAGCCAGCAAGAAATATACCAAAATAGTAACTGCAGTCATCTCTAAGTATGGTGGGATTACAGATTATTTTATTCCTCACATTTTCCATTTACTTCAAGTTTTCTATAATGACTCTGTTTCTTTCTAATGTGAAAAAGATATATTTTGCCTAGTTTAAGATCCTAGATTATAAAACGCAACATCATTTTACGTACCACTACAGATTGTAAGACAACCCCATTATTTAAAAAATGTTTTTAAAAAGTCAGAATAGATAAAGTATAGCAATAAAAGCTATGAACAATGCAATATTTGTCCAATATACTGCTACTCTTTGCCTAAAGAAATCCAATACACCTTGCAAATTTTCAGAGTAGTCAAAGCAGCCCTAATAAGCTCTAAAATTATCTAAAACTTACCTAGAACATTTATAATGTGGGATTCAATTCCAAATAACTGATTTTGTTTCAATTCAACAGTTAATAATAAAAATAAAAATGTTATTCTATGTCCATATGTTCAAACAGAATTCAAGCTCCAGGAAGATGTGCTATGTTTTGCCAGGGCGCACACACGTGTAAACACACATACAGAGTAATCCAGTGTGAGAAACAGATTGGCAAAAAACAAAACCAAACCCAAACTCCTCAACACCTCATAAAATGGCTTTTAGATCTTGTTACTCTCTGATTCTGCAATCTTTTATTTCTAGATACTCTCCCCAACAATGCTCTGGCAATGCCTAGTTACTTGCAATTTCCCACACAGCCATACTGCTTTACATCTCCATTCTTCTGCAGATGTTGATCACCAACCTAAAATGACTAGCCCCACTTTATTTGAGCAGGTTACTACCAAACAAGATCTAATCCTTTATCCATCTCCTCCTGATCCCCTCAGTCTGATAAGCTGCCTTTCTCCTCTGGGAAACCACTATTTCTCTATTATTTCATCTGTCAACGTGGGCTGGAATTGTTTGTATTTCTTCTGTTAGATTGTATGTTCCCATTTCCTTAAGGGTAGAGACCATACTTCATTCATATGTCTTTGATGTACGTATGTGCTCAATAATACTTACTGAAACATTAAAAATATTGACATTTAACGATATTATTTACAAATGGCCGCAATCACTTGCTGCTCTTATCTGTTCAGGGACAACAGGAAAGCCACATATATATTTACTCAAAATAATAAAAGTATATACTTAAAAATCAATCTTGGGTCTCAAAATGTTATACAGAATTATATGACATGAAAATTCCACTTTCAGGTATCTACCCAAGAGAAATGAAAACATATGTCCACACAAGAACCTGTGCACTAATGTTCATAGTAGAATTATTCATAATAGTGAAAAAGTAGAAACAATCCAAATGTTCATCAACTGATGGATGGATAAACAAAATGTGGCATTATCTATACAATGGAATATTATTTATTTGGCAATTTAAAAGAATGAAATGCATGCTACAACACAGATGAACCCCGAAGAGAGCATGCTAAGTCTAAAAAGCCAGTCATAAAGGATCACACATTGTATGATTCCATCTATAGAAAACGTCCATATTGGCAAATCTATACAGACATAAAATAGATTAGTCACTGTCTAGGGCTGGGGAGCTTGGGGAGGATTGCGGAGTGACTGCTAATGGGTACAGAGTTTCTTTACAAGATGATGAAATGTTCAAAAAGTAACTGAGGTAATGACTGCACAACTCTATAAATACAGACAAAAAACAATGAACTGTACACTTTAAATGGGTGACTCTTCAGTACGTAAATTATATCTCAATAAAACAGTTTTAAAAAATCAATCTTGGGTTTGGCAATGATTTTTACATGCAACACCGAAAGCACAATCCATATGAGAAATAAATGATAAATTAGACCTTATCAAAATCAAAAACATTTGCTCTGTAAGATAATATGTAGCCTTCTGAGACTGGAGATGGAGCTTATTGATGCCCCTCCCCTTGAGTGTGGACTGGAATAGTGACCAGATTCCAAAGAATCAGGTATGGAAAGGAAAAACAGTAACTTTTCAGGAGAGAAGCCTGGCAGACACTATCTTAAAACCAGTGATAAACATTAATATTATCACTGATAAATCATTATGGTATCACATATCCCAGATAAAATGTGATGAGAAGCACATGTCATCTCTGTGGTACTCATCCCCAAAACCCATAACCCCAGGGTAATTATGAGAAAACATTAGACAAAAACAAACTGAGAAAAGTTCTACAAAATACCTTATCAATAATCTTCAAAACTGTCAAGGTCATAAAAAAACAAGGAAAGCCTGAGAACTCTCACAGATTGAAGATGACTAAGGAGAAATGGCAACTAAATACAATGTGATATTCTAGATTGGATTCTGGAACCAAAAAAAGGAGATTAGTGGAAAAACTGATATCTAAGTAAAGTATATAGTTAACAGTAATATACCAACTTTAATTTCTTAGTTTTGTCAATGTACCATGGTTATATAAGATGTTAACATTAGGGAATGCTGGGTGAAGGGCATATAGGAATCTCTGTACTATTTTTGTTGTTGTTTGTTTGTTGTGGTACGCGGGCTTCTCACTGTTGTGGCCTCTCTCGTTGTGGAGCACAGGCTCCAGATGCACAGGCTCAGTGGCCATGGCTCACGGGCCCAGCTGCTCCGCGGCATGTGGGATCTTCCCGGACCGGGGCACGAACCCATGTTCCCTGCATCTGCAGGCGGACTCTCAACCACTGCGCCACCAGGGAAGCTCTCTCTGTACTATTTTTGCAGCTTTTCCATGAGTTTATTCCAAGATAAATAATGTAAAAAGTAAATAAAGAGAATATTTAACATTTCTTTTTGAAAATCTATCTGATTTAGTAATATTTTACTTGTAATAACTTCAAACAAGATCGTGTAATATCCTAGGTTATCCTGCATAATATATTCAATTTTATGGCTCCATTAAAAAATTTTGACTTTTATTCCACCTTGTGGTGTAAAACTGCATTTTGGCAATACATATCAAAATGCAAATTGGATGCAACTTTTGACTCAGCAATTCCTGGAATTCACTTCAAGGAAAGGAAAACCAAGTATACCAAGCTGTATGTACAAAAAACATTAATATAACATTTTCACTTATAACAGCGAAAAACTGGGAGGAACCTGAGAACCACTATTACAGAAACAGTTTTTTAAACTGTGGTATGTTCATTCAACGGAATATATGTATTCATTTAAAAAAATGTGTTATCCATACTTATTGACATAAAAAGGTATTTTGCAACTTGCTTTTTCACTGAACACACTGTGGATAGCTGATAGAAATGTCTTATTGATTTTTATGTGGGTTGTTCTAACTTTTTGCCCCAACATCAATATATTTTTGCAATGATGAACATTCCCATGTATTTTCAGTGCTATTTTTGCAAGACACATTTCTTTAAGTAAAAGTATTGTTATACTCATGAACATTATTAGTTTTAAAATACGCTAACTGCCCTCCAGTCCCTCACCAATCTTGGATATTATTACTTTTTACCTTTCTCCTTCAGGTTGCGGGGGGGCAGGGAGGGTTGGTTCTTTTTTTAACCCATATTTCTTTTTTTTTTTAACCCATATTTCTTTTTTTTAAAACCCATATTTTTTTAACCCATATTTCTTGAAATATTAATGCTTTTGTTCAACTGTTAACTGCTCATTGGTAATTTTTATTTTTTCGCCATTACACTACATATTCAGTTACTTTGTCCATTTTTTTTATTGTTTGTGTTTTTCTTGTTGACTGGAAGGATCTCTTCATACATTAGGAATATAATTCTATTACATATGTTGTAATTTTTCCCGTTTGTCAGTCATCTTTATATCTATTTTTCTTTATAAAGTTTTTTTGTTTTTTTTTTTTAATACAGTTTTGATAAAGCAAAATCTGTCAATGTTTCCTTTACAGTTTCTACCCCTGGTATCTTGCTTCAAAAAAAAAGAAAAAAAGCCACTCCCTACTTAAAGACTATAAACATAATACCTATAATTTCATCTAGTATTTTTTGTCTTTACATTGGTACATGTTGTGAAGTAGAGACAATTTCATTTTCTCCTCATATATGAATATCTGTCTCAAAACAAATTACTGAATAATCTTACCTTTTTTCCAATGACCTAACTGCCATAATAAGCTTACATCAAATTTTCATATAATAAAAAAAGTATGCTTCTAGACTATGATGATCTGTTGGTCCTATGTCCTTCAACAAAGTACTATTTTTCTTATACTTCAGTATCCAGTTTGAAAAAAATAATCCCAAAATATGATGACTACAATCCTGTCCCATTCTCCAGAAATGGAGATACATCCACCACTCAAGTGGTAGAGTTACCCAACGACACAAGCCTTTCATAGATTTCATAAGCAAACAAACATGTCAAAATGCTACTACATTTCAGTACTTCCTGGCTTCATAAAGGCAGACTCTTATATGTACCTTAATACTTATTTGTGGAGAAGGAAGCTTTTAATGCCACTAACCAAGTAATAGTTTTGCATTTTTGTCACCACTTGAAGAACTTGAAAATGAAATTGTATACTAATCACAATATATGATCACTATAATCCATTTACATTCTACTCCTCTCAAGAAACTTATCCGCTTTAAATGCAGAAGTAAATTATATATAAAATTTCCAGTTTCACAATTCTTGTTCCTTAGAATTCCCCCAGAAATGTAGATTTCTAACTACATCTAACTTTATATTCAAAGCACATGAAAATCACCTTTAATTTTACTAAAGATAACGTAGTACTCACTTTCAATATCGCAGTACATGATTTTATAAGTGTAACGAAACACTCTTAGGAGAAACTAGTCACAAACATTAAAATGAGGGCTCTTCTACAAGTCATTAAAACTTTTGATGTTTTGTTTTAATTACTATTATACCTTAATTTAAAATAAGAAAAAAGTTTACTTTTTCTATTGAGTAGTATGTACCTTTTGTGTAATTCCACAAGGAACTAAGGCAAACACAGTCAAGTTGTTTTTACTTCCTTGGATGAACAACAGATTCATTGATTGATATCATTCAGAATACGCTGAACTGAAAACTATTTTATTTTTTTTTAAATAAAAGATCATTGTGTGTTGATTTTAATCACCAACGAATGAATAGCTAATTTAATAACACTAACATTCAACTATCAAAATAATCATTTAATAAGTAGAAAGGTATCATGATTTTAACAAGTTTAAAAAGTAAGGAAGAATTTTACATTTTGAAGCATGCCTGAATAATGACATATTAAGACTTCAAGACGGGGAAAAAGAGGAAAAAACTTTCTAATGATCATCACTGCCAGTTTACATATAAATAAATATCTAACTAATTAAATGTGTACAATCCATGAAATATTATTTTTGGAAGGAATTTAAGTAACCACTAGAGAAAAGGTTAAGCTCCATTAAAATACTGTACAGTAGGTTACTAATTACTTGGAAAAATAAAAAGTTTAGGTACAGGGCTTCCCTGGTGGCGCAGTGGTTGAGAGTCCGCCTGCCGATGCAGGGGACGCGGGTTTGTGCCCCGGTCCGGGAGGATCCCACATGCCGCGGAGCGGCTGGGCCCGTGAGCCATGGCCGCTGAGCCTGCGCGTCCGGAGCCTGTGCTCCGCAACGGGAGAGGCCACGACACTGAGAGGCCCGCATACCGCAAAAAAAAAAAAAAAAAAAGTTTAGGTACAATCTTTTTACAATGATGCATGTAATTTACCTTTTAATGCAGTGATTTAATACAGTGATAACATAATAGAACCTTCTGAAAGAACTTTATTTTCTACATCTCAACTGAAATTGTTTTGTTCTTATTGTGTGTGTGGCTTGTCAGTTGTACCTATCATCACAATTAAACTAACAGATACTAGTTTGCCTATCTGCTTCTGGTCTTTTGTTCAAAATAAAATGTTAAGTTACTGCCTAAGCCTTAAGCCTCATGTTTTCCTCTTCCAAAGGTAACTACCTGCCTAAAACTGATATATTTAGTCACTGTTTTTTAAACTTCCTCAGAACAGTGATTTCTAAAAAAGTGGCCACCCATACAAAAATCATCAAATCAAAAACAGAAATACAAGAAATTAAAAATTCTAGAGTTATAATCTGCGTAGATCTGGCGGTATAAACTAATTTAAAGTGCTCAACTTTTTTCTCTTTCCTTGAACTTCAATTCCTTTATCTAAGTTTTTAAAAATCATGAGAACACTGAAGACAAAAAATAAGACACTAAGTAATTCTTTTTTATCCAATCCATTAACCCAACAGCCCCAACATGCCATTTCAGTCTCTTCTGCCACGTGTCCTCCTTACTCCTTCCTGCTCATCATAAACCAAGTTCAATTTATACCAAACTCTTGGTTCCCCAAAGGTATCATAACTTTTGGATGGCTTAACAAACGCTGTTCCTTCTCTGCCTGAATTGTTCTTCCTCAACTGAGAAATCTAGCCCATCCTTTAAGACTCAACTCAAATACTACTTTCTTTCTGGAGCCTTTCTTTACTCCAACATCTGTGTATCATTACTTTCTCTACAAGCTTCCACCATTATAAAGGTATGTATAAGTTACTACTTGCTTCTGTATTTCTCCCCACAAGATGGTAAAATCTACAGTTTTTAAGAAAAAAAGAGCGTATTATTTTTCATGTTTCTAGCGACTGGGCATTCAAAATATATTTCAAGAATAAATGGTCTCATGCAGTGAGTTTATCATTTTCTCATACATATTGTCCCCATAACTCTAAATGGGGAAAGATTAGAGGGAAGAAGTTACTTTTGCTGTCTCAAGAACTTTTCACAAGTTTTGGCTCATCCTGTGATGAGCCTAACACAATTGTTAACACAATTGGCCTAACACAATTGGCCTAACACAATTTTTACAGATTTGTACTACTCTTTTGCATTTATCCCTGGATATGTACTCACACTTGACAGAGTCATTCATATCCTTTCCAATCTGAGCTGAGAACTGCCTGTGCAATAACTTTGGTTTCTGTGGCTGCAGCCTTCTTATATTTACCCCTTTTTGAAATTTCATCCTTCACTTGGAATCACTATTAATAGGATTTATCTTTTCAATAAATTTGATTAAATTTCCTAAGCTTGGAGCACATGCCTAACTGTGCCCAGAATTTCTTTCCCTCATTAATAGAAAGTCTTAGGCAGTGGTTCTCAACTGAGGGCAATTTAGACCCCCAGGGGACATTTGGCAAAGTCTTGAGACATTTTTGGTTGTCATAACTGGGGGAGGGGGCAGAGCTGGCATCTAGAACGCAGAGGCCAGGGATGCTGCTAAACATCCTACAACACAAAGGACAGCCCCCCACATCAAAGAGTTATCTGACTCAAAAATGTCAACAGTGCTACTGCTGAGAAACCTTGGTCTAAAGTGAAATGAATGCTTTGTCTCAAGGTCTCTGTCACATCCTAAATGCTAATCAATTTAGCATTTCTGGTCACAAACTGAGAACAGCAATTATTACTCTCATTACTTTCTCAATAATAAATCATTGGCAAAGCAAATTAAAATTTTATCAACAGTTCTCTATGCTTTTATATAAACGGAGAGCTGATACATCATTAGCAATAGCTATTATGCTACTACTTTTGTAATTTGCATTAGGAAAGCTATAGTATGCTACCAAGAAATACCATTTGTTTTTTTTAAATTTTTTAACCACTTTTTAAAATCGGAATATAGTTAATTTACAATGTGTTAGTTTCAGGTGTACAGTAAAGTGGTTTAGTTATACATATGTATATTCTTTTTCAGGTTCTTTTCCATTATACTTTATTAGAAGATATTGAACATAGTTCCCTGTTATACAGTAGATCCTTGTTGTTTATCCATTTTATATATAGTAGTATGTATATGTTAATCCCAAACTCCTAATCTATCTCTCCCCACCCCACCTCCACTATCCACTTTGGTAATCATAAGTTTGTTTTCTATGTCTGTGAGTCTATTTCTGTTTTGTAAATAAGTTCATTTGTATCTTTTTAGATTCCACATGTAAGTGATATCATATGAAATTTGTCCTCTGACTTACTTCACTTAATATGATAATCTCTAGGTCCATCCATGTTGCTGCAAAAGGCATTATTTCATTCTTTTTTATGGCTGAGTAATATTCCATTGTATGTATATACCACATCTTTATCCATTTATCTGTCGATGGACATTTAGGTTGCTTCCATGTCTTGGCTATTGTATGTAAATAGTGCTGCTATGTACATTGGGGTGCATGTATCTTTTTCTAATTACAGTCTTCTCTGGATATATGCCCAGGAGTAGGACTGCAGGATCATATGGTAACTCTATTTTTAGTTTTTTAAGGAACCTCCATACTGTTCTTCATAGTGGTTGCACCAATTTATATTCCCACCAACAGTGTACACCCTCTTCAGCATGTATTGTTTGTAGACTTTTTGATGATAGACATTCTGACCAGTGTGAGGGGATACCTCTTTGTAGTTTTGATTTTCATTCCTCTAATAATTAGCAATATTGAGTATCTTTTCATGTGCTCTTTGGCCCTCTGTATGTCTTCTTTGGAGAAGTGTCTATTTAGATCTCCGGCCCATTTATTGATTGGGTTGTTTGTTTTTTGATATTAAGTTGTATGAGCTGTTTGTATATTTTGGAAGTTAATCCCTTGTCAGTAGCATCGTTTGCAAATATTTTCTCCCAGTTCGTAGGTTTTTTTGCATTTTGTTTATGGTTTCCTTTGCTGTGCAAAAGCTTTTAAGTCTAATTAGGTCCCATTTGTTCATTTTTGTTTTTACTTCCATTAATCTAGGAGGAGAAAAATAAAAAAAATAGTGCTGCGATTTACGTCAAAGAATGTTCTGCCTATGTTTTCCTCTTAGAGTTTTATAGTATCTGGTCTTACATTCAGGTATTTAATCCATTTTGAGTTTATTTCTGTATACAGTGTTAGAGAATGTTCTGCTGTCCAGTTTTCCCAGCACCGCTTATTGCAGAGACTGTCTTTTCTCCATTGTATATTCTTGCCTCCTTTGTTGCAGACTAACTGACCATAAGTGTGTGGGTTTATTTCTGGGCTTTCTATACTGTTCCATTGATCTATGTCTGTTTTTGTGCCGGTACCATACTGTTTTGATTAGTATAGCTTTGTAGTAGAGTCTGAAGTCAGAGAGCCTGATTCCTCCAGCTCCGTTCTTCTTTGTTTTGGCTATTCAGGGTCTTTTGTGTTTCCATACAAGTTTAAATATTTTTTGTTCCAGTTCTGCGAAAAATGCCATTGGTAATTCGATAGGGATTATACTAAATCTATAGACTGCCTTGGGTAGTACACTCATTTTAACAATATTGATTTCTTCCAATCCAAGAACATGGTATATTTTTCCATCTGTTTGTGTGCTCTTCAATTTCTTTCATCAGTGTCTTATAGTTTTCAGAGTACAGGTCCTTTGCCTCCTTAGGTAGGCTTATTCATAATTATTTTATTCTTTTTCATGCAATGGTAAATGGGAGTGTTTCCTTAATTTCTCCTTCTGATATTTCACTGTTAGTGAATAGAAATACAACAGATTTCTGTATATTAATTTTGTATCCAGCAACTTTAGTGAATTCATTGATGAACTCTAGTAGTTTTCTGATAGCACCTTTAGGAGTTTATATGCACAGCATCATGTCATTTACAAACAGTGACAGTTTTACTTCGTTTTTCCAATTTGGATTCCTTTTATCTCTTTTTCTTCTCTGAATGCTGTTGCTAGGACTTCCAAAACTATGTTGGACAGAAATGGCGAGAGTGGGCATCCTTGTCTCGTTCCTGGTCTTAGAAGAAATGCTTTCAGCTTTTCACCATTGAGTACAATGTTAGCCGTGGATCTATCACATATGGCCTTTATCATGTTGAGGTACGCTCCTTCTATGCCCTCTTTCGAAGAGTTTTTATTATAAGTAGATGTTGAATTTTACCAAAAGCTTTTTCTGCATTTTTTGAGATGAACACCTGGTTTTTATCCTTCAATTTGTTAATGTGGTGAATTACACTGATTTGCAGATATCGAAAAATCCTTGCATCCCTAGCATAAATCCCACTTGATCACAGTATATGATCCTTTTACTGTATTATTGGAGTCAGTTTGCTAGTACTTTGTTGAGCATTTTTACGTCTATGTTCATCAGTGATATTGGTCTGTAATTTTCGTTTCTGTGGTATCTTTCTCTGGTTTTGGTTTCAGGCTGATGGTGGCCTCATAGAATGAGGTCAGAAGTGTTTCTTCCTCTGCAATTTTCTGGAATAGTTTCCGAAGGACAGGTGTTAACTCTTTTCTAAATGTTTGGTAGAATTTACCTGTGAAGCCATCTGGTTATGGACTTTTGTTTGTTGGGAGCTGTTAAATTACTGATTAAATTTCAGTACTGCTAATTGGTCTACTCATATTTTCTATTTCTTCCTGGTTCAGTCTTGGGAGATTGTACCTTTCTAAGAATTTGTCCATTTCTTCTAGGTTGTCCATTTTGTTGGTGTATAGTTGCCCATAGTAGTCTCTTATGATTCTTTGTACTTCTGTGGTATCGGTTGTAACTTCTTTTTCATTTTTGATTTTATTGATTTGGGCCCTCTCCCTTTTTTTCTTAATGAGTCTGGCTAAAGGTTTATCAACTTTATCTTCTCAAAGAACCAGCTTTTAGTTTCACTGACCTTTTCTACTGCTTTTGTCTCTATTTCATTTATTTTTGCTCTGATTTTTATGTTTTTCATTCTACTAACTTTGAGTTTTGTTTATTCTTCTTTCTCTAGTTGCTTTAGGCATAAGGTTAGGTCGTTTATTTGAGATGTTTCTTGTTTCCTGAGACAAGCCTGTAGAGCTATAAACTTCCCTTGCTGGGTTTATTTTTTGAATCCAAACAAATGCTCTCTACCACATTTTTCCTTTCAGGTTCATGGATTTTTTTCATACGTACAAGGATCTCCATTACCTTCTTTTAGACTGGTAGTATCTGTTTAATAAGTATGCTTTCGTATTAATGTTAATTGTGAATCTTGTACCCCCAAATCGCAGTGAAATTCACAATGGTTTACAAACATATACAGTCAAAAATCACCATTTCCACATCCCCCTCCTCCTCCTTCCAGTGTGTACCTGCCCCACAACATGTTTCTTCCCACCAAGACAGTTTGATTTTATCTGGATACCTTTCTAACCCTTACTTTAAAAGTTCACCTTAAAATCTTTATCAGTTCTGTGAGGCTGATAAACATTTTCTTTGTAGTCCTTACTATTTAGGTATCATAGACCAGAGTGCAGAAAAGCAAATCTTTATATTTAACTAGTTATTCAAAGGGTCACAGATTCTCTTTTCCCTTTCAGTGTCCATACATGCTTCAACACAAAAAGATAAAAATACAGTTTGTAATATAATTAGGCCTGAAGCTGAAAATATTTCAGGCTGCTATACCTTAAAGCTGGTATACTTTAGTGAGACTTGAGCTGAATTACTAAAGAAAAAGATTTTATTCCATGTTCCAGGTGTTATTCTTAGATCACTACATCTGATACCTGTCAGCAAAAAGCAATGCAAAGCAACATTTACCTTCAGAAAAATAATTTTGATGTCCCCACTAATGAAAGCTATAAAAATCCATATAAATGAATTTCAGCAACATGCAGAATACTATCCTATGAAAATCTATTATTCTGTGTGAAATATTACATAAATACAACTTTAGGAGTTGAAGGAGAATGTTATAATGTCATGTAAGTGGGAACCATACAGTATGTACCCTTCTGTGCTGGGCCTTTTTTTTTGGGGGGGGGGGGGGTGCCTGGCTTTTTTCACTTACCACAGTGCTTTTGAGATTTATCAATGTTGTTGCACCTATCAGTAATTTACTCCCTTTTACTGTTGAGTATTCCATTATGTGGTGTACCACAATTTATTTACCCATTTATCAGCTGATGTGCATCTGGGTTGCTTCCAGTTTACAGCAATTGTAAATACAGGCTCCTTAAATATTCTCACATAGGTCTCACATAGATATATACTTTCATTTATCTTACATAAACACCCAGGAGTGGGATCCCTAGGTCACATGATAAATGCATGTATAACTTTATAAGAAAAATGCCAAACTGTTTTCCAAAGCAGCTTACCATTTTACAAACCAACCAGCAATGTGTCAGAGTTCAGCTGTCCCACATTTTCACATATACTTGATATTGTCAGTTTTTTAAATTTTAGTCATTCTAATAAATGTGTACTAATAAATGTGTACTGATGTGTACTGTGGCCATAATTTGTAACTTCCTGATGACTAACCATGTTGAACAGCTTTTCATGTGTGTCTTTTTTTGAGAAATGTCTATTCAGATCCTTTGCCCATTTTTAAATTGGATTGTCTTTTTATTATTGAGTTGTAAGTCTTTAGATATCAATCGTTTATCAAGTACAGTAAGTCCCCTACATATGAACGAGTTCCATTCCGAGAGTGCGTTCGTAAATCCAATTTGTTCGTAAGTCCAGCAAAGTTAGCCTAGGTACCTAACTAACACAACAGGCTATATAGTACTGTACTGTAATAGGTTTTTAATACTTTTCACACAAATAATACATAAAAAACAAATAAACAGAAAATAAAGAAAACATTTTTAATCTTACAGTACAGTACCTTGAAAAGTACACAGTACCAGCTATATCACCACTGCTTCTACGTTTGCTTCTGGACATCCTGGGTTTGAAATAAAGATACTGTACTACTGTACTCTATACAGTACTCTAAAGTACACAAAGCACAACCACTTGTAGAGGATGCACGCAAGTGACAATGTACACCAGACCTCTGAACTAACTTACGTGATTGGACATGTGAACACATGTCACACGTTTCAAAGTTTGCAACTTGAAGGTTCATATGTAAGGGACTTATTGTATAAGATTTGTTAACATTTTCTTCCATTCTGTGAGTCACCTTTTCACTGTCTTTTAAAAAAAATTATTTATTTTTTTTGGCTGCGTTGGTTGTTCGCTGCTGCACGCGGGCTTTCTCTAGTTGCAGCGAGCAGGGGCTACTCTTCGTTGCGGTGCACAGGCTTCTTATTGCAGTGGCTTCTCTTATTACGGAGCACGGGCTTCAGTAGTTGTGGCACACGGGCTTCAGTAGCTGTGGCTCACAGGCTCTACAGCGCAGGCTCAATAGTTGTGGCGCACAGGCTTAGGTGCTCTGCGGCATGTGGGATCTTCCCAGACCAGGGTGTGAACCCATGTCCCCCACACTGGCAGGCAGATTCTTAACCACTGTGCCACCAGGGAAGTCCCTCTTTCAACTGTCTTGATAGTGTCCTTTGAAGCACAAAAGTTTTTAATTTTGATGATGCCCAACTTATTTATTTTTCTTTTCCTTCTTATACTTTAGGTTTATACCCAAGAAACACTTGTCTAATCCACAGTCATGAAGATTTATGCCTATGTTTTTTTTCTAAGAGTTTTACAATTTTATATTCTGAATTAATTTTGTATGTGGTGTGAAACAGAAGTCCAACTTCATTCTTTTGCATATGGCTATCCAGTTGTCTGAGCAATGTTCGTTGAAAAGACTATTTTTCCCCTTTCACTTGTTTTGCAACCATATTCTCCCAGTCAGTGGTTTACCTGTTCATTTTCTTAGCAGTATCACCTGAAGAGAAAAAGTTTTGAATTTTGATAAAATCTAATCTATCTTAAAAAAAAAAAAACGGTTTGTGCCATTTGTGTCTCATCTAAGAAATTCTTGCCTAACCAAAATCACAAATATTTTCTATGTCTTATTCTAGAACTATTACTAGTTTTAGCTCTCACATTTAGGTCTATGATCCATTTTAAGTTGATTTTTGTATATACTGCAAAGTAAGGCTTGGGTACTGAATTACCTTGTCAACTTTGTTGAAAATCTACTGACTGCATATATAAGGATCTATTTCTGTTCCATTTATCTCTATGTTTATTCTTTCATTTCATTATACTGCCTTGATCTTAAAATCCAATAGTGTTAGTCCTCCAACTTGGTTCTTACGTTCCAAGATTGTTTTGGCTATTCCAGACCCTTCACATTGCCTTATGAATTTTAGAATTAATGGTTACTTTATACAAAAAAGCCTGTTTAGGTTCTGAGAAGACATGGACTCCATAGATAAATTAATTTGGGGATTCCTGACATTTTAATACTGAATTATCTAATCCATCAACATTGAATATCTGTCTTTTTTTTAAAGGTCTTCTTTCATTTCTCTCAGTATATTAAATCATTTTCAGTATACAGGCTTACACACATTTTGTCAAATCTATCCCTACATTTTTCATCCTTTTGCTTCTACTGTAAGTGGTGCTATATTTGCTATAATGTCAATTTAAAATTGCTTACTGCTAAACTGTTTTTTGTATGTGAATCTTCTAGCTTGAGACCTCACTGATAAGTTCTTGAGGCTTTTTCTGTAGAATTTTGAGGATTTTCTATACAGAAAAATACAGTGTCTGAATAATTTTAAATTGTTCCTTTTTAATCTATATGATTTTTCTTTATTTTACACCTTACTGCACTGTCTAAAACTTCCAGGACAACACTGAATGAAGTAGTGGGAGAAGACATAGTTGCCTTTTCTCAATCTTAGGGGAAAAGTATTTAGTCATACACAGTTAAATACAATCTGAACTATAGGTTTTTTGTGGATTCTCTTTATCAGGGTATGAAAGTTTCCTCCAGTTCCTAGTTTGCTGAGAGATATCTGTAAACCAAGAATGGATACTGATTTTTTTTCAAATGCTTTTTCTGCATCTACTAAGATGATATTATGGATTTTCTTTTTTAATATGTTAATATGATAGATTACACTAATTGATTTTTGAAACTTACACTAACTTTGCAATCCTGGTATAAACCCTACTTGGTCAAAATTTTTACCTAATGCTAGATATGATTTGCTAAAACTTTTAGTATTATTCTCTGTACTTTTCTTCAATCTGAAAACTAGACTAAACTACACAGGTTTATCCGTTTAAAATAGTTTTCTTTAGCTTTATACTTTCATTTCATTTTACTTATTTCTACTGTGGCTACTGATGTTTCTATTTACAAAATACAATGTAAAGGCAAACTTAGTATTATGAAAGCAGCAATGTTGCATAGCAAAAACAGTAACAGATATTTAAAAGCATGTGTTCCAATTCTTGCTACCCTACTTCACAAAATTACACACCCCAACTTTGTACTAACAAGGATTCATCCTTTTGCCTCCCACCAAATAAGAAGGGGTAAAGTTTCTCCATCTTTTTAGTTCTTCTGCTGTATTGTTAAGTAGGAAGGTGAAGCAAATTAAACAGCAATAAAATTTTCCTGCAATTTCAGTAAGATGTGAGAAATTAAGAAAAATTTTTTAAAAGTTTGCAATTCAGAATCTGGCACTATATTCCAAAATAAAATTAAGGCTGAAAAAATAATTTTATAAAGAAGAGAAAAACAGAAACCAAAAAAATTGATAAGTAAAATTCTGAGCCAAGATTTCAAAGTGTAGAAACGATAAAAGAAATTAAATCTAGTTAAAAAGATTTGACTATTTAGAAAAATAAAACTTTTCTAACAAAACATATGTAACCAAAATTGAAAGATAACACTAAAATCAACCCAACCTAAATGTATCGATATGTATGGTTGAGGAACAGATAAAAAAAAATGGAGTGGGGAGGATTTTATAAACCAAAATCTTATTATCAATTATTTAAGATGAAAAGATTGAAACTACCTTAATAAGTTCTCTAATCAAATTTTAAATGATAAATATCTAACATCAAAATCCAAAAAAGAGTTTTTATAAAAGAACATCTGTAAAACTTAAATATAAGCCAGCTTTCACAGAGAAAATTCTCATATCTCAGTGGTAGGAGGGCTTTTCATATGTAATTGATTCTCACCTGCAGGTACTGAAACATAATAGCTAATTCATTTATAAAAGAAAAATAGAGGATAAATATAATATTATTGAAATTCAATGTGCATGTATGTATACGCTTATTTTAACATATTTATTTTAGCCATTTACTTTTTATTCCCTTGTCTGCAAAATATTTTAGATTCTCCTGATAAGCTCCCAAACTGACAAGGTTTCTTTCCCATTTCCTACTCCTTTGATGTAGGTACTATTGATGAAATAACCAGAGTAGATAGAAAGAAAAAAAGGGGGGGGGGGCTTGAATTATCTAAGTCAATATTTCATTATATATAATCTGCCATTAACCTCCACAACAAATTACTTACATCTGCTTAAAAAGTTGTCAATATTTTTGTTTTTTCTTAAGGCAGGAAAATCCAAATCATATACCAAAGCATCCAATCCATCCTAAACAAATAAACAAACAAACAAAGTTAGTTTTTTGGTTCACACTATGAGCACTTTCCTTTTTTATGAGTAAAGAATAAAATATATGCTTCAACATTTAATTTGCCTTACTCTCATACAACTTGCATTCATTTAACACCTTCTACAAGGTTACATGAGTACTGGGAGAAGAGAAAATTTGGTTTTATTTCATACAGAGTTTTCACCTTCTAACTCTCCCAGGCAGAGAGGAGCAGCGAAATCACCGCAAATTGGCTACAAGTGACCTCAACTCGTGCCCTTTTCCCCCCATATAAGGGAAGGAAATTTTACTTTTCACTTTCCCTTAACTACTGCATTTATTATTTCACAGACACTCATAAAAAACAAATGGCCTATATTTTTGACTACAAATATTTTATAAGGTAGTATCAAATATTAGTTCCTAAAATGTGAAGTTTAGTATAAAATAAATTCTGCACTTAGATACATTTTTATGGTATGTTTTTTATAAATATATTGGGTTTTCATAACAGTTCTATTTCTTTCTTTGAAGCACTTTCTAAAGCAACTATTAGTAAAGGACAAATACGGGCTTTTACTTTTACAGGGATATTTAAATATTATCTAAGCAAGTGCAGGGCTATGTGAAGGTGTACCAATCAGTGTTGAAATGGGAATGCATCTATTCAGGTTATACCTTGTCATGTGGTAGGAGCAGAGGAAACATCAGATAATCCCAAGTAATCTTCATTTTATTTAACTGGGGAAATTTAGTTTGCTACAATATAAAAACAGAAGCAGCAAAGGAAAACACACCTTCTGGAGACCATGTACAGTCATGTTCATAAGAGGTTGAAGGAGAAATCAAAGCCAGGGGATATATACTTTGTATTAAGCCAAAGGTGTGAGTAACTCAGCTATTTTAGAGTACTTAAAATATTTCCCTAGGAAACCAAAAAGCCCAGTCAAATCTTAATAGGTTTTAAAATATATCATTGTTTAGGCTGGAAACTGACCATGGAGAAGATGACTAGTAATACCAATGTTGTTGACTGCTTGAAGAGACCAACCCACCCTATCACTGGCTTTTCAGAATTCAGAGGTTTGTACAGATCTGAAGAAAAAGTTCCTCCACTAGAGAAAGTTCATCTATCCTTGAGATACATTTCTTAGAGTCTTATAAACCATTTGAATAGTTCTGTTAATTATTTTTACAATAAAGAGACAAGAACCTTTACTTGGTCTATTCTAAACTGAAAACCAATCAATAAATATATGAACTCACTATTTTCTAGGAAAAGGTAAATTAAATATATATATACACACCCATTTGACTAGGTTTTAAGTTCTTTGAGGCAGAAACCACAGTTAAATCTCATTTTCTCCCACAGCACCTAGCAAAATGTCCTGAACAAGTGTGCATAAAATGTACATTAAACCAATGATTTTTATGCTCCACAGCAAAGGCATTATATTAGTCAAGAAATAATACTGTTCTTAGATTAGATACTAAGTTTCACTGCATCGTGTCACTCCAAAAAATTATACCGATTATAGAGTAGTACAAATAATATGAGCTACACAATTTTAGGCTGAATTTTGATAAAGTCGTCTGGGAAATGCAAGTAGGCATAATGCAATAAAATCAACATATTATTATATCTTATAATAACTATTATTTTAAGAGCTCTTAGTACACATCTACTTCCAAAGACACTTCCCAGTTTTAAAAGGTTCAGAACACCTAAATTTGTAACAGCTTATATTGTTTTCTAGTATCAAATAAAACATTAAAAAGTGAGGGAAAGGGCTTCCCTGGTGGCGCAGTGGTTGGGAGTCTGCCTGCCGATGCAGGGGACACGGGTTCGTGCCCCGGTCCGGGAGGATCCCATGTGCCGCGGAGCGGCTGGGCCCGTGAGCCATGGCCGCTGGGCCTGCGCATCCGGAGCCTGTGCTCCGCAACGGGAGAGGCCACAACAGTGAGAGGCCCGCGCACCGCAAAAAAAAAAAAAAAAAAAAAAAGTGAGGGAAATGTGTATTAAATTTTACTTACAACACGCTCTCTTCAGTAAATATACTGAAAACAACTGCCTCCAATTTTATTCCAAATAAGTTTTTTTTAATTACTAAATGTTAGACAGAAAAGAACCTCAAAAAATAACGTGTTTAACCACCTCATTTCATAGCTAAGGCAAATAACAATCAGAAATATTAACTGACTTGTCCAATGCCACACAGCTAGTTAGTAAGCTGTGTTATAATCAAAATATGAACTCTTAGTCTAGTCGTTATAGAAATAACATGACCATGATAAAAACATGATTTAAAAATCCTGAATCTCTTTAAAATGAAGTTAGGAATTGAGAATAAACATGTATATTTAAATCCAAGATGTACTGTTCAAAATTTAATAGAAAATCACAAGTCATTCTTCTAATTAAAACTAGAAAGTACACTGGTTAGGACTCAAACCTAGTGTTCTGGCTCAAAATACTACGTTTTCCCTAATACACCACTATTACCTCTTCTGCATGACCTTCCCTAAACTACCTATTAAATCTAACAGTTCTCCTGTATTAGAGTTATTTTTTACTTTAATCTTCACAGCTAATTTCAGATGCTGTGAGTAAGCTAAGCCCCAGAACTGAGCAACACGTTTTACTCACAGCATGGCAGGCACTGTTGGCTCTCCTACCCCAACAATTATTTCCCCCTTCTACTTTCCTCATTCAACTTTGATTTTGTTTGGGCTATCCACCCTCCTCCATGAGACTACAAGCATCCAAGAAGGGAGAGACCTTCCCCAACTCCAGGAGGTCACTTCTGATTAGTCTAATCTAAGCTAAACATGGAGGCCTATTACTCTTGCCAGTGTTCAGCTTAAGTACAGGAACATGGTAATAATCTGACACATGTAACATGAGGGAAAAACGTATAGAAAGGTTTCTGGGTAAAATTTCTTCTCTCTTGAAAGAAATACACGTCAGACATAGTCTCTCCTTTCATGAGAAACTGTTATATCTGTATGTGACACCTTAAACAACAGCAGCCACCTTGGGGCCTCAAGGGAGGTTGGCAGGAGAAAAAGCCAAACACAATGAGGATGACAGAGACAAAAGATGGAAAGAACCTGGGTCTCTGATGATGTTTGTTGAACCACTGAATTAATCTACTCTGGAACCTATTCATCCCATGCTTTCTCGAGATAATACTTTTTCCTTATGGCTTAACTCAATTTACATTGGATCTTCTATTTCTTGTGACTAAAAGCACCCTGAAATACACAGTAAGAGTTCATTAAATGCCACTGAATCGATGTAGGAGCTATAGGACTTATTGCACTGAGAGGATCATCCATTCAAATAGTGAGATCAGGGGCAAGACAGGGCTGACAAAAAGTGTCACTCTTTGGTAAATGTTGTTTGTATAACTGTATGGCACTATGGGAGAAGAATGATTTTTGATTCATATTAATAATTAAGTGAATTCCAGATGGGTCAAAAGAATTCAACCATGAAAAATTAAAACATTTTAAATTAAAAAAACAAACATAGTATATTTACATATTACTGTTGGAAGGACAAGTCACATAACCTTCCTGAGCCTCCATTTTCTCTTTTGTAAAATGGGAATAACTAACTACAACTCAGAAAGGATTTGTGAGTTAAATGAGTGAAGTGTATGAAGTGTTTGACCATTAAACAGTCCCACTTCCCACTCTTTCCTTTATTTCTCTAGATGACATTTGAAAGTTCTACAAGTTAGTCTCACTACTGATAGAAATGACATAAAGAGAAAACAGATATTTTAATCATGTGGTCATAAAACCTTAAGAGTAAATCGCAGGTCATGATGTTAAACTGTTCCCAATGTAGTAATCCCATATATAACTAAAATTTTTTTCTTTTTTACGTAAGGCATCTGACTTTTGCTTGACCAAGAATTCAATCATGCCTTTGTTAATGGAAAACCACCTGCCTCCGCTGTTTATGGTCACTAGGTGTCTGGACCTATCACCATACGCTTTAATTTTACAGACGTAGGAGACTGTATATGGCTTTTCAGTAACACTCATAAGTAAAAATTATATGCCTTTTATCAGAGAAATAAAATGGGGAAGAAGGTATTCTTCTAGCATAATCTAAGGCATATACCAACAGAGGCTAAGGGGAGTCAAAACACTGGGGTTGGGGAGAGGGATGCAGGCTTCCACTTTTAATGAAGTAGAGAAGCTACACAAGGTAAGAAATGTCCATATCCAACCACAAAGTGGGCCAAGGAATCCTGACTTCTATTCAACACTCTGAAGTTCTCTAAAATAATGGAGAATAAGACTTCCCACTTCTTAAAGTCCATATTCTAGTATGAGAATTCAGGACCTTAATAGAAATTAACATTCTTCCAAGTGCAAAAACAATTCACAAGGAATGGCAGTCAAAGCACGTAGTCCCACTGCTCCTTCACTCAATTTTAAGATTTATGCAGGAAGGAAAGGTACCCTCTACTTTCACATGTCCATCATATAGCTTAATCATCAGTATAAGAATTACAGAGGAGAAAACGTAGGAGAGGAGTCAATCAATGTCAACGAATTACAATAATTAAATTCTTTGCTACTTATATTTGAAAAATGATAGTAGGCCAGTTATAGCAGTGTATTTTGAAAGAAGCTAGTCACACCAGAGAAGTATTTTCACATAAACACACAAAGGCAGGCATAATTAATGACAAGTATAACATTTTACAAGAATCTCTAAAGAATGGACATTTCACATTTCTTAAGAAGTACTGGTATTAGGAGGGAGGAAAGCACCAGTTGTGTTATCTCACAACAAGAGTTTAAGCAAAGGAGAAACAGAAGAAAATTATTCAACTGAACACCTCTGCAAACTTTAGTCTCTGGATAGTTTTAAATTACAAAAGTAAGATTCCAGTGTAAAATATCATTTAGGATTAGATCCATTAGTAATAATACATTTGTTATAAGGTATGAGACTATAATGGCACTAGGAAAGGAAAATATATTATGTATAAAAAGCATCAATTTGTTTTTTGAATTTGTAAAATTTCAAAATCAAAATTGTTACTTATTTCTAAATAAGAAATATTTTTTGAGAAACTGAAAAAAAAAATCCATTAAAACTATGGCAGTAAAACCAGGGCTTCTGGGACTTCCCTGGTGGTCCAGCAGTTAAGAATCCGCCTTCCAATGCAGGGGACACATGTTCGATCCCTGGTCAGGGAACTAAGATCCCACATGCCGTGGGGCAACTAAGCCCGTGCAACATAACTAGAGAAGCCCATGAGCTGCAACGAAAAGACCCCTCCCCACCGCATGCCGCAACTAAGACCCGACGCAGCCAAATAAATAAATAAACATTGGGGGGGGGAACAGGGCTTCTGAAAACCAAACTGCTTCTAAAATAGGCTGACTTTTTTTCTTTTTTTTTTGACTGCTGTCAAATGTTTGATGACAGAGGATGTACCATTTGAAGAAAATATTTTGGGTCCATGTTAATCTCTTTGTTAGGTAAAGAGAGAAGAAATTTCTCAAAATTAAATCACTGATATGAAAATGGAAACAGATTTTCCTCAGGGAATTTTAACAACTTCTGATATTAAATACAATTAAAATCTGTTTAACCAATGTGACATTACTACATACATGCCAATATTCCCTAGGACAATTATAGTACAAAAAATTAAGTATTCCAAATACTTAGTAAAACATACAGTGGCTCTTCCCAATCAATCTCAAACTATACCTTTCCACCCTCATATTCTGTACATACATATATCTAGGCTTGAGCCACAGTGTGCTACCAGTCATCTCCCAAATGGCCCATGCTCACTCTATCCCACTGCCTTTGCACCTGCTCTTTTCTCCAGCTGGGATGTGAATATTTATGTTTAGACTGCCTCAAATGTTTGTGCTGCCTTCCCCAACACTCTGAGAAAATGTTAAAAAATAAAACACCTATGTGCTTCCTATTTAGGAATTACCGTACTTGTTACATTGTAATTATTTAAGTCAGCCTCCTCCTCTGTAGGAAAACAGGGATAGTAATAGTAATAATAATGAAGATAGTAATAGTAAAATACTTCCTGTCTCTGCAAGTTCACTGGTTAGTAGGTAGAAAAAAGTAAATAATACAGGATCCTCAGTGTTACAAAGTAGATACTACACAGAGAAAGGACTGCTTAATCAATTGGGGCTTCATAAAAGAGATGAAATATGAGTTGATTCTTTTTCTCTTTAACCATTTTTTTATATTGAAGTATAGTTAATTTACAATGTTGTGTTACTTTCAGGTGTACAGCAGTGATGCAGTTATACTTATATCTATCTGTCTATTCTTTTTCACATTCTTTTCCATTATAAGTTGTTACAAGATATTGAATATAGTTCCCTGTGCTTATTGTTTATCCATTTTATATAAAGTAGTATGAGTTAATCCCAAACTCCTAATTTATCTCCACTCCCCAATCTCCTTTGGTAACCATAAGTTTGTTTTCTATGTCTGTGAGTCTGTTTTGTAAATAAGTTCATTTGTATTATTTTTTAAGATTCCACATATAAGCGATATCATATGATATTTGTCCTCCTCTGTCTGATTTACTTCACTTAATATGATAATATCTAGGTATTTCATTGTTTTTTATGGCTGAGTAATATTCAATTGTACTGATATATATATACCACATCTTCTTTATCCATTCATCTGTCGATGGACATTTAGGTTGCTTCCATGTTTTAGCTATTGTACATAGTGCTGCTATGAACACTGGGGTGCATGTATCCTTTCCAATTAGAGTTTTCTCTGGATATATGCCCAGGAGTGGGATTGCAGGATCATATGGTAACTCTATTTTTAGTTTTTTTGAGGAATCTCCATACCGTTCTCCATAGTGGTTACACCAATTTACATTCCCACCAACAGGGTAAAGAGGGTTCATTTTTCTCCACACCCTCTCCAGCATTTATTATTTGTAGACTTTTCAATGATGGCCATTTTGACCAGTGTGAGAATATACCTCATTGTAGTTTTAATTTGCATTTCTCTAATAATTAGCGATGCTGGGCATCTTTTTATGTGCCTATTGGGCCTCTGTATGTCTTCTGCCCATTTATTTTAAATTTATTTATTTATTTTTGGCTGCTTTGGGTCTTCGTTGCTGCACACAGGCTTTCTCTAGTTGCGGCGAGTGGTGGCTACTCTTCGTTGCAATGCATGGGCTTCTCATTGTGGTGGCTTCTCTTGTTGCAGAGCACAGGCTCTAGGTGCGTGGGCTTCAGTAGTTGTGGCACGTGGGCTCAGCAGTTGCGGCTCATGGGCTCTAGAGCGCAGGCTCAGCAGTTGTGGTGCATGGGCCTAGTTGCTCCACGGTATGCAGGATCTTCCTGAACCAGGGCTCGAATCCGTTTCCCCTGCATTGGCAGGCGAATTCTTAACCACTGCGTCACCAAGAAGTCCCTTCTGCCCACTTTTTGATTGGATTGTTTGTTTTCTTGATATTAAGCTGTATGAGCTGTTTGTATATTTTGGAAATTAATCTATTTTCTTCCAATCCGTAGGTTGTCTTCTCATTTTTTTTTTTATGGTTTCCTTTGCTGTGCAAAAGCTTTTAAGTTTAATTAGGTTCCATTTGTTTGAGCTGATCTTTAAAGAAGAGAATTCAGAAAGAGTAAGATGGAGGTGGGGCAAGGCAATCTAGAGAGAAGAAAAGCAAGAAAAGTTTAGAGAATGAGAGTAGGATGCTCTGGTCCCATAGGGTGAGAAGGAGGAGGTACAGGAAACAATGCTCTGAAGATGGATTACAGAATGTGTATTAAAGGTATAACATACCATGCTAAGAATTTCAGTATTTATCTTATGATATCCACTTGGAACCACAGGAATTTTGGGGAGACGAAGAGTGACATGACTGTTTTTTATTTTATCAAAGTCTGACAATGATAAAGACAGCGGATTAGAACAGGAAGAGACAGGTGGAAAAGGAAGCAATTAGGAGGATACTGTGGTAATACAAGCATAGGAAGATATCAATACAAGTCTGAACTAAACTGGGGCAATAGGAATGGAGGATTAGAAGCAAAAGAACCTGATGAATGACTGAAAGAGGGACAGGAAGGATTAAGAATGATTATATAATTATAAGAATGACTATCTATCTTCTAGTTTAGGTAAGAAGATAGTGACTTCATTAACCAAGGCAGAGAATACAATCTGGAGAGAAAGATAAAGATGTTAGATATACTGAATTTGAGGTCCCTGTAGGATAGCTGCCATTTTATGGATAACTAGATGGCAGTTAAAAATATGAGTTTTGAGTTCAACAGAGAGACTGGACTGTGATATAGATTTGGAAGTCATGAGAATACACTGAAATCCACGGTAACAGATGTAATTACCCAACAAATGTAAACAAAGGGGAAAATGAAAAAAGAGTGAACAATAGCGTCCTGGGAAACATTAACATCTGAGAGATAAGCAGAGCAAACATGACCAATGAGCAATAAGAGAGGTGGGGAAGGGAGATATAATAGCATCATGAAAGCTGAACTAACTCTAGAAGTAACTTAAGAGCAAAGCAAAATGCCACCATGAGGTCAACTAGAATGAAAAATGCAAAAGGAGGCAAATAATTTGTGATTAAAATGTCACTGATAATAGTTGTACAACAATATAATGCCACTGAACTGTACACTCAGAAGTAATTAAAATAAGTTTCACATTATATATATTTTGCCACAACTTTTTTAAAAACTCACTATTGGACATCAGCAAAATGGCAGACTAGGAAACTCCAAACTCTCATTCCCCTAAAGAAATGTGAAAAAAACCCAGAAGCTCTCTGAACCAACTTTCTAAGAGCTCAGGAAAACAAAGGTTAAGAGCAATCAAGCAAATATCCAATCAAGTAAAAGCCATATTCAAATGGTAGGAAAGTTTTGTGACATGTTTACTCACTGTTACCCCACTCTCTCCTGGAGTGGGGGTGGTCTTGGTCTTGAGTAGGTAACAGATTGGTTCCCACTTCCCCCACCTTGAACCTGAGGGAGCAGAGTAAGACCGTATTTGTAAACTATTATGTATGTCTGTTTTAACCCATCTGGGGGATGCCTGAAGGACCAAGGCAAGGACCTTTCTGTTTTGTGTAACTAAGAATACAGGTAGACAAAGCAGTGGGGGCACAGCTCATAAAAGCTACGTGACAACTATAAACCCCACAGACTCCTGAGGGAAGAGATTATGGTAGAGACATACAATAGACCATCTAGGCCCAGAGAAGCTGGAGTGAGACTCTTTGGGAAATTCTTCTTTTAAAGGTCAGTATCAACCTTAAATAGAATGCTTCTCAGAGTGGAAGGGGCATAAACCAGCTTATAATGGGTAGAAAAGTTAATGGAAAAGGAACAAATGAAATAATGGCCAAAAGAAATGAGAAAGATTAGAGGCTTGCATGATTTAAAACCTGTATTTGATGAAATACTTTTAGGTAGAAGAGACATATTTTTATAGAATAAAAATGATTAAGTGAGGTTCCAAAAAAAATGTAAGGGAGGACAGAATTAAGATACAGAGTTGATACATCAACCTTATAAAAAATAAGAAGACTTCTATATAATCAGTATCCTGTCAAAAGGGCACGGAGTCATATTCCAGTCTAGAACACTTAATAGTCACCATGATCTTAAGCAAGTTATCTAACCCTTCACAGCCTCAATGTTCTCATCTGTAAAATAAGGATAACGACAATAACTACCACATAGGTCTGTTGTATTGTAAGAAACTGATATATCCTAAGAAGTCACAGAAATATACTCATGGATAATTTCAAAGAGGATCTGCCTCCCTATCACTTTAACAGTTTATAGGTATGGGTGAACACAAGCTAGACTTTGTGTTGGCATGAATAACTGAAAAAGTTCAGGTGGTTCGATTTTGTTTTGGGGGAGAGAGTTTATTTTTCAAATTTTTCCTTCAAGTGTCTGATTCGTTTCTTTGGGGAAAAATAAAGCGCGTCATATGTTTAGTTAGCAGTAGTATAAAAACATTTTTCAAAAAACCCAGCTCATCAAATTTGTAAATGAAAGTGAGAAAAACAAGCTGATTTCCAGCCAACTATATTTGACTAATAAAAAATGAAATGCACTTTCCCCTCCCAGTCTAAAGCCTTTTATTGAGTCGTAGAAATGGCTTGGGGAATCTTCATTTTTGAGTCCTTGTTACCATTAGGTTGGTACTCGTCAAAGAGCCAAATCTATTGGTTATTTTAATAAACACCAGTGTGTGATCTTGACTATTTAATAAAGAGGAAAGGGATGTAAAGCAATGCTTCCCTTCAAAGGCAGCAAAATGACTCACTTGCCATGTGTGCTTCATATCACCCTAATCAGCACATATAGTTACAACGTGGTATAATTTTTCAGAATGACTGTATTTTGCTGTTGAATTAAAAAATAAAATAATATTGTTTAAAATAAAAGTAAACAGCTCGCTGTTATCTTTTTAAAGTTCCTATACAAATTTTCATAAAACTAGACCTTGATCATGGCGGGAAAAAAAAGAATGAACAGAGACTCAGAGACTTGGGTAATCATAACAAAAGATTTAATATCACTGGAGGTCCAGAAGGAGAAAAGATAATGGGACTAAAAAAGACTGAAATAAATGAAGGCTAAAAATTCCCTACATTTGGCAAAAGACATAAACCTCTAGATTGAAGAACCTAACAGGATATCCAAAGAAATCCAAACCAACAACAAAAACCTGTCAAAGTAGAATTCTACATCAAAAAAAAAAAACAAACAAGATAATCTCAGATGACAAAAAACTAAGTGATTTGTGACAAGCAGACCTATCCTAAAACAATGTAGCTGACATACAATATTAAAGGAAATTCTTCAAATAGAAAATGATAAAAGAAAGAATCTTGGGATAAGAGGAAGAATGAATGAAAAAGTAAAAATACAGGAAAATACAACACACTTTCATTCTCTTGAAAGTTGAAGCAAAAAATTTTAATATGACCTGACTGTTTCTCATTGTTTCTCATATAAAAAGACATTAAAGATGAATATATTATATACTAGGACGGTAAAGGAACATAAAGAAGATAACTCTACCCTTCACTCGAACTAATAAAATGTCAACACCAATCAAATGTGGTAAGTTATATATGTCTAATTGAATACGTAGAGTAACCAAATAAAAAAGCTATACAAAGAAATACACACAAAAGCATAATAGGTAAAGAAGCCTGTTTCCCCCATTTGGTTGGAAGAATATGATGAACCTTCATTGTTAAATTCTAATTCTGGAACATAAGATTACATCGTAAGTTGCCCAGGATAAAATCAGTGGCATCTACCTGTGTACCAAAACTCTCAGACTTATGATTGGAAAGAAATTCTTTCCTTTGAAGCCTCTCCAACTTGTGTGATAGTAACCTCATTATGTGAAGACCCCTGAGCCAAGAATGACTCAAGCCTGAAGAGGTTTCCATCTTCTACCACAGTGATGGCTGGCGTCTGTTCACATTCCAACACTCACTCTCTCTCTCTCTCTCACACACACACACACACACACACACACACACACAGAGGCAATGACAATAGTCATTAGCTGCTCTAAGAAGGGATACTGGACTAGAATGGAAAAGAGGTCTTAGTTGTAAAATAAGGGCTTGGACTTCCAGTATAAGATGAATAAGTCCTGGGGATGTAATGTACAGCAGTGACTACAGTTAACAATACTGTGTTGAATATTTGAAAGCTGCTAAGAGAGTATATCTTAAAAGTTCTCTTCATATATAATTTACTATATGAACAAGCTAAAGAAGAAAAATCACATGATATTAACAGATGCATAAAAAGTATTTGACAAAATCCAACTCCTATTCATGAGAAAAATTCTCAGAAAACTAGAAATAGAGATGAACTTCCTCAACTTATAAAGAACATCTACAAAAAAACCTGAAAATAACATCATACTTAATGGCAAAAATCTATGATATCCCTCATATCAAAAATCAAGAAAAAGGCAAGGATGTCCTTTCTCACACTCTTAATTTAACATAGCACTGGAACTCACAGCCAGCTCAATAAAGTAAGGGAAATAAAAGGCACACATATCAGAAAAGAAATAAAATTGTCCATATTTACAGATGGTATTATTGTCTATGAGGAAAATCACAAGGAAGCTACAGCACAAAAATAAACAAAAAACACCTAGAACTAATAAGTTGAGTTCCACAAGGTCATAAGATATAAGATCAACATTCAAAAACTGTATTTCTGTATATTAGCAATGAACATGAAGAAACCAAAATTAAAAATGCAATGCCATTTACATTTACTCAGATAAAAAAAGAATATTTAGGAATAAATCTAACAAAGCAAATATAGAATTTATGCTGAAAACTACAAAATACTGATGAAAGAAATTTTTAAAAGATCTAAATAAATGGAGAGACATATGGTGTTCATGGATTGGAAGACTCAAAACAGTAAAGACATCAATCCTCCCAATACTGACGTATAGGTTTAACACAATTCCTATCAAATCCCAGCAAGAGTTTTTGTACATGTAGATATAGGCAAGATTGTTCTAAAATTTATATGGAAAAGCTAAGGAACTAGAAAAGCTAAAACAATTTTGAGAAAGAATAATGTGTAGGAATAACTGTACCCAAGTTTAAGACCTACACAGCTACAATAATCAAGACAGTGTGTGCTACTCATGGAAGGACACACATACAGTACTCCCTTGGCATCTCTGGGGGATTGTTTCTAGGACCCCTGCAAATACCTAAATCCAAAGATGCTCAAGTCCGTTAAATAAAATGGCACAGTGGAATTCCCTGGTAGTCCAGTGGTTAGGACTTGGTGCTTTCACTGCTGGAGCCCGGTTCGATCCAGTCAGGAAACTAAGATCCTGCAAGCTGCACAGTGCGGCAAAAGAAAAAAAAAAAAGCATAGCCTTTGTATGTATTATCCACACATCCTCCCCTATACTTTAAATCATCTCTAGATTACTTATAATACCTAATACAATGAAAATGCTATGTAAATAGTTGCAATTACAATGTAAATGTTATGTAAATAACTGCTGACTACAGGCAAATACAAGTTTTGCTTTTTGAAACTTTCTGGATTTTTTTTCCCAGACTATTTTCAGTCTGCAGTTGGTTGAATCTGTGGATGTGGAAATTGTGGATACAGTGGGCCAACTGTATAGATCAATGGAACAGAACAGCAAACCAAGAAACAGACCCACACAAGTATAGCCAAATGATTTTTGACAAGGTACAAAAGCAATTCAATGGAGGAAGGTAGTCTTTTCAATAAATGGTTTTGGAGAATTGGATATCCATTAAAATAATGAATCTCAATCTAAACTTCACACCTCACACAAAAATTAACTCAAATTGGATCACTCATTTAAATGTTAAAGTGTTTAGGAAAACAGGGTAAAATCTTTGAGAACTACAACTTAGTGAAAGCTTCTGAAACATGACACAAAATGTATTTTAAAAATCTAAAAAATTTTTGATAAATTGGACTTTGTCAAAAATAACTTTTGCTCTGCAAAAGATCCAGGTAAAAGGATGAAAAGACAAGCCAAATACTGGGGAAAATCTTTTGCAAACCATATATATTAGAATAATTGAATAACTCTCAAAACTCAACAATAAAAAACAATCTGAGCAACTGACAAATCTCCAAAATCTACAAGCAGCTCATGCAGCTCGATATCAAAAAGACAAACAACCCAATCCAAAAATGGGCAGAAGACCTAAATAGACATTTCTACAAAGAAGATATACAAATTGCCAACAAACACATGGAACGATGCTCAAGATCACTCATAACTCATCATTAGAGAAATGCAAATCAAAACTACAATAAGGTATCACCTTACACCATTCAGAATGGCCATCATCAAAAAATCTACAAACAATAAATGCTGGAGAGGGTGTGGAGAAAAGGGAACCCTCTTGCACTGCTGGTGGGAATGTAAATTGATACAGCCACCATGGAGAACAGTATGGAGGTTCCTTAAAAAACTAAAAATAGAACTACCATGCGACCCAGCAATCCAACTACTGGGCATATACGATGAGAAAACCATAATTCAAAAAGAGTCATGTATCACAATGTTCATTCCAGCTCTATTTACAACAGCCAGGACACGGAAGCAACCTACGTGTCCATCAACAGATGAACAGATAAAGAAGATGCGGCACATATATACAATGGAATATTACTCAGCCATAAAAAGAAACAAAACTGAGTTATTTGTAGTGAGGTGGATGGACCCACAGTCTGTCATACAAAGTGAAGTAAGTTAGAAAAAGAAAAACAAATACTGTATGGTAACACATATATATGGAATCTAAAAAAAAAAAAAAAAAAAAAAAAATTGGTTCTGAAGAACCTAGGGGCAGGACAGGAATAAAGACGCAGACATAGAGAATGGACTTGAGGACACGGGGAGAGGGAAGGGTAAGCTGGGACAAAGTGAGAGAGTGGCATGGACATATATACACTACCAAATGTAAAATAGATAGCTAGTGGGAAGCAGCCGCATAGCACAGGGAGATCAGCTCAGTGGTTTGTGACCACCTAGAGGGGTGGGATAGGGAGGGTGGGAGGGAGGGATACACAAGAGGGAAGAGATATGGGAACATATGTATATGTATAACTGATTCACTTTGTTATAAAGCAGAAACTAACACACCATTGTAAAGCAATTATACTCCAATAAAGATGTTAAAAACAAAACAAAATCTGATTAGAAAATGGGAGAAAGATATAGACAGACATTTCACCAGAGAGGATGTACTGACTGGCAAATAACTGCATGAAAAGATGCTAAATATCATTAGCCATTAAATAAATGTAAATTAAAGTCATTATGAAATATCACTATATACTTATTACAACTAATATGAAAAATAGTTACAATACCAATGCTGATGAGAATGCAGAGAAACTGTATCTCTCATACATTGCAGGGTGGTATATAAAATGGTAGAGCTACTCTGGAAAATAGTTTTACAGCCAGTATCATATGACCTAACATTTGCACTCATGGGCATTTATCCCAGAGAAATGAAAACACTGTACATGCAAAAACCTGCACACAAATGCTCATAGCAGCTTTATCTCTAACAGCCAAAAAATGGAAACAACAAAAATTATCTTCAGTAGGTAAATGGCTAAACAGACTGTGGTATATCCACACTATGGAATGATACCCTGCTATAAAAAGGAATGAACTACTGATTCCTGCAACAATGGGGATGGATCTCAGGGGCTTTATGAGTGAAAAAAACAATCTCAAAACGGTTGTATATTGTATGATTTTTTTCTAATAACATTCTTCAAATGATAAAATTATACAGATGGAGAACAGATCAGTGGTTTCCAGGGGTTAGGGATATGGGGGGTGGGGGGATATGACTATATAGAAGTAACACAGGGAAATCTTTGTGGCGATGGAATAGTTCTGTATCTTGATTGTAGCAGTGGCTACAGGAATCTACACATGTGGAAAATGGCACAGAACTGTACACACACATCAAACCAATTGCAATTTGCTGGTTTTGATACTGTCCCAAGGTTATGCATAATGTAACCATCAAGGGAAACTGGGTGAAGGGTGCATTAGACCTCTCTGCATTATATTTGTAACTTCCTGTAAATCTGTAATTATTTCAAAACAAAAAGTTAAAGACAAATGACAGATGCCAATAGCAAAATGACACACAGGTTGGAATTATCTAACAAAGACTTAACAAAGACTTTTAAAACAGCTATTATTAAAATGCTCCCCAAAATAAGGGCAAACACTTGGAATTAATGGTTAGACAGTGTAAGCAATAAAAAAAGAACTAAATGGAAAATTCAGAAGGGAAAAATACAATGACCAAAATGAAAAACACACCCTCGATAAGCTCAAAAGCAACAAAGAGATGACAAGAGAAAAGACTCAGTATGCGGGCATACCTTGGAGATGGTATGGGTTTGATTCCAGACTACCACAATGAAGCAAATATTGCAATAAAGCCAGTCACACGAATTTTTTAGTTTCCCAGTGCATAT
Organism: Pseudorca crassidens; assembly: GCF_039906515.1. Lineage (NCBI taxonomy): Eukaryota > Metazoa > Chordata > Mammalia > Artiodactyla > Delphinidae > Pseudorca > Pseudorca crassidens. Next base: position 54,089,752 of record NC_090307.1, on the reverse strand, counting down.
AAAATTTATGTTTATGCTATACTGCAGTTTATTAACTGTGCAATAATATTATATCTAAAAAACAATGCACATACCTTAATTTTAAAATACCCTACTGCTAAAAAATGCTAACCATCATTTGAGCCTTCAGTAGTCATGGTACTAACATCAAAGATTACTAATCACAGATCCCCATAATAAATATAATAATGAAAAAGGTTGAAATGTTGCAAGAATTACCAAAATGTGACATAAAGACACAACGTGAGCAAATGTTGTTGGAAAAATGGCACCACCAGACTTGATGAACACAGCGTTGTCACAAACATGTAAAAATTGTAGTATCTGTGAAGTGCAAAAAAGCAAAGCACAATAAAATGAGGTACGCCTGTACCTGAAGATACATCAGTAAAAATGATCTAATCAACAAAGGAAAAAAAAAATTGTTTTTAAATGAACAGAGCCCCAGGGACCTGTGGGAAAACAACAGAAAGGGGAACATTTGTGCTATTAAGAGTCCCAAAAGGACAGGAGAAAGAGTTTAGTGCAGTGAAAATATTTAAAGAAACAAAGGTTGAAAATTTCCCATATTTGCTTCCCATATTTGCTACTGATTCAAGCTCAGTGAACCCCAATAGGATAAACCCAAAGGAACCTACTTCCAGACACATCATAATCAAACTGCTTAAAACTAAAAACAAAGAAAATACCTTGAGGACAACCAGAAAAAAATGACCTTACTTACAGGGGGAGAATGAATTGGATACCTGAAGATTTCTCACCAGAAACTATGTGAAACCTCTGAAAGAAGTGGAACACCATTTTTAAAGTATCAAAAGGAAAGAACTATCAATCCAAAATTCTATAGCCACTGAAAATATACTTTAGGAATGAAAATGAAATAAAAACTGCCTGAGAGGAAGGAAAACTATGAAAATTCATAGCCAGCTAACTTGCTGTAAAAGGACTACTTAAAAAAAAAAAAAAAAACCACCTCATAAAGGAAGTTCTTCAGACAGAAGGAAAACGATAGTGGAAGGAAACTTGGAACATGAGGTAAGAAGAGCAACCAAAATGATAAATTTACCTATTCTTCTCCTATTGAGTTATTTAAAATATATTTGACCAATGAAGACAAAAATTATAACATTTTCTGACGGGATTTTCAATGTGTATAGCTGAAATACATAAGACAACTACAACATAAAGGGGAGGGTGAAGGGGCATTTATGGTGGTAAGGTTCCTACATTCCTTAAAAAGTAGTAGCATACTGTGAAAAGTCAGGCATGTATACTGAAATCCCTAGAACAGCAACCATTAAAAATACTGCATAAAAAATATAATCAAAAACACAGGGACTTCCCTGGTGGCGCAGTGGTTAAGAATCCGCCTGCCAATTCAGGGGACACGGGTTCGAGCCCTGGTCAGGGAAGATCCCACATGCCACGGGGCAGCTGGGCTCATGTGCCACAACTACTGAGCCTGCGCTCTAGAGCCCTCGAGCCACAACTACTGAAGCTTGCGTGCCTAGAGCCCGTGCTCTATAACAAGAGAAGCCACCACAATGAGAAGCCTACGCACAGCAACGAAGAGTGGCCCCCGCATGCCACAATTAGAGAAAGCTCACGCGCAGCAACGAAGACCCAACTCAGCCAAAAATAAATAAATAAAAAATAAATTTATTTAACAACCCCACACACAATATATAAACTAAAATGGATACTAAAAAATGTATAAATAACCCAAAAGAAGGCAAGAAAGAGAAACAGGAACAAAAAACAAAGGGAAGAAGTACAAAATAAGTAATAAAATGGGAGACAAACCCAAACACGTTAATACTACATTAAATGGGAATACTCTTAACACACTGACTAAAAGACAGATCATGAGAATGGATTTTTAAAAACAAATCCATTAGGGAATCCCTGGCAGTCCAGTGGTGAGGACTGTGCACTTTCACTGCCAGGGCCGGGTTCAATCCCTGGTCAGGGAACTAAGATCCCACAAGCCACATGGCACAGACACATTAAAAAAAAAAAAAAAAAAAAAAAAGTCATTTGCAATATGGAATCTGAAACTGTATCAATGAACTTTTTGCGCTCACTTTGTAATATTTAAATTAAATGGTGGACTTCCCTGGTGGCGCAGTGGTTGAGAGGCCGCCTGCCAATGCAGGGGACACGGGTTTGATCCCTGGTCCAGGAAGATCCCATATGCCACAGAGCAACTAAGCCCGTGTGCCACAACTACTGAGCCTGCGCTCTAGAGCCCAAGAGCCACAACTACTCAGCCCACATGCAACAACTACTAAAGCCTGCGCGCCTACAGCCCATGCTCCACAACAAGCGAAGCCACCGCAATGAGAAGCCCGCGCATCACAATGAAGAGTGGCCCCCAATCGCCGCAACTAGAGAAAGCCCGCGTGCAGCAATGAAGGCCTAACACAGCCAAAAATAAATAAATAAATTTAAAAAAAAAATTAACGGCCTATCTTGTACTTTGAGTAGATCTTTTACTCATCGATGATTTTATAATTGGTCACTGAGAAAATATTGGCTCTTCCAAAAAATTATGAGCTCTTCCAAATGTTGATACATTTCATCACACAATGTTCAAAAATCACATTTATTAATGTCACCACCAACTACATGAGAAAAGTCTTTAGACATTGGAAAGCTGTCAAGCTCAGGGTGGCAAATACAAGTTTTCCAAAATTCTAATTTTCACATAAAAGCTCTAATTTTATCACTGGCCACAAATATTACCAGTTGTTTTTCAATCATCACATTTCAAAATTCAGACAGCACAGGTCCTTCCCAAGTGACACATACATACATAAGTGAAGTCACACACAGACACATCCCTCATATTCAAAGGCCATATTACTGACAGCAGCAAATAAATGTTTAGTTCTGTCATAGGACTACTAATCCTTTCACCAAGTATTTTTTCTTTTTTAAAAATTCAGGTTTATTGAGGTATAATTTACGTAAAATAAAATTCATCCTTTTTAGGTTTATAGTTCAATGAATTTCGACAAACAGCTGTATAACCACCACCACTACCACAATCAAGATACAGAACACTTCCATCACCCTAAACGTTCCCTTGTACCTCTTTGCAGTCAATCCCCTAGCCCATCCCTAGCCCCTGATAAATGTTCAGTTCTGTTATAGGACAGTAATCCCTGCACCAAATACACAGATATTAATTTTTTTAACATGTTCCCAAAGTCATCCCGTATCTTATTTGATACCAATTCAGTAAAATGTTACTACTGTCTACTGTTAAATTAATGTGCATGATGGTGTCATTAATCATCATGCATCATTTTATTCTACTTCAGATCACCATGCTTCATGGCTTAGATTGCCTACCAATACTCACTTTCCAGACGTGTCAAATCCGACAAAGATATGTTTCAGCAGAAAGCTATTTGAACCTTGCAATAAATACATTGCACAGTCAATCAAAGAACTGACTCCCATCCCTTACCCAGTCAAGTTCTAGACCACTGCTTCTGAAGTAAAATACTACAGAACTTACTTACCTTCCCCCTCCAACCTAGTCAATAAACATTTAGCAAGATCTTTTCCCTACTACTACATACCTCATCTTCCCCACTCCATTCTTTACCAATGCCCATACTTTTCAATTTAAATGTTTTTCACTTTGTGCAGTCTGTGTACAAAGCACTCTCCTAAGTGCTGTGGAAACACTTCTCTTTGTGGCATGTTATCTACAACTTTGATGCTCTTTCCACTATACTACAGACGAAGGATCTTTGAAAGCCTGCCAGTTACTGATGATACGCTGTTATGTCAGGCAATTCATTTACCTTTTCTAAGGTTTAATTTAATTTATAAAGAATAATATCTGCAGCCCATGGGATTGTTGTAAAGATTAAATAAAATAATGAATGTGCAAAGTCTTATAAAGATGAATATATTGGCTTTTGGTTCCCCATCCAAAATTAAAAGATATTGGGGGGCTTCCCTGGTGGCGCAGTGGTTGAGAGTCCGCCTGCCGATGCAGGGGACACGGGTTCGTGCCCTGGTCCAGGCGGGTCCCACATGCCGCGGAGCGGCTGGGCCCGTGAGCCGTGCCCGCTGAGCCTGCACGTCCGGAGCCTGTGCCCCGCAACGGGAGAGGCCATGACAGTGAGAGGCCCGCATACCGCAAAAAAAATAAATAAATAAAAATAAAAAATAAAAGATATTGGGGAGTGGGGGAACCCACCTATACCTTTATACATACCATTTGTAGTTTTAAAATATATTATCCCCCTAGAACAGATATAGCTTAGATTTAAATAAATTACCAATTACACCGTATCTCTTAACCTCATGTCAGCTGTTCTTGGCTTTCATTACAGAAACAAACAAAAACATTTTCTAGTAATTCAACAACAAACAAATATTTATTGAAAACTTAAAATATGCCAGGCACTGCTCGTGGAACTAGTGACACATCAGTGAACCAGACAGACAATCAGATACCTGCTCTCATGGAGCTTACATGTTGAGCATCAGTATCTCAATATATAATAGCTCAGAAGCCCACGAGCTATTTAAGTAATTCAAATATGTTTTCATTTAGGAAAAAAATTTTAATCTCATAGGAACAGTAAATTTCCAATCTCTTTCGAATTTATTTTTAAAAAATCTGTTTTTTAAATATACTATACTATTCTTTCATAGCCTATTCACATTTAAACAATTTCTTCATAAGTACTAAGAAAACAGGAGGTCCTTTCCTTTTAGCTGGCAAAGGAACAAGGTACTGGGGAGTTACAATGATGACTGAGGGTAACACTACTTGAATTCTTTATCAAATCTGATTTCCTGCCCCGCCTGAAATCAGATCAACCAAACAAACTAAAACAAAACCAGCTTTTTCAGAAAACGTTCATTCTTTTTCATATAACCTGTTCTTTCTTAAAACATATTTTTAAAAAGAGAAAATACTTTCTTAAAAGGGAGGCAAGTTTTTTTCTATCCAATCCTACCACTTCCATCTATTTTGTTTTCCTCACAGCAGCTTCCCAAATGAGGTATTATGCAGGAGGCATAATGTCTAGCTAGTTGGCAACTATTCAGTCCTTCCCAAACCTGGCTATGCAATCACCTAGACTCTGTTAAGAATACAAATTTCAGCATACTACATCTTCCAACTCCAATTCTCGTACGGTAAGGCTGTGGTGAGGCCTGCCAGAATCTGTATTTGGTTTTGATATGGTTGATCCATGAACAGGCATTTGGAAATCTTTCACTAAGTTACCCGAAGACTTATCACTAAGGCAAAGCACCATACAGGTATCCTTTCATTAAAGGACCAAATGTTATCCCAGCTGTGGTCTTAAATTGGCAGTCTTTAGCAACTAGTTGACAATACTTATGCTAACTCTAATGTTAGATAACTTAACAATTTAGTAAACACGTCATTTACAAAAAAGATAAGGAAGAATAAACTATCATAACTTGGGTCTCTCTCGGTGAGGAATCTCCATCTAATATAGGAGATACTTGCTGTTTGCGACTGCCCAGCAGGTCATTTCCCCCTATCTTGGAAACTGAACTCCAATTTCCATCCCTCCCTCATGCAACTCTAATACTCTATCTTGGAATAAGACGACTCACTCCCAGTTCTGAGACTGGAGCTCATGACGGAGGCCTACGCTTACCATCAAACCATTCTTCTGACTACTGTGACTGGTTCAGATATGGGCACACGATCTAGTGGGCCAGATCAGTTAGAAACTCTATTTAAAGGTTAGAAGAAAAGACTTTTTCTTCCACTATGCCTGAACAAGCACTCATGGAAGCTAATGGCAAGTACCTTACAACCACAAGGAGTTATGTACCTGAGAAAGGAGACAATACTAAAGAAGCAGATTTGGAAAGCCAGCTTCCAGTCACATCATTTGAGCCCTGAAAAAAGACATTCCTGAAGCTAGAACCTACCTATCAAGTATTCAGAGGCAATAACATTCTTTGTTGTTTAAATTAATTTGGGTTGAGTTTTCAGTCCTTTACAATAAAGATTTCTAATTAATATAGGTAAAAAGGAGTAGAATCTCTATAGGCCCTTAGCTTTCAATTCACTAAATTAAGTGGCTACTCTGCCACTACTATAAGAAGAAAAGGGGCAGGGACTGAGCATGAATGCTACAATTACAAAAATAAGCCCATTGTTTTTATTTAGATTATAATTCATTTAATTATAATAAATATTTACTCTAAAACCACCTGAGAAAAGCTATATGAGGTTAATAACTTCATTCTCTTCTACTCAAAAAGATGATAGAAGCTATGGGGGACTGGGTTGAGACAGGTAATGCCAAAAGACCACCTAACAACCTAGAATGGCAGGATAAACTCCTACAAACAAAAAAGCTTTGGGGCCAGGGCAGAAGAGCACAGGGCAGAAGGGCAAAAGGGACCTAGGGGCAGCCATTTATCATCAGCTTACACAACTGTTTTTGTGAGGTTTCAAACCATGCTTTACAGATGATCACATTTAATGCTTACCACCACCCTATGAAATAAATTATTATTAACTCCCTTTCACAGACTGAAGAATAGGCTGTTGAAGAGAGTTTAAGCCATCCAGTCAAGGTCAAAAAAAAGAGGGAAGGGAGGAGTGGTATAAGGAACATCTATGTTATAGTCTGCCTTGCCCCACTGCTCTTCTTTTCCTAGAAACTGCTTCCCCATTCTCATAGTTCTCATGTGATCCTTATCACAAGAGATTAGTTGAGGGGTGAGCACCTGACCCAAGCTGAATCGATGCATCTTTTGCTCCAGAGCTCTGGATTTGAGACTCCAAGATTTAAAATCAGTGGTTGAAGCTGAAGCTGTTAGATATAAAGCTCCAGCACTCTGGGCAACGGTATCTTCCACACAAGTGACTAAAACCAGTCTACAGTCCGAATGACAACACAAAGCAAGAATAAGAATAGAGAGAGAATGGCTTGTTTCCATTTGAGGCCCAAGTTCCAGTTCTTACTGAAGTTCAGCTGAATCTTTATACTTTTAATGAGATCAGGTTTCTCTGACTCTAGAAATTCTTTTTGCCTAGGAAAATTCAAGTTGAGTGCTATCATGTATAACTGACAGCATCCTAACTAATTCAGAGAGAAAGAACAGGGGAATGGGGGGGGGGCAGATAATCATTCACAACCATCAAAAAGTATTCATTGAACAATAATGTCCAAAATTACTAAGCCCTCATTAGTAATTCTCATTAGAGAGGTAAGACTAAACACTTTAGCCTCATACAACACAGTTCTGATCAAGTTCTAAACTATATGAGACAGATTACAAATACTATAGAAGTTCAAAAGAGAAAATAACAGTATAACACAGCTGTAACTTATGTTAGACTATAAAGATGAGAAAATTGGCGAGGAAGACATAGAGGAGAACTCAAAGGGAGAGAAAGATAGGCCTGGTGGGAAAGAGCAGGCAACATGCTGTAGAAAGTGAGGAAATCCACCTGGAACATACAGTCTATTTTGGAGAATGGTAGGAATTAAGACTAAGTAAATAGGGAAGCTAAGACCACATGACCAAAAGCACTAAAGTTAAGAAAAAGAAAGATACAGTATGGACTATACTGGCAAACTGCTAGGGTGTCCCACTAAACCCAAGAATGTTGGGTTGAAATTTTCGACTTGAGTAGGGCAGAAATAAAAGAAAGCAAAAATCAGATTCAAGAAATATTTCAAATAAAGAATCCCATTCTACTCTTCTCCCAAGTTTCCAAGTACTAGTATTTCTAACTACAGTGGAACCTTCATAAATCTGTAATATAAAGGTAGAGCAAGGAAAGGAGTAACTATTAACACCTGGATGAAATTACAGCACTTGCATATAAATTATTTCATTTAACCCTCATGATTAAACCTATGAAGTAAATATTATTATGATTCTCATTTTGCAGATTAAATATATTCAGGCTCAAAGAAGTTAGATAACTTGTCGAAGATCACTCAACTAAATAAAAAGTTGGCCTGTGGAATGGGGAGGTGGATAATAATGCTCTTGGTCAACACAAGTCCTTTTTCCCAGAACAAATTATGAAGACATACAATGAAAACAATGATGATGATAATGATAGCTAACATTAACTAAAGGCTGAGAACTATGCAAAGTATGTTACATGCACTAGCATTATCACATTTAATATTCCTAACAGCCCTATGAGAGTCTGTGATTAATCTCATTTGAGGATGATGTAAGCATATGAGTCCTAAAAAAGTTAAGAATTTTGCCCAAACTCACAAGGCTACCAAGTGCCTGACCTGGTTGGGATTCAAAATCACAGTCTGACTGCAAAGCTCATGCTCTCAACCACTATGCTATATTGCCTCCATGACTAGATATTACTAGAAATAAACAAAGGAAATACAATTAGGATGAGATGAGTAAACACTTTTAGAGTGGATGATAAAAATTAGGGAAACATTTTCTTTGTCCTACTGTTACAGCATTAAAATTTTAAAAATTAACTAAAGGATAGAAGACATATCTAAAACAGAATTTCTTAATAAGGTTGGGAATTTAAATACACTTGTATCTAAAGACAGTTTGGAGATGGTTTCAACTACTGAATTTTGTACTATACTCCTAATGAAAACCAAGGGTCAGAGAGTAGACATTAGCTGTCCAAGGCCATACAATTTTTCAGTTTACAATTTACAGTGTCAACTAGAGAGTACAATTCTGTACTTCAGACCCCACCCACCATCACCCACCAACCATTCAGTTTTTCTTTCATGTATATCATACCCACATTCTTGGAAATTAAACAAATGTGTAATTATGTTAGTGTTGTTAGAACTAAGATCTTTCCATGTAAAAGCAAAAAATACAAAGTGATGATAAACATAAACTAGAATTATCAGTATAAAGTATTTTTTCTTCTTTCCAAAAATAAAATTTCACAGCCCTAATTATTAAACAAGGATAAGAAGCAATTTTAACCAGTAGTAATGAGTACTAGCATCCAGGTCCCCACTAAATGGCTGATTTCCAAGTCTGGGGCAAGAAATGTATGTACAAGATGAGCCTGGTCATCTTATTACACCAAGAAACAAGGAAGTTCCCTCAAAGATTATTAAGATCATAGACAAATAAGATGGGAGTCAATGTAAAGAGGCTCCCATTAGTCAAAGGCAGGACAAACTGAGCATAGCAAACATGACAAAAATTGACTGAAACACATCAAATATATATTTTTAATGGTTTCCACAATGATGCCAAAAATAAAAAACAAAATAAAAGAGAGAAATAAATAAATGTTGGGTATATCTTATCCGCTGAACTTTATGGACTAGATTAATGAGTTCTTTTGCATACCAGCCTTTTAGGCAAAGGGAGACCACAGTAGGAAACTGTAGGGAGGGAGGCCGATAACAGCAGGGGATATATTCCCCTTGTTCCCTTACTGCCAGATCAACATGCTTCTATCTTTACTTAAAACCACAGTCCCTGCCAGAAAGCCCTCTCCGTAGAGCTACCCTTCCAATTGCTCTCTTCCCTTGTCATCCTAAAGGTGGTAGTAGCTCTTTCCCCACTGTTACTTGTCCCAGGGTACTGTACTACCCCTACTGATTTCCTTAAATACTGTCTATACATTTGTAAATAGTCCCTTTCTTAAATTTCCCTTAAATACCCAATTTGTGCCATGTCTAGCACACTAAACCTCCAAAATACCTCACTCTGAAAAGTGGCAATTAAAGAGAAAGACTAAAAGAATCTAAAAAAAAAAAAGTTGATATATGTGTATGTATAACTGATTCACTTTGCTGTATACCTGAAACTAACACAACATTGTAAATGAACTATACTCCAATAAAAACCTAAAAAACAAAAAATTTAGAAAAAATAAAAATAAAGAGAAAGACTGATGCATTCACCCTGTACTTTATGAACCCTATTTCACGGTAAGCAAACAGCCCTATAGACGATGAGTAAACATTCTTAAATTCTTATATTCTCTTAACAGAAGAATTACAGTTAATAAATGTGAAAGGAATGACATAATTAGAAAACCATTATTTTGCTTTCCCTGATGAATAACTGCTTCAGTTAAAAATTATAAATGGATGGAACCATTAGCTGAAAGGATACTAAAGGATTTTACAAAGCAAGTTATTCAGGCTGTCACCACCTGAACACACTGATCAACCTTAGCATCACTAAAAGCGTGGGTGAGCCAGGTACTGTATGCCTCTTGATGTGATGCAAAAGAAAATACAATCTATGAAACACTCCTGACTAAAAGGTCAAAATAATTAAAACGAGTTTTTAGATCTAACTACCAACTTACAGGAAACATGGAAGATACAGGAGCAAGCTAAATGACATGACAAGGAAACAAACAAAAAAAATCCAGAATATGAAACACTGTATGGTACCAACGACCTAGTTTTTTCAACAAGACAGTGGGGGTGGCAGATCGAGGAGATGGGGGAAAAAACTGCTCTACATTAAAAAGAGACTTAAAAGACCTAACAAACAAAAGCAACATGTAGACTTTGTCCGAATCTAGATTCTAATAAGGCGACTGCAAAAAAAGACATCGTTTTAGACAACCAGAGAAATCTGAATATAAACTGGGAATTAATGGTACCAAGGTACTTTTAATTTTGTTAGACACGATAATGGCCATTGTGGTAATGTAAGAAAAAAATTTTTTTTGAGATGTTTACTGAAGTATGTAAGGGTGAAATGACAATATCTGGAATTTGCTTTAAAATATTTTTGCAAGAAAAAGGATGTTTGATGAAGCAAGTATGACAAAATTTTGAAAACTGCAGAATCTGAGTAATGGGGGTTCACTATGCTATTTTCCCTACTGGTGTATGTTTGAAATTTTTCATTTATAAAATTACCAAACAAAACAAAAATCCATGTTTTTCCCACTAAAACCATAGTTTTCAAACTTGAGCATGTCTAAGAATCCACATCTCATGCAGGATCCTAGGACTCATACCCCAAAATTCTGACTTTGTCTGGGCATGGGCTCAGGTTCCATTTTTAACAAGTCCTCAAGGGAATCCAGTACATACAATCTACAGACATATCTGAAAATTATACACTTAGACTAATTCACCACAAGTCTTTAAATATACTCCACCTAAGAGAAAAGGCATGATCATATCTCTTACCTCCCCTTCAAGCCTTACCCCATTTAAATCTGCTCATAACTTATCCTGTTCCTGGGACTGTAAGTTCCATGAAGGCAGAGCCCTTTGCTTTTACTCACCATGGGGTCCCCAGTGCCTACCAGAGCACCTAGCACACAGTACACAGCAAATAAATATTTGCTGAATACATGAATTCATTATTCATTAATGAATGAATAACAGCAAAGAGAAAAAAGAAGAGTTAACTGTAGTTCACTATTTCAAAATTAGTTCCAGGGAACAATCTAAGGTAAAATTTCAATTTCTTGCCAAAAATCAGTACAGAAAGTATGGAATAAAGACTATAAATAAAGTATGGGAATAACAATAAACTAAAATTAAATAATAAAAATAAACATAGGAATAAAGGAGGGACACAGGTTAGGGTATGCTTTAAAATATGATACATGTTTAAGACAACCTCTCTCCTAAGACATCAAACTTTGAATGTTAATTTGAACATTCAAGTTCCTACTAAATGTTTAGAAACTATTATGAAAATGTACTCTTACATCTCACAATCCCAAACAGGAAGGGCAGACACATTAGAAAAGTAAACTAGTACATGTATACATTTTAGTGGAAAACAGATAAGTAACTCAATTACTACTTTCTCTGTTTAAAAAGCACAAACCCCTACAATTATGACACAAGTCACAAATGCAAAAAAGAATAACTGCCAAATATAACAATTAAAAGTTATCTTAGGATGATCTTCTAAGGCTATGTAGAACTAGTTGCAAAAATAGCACTTACCAAAGATGGTTCCTATTCTTATACTTCTACCCCCAAATCACTTAACTTTAAAATTTTCCTTCTTAAATAATAAATCATAACTTTTTAAATGTTTATGGAATTATAATAAACAAAGACTTATAGAATTTTTAGAGACACAATGGACATTAGCAACTACATGGTCCAATTCTTCATTGGGGAAGATGAAGCCCAGATGAGAAAAAAGATTTACTTGGCTACACAGAGAGTTAACAGCAAAACAAGGATATGCCAGTGCTCTGAATTTCCAGTCCAGTGTACTTTTCACTATACCATGCTAACAGGATATTTTAAAAAATATTTTCCATTGTGAAATGCAGTAGTATCTGTTCACCTCCTTGTACATACATGTGTGGGGTATTCATCAGCTATGTTCTGGGCTTAAACTAAATGGATGTACCTCTTTTTTAGTGGGGATGGTCATGGGGAAGGGGAGCTACTAGACTATCTTCAGCAACAGAACTCCGTATGTAGTACTTCCTGATATGTGGGCCTTTCTGTCATATATCAGAATCTCTAGTTTTTACCATATAAACACATCAAAATTTAAAATCATGAAATAAAACTAAATTGTAAAGTTATGCAAAATCTAATCTAAAACTGGGAATTGGGGCTTCCCTGGTGGTGCAGTGGTTAAGAATCCACCTGCCAATGCAGGGGACGAGCCCTGGTCCAGGACGATCCCACATGCTGCAGAGCAACTGAGCCCGTGCGCCACAACTACTGAGCCTGTGCTCTAGAGCCTGCAAGTCACAACTACTGAGCCCGCGAGCCTAGAGCCGGTGCTCCGCAACAAGAGAAGCCACCACGATGAGAAGCCCGCGCACCGCAACGAAGAGTAGCCCCCGCTGGCTGCAGCTAGGGAAAGCCTGTGCACAGCAACGAAGACCCAACACAGCCAAAAAAAAATAAATTTTAAAAATAAATAAATAAAATAAAATAAAACTGGGAATTTACTCTTTGTTCATTATAAAATATTATCTGTGGTTCCTTCTTCTGGATTAAAAACAGCTCTGACTCAAGAGATTAATGAATGGCCCAATTCATGTCTCAGCTATTACTCTGAGCCACCTCTCTATACACCCACAGGGTTCTTGTGGTGCAATAAGGGCTGTTTAACAGAATAGTGAAAGTATAAGATACACACAGAAAGAGAGTAAGATAACTAAATCTCTGTAAACCAGCTCCCAACTATCTTTTTTATCAATCTGAACCCTTAGCACAAAGTAGGTATGTTATAAATCATGACTAAATGAATAAACAATCTCCAAAAGCCCCTCCTCATTCTACTGAATCTCATCTAAATGTCTCCATTGTCAGTAACAACTGGCTTGGACACTTCAAATAAAGTATAGCTGGATTATGAATTTACAAGCATGGTTTGAAGTGCCAGATAAATTACTTTACACTTAGAGAAGACAATAAATATCAACTTCCAGCCTAAGCACAGTGACTAGCATATAACAGGAATACTATAAATATGACAAAAATAATAGTTACCAATTAACAAATGCTTACTAAATGTCACATGTTGTGATAATTGCTTTGTCTACATTATTTAATCTTTACGAAAATCTAGTACTATTATCCCTCCACTTTCCTGAAGATGAAACAAGCTTTGAGAGGTTAAAATAATTCACCTAAAATCATCTGGTAAGTACACGACAGAGCCTACATTTGAATCCACGTTTAGAACCTACACAAAGATTTGCTGAATGAATGACCTCAAAACAGTCTGATCCAAACTAACCAGATATGCAACAGATACTGGTAACACTCATTAACTCATGAATTATGAACACTAGCAAGCATATAGCTTTAAGGCCCAAAGACTTAATGACCTCAAGTCTTTTCATTCCACCAACAGTAATATAACCCCAAATGTGATCAATGCAACTGGCAGGACACACAGAGGGACTATACAGCAATAATCTAGAATCTGGAATGCTAGCCACAATCTTTTGAAATAATCCAACATGTGACCTAGGATTGTCAAAGTTAAAGTATACAACAAAAGTTCCATTTGAGTGACAGGCACACTAGCAGTGTTAATGACAAAACAGGTAAGTTATGTGACATGAAGCTTATTTTGGAATATTAGTAATTTGAGTAAAAATATGACATCCAAGTAGAGATGCCTAATAGGCAGTCAGGTATTCAGGATTCAAAAACAGCAAAAAGACTAAAAAATAAAGACCTGGATATCATGGGTACAGAGATGATAGCAGCTGAAGATATAAGAATGGATGAATTCTCCAAGACAGGTGAAGAGAAAGCTAAGTATTACGGGCCAAAGACTGTGGCTGAAGGAAAAAGAAGTCAGCAATGTAAAGATGGAAAAGCACTAGGTCAAGGAAGCCCAGAAAAAGAGAATTTAAAGAGGAAAAACTCAAAACTTCATTTACATTTGCCTTCTACATTCTGAAAAACTGACTAATGAATGATGGTAGCAACAAATACGTACAAAGGGGACAGCAGTGTTGGAACTCAGTATGCACTGTTCATCTGTTATTGGTTGCCTTCCCTCTATGCCACTCACTCATTGTTACACCTCCACCAACTAAACAAAACTAGAAAAAAAAGGTCAGAAACAAAAACTAAAAAAAAAAAGATGCTACAGTCAGATAGCTTTATTTTCAAGAAATGTATGTCAAACCTCAAGACAAATATATACCTAACCTTCCCACTCACCTGCCTTTGTTTTTCCTTTTTAGCTTACAAATTGTAGCCATTTTTGCCTCTGGAAAAATAAACATTAATTAAACTCCATTCCTTACTGTTTTCAGAGGTACTCAAAACTATTGAGAAATTGTTAACAAACCTTAGATAAAATAATTCTAAGGTTTAAAAAAAAAGTTGGAAAAAGAAAAACAGCTCTTGATTATCACTATAAACTATAACATGGACAGTAAGAGAACCATTAGGACACTGGAAAGAATCTGACTTACAGAAAACCAACGTTGAGTAATTTGGATGATCTAGGAAACGAGTGACTAGGTACCGTATTACCTTAGCATCTGCAGACTATTTTAGCATTTACATTTGCAATATGAAAAATGGGCTTACCTGGTTTTTAAAATAAATTATGTGTTCAAGAAAAAGTTGAAGAAATCATTTATCAAGGCTTCTATCAGCTACATTATTTTATAACTACTAATACTCAACAAAAAAAGCTGTTTTCTTTGTGGGTGAGGTGGTTTAAAAGCCCTATGCCAGGGACTTCCCTGGTGGCACAGTGGTTAAGAGTCCGCCTGCCAATGCAGGGGGTTCAAGCCCTGGGCCAGGAAGATCCCACATGCCACGGAGCAACTAAGCCCGTGCACCACAACTAGTGAGCCTGCACTCTAGAGCCCACGAGCCACAACTACTGAAGCCCGCGCGCCTAGAGCCTGTACTCCACAAGGAGAAGCCACCGCAATGAGAAGCCCCCGCACCGCAACGAAGAGTAGCCTCTGCTCGCCACAACTAGAGAAAATCGACAGGCAGCAACAAAGACCCAAGGCAGCCAAAAATAAATTAATTAATTAATTAACTAAATTTTTTTTAAAAAGACCTATGCCAAGAAACTCTTCAGAAATCAAAAGGTGTAGGAACTTTCATTTCTGAAGAGTAGGTCTAGTCAAGAAAACATAATTTGACAACTTTATTTTCTGAGATTACCAAAAAAATATTAGAACTTGAGTGTTGCACATGGCACAAAATACATACTCAATAAGTATCAGCTAAATAAAGCAACAAAGGCCAAAATAATAGGGAAAGTTCAATCAATTTAAGAAGGGTATTGTTCCTACAATACATGAGATGTCCAAAGTCCAGACAGGGAAGAGTAAAAACGGACTCACTGAAAAAGATGAAGCTGCCTGGTAGGTCATTCTGCATGGTTGAATAAATGAATGAATGTTTGATGATAAACATAAAATAATCATGCAAAGAAAATTCATGTTAGATGCTACAAAACTGGAAAAAGGGTTCTGCCTCCAAAGAAAAATTCAATCTTTACCAAGTTCAGATTAATATAATAAAATTTCAACAGCTATCAATAAGCAATTATGGAACTCAACAGAAAAAAGGTGACGGGGGAATATGTCCGTTGACTATGTTCTTTTAGGTTTTGGGCTCCAAGATACTTGGCTGTCCTAACTCTGAGAGGGCATGACTACCTGCCTACTTTCTTGACTCTTCCTCTTTGTTCTTTACCCTTTTATCATTATATCAGTTTCAACTTGCATCTGTGTGCAAATGATTTCCAAACTGTTATCTTTAATTATGAGCTCAGTTTCATATCTCCAATAGTCTACAGATCATGTCTTTGTGGTTGTCCTACTATCCCCTCAAACACAACAAATATAAAACTGAATTTATCAAAAAAAAAGAGTTCTTTTAAAAAATAAAAACAAACAACAACAAAAAAAAAACTGAATTTATCTGTAGCCAATTCTTCCCAAGCGATTTCCAAACCTTACTTGTTTTCACCAGTCTCCCTATAACCCAGGCTTAAAATTTTTAGTCATCTAACTATTCTTCTTGGTTGCCCCTTCTCCCCAACCCTGCCAATCAAATTCCATCAATTCTCCTTCCCCATTCTAATGCCCCAATTTTGAGCTTCAGTCATTTCTGGACTATTAAAATAATTTTTTAAAAAACTTCAAATCTCACCCCATCTCCAGTCTCTTTCCACACAACCCATCCTGCACACAACTACCACATTCATCTTCATTCACCCTAGCACAGCCCTGTTTATAAATATTTAATAGCCACAACATACTGAATAATCTAAACTCCTTAGCCTAGCAATCAAATCCTCCACACTCTAACCCCAATCTATCCTTCCAACTTTATCTTCTGTTCCCCTAGCATGTGCTAGCCCGTCATGTTTCCACCCTCTATTCACGTTTTCTTCCACTCCCCCTTTGACTACCCTCTATCTAAATCCTATCCATCCAGCATACAGCATACTGTGGCTCTCTCAACTCACAGAGTTCTTCCTTTCAATATCCAAGAGTATTTATTACCTATACCAATCATTTGAAACATCACATATTTTCTCAATCTGTGAAGTGTTTTGCTTTATTTTTGTGTATGTGTGTGAGATTAGGACTTGTTTTTCTAAATAGATTGGACTTTCAAGGAAAGAATTCATGACTCACATTTCCTTATATCCTCCACATTTCAATAAATTTGTGAGGTTCCCACCAAATGAAGCTACGGCAAGAGGCTAGAAGACACTAAAACCAACCAAAAAAATTCCTACTAATCCCTCCCTGTAACACTGCTTCATGGAATAAGGAGATCAAAAAGCAAAGTAAAATCAAGAGATATACAAAAATTGGATAAATATTAAAAGAAGAATTAGACTTCTTAAAAGTTATAGAAATCCTTCCTAGAAAGATAAGTTCTAATTCCTTCTCTTATTCAATAAAATGTTTTCAATTGTATTAAGCATCAACCCTCTTTTTTGTTTCTCTATATGAAGGGCATCCATAATGTGGGTGTGACATTTCAAATATACAACCCACAACTCTTATTTCACAGTCAAGGATGCTTAGAGTAATTTAGAAAGCTTTGGGGAGAAACTTTCTTGTAGACCCATATGTGTTAAAAAATATATACACAGGTATTTAGAGTAACTGAAATGTATGTTAATTTTAAATGATCTACATCATTTTCCTGATTCAAGATGAGATTTTAAAATTGTATTATTTCTCTGAATGGCATTATTCAATTCACTTAATTTTAATCCCAAATACTGTGGACATCTAACATTAATTCTCTGAGAAGGTTGTAAATTACTATCCATATACATATTCCTTGAAACTTTTAAGATAACGTGGTTTTGTCTGGGCGAAAATAGGATTATTACATAACTTTTGGCTGTTCAGTAAAGGAAAAACTTGCTTACAAATAGTTTGCAACTATTAGTATTAGAAGATTTTGAAAAAACTTAAGAACTCCAGTTATCTACAGATACTTATTCATGCTATCAACCACTGAAGAATTTTTAAAATAGTGTTTCGGACTTTCATATCATAAAAACTTCTTCAGAATGTTTCAAAAGTTATAATGTTAAGCACACCACCACCAAAAAAGGCAATTATGACAAAATATCTGTGCAGTACTTTTGTAATCAACAATATTGTAAAAGATGTTAATATCGTGATGACCTACCATCAGATATCTTGGATTTTTAAACTTTAATAGTCCAGCAAAAAGTTCCTCAGACTCAAATCACCTATGACATTTTGGCTCAAAAATCACTTCCTCAATATCGATTCTACATTGTCACAAGTCTAAAAATTAAACCCTTAAGGAGATAAACAGCTGTAAATGGAAGCAGTCTTTTCAAACTTTACTGTCAAACCGATAGGAAGGATTAATATTACTAAGGTCGCCATTTAACAAACTATATACGTAGTAATGACTTTGACGTGGTAACTTTTTATAGGATCGCCTGCAACAGAGGTTTATAAGTATCTTTTGTTTAACGATAAACTGAGTCAGAGCTAAAAGTTCAGAGAGTGCAGAGCCAGTCCAATGATAAATAGGTCTGCGGCATGAGCTTTCAATGGTACTCCAAGACTCTTCAGGAAAAACACCAGATTCTGGTGTTTTCCAAGATGATGCACACCTGAAACTTTCTTTTTCAGATAACCAGACTGAAAGCAAGAGGAAGGAAATAAATACAGAACCTCCGGCAAGCAAAAGAGAACTGTGCCACTCACCAGCAAACAATCTGAATTCACTTCCGATTTGGGATCCCGCAGCAGGTTGTCGATTTTTTCAAACCGAGTCTCAAAACTGTCCCCAGTCGACATGTTGCTGCTACTGTGACAATACCCTCGTACCAGCACCAGTAGCGGAAAGCAATTTCAACCAACTTCCTCCGGCGGTGGGTTCGCGGCCGCGGGGCGGAGGAGCCGGAACCCCAGGGTCACCAGGTGCGCCCGGTTCCCCCTCCTCCCCCTCACTGAGGGGATCTCCGCTCTCCAGACCCCGGGCCGGGGGCGACGGCGACCCACAGCCGCTCGGACGCCCAAAGTCGCATCCCACCCGGCAGCCCCTCACGACAGCCGACAGCGCCGTCGCCACCAGCCTCGTCGCTCCGGCGAAGTGCTTCAGCCTAGCGGGCCCCGGCCGCCTTCGCCATGGAGGGCTCCCGGTCCCGAGATGGGCAGGAGGGGGGAGAGAAAGAAAAGCAGGGTGGAGACTCCTCCGGGCAGCAGGGGAGGGAGAAGAGGAAAGGCGAAAGCGAAGGGCGGGCGCGGAGCTGTGCCAGCTGCCGCCGCCGGCGCTCGGGCCCCGGGCCGGGCCCGCTCCTCTCTGAGGCGCTGGAGACGGTCTAGCCCTGCATCCCCGGATCCACTTGGCCCGGTCCGACGCACCGATCCGCCTCGGCCAAGAGCTGGTCCCCGCGGGATAGCCTCAGTCTCCCATTTTGTCCCGACGCTGACGGGGCTGCTGCTGCGGTGTCCGGCGGGGCAGGGCGAGGTCGGTGCCCGATGGAGACTTGGGAGAGGACGGGCTGGAGAGGGGGCGGTGAGGGAGACGAGAGTCCGGTCCCGGCGGCTGCGGCTGGGGGAGCTTCTGGGAGGCGCTGTGGCCCGGGCTGGCGAAAGGGCGAGTCGCGCGGCGAGTGCTTGGGGGGTGGGGCGAGGGGGGCCGTGAGGGACTAATATGTCCGCCTTCCTGTTCAAACAAACGGAGACCGCCGGCGCCGACTGCGCATGCGGGGCGCGGACATTCGGAAGGGGAACCGGGCCCGCGCCGCGCGCGCGCGCGCGCGCACTCTGACGCCTCCGCAGGGCCAGGCTGGGCCGGGCGGGGCGGAAGGCGGGGCGCCCCCGGGGCCTCGCAGGCTGCCTGGGAAGGCTGGCAGCGGGGAGGAGCTGACTGGGCGCGGCGGGCGGCACCGCCCTCGCTCCTGCAGGCGTTGAGCAGCTAAGCCGTCTCGGGAAGCGGCTGTGGGTGTCCACGCGGAGTAGGACCTCTCGCTGCCTCCGGTGGCGTCCTGGCCGCTGCCCCAGCTCTGCTTCCTCTGGGCTGCAGCCATCAGAATTCTAGCGAGAAAGGGTGCTTGTTATTGTTATTTTGGAGATAGGTTTTTTTGTTTTGTTTTTTAAAGGCAAGATGCCTTTTCGCCGGCAGGGACCAGCGTTTTAGCACCAGCGGAGTCTGGTCTTCAGTAGTGCTTCATCGTCGGCCCTCCGTGAACCCCACGTCGTTTAACCCGTCTTTGCTTCCATGGGAAAATTACGAAGCAGTGCAGTACATGACCCTCCTAAAGCGAGCGTGTGTGTCAGGGGAGCTTTAAACTATTGACTCCGGAAGATATGGTCAATAAAAGTCAAGCTCAATTTAGTTTAAAAAAAAAAGAAAAGAATCTCAGGAAAGAAATCAATATTTTTTAAGTTATTCATACTAGCTCTCTCACACGATTAACACTCCCACTATAGTTCTCTTCTTGATGTGTAATCCTGCCATTTCGATTTCAAAACATTCAGTGAAACTTAGAATGTGATTTTACCAGACTAAAGTAGAACATGAAAGTAATGGCCATTTCCTCCTAATTCAATTGCTTCATTGACTGTAGTGTGAGAGAGGGTGAGACGTGTTATCCAATCTGCTGATAAAGTAATGTTCGTCACTGCTTTCAGCAGGACATCTACCTTAATTCATTTCTAATCAATCTTCAGGTTTGCTCATAGGTCAAATAAAGGATTGCTAATAATAGAAAATGTGGATGTTTTGCCCCACACTGGAGAATGCTACAGATGAACCAATTGTCTATATAAAAAGCACTGTACAGCATCTGAACAGTCCACCAACTTTCTGTTGTGAGTCAGAGGTTAGGAAAATGTTCTGTTGTTTGAAAAATGTGCATTCTGTTTTCATTGTGTTAGATGCAAGAAATATTTAGATGTAAAATCCACTGTATAAATCAAGATAGGAAGTAAATCTTCACAAAAATCGTATCCGACGAGAACTAGACAAAATTCAGGTATTTCATTAAATGCTTTTGCAGTGACTTTTCCTGGCTCCAGTATTTTAAGCCAGTCATGTGAATTAAACTTATTTTTAAGCATAGGGCTTAAAATAAATCTGGCAGTTGCCCTAAAATAAATGTCCTAAACCATGCTTGTCCTTTTTTATTACCATTTTTAGGTAGTCTTAGGAATTTTGTTGTTTCTCAGAGAACTGTGAGCATTTTGCTGCTTTCCACTTGGACACTTAAAAAAATGCAGGTAGCTAAGACAATAATTGAGTGGCACTTATAAATGTAAGTGGGACTGAAAGCCCATCTGGCAAAGCTACTAGAAGTATAGGTGTGGCCTATATATTTTACTGATCTACAAGGCTAATCTGATGATTGTAACCCCCCACTATCTTTTACCATAAGATAGCTGGACTCTGTATCAATGTTTTTGTTTTTTAAAAGTCCTCACCTGTAATGGAGTAGAATCATATGACATTAAAGTTCCTTTCCAACTTTAAAACTCTATTGTCTAATTGTTACTAGTCTCTTTAAAAGCATTGTGGATATTTGAGATCACCCTTAAAGTATATATTAGAATCCTAAATACAATTGCAAACTACTGATACCATGGATAAATATAGTAAGAATATAACATTAATTATACATACTGAGCGCTTACCATGTGTTAGGCACTATGCCATATATAATATCTCATTAAAACTTCAAAAATACTCTGCTATAGTTATACCTACATTGTAGATGGGGAAACTGAGGTGCAGAAAGATACATTAGTTGCTCAAGGTCATGACAGACCCACGTTGGAACAGAGGCTGTCTGACTCCAGAATCCCAACTCTTACCTGCTGAGTATGCTAACAATATCCAATCCTAATACAGTAACAAGTAGTAGTATTTCACAACTGTATTATTTACATCCCATAGATTTAAATGATTCCATATAAAAAAGGAAATTATAAAATTTACAATGTGAGCAATATGATTACAGTCCCTAGGGAAAGATGTGAAATGATTGTAGTAAGGTGTGAATAAAAAGGATCTTGGTAGTATTCGATAACAGTGGCTTGAATAGAGGTTCCCAAACACTGGGTCCAAGAACCAGTGGTCGTCCTTGGTGGAGTTGCTCATAAAGGAAGCTGTTCTACTTGAAGACTGTCTTTCAATCTGAAATTCTCTTGACTACTTTTTTAAAAAACTAAATGTATTTTCCTTTAAGAAGCAAGAGTAATAGTAAATGGTACAGCTTTTTTAATGTTTTTCACCTGGAAATTTAAAATTACAAAGTTGGCAACTTAAGCAAATATATAGATTAAATTAGTTATATGTTAATTTTTCTGGTTTTTGGAATTCAAACATCTGGAAGTGTTTAATTTATATGAGATTCATGCTAGGACCTAATGAAGAGACTGCGGTGCTGAAAGAATTTGAATGAGGCATATTTGGGAGAGATCATGGAAAAAGTAGAAAGATTTGGGTATAGACTTGTTTATAGTGAAAGACAATTAAGTTGAGCGTTCCTTTGCTTTCAGTTATTTCGTAGGAAATTGATTCTGTTTAACTTTATGGAATTCTTTCATAAACGTTGATGTAGTAGCTAGCCTCGAAGGATGGTCCCCAAAGAACCCTGTCTTCCAGTATTCATGCCCTCCTGGAGCACCCTCCCACACTGAATCTGGTCTGGGGCCTTATGACCTGCTTTAACCAATAAAATGCAGCAAAAATGGCACTGTGCCAGTAACAAGCCTAAACTTTGTGAGTTTGCCTGGCAACTAAGCATTTAGTGCTCTGGTAAGCCCAACTAAACTGAGATCACCATGGTGTGAGGAAACCCAAGCTAACTAAACACAAGAAGAAATCAGATGGAGGATGACTGAGGAATCCAGCAAACCTTGAGAACAGAGACTCCAGACTTATGACCCACATCAAGCCATTCCAGCAGTCCCCAGACATTTGAAACGCGCCAGATGACACCACAGGGAACAGAGACAAGCTAATCCCTCCAATCACTGCCCACACATCAGAATCATGAACATATAATAAAATGGTTGTTACTTTGAGCTTCTAAATTTTGGGGTAGTTTTTCAACATTAAATAACCAAAACGGTTGGATTTCAGGGAAAAAAAATATTCATAGCTAAATGTGTATATAGACATCTATTAAGAGTACCTTTTATACTTGTTTTATATCACCACTATACAAGGAAGTGGTCCACAATGAAGTGTTGTAAAGGAATGACAAATTAACTCATGTTTATTGTCTTTACTTCAACAAACCTTTGTACAAAAGAAATGTAAAAGCTTTTTGATCAAATTAAAGAATGCTTCCAGATTTTAAAAAATATTATAAAGTTACCATATTCCCATATAAACACATTTTCACATATATTTTTACATTTTCTCAATGCATAGTCACATCTATTCTATCTTAAAAATGCACCAAAAATTCAGGTACACGCTGTAAGTTACATATCAATTGTAATTTGGTGCCATAAATTGCATGTAATTTCAAAAATGCATACCACAACATATATACACTACCAAATGTAAAATAGATAGCTAGTGGAAAGCAGCCGCATAGCACAGGGAGATCAGCTCGGTGCTTTGTGACCACCTAGAGGGGTGGGATAGGGAGGGTGGGAGGGAGACGCAAGAGGGAGGAGATATGGGCATATATGTATATGTATAGCTGATTCACTTTGTTATACAGCAGAAACTAACATACCATTGTAAAGCAATTATACTCCAATAAAGATGTTAAAGAAATTTTTTAAAAAATGCATACCACAAATGTGTTAAGAAGGTTATGTGGCTAAGTTCCTACAGAAACTGTAGTTAACATTTCCAAGAAAGTATGATTCTTATTATGTTTCATATAACTTTCAAAAAGGGCGTTACTTTATTTATTTTTTTAGTGTGGAACAACTTCACTTGATTCTGAACAACTTTAGTAAACAAAAAGTTGTGAAAATTTAGGTTCAGTTCTGTTTTAAGAGATTGGTTTTATATGATGAATATTTACCCTCAAGTAGTTTATATGTACATATTTTTCTAGATTTGTGAAGTGAATCAGGAAGAATATGTTCCATTACCTAAGAGTGCTCTTGAGATGAGCCAAGCTCTTTTTTTCTTTCCACAGGATATTCAGGCTTGGGAGTCAATGTAGTTTGACATGTTTACATCTACTACAGCCTAGGTGGTGCCTAGGCAGTTGGGGATGTGACATCTATCAAGATTACTGCAAGGAAAAGTGTAGGACCAGCCGTGAGCACAGGGTGCCCTTAAGGGCTTCTCCTGACTCACCCTGGAATGCCTTCCTCTAACATCTGTTTTTTATTTCTTAGAAGCTGCTATTCCATTCAACTGCAAAAATACTTGCATTGACCCTAGAAACAGAATGGAAAAATAGAAGGAAACAGATTTCTGTAAAACAGTTACTTCCCTGCTCTATGTTATTGCCATCTTGGGGACCCTTCTGTTCCCACACTCACAAGCCCAAGCATGTAAATGTCTGATGTTATAATTCATTCCAAGGGTGGAGACTGTTAGGTTTGTGGAACCCCTGAGATGGTGCATGCATGACCATAGTAAGAGAGGAAAGCCCAGATCAAGGAGATAATAACAGATATACATAGTTTGTCACATACTCTTTTTCAGTTTTTGCAAGAGCCTCCTGTCCAAATTTCCCCCTCCCACCCAGCAGCCCCCCACTGAGTCCCAATTGTGTGTTTTCTAGCCCATTGCTTTTTAGGTACTTACATCTTCCTCTTTAGGGCTGTTACATTAGTGAATTGCCTTTTTTGGCAGTAACGGACTCTCGCTCAATATCTAATTCCCTTTTTTTTTCATAACGACTTTTATCACTCATCTCAGTCTCAACTTTAAGACTTCCATGCCGGGATATGGGGATATATGTATACATATAGCTGATTCACTTTGTTATACAGCAGAAACTAACACAGCACTGTAAAGCAATTACACTCCAATAAAGATGTTAAAAAAAAAAAAAGACTTCCATGCCAAACACGTGGAAACAGAAAAATGTGTATCTGACATTTCACCATTTCCCCCTCCCTTTCATCATTCAAAGACCTCCTAAAATATAACATCTTCCCTAAAATCCCTGTAACTTGAAGAGAGGCACTGATTCCTCATGTTCACCCATCAGCATATAAATATCACCCATATACACTCTATATATTCTTTCTTAATAACCAAGACCCTTTATAAACCTTACTCCTTTTTATTTGCAGACAGTGTTAGTGCTCTGCTAGTTGAATTTATACATATGCTCTTGTTTATGTGTTCTTGTCATTGCTGCTTCATGCATTCCCTAAGGCATAGGCTAGGACTTTTAAAGCAGTAATCATGTTTTTCTTTCATTATAAAAATAGTACACGCTTATTTTTAAGATTTTGGGAAATATGGAAAAGTAAGAGAACAAAATTCACTCATATTCCCACCACTCAATTACCATCACTATTGACAATTTTGGAGATTTTCTTTTAATCATTATTTGTCCCCTGCAAAGGTTTGTTTGTTTTGTATGCTGTATGTGCAATTCTTATATACTGTTTTTTTTTTCAGCTTACATAATGGTTTGTATAGGCATAATTAAGCATAACTTTTTATACCTGCATAATATTCCATTCCAGAAATTTACCATACTTTATTTAACCATTACTATAAATAGTGCTACTATAAACATCCTTGTGCATGGCTTTTTCTTTTCTTTCTTTTTTTTGATTTTTTTCCCTTTAAAAATTTTTTTAATTTTATATTGGAGTACAGTTGATAAACATTTTTTGGATTTTTTTCCCTTTAAAAATTTTTAAAATTTTATATTATAAAGTTTTTTCTTAATTGAGAATTATTTCCTTAGAAATGCTTCTCAGGGACTTCCCTGGTGGCGCAGTGGTTAAGAATCCGCCTGCCATTGCCTGGGATATGGGTTCAACCCCTGGTCTGGGAAGATCCCACATGCCGTGGAGCAACTAAGCCAGTGCACCACAACTACTGAGCCTGTGCTCTAGAGCCCATGAGCCACAACTAATGAGCCTGTGTGCCACAACTAATGAAGCCCGCGCACCTAGAGCCCATGCTCTGCAACAAGAGAAGCCACTGCAATGAGAAGCCCGCACACCGCAACGAAGAGTAGCCCCTACTCGCTGCAACTAGAGAAAGCCCGCCCGCAGCAACGAAGACCCAACGCAGCCAAAACAAAACAAAAAAAGAAATGGTTCTTAGAAATGGGCCAAAGCATTTTAAACACTTTTGATATATTTTGCCAAATTGTTTTTCAAATAGCAATGCAAGTTTACACTCCGGCTATTTATGTTTATGTCCCTTTTTTTTTTTTTTTTTTTTGCCGTACGCGGGCCTCTCACTGTTGTGGCCTCTCCCATTGCGGAGCACAGGCTCCAGACGCGCAGGCTTAGCGGCCATGGCTCACGGGCCCAGCCGCTCCGCGGCATGTGGGATCTTCCTGGACAGGGGCACGAACCCGTGTTCCCTGCATCGGCAGGCAGACTCTCAACCACTGCGCCACCAGGGAAGCCCTATGTCCCTTTTTATTATCCTCCCCCTGGCATTGGATGTGTCGTTATTAACATCTTAGCTCATTGTTGTATTAATTTGCATATCTTTGATTACTACAAGGTTGAATACTTTGCCATATGTTGTTAATTAGCTGTTTTTCTTTTTCTATGAATTAATTTGTGATTTGTGCCTATCCATCAATGGGGCCTTAGGATTTTTCTTATTGATTTTTATGAGCATAAATATGAATATATATGTATGTATGTGTATATATGTAGGTATGCATATATATATGTATGTCTTAAGGATATTTTTATTCTAGAATTGAAAAATTTTACCAATTTATTGTTTATTTAAACATTTTGAATGTATTTTGTCAATTAAAATATATACTTCAAAAAATTCTGTTAAATCCATGATATTTTAAAGGAATTTATTTTATTATTTTTAATTTAGAAAGTCCTCCCACCTTCCAAAAGGTTGATATATATTTCTATTTTCTTTTGTCTCTTTTCCCCACCCTCACCATGGCTTGCTTTCTGTATATTTTTTTTAATTCCAACTGAAATGCATTTAGGCAAGAGCAGAAAGTC
Source organism: Pseudorca crassidens (assembly GCF_039906515.1). Classification (NCBI taxonomy): domain Eukaryota; kingdom Metazoa; phylum Chordata; class Mammalia; order Artiodactyla; family Delphinidae; genus Pseudorca; species Pseudorca crassidens. The sequence continues at coordinate 54,062,688 of NC_090307.1, read as the reverse complement.
TAGCTGGGAGTCAAGAGACACTGAAACCAGAGTTGAAAAGCTCTGATGAACCATTGATACTCGCTCAGATTTTCCAGGCCTAAATGATTCTCATCTCTGCTTCTTGGTGGTTTACTTTATTCTTTCCCTATGTCCATGAACTGATTTCTTCCTACTTCTCCCTGCACATAAGCCAAATATAGCAACTTCTGCATCATACACTTAATTACAGTGAATTTAAGTACTAAGAGAGGATAAGTATCTCTTGTTCCAATCCATATTCTGTAAATTTTACTTAATTAATTTTTGAACAGTTAATACATACTCTGACATATAAATCCAACAGATACAATGTGGTATTCAATGAAAAGTAATTCTTCCTCTCACCTCTGTCCATAAGCTACTTATTCCTTAACACAAAAGGCAATGGCTGTTCAGTTTCTTATATTCTTTCGGTAAGTACGCAATCATCCACATTTGTTACATAGACTTCTCTCAACCATGCTTTTTCTTCCCCTATCTTAACAATATATCTTGAAGATTGTTCTGTATCAGTAAATATAGAACTGTCTCATTCTTTTTAACACCTACCAAGTAGTTCACTTTTTGCATTCATAGCAATTTATTTAACCAATACCCTACTAAAGGACATCTTAGTTGGTTCCAATCTTTTCCTGTTATAAACAATGCTGCAATGAATAGCTTTGTGCTTAAGTCCCTCCTGAGTTATTTATTTTGATTCTTTTCTTTGTTAAGTGGTTCTTCATTCAATATTTTTTTTTATAGGAAGTGCTCATAGGAAAATGGTTTTCATTCTTTCTTTTTAAAAAGTTTCTACTGGGCTTCCCTGGTGGCGCAGTGGTTGGGAGTCCGCCTGCCGAGGCAGGGGACGCGGGGTCGTGCCCCGGTCCGGGAGGATCCCGCATGCCGCGGGGCGGCTGGGCCCGTGGGCTATTGGCCGCTGAGCCTGCGCGTCCGGAGCCTGTGCTCCATGACGGGAGAGGCTGCAGCGGTGAGAGGCCCGCGTACCGCAAAAAAAAAAAAAAAAAAAATTTCTACTTAGTCAATGTCTTTGCTTTCTATAATTTTCTATATAAACTTTAGGCTATTTTTCCTTTTGTTTCTGCAGTGATTTGGATTTTGGAATAAAGAATTCTTGTTGTTAGTCTACTAATAGTTACCTTTAAACACAATGTTAAATATACATTTTTATGACTATAAATTTAAGCATAAAACTATAACTTTTGAAAACTTTCTTTTTAAATGAGAAATACAAATGGGCACCTTTTCTTTCTCTCCTTTATCTTTCTCTCCTTTTTTTAAAAAAAAAAAAAAAAAACTTTTTTTGTTTTTTTATCTTTCTCTCCTTTTTTTTTTTTTTTTTTAAAAAAAAAAACAAAAAAACACTATAGGGCTTCCCTGGTGGCGCAGTGGTTGAGAGTCCGCCTGCCGATGCAGGGGACACGTGTTCGTGCCCCGGTCCGGGAAGATCCCACATGCCACGGAGCGGCTGGGCCCGTGAGCCATGGCCGCTGAGCCTGCGCGTCCAGGGCCTGTGCCCCGCAACGGGAGAGCCCGCAACAGTGAGAGGCCCGCGTACCGCAAAAACAAAACAAAACAAAACACCATAATCTTTTCTTTCAAGTTTTACAATATTATCTTCAGGTTTGTAACTAAATTATAACTAACATTTAGATTTACTTCTGTATTTTTAACTTCCATATTTGCTTCCAGTCCTTGTAAAGAATTTGTTTTCTTGCACTTTAATTTTTACTCATTTTTGAGTGGTCTAAAGTAAAACCTTAAATTATTTTATTTTTTTCTTCCAGTTCTATTGACATGAAGTTGACATACAGCACTGTATAAGTTTATCTGTATAACTACAGATAATGATTTGATTTATGTACATCATGAAATGATGACCACAATAAATTAGGAGAACACATGTTATCTCATATAGATACAAAGTTAAAGACACAGAAAAAAATTTTTTTTCCTGTCTCTCAGGATTTACTCTCTTAACTTTTTTTTTTAGATTTTTTTTGATATGGACCATTTTTAAAGTCTTTATTGAATTCGTTACAATATTGCATCTGTTTTATGTTTTGGTTTTTTAACCAGGAGGCAGGTGGGATCTTAATTCCCTGACCAGGGATTGAACCTGCACCTCCCACATTGGAAGGCGAAGTTTTAACCACTGGGCCGCCAGGGAAGTCCCAAATATTTATTTATTTATTTATTTGGCTGTGCCAGGTCTTAGTTGCCACACTCGGGATCTTCGTTGCCACGTGTGGGATCTTTTTTTTAGTTGCGGCTTGCAAACTCTTAGTTGCGGCATGTGGGATCTAGTTCCCTGACCAGGGATCTAACCCGGGGCCCCTGCATTGGGAGTGCAGAGTCTTAGCCACTGGACCACCAGGGAAATCCCAACAACTTTCAAATATAACATACAGCAGCGTTAATTATATTTATAATGGTGCACATTACATCCCCAGTACTTATTATCTTATAACTGGAAATGTGTACCTTTTGAATGACTTCATCCAGTTCCCACCTGCCTCACCCCCTGCCTCTGGTAACCACAAATCTGATCTCTTTTTCTATGAGTTAGTTGGTTGGTTGGTTGATTTTTGAAGTATAATTGACCTACAGCACTATGTTAGTTTCCGTTACAGAACATAGTGATTCAATATTTCTATTCATTTCCAACTGATCACCATGATAAATCTAGTTATAAAATGACACCATACAAAGATATTACATAGTTATTGACTATATTCCCCACACTGTCTGTTTCATACCTGTGACACGTTTAAAACTTTAAATAATTTTAAAATGAAGGATCCTTAGGTGAGATCTAGCACATCTTTAAGCATGTCTGTTGTCTTCAGACATCAATGACAACATGGATAGATACAGTTTTTTGGTTCGTAAATCTTTGCCCTAAAATTCTTTAAGTGTACTCCACTATCTGGTTTTAGACTTAGTGCTACTGAAGAAAAGTAAAAGACCAACCTGTGTTTTGCTACTTTATATTCAACATTTTCTTGCTTAACTCTTGCAGGATTCTTTGTGTATTTCTGAAATTCAAAAACTTCACTGGGATAACCCCAGGGGTGGATCTCTTATCATAAATTTTTTCTGGAAGAGGGAACTTCTGAAAAGACTAAGGTCTTCCTTCACCTCACTGAAATTTTCTTTTTTTTTTTTTAACATCTTTATTGGGGTATAATTGCTTTACAATGGTGTGTTAGTTTCTGCTTTATAACAAAGTGAATCAGTTATACATATACATATATTCCCATATCTCTTCACTCTTGCGTCTCCCTCCCTCCCACCCTCCCTATCCCACTCCTCCAGGCGGTCACAAAGCACGGAGCCAATATCCCTGTGCCATGCGGCTGCTTCCCACTAGCTATCTACCTTACGTTTGTTAGTGTGTATATGTCCGTGACTCTCTCTCACCCTGTCACAGCTCACCCTTTCAAATTTTCTTATATATTAGTTTATTGCATATGCTTCATTTATCTCATCTTCTTTTGGAACATCTATTATCAATACCTAGGATCTCATCTTTGTCTTCCTTATCTCTATTTCTCTTTGTTCTTTTCTTCTACATTCTGGGAAAGCTTCTCAAGTTTGTCTTCTGAAACACTGATTTGATTTGCTGCCCTGAAGAGTCGGCTATATGTGACCTCCAGAATGGATTTTATTTGAGTTACTGCATTTTAAAATCTTGGTTTCCTTAAAGACTTTTCTACCCTGTTTTCTTTTCACCTTAATCTGTTTTCATTTCAGTTTAGCCTGCTCTTTCTATTCGTATTTCATAGGCATGAGTTTTTTATAAAAAAAAGATATAACTTAGATCTAGTAAAATGCACAGATCTTAAGTGTACAAGTCAGTGGAGTTTTATATATGTATACAACTGTGTGAACACCACCAAATCTATTATAGAACAATTTTAACACTCCCAAATAGTTCCTCATTTCCCCTCCCTATAAACACCTCACCAAGGTTAATCTATATTCTAATTTCTATCACCATAGATTAGTTCTTCATGTTTTAGAATTTCATAGAAATGAAACAATATACTATATAGTTTCTTGTGACTGACTTGTTCTTTTTATAGTTTTGGGAGCATTTTGTGTGTGTGTGTGTGTGTGGTATGCGGGCCTCTCACTGTTGTGGCCTCTCTCGTTGCGGAGCACAGGCTCCGGACGCGCAGGCTCAGCGGCCATGGCTCACGGGCCCAGCCGCTCCGCGGCATGTGGGATCTTCCCGGATTGGGGCATGAACCCATGTCCCCTGCATCGGCAGGTGGACTCTCAACCACTGAACCACCAGGGAAGCCCTTGGGAGCATTTTTTAATTGTAGTAAATATATATATAACTTAAAATGTACCACTTTAACCATTTTTAAGTGTACAGAAAAGTGGTATTAAGTATACTCACATTGTTGTACAACCATCACCACCATCCATCTCCAGAACTTCCCAGCTTCCCAAACTGAAATCCTGTACCCACTAAACACCAGCTTCCCATACCCCCTTCCCCCAGCCCCTGGCAACCACTATTCTACTTTTCATCTCTATGAATTTGGTACTATTCATAGTACTCTATGAATGAGGTACTATTTCAGGTACCTCAAATAAATGGAATCATAGAATATCTATCTTTTTGTGTCTAGCTTATTTCACTTAGCATAACATCTTAAAGTTCATCCATCATGTAGCACGTGTAAGAATTTCCTTCCTTCTTAAGGCTAAATAGTATTCCATTGTACGTAAATACTTTTTGTTCATTTATTCATCCATTGATGGACGTGTAGATTTTTAAAAAACGGTCTTCCTAAAATTTCTTCCTGTTCCTGTAGTAAATCAGTATTCGATTAAGACTTTTTAAAATGTTCTTAAGAGATTATTTTCCTTGTCTTACACTGCAGAAATTTATTCCATAGTTCTCATTCCCCAACCCCCACCCCCATTTTCTCAACTTTGAATTGGGAGAAAAATATCTAGGACCAGAGTTTGTAAACAGATTAGATGCAGTGTTGTTATTTTGTTTCCTTATCATATAGCTTAGGTATTGATGGACTCTGCTTCTCTAATATTCTGTGATTTGATATGCACAGGCCTTATTCTAGTTTTTTTTTTCTGCTTAGCAAGCATTTCTTTTGTGTAGTTCTTTTGAAATGAAGTAGAATCACTTCTCCATACTCTCTTAGAAAGAGGATGTTTAACCTAGAGAATTTAACTGTATTTACTCTTCCTTAAGGACGACTTTACCCCTCCCTGCAGCTTTCACTGTTTTTAGGGTTCCTCTAACTCTACCTCTACCTCTACCTGAAATTCTTTTTTTTCCATAATTGGTCAATTAAATTTTTGGGTTTTTACTAATTTTTTTTCTTCCAGCATTATTGAGATATAGTTGACATACAGCACTCTATAAGACTGAGGTATTACATCACCTGAAATTCTTTACCTTTGTGAAGACTACCTATCCCAAGGTCTCCACTCTCTTTATCCTAAGCCTTATTTTGTACTGGGGATTGTAGAAACTGAATTGGTTAAGAGGCGCTGTTAATGACAGGAAGGGGCACCCCGACCATTCAGACATCTGTTTCCACACAGTGAAGGCCATGGCTGCCTAGATTTCTCGTTAGTGAAGCTCTGTGTTCCCAAACTATGGGCAGTCAGTGAAGGGAATCTAGAGGAGCCATGAGACAGAGTCCCTTCTACCTAATTTACAGATTTCCAGATTCAAAAGGTGCTGTGTGGGGAATTTCCTGGTGGTCCAGTGGTTAGGACTTCACTCTTTCACTGCTGAGGACACGGGTTCGATCCTTGGTCAGGAAACCAAGATGCCATAAGTGCACGGGGTGGCCAAACCAAAAAAAAAAAAAAAAAGGTTGCTGTATGCCTCAGATATCAATTCTGTTTCTTAGTTTGGCACTAGTGAAAATTTAGTAATAGAAATACTTTCAGCATTCTCCTTTATGATTGACTTTTATCCTTTATTTTGAGAGTGATTGCGCATTTTCATCTTTTTGTATTACTTTGTGAATATTTAATGGAAGGCTGGGAGATGAACTATTAAACACTGCTGTTATTCAGCCATCCCTAAAGTGTGGGTCCAAGGTTGTTTAACTTACTTTATATAATCCCCGTGTTATAAGACACCTAAGGAAGAGTCTCTTTCCCACTAGCTTGTTACCTTAAATGTAAGTATTAAAGTAATCTCTTTGTGTTAAGTACTTGCCATTCTCAGGAGCCTCATAAAAAGCAAATATTCTCCAAAGGGGTGAAACAGGTCAGTATCACCTTGGTTTGATAGCTTTAAGTCATCAAGCAACACGGGTTTACTCTGGCAATGAGGGAGTAAGGCACGTAAACTGGTAACAGCCCATGTTGCATTTTCCAGTATTCAGACAAGCACTTTAAATCAGAAGAGCAGAAACACTTTTACTGCTTTGAACTTCCCATAGTACCCCAGGCAATCCCAGAAAAGGCCTCAGTACTTCTTATCTAGAATACCTCAGCTGTTTTACAAGCCTCGATGAGAAGAATTGGAAAGCATCATCACAGACAGCTACTGCTGATCAACCCAGGCTCTTTACTGTAAACTAGTGGCTTCCTATTTTTGTTTTTATTTATTTTTACCAATGCTAATACTAGCTGTTATGACATCTTACAACACTGTCCAATAAGAACAACAGATAAAAGTGGGCTGCTGCAATTGAAGCAGGGAGGAGTACCAGGGCATTCACCCTCTCCCCACTACTTTTGGCGGGGAAAGGGCTCCATGGAATGCCTAGAGCTCTGAGTAACATAATTTCTAAATCACTGTCCGAGACATCACTAAAGGGTGTTTGTCCAAACTACCCACAAAAGAAGAGTATGAGAAAGGGCATCAAGACATCTCGGCATAACTAGAATGCCTGAGTTCTGACTTTGTGTGTTATTTTAAGAATACACTTGATTGGTGTTGTCTATACTTAGCACTCTTACCCCTTCTATTCTAGGCAACTACTGAGGGAGTTCCATTGGACCGTGTGATCACCAAAGCCTTACTCTTCCTTATATTCATTTTACGTATCTTTACAAACATCCTTAAAAATCTTTTTCTTACATCTAATATCAGAATGTGACTTCCACTTCCGACCAAGTTAGAGTACATCCACTATGGCGCATCTCTCCTGCTGATTACAGTGAAAACTATGGACAAAATACACAAAAATCGGGCTTCCCTGGTGGTGCAGTGGTTGAGAATCTGCCTGCCAATGCAGGGGATACGGGTTCGAGCCCTGGTCTGGGAAGATTCCACATGCCGCGGAGCAACTAGGCCCGTTAGCCACAATTACGAGCCTGCGCATCTGGAGCCTGTGCTCCACAACAAGAGAGGCCGCGATAGTGAGAGGCCCGTGCACCACGATGAAGAGTGGCCCCCAATTGCCGCAACTAGAGAAAGCCCTCGCACAGAAACGGAGACCCAACACAGCCATAAATAAATAAATAAATAAAATTAAAAAAAAAACAAAACACAAAAATCTAAGGACTCTCAAAAGTAAATGGAATCAGGTGGATTGTGGACTGGAGTCAAAACTTGAAGGAGCAATTCATTTGAGAATGAGTTTTCTATTTTTTCCCCTCTTTTCTCCTGTGGCTTTGCCCCAAGTGCAGAACTGTTTGCCAGCAGCGATACAGGGACTCTAAAACTCTAAAAGAAACCTTGCCTTTTTACACAGAAGAACTGGGAAAGGGGGCCTCTGTGGGGCAGAGAGTGTAGGAGGAATCCTGGAGAGAAGTGAGTTGGAGAAGAGGATATCTCAAAATTGTGTAAGAAACTAGACAGATCCCTAACTTACCCTTGAGCTGCATATGCATGGGACAGACCCAAAGCAGCCTAGCAAAACTTTGAGAACTGAATTACTATTTAAACCACCAACCAGGTCTCAGACTAACGTCTTAGAGATGTATGTGTTGAACAGACCCAAAGCAGCATCAGCAAGGTTAGGAAACTGAACTGAGATTGGAACCACTGCCCACAGAAAGGGATTTTTTGGTTGCTGTTCTAACAATCCATTTATTATTTATGTATTATTTATGTATTCCTCCATAGAAACACCCCCCGCACTGATTATTTGGAGCGAGTCACAACCTGGGGCCTGGAGTCTGAAATCTAAGGTACCCTCCTCCCTCATTTTGTGGCTTAGGTGGGGGCATAGACCAGACAGAACTGGCGTCTCATTTTTATACTGCATAAGGGAAGGGGACCTAGGCACACCCTGGAGAGGTGATTGGCAGGCTGGAAGATAAATTCTCTGAATAGCAGCACTTTTACCTCAATACAGGGCTGGGAGTTGGCTGGGAGTGCTGTAGGGACAGGGGGAGGAGTTAATTCGATGGAGGAGTTATTTGCAGGTTACAGAGAGAAATGAAGGGAGTACACTGACACAGGGCCAGGGTATCAGCAGGGTCAGTAGGTGCTGCTGTATGTCTTTATTATCTCAAGGGGAAAGTGACAGAGGCATCACAGCCAAAGAGGCCCTTAGCAATTAGGCCCAGTGCCCCTGCAATGATTCTGGAACGGTTTCCTCTCTCAACAAGGACAACAATGGAGGTGATCAGGTAGAGGATGGCCACTATGAGGGCTCACTCCAAGGCCAGTGAATGAATTGTATCTTGGTGTGCAGGTCACACATGTAGACGACAAAGAAGATAGAAGCAAAGATCAATTCAATCACAGACAGAGAGGAATATCCTGCTGTTGAGGCACTGAAGAGGGTCAGAATCACCAGGCGCAATATAATCTCAGCAAACAGGAGACTTCCCTTTTGGGTGCACAAGAAGTTGGTGCAGGTGGTCCAGCAGTGGGGGGCAGATGTGTGCTGGGAATCTGCCATGGTGGGGCTGGAGTCCCTGGGGGCAGGGAGGATCTGCTTGCAGGCTCGAGGCTGGTGCACACCCAGCTGTCTTGCCGGATCAAAGTGATTTTAAAAATTTGTAGGTTGAAGCTAACTGGTTCTGTCACCTGCTAAAACAGTAATAATGATAATAATAATGAATAACATCCTTTAGAGAATTTTAACAGGATCTGTATCTACACAATTTAATATTCAAAAAGTCCAGAATATAATCCAAAATTACTTGATAAGCAAAAGGCCAGGAAAACGTGACCAATTCTCAAAGGAAAAGAAAAATCAACAGATGCCAACCCCAAGGTGACACATATGCTGAAATTATAAGAGAAAGACTTTAAAGCAGATACTATAATAAGCTTCATGAGGCAAAGGTAAACATACATGAGACAAAATGAATGGAAAGATAGGAGGTCTTAGCAAAGAAAATAAATTATAAAAAATGAATAAAATAGTATTAAAATATACATTCTTTGAAATTTAAAATTTACTAATGAACTCAATAGCAGAATGAAGATGACATGGGGAAGAGTCAGTGAACTTGAAGACAGATTAACAGAAATTCTCCAATCTGAAAAACAAAGAGAAAAAAGATTAGAAAAACTGAATAGAACTTCAAGGAGACTATATGGGACTATATCAGAAGTCTAACGTTTGTAACAATTGAGTCCTATAAAGAAAATTGGTGCAGAAAAATATATTTGACGGAACAATGGCTGAAAACTTCCCCAAATTGGTGAAAGACATTAACTTGCAGATTCAAGAAATTCACAGAACATAAAACAGAATAGACTCAAAGAAAACCACACCCAGACATATTATAATCAAACTACTGAAAACTAAATGTAAAGAAAAAAATCTTAAAAGCAGCTAAGGAAAAATGACACAACATATATAGGAGAAAAAAGATGTTAATAATGATGGACTTCTCCAGCTGCATAGCACAGGGAGATCAGCTTGGTGCTTTGTGACAACCTAGAAGGGTGGGATAGGGAGGTTGGGAGGGAGATGCAAGAGGGAGGAGATATAGGGATATATGTATACATATAGCTGATTCACTTTGTTATACAGCAGAAACTAACACAATATTGTAAAGCAATTATACTCCAATAAAGACGTTAAAAAAAAAAAATGATGGACTTCTCATTGGAAACCGTGGAAGCCAGAAGACAGTAGAACATCTTCAGAATGATAGGAAAAAACTTTCGACCAAGCATTCTAAATCCAATGAAAATATCCCCTAGGAGTGAAAGAGAAATAAAGATATTCTCAGATGAAGGTAAACTAAGAGAACATACAGCCAACTAAAACAAATGCTAAAGAAAGTTCTTCAGGCTGAGGGGAAATAATACCAGATGAAACCTGGAACTTCAGGAATCAAAGAAGAACAAAAACAGTAAAATCTGAGTAAATATAGAAAACTGGGGTGTTTTTTTCATGCATGTTCAATTAATACATATGACAAGTATAGTATAAAGGGAGGAGGTTAAGAGACTTATATGATTGTAAAACTTCTAAATATTAAATAGTAAAACATTACTCTAACTATACTCTGAAATGTTAAGTATTTCTGTTGTATTATTTAGAGCAGTAGTTTTCAACTTGGGCTGATTTTGCCCACGAGGAGACAACTGGCAATGTCTAAAGACAATTTTGACTGCCATAATTGGGGAAGAGGTGCAACTGGCATCTGGTGGGTAGAGATCAGAAATGCTTTTAAACATCCTACGATGCATGGGACAGCTGTCCAGAACAAATAATTATTTGGTCCAAAATAGAAATTGTACTGCGTTTGAGAAATTCTTCCCTAGAAAGACCAGAAAGAGAAAGGGAGAGGGAGGGAAGGAGGGAGGGAGGAGAGAGAGAAAGACAACACCAAAAAAGCAGTAGATAAAATAGAGTGGAATACTAAAACTATTCAAACTATCCAAAAGAATGCAGGAAATGGGGAATAGGGAAACAAAAGAGCAAACAGAACAAAAACCACATAGCAAAATAATAGACCTAGATCTAACCACACCAATAACTACATTAAATGTAAATGGTCTAAATATACCAATTAAAAGATTGAAGTGATATTAAAATTTTAAAAAATCTACATGCTGCTCTCAAGAAACTCAGTTTAAACATAAAGACTTAGATAGATTAAAAGTAAGAGTATGGAAAAAAATATTCCACAGAAACAATAATCAAAAGGAAGCTGGAGTGGCTATTTTAGTATCAGACAAAGTAGACTTCAGAACAAGGAATGTTATTTAGGATAAAAAAAGGACATTAGAGATTTATAAAATGGTCACTTTACCAGAAGACATAACAATCTTAAATGAGTATGCACTTAATAACAAGGCTTTAAATAAAATACATGAAGCAAAAACAAACCTTGACAAATTTAAATAAATTAAAATAATACAAAGTATGTTAATGGACCATAATAAAATTATACTATTATAAAGCAACAGCAGAAAGATAGTTCTTTTTTAGTTTTGCATATGGATGTCAAATTGTTTGATAACCAGATGCTGAAAAACTATCCCTTCACCATTGAATTTCTTTAACAACTTTGTCAAAAATCAATCAATTGACCAATTTTGTATAAATCTACTTCTGGACTCTCTGTTCTATTCAATTGATCTATATGTTTATATTTACCAACACTACACTCTCCTGATAACTGTAGCCTTATAATAAGTATAAATCAAGTCATATAAATTTTCTTATATGTCAAAGTTGTTTTGGCTATTGTACAGCCTTTGTTTATCCATAGAAATTTTAGAATCAGCTTGCTAATTTCTACAAAATACAGTACTGAGATTACGATGGGATTACATTAAATCTGTAGATCAGTGTGGGGAGAATTGACATTCTAATAATATTAAGCCTTCCAATCCATGAATACAGTATGCTTTCCATTTATTTGGATCTTTTATTTCTTACATCAATAGCTTATAATTTTTAACATGTATATTATATACCAAAATATATCATATTTTTACACTATTGTAAATAGTACTCTTTTCAAATTTCAATTTCTAATAGTTTATGTTACTTTATAGAAACACAATGAATGTTTGTACATTGACTTTGAATCCTATGACTTTCCTAAATTCACTTATTAGTCCCAGTAGCTGTTTTATACATTCTTTGGGATATTCTGTCTGTTGATAGCCAATAGAGACAGATTTCTTTCTTTCTTTTCAATCTACATTTACTTTATTTATTTATCTTGTCTTACTGCACTGGCTTCACCCTCCAGAACAGTATCGGATAGAAGCAATAAGGGTGGACATCCTTCCCTTTTACCTATCATATGGGAACATTCAGTCTTTCACCATTACGTTAGTTACAGGTACCCTCTATTAAAACGGGGATTTTTTTTCTATTCTTGGCTTGATAAGCTTTTTAAAAATTCAAGTATGGACGTTTTTTCTGCATCTGTTGAGATAATTGTGTGGTTTTTCTCTTTTATTCTGTTGATATGATAAATTACATAGATTGTTAAATGTTAAACCAACATTCCACTCCTTGGATAAACCCCCAATTTACCATGAAATATTATCATTTTTATATATTGATGGATTCAGTTTACTAACTTTTTTTTTTTTTTTTTGCGGTACGTGGGTCTCTCACTGCCGTGGCCTCTCCCGTTGTGGAGCACAGGCTCCGGACGTGCAGGTCCAGCAGCAATGGCTCACGGGACGAGCCGCTCTGTGGCATGTGGGATCTTCCCAGACTGGGGCACGAACCCGTGTCCCCTGCATCGGCAGGCGGACTCTCAACCACTGCACCACCAGGGAAGCCCCAATATACTAACTTCTTTTTAGGGTTTTTTGTGTGTATGTTTATATTTTCTCCCTCCCTCTTTCTCTCCCTTTTTCTTTCTTTTTCTTCTTTGTTTCACTATCATGGTAATGCTAGCCTCATACAACAAGTTGGGAAAGGTTCCTTCCCTTACCATTTTGTCATAGAGTTCGTGTAGAATTGTTATAATATCTTTAAATGTTTGGTATAACTCACTAGTGAAACCTAGAGTATTCTTTGTTGGAAGTTTTAAGCTATAAATTCAGTAGTTTTAAGCTATTATCAGTAGATAATCAGGTTATCTATTTCTTCCTGAGGGAGCTTTGCTAATTTGTGTCTTTTAAAGGATTGTCTATTTCATCTAACTTTTAAATTTCTGAGAATCAATTTTTTTCATCATAATCTATTGTCCTTGTAATGTATATAGTGTCTCTAGTGATGTACCGTCTTTCGATCCTGAGATTGGCAATTTACATGATCTCTTTTTTCTTGGTCAGTTTGGCTAGAGATTTATAAAATTTACTAATCTTTTCAACATATCAGCTTTTGCTTTCATTGGTTTCTCTATTAGCTTTCTGTTTTCAAATTTATTGGTTTTCATTCTTATCTTTATTTCCATCCTTCTACTTGATTTGCATTAAATTTGTTCCCTTTTTGTAGATTCTTAAACTGAAAGCTTAGGCTACTGATTTTAAACTCTTGTTCTTTTCTAGTATAAGCATTCAGTTCTATAAATTTTCTTCTGGCTACATTTCACAAATTTTTATATGTTGTATTTTTATTCAGTTCAAAATATTTTCTAATTTCCCTTGAAATTTCCTCTTTGGCAAGTGGTTCATTTAGAAGTATGTTGTCTAATTTTCAAATATTTTCCTGATTTTTTAAATTGTTTTCTCATTTGATTCTGTTCTGGTCAGATTATATACTGATATATGTGTGGGTTTTTTTCCCCAACTGATATTTTCTATTGTGGTAAAATATACATAACATAAAATTTACCATTTCAAACATTTTATAGGGTACAGTTCAGTGGCTTTAAGTGTCAATCACAATATTGTGTAACTATCACCACTTTCTATTTTGAGAACATTTTCATTTTTCAGCATCCCGTATAAAAACTCTGCATCCTTAAAACAATAACTTTCCCTTCCCCTCAGCCACTTGTAATCTCTATTCTATTTTCCGGTCTCTATGAACTTGACTATTTCTAATTCTTTAAATTTGTTAAGATTTGTTTTATGGTTCAGACTACAGTCTATCTTGGTAAATATTCCATATGCATTTGAAAAAAATTGTGTATTCTGCTGATGGTGGAATATTCTATAAATGTAAATATGGTCAGGTTGGTTGATAATATTGCTCTTTTGTATACTATTGATATTAAATTGTTCTATTGATTCCTGAGAAAGAAATGTTGATGTCTTCATGTATATATGTGGATTTCTCGCTTATTTCTACTAGCTTTTGTTTCATATATTTTGAAGCCCTATTTTGAAGTGCATACACATTTAGGTTTGTTACATCTTTTTGATGTTACCCATTTATAATTATGTAATGTCTTTCTTTATCCATGCTAATACTTCTTTTCCCAAATCTTCTTCAATATAAGCTCTCCAGATTCATGAACTGGAAGTATCCCATTTCACACTCCCAGTCACATATCTAAATCTAATTTTGTCAGATAACTACAGTAGTTTATGTGTTTCTAAAAACAGAAGTATGTGGCTTATAGAACAAGTTGAGAGCTGTGTAGTGACTGAAACATATGCCCTCCCAAAACAAAGCAATCTCACGTTAGCAAAAGAGAAAAATTTTAGAAAGGATTCTATAGTGGTACTTGAAATTTGAAATCCTGTATGGAATCTTGGTTGTGCTTTTTTCTTGCAGTTTAGGACCTCTAGCCTGTTTCCTTGTCCTGTACTTCCCCAAAACTAATGTTCTAGTAAACATCAGTGGGACTGAGCATCAGAGTGACCCCTAATGCCAGAGTACACACACTCCCACTCCCTAAATGCCAACCTAAATTCCTGAGGGAGCCAAGATCGACTTGATCTCTATTTCTGGATCTTAGAATAGTGGAGAGTTTTGTTAGGTTGTTTTTAGTCCTAAGAAGGCAGCAATAGCTGCTGTTTCAATTGTGAAGAAAATAGTATCCTCTCATTACTATTTATGACTGTTATTTCCCTGGCATGGGACTTTAAAAAACAAAACAAAACACTACAAAACCAGAAAACAGCTCTTACTGCCTAAAGAAAGGGAAAACTACCTTTGTTGTGTTTTGGCAGAAAAGTTAAGTAATGAAAATGAGGATTATTCTTTCTGAGTCTCAGGTTTCTCATCTGGAATATGTAGATTATGATAATGCCTGCCTCAGATGGTTCTGAAAAACAAAAAGATAACTGATAAAAAATAATGAGTTGTAGAACTCTAAGTAAATGTTAGTTATTAATATTGCTTTTTATATGCACCTGTGAGATTTATCACCTCAATAATTTAGTTTTAATTGGAAAAGTTGATACCTTTTTTAGCTTATATTTCTTTCAAATTTCTTTTTTACTTTATGGAGAAAAGAAGTTGGCATTTCAGTAATTTCTATTCTTTCAGTTTTATTGAGATATACTTGACATATAGCACTGTATAAGTTTAAGGTGTATAGCATAATGATTTGACTTTTACTGCAAGCAAATTATTTTTAAAAGTCCTTTACCCTCGGACTTCCCTGGTGGCGCAGTGGTCGAGAGTCTGCCTGCCAGTGCGGGCAACGTGGGTTCGGGCCCTGGTCCGGGAGGATCCCACATGCTGAGGAGCAACTAAGCCCATGCACCACAACTACTGAGCCCACGTGCCACAACTACTGAAGCCTGCACACCTAGAGCCCGTGCTCTGCAACAAGATAGGCCACCTCAGTGAGAAGCCCACACACTGCAACGAAGAGTAGCCCCTGCTCACCACAACTAGAGAAAGCCCGCATGCAGCAATGAAGACCCAACGCAGCCAAAAATAAGTAAATAAAATAAATTAATTTATAAAAAAAAAAAAAGTCCTTTACCCTCTATACTAATTCCTCTGCTTTTTACAAGATGATTCAATCTGTTCACAAGATGATTCAATCTGTTCACATTATTTTCAATGAAGCTATGTTCATTTAAAGGTATTGTAAGAATACAAAATATTTCCACAAATATACATGGTACATCTTATCTTTTAAAGACTAAATTTGAAAAGCTAAAAATCTTTCCTCAGCTATTTCTAGAATACTTTGCCCATAAATACCAGTCTTCAAGTTCTCAGAATTCATATCCAATCATCACTACAGCTCAAGAGGCAAATATATATCTTCTGTTTCGGATAAGGCCAGTTGGAATATAGTCTTACTGGGTAATCCAGCTTTTTAGTCTCTGCAAAGCATATTTTTAAAGTCTCTGCACACATAGTATATGGGTTTCTTTGAAATGTGTGAGGTTGACAGAGGTAATTAATACACAGTAAATTATATTTTATTTTATTTTAAAAATTTTTGAATTTTATATTTTTATACAGCAGGTTCTTATTAGTCCAATTTTATACACATCAGTGTATACATGTCAGTCCCAATCACCCAATTCATCACACCACCACCACCACCCCCCACCCCCATTTTCCCCTCTTGGTGTCCATACTTTTATTCTCTACATCTGTGTCTCAATTTCTGCCCTGCAAACCGGTTCATCTGTACCATTTTTCTAGGTTCCACATATATGGATTAATATATGATATTTGTTTTCCTCTTTCTGACTTACTTCACTCTGTATGACAGTCTCCAGATCCATCCACGTCTCAACAAATGGCCCAATTTTGTTCCTTTTTATGGCTGAGTAATATTCCATTGTATATATGTACCACATCTTCTTTATCCATTCGTCTGTCGATGGGCATTGAGGTGGCTTCCATGACCTGGCTATTGTAAATAGTGCTGCAATGAATATTGGGGAGCACGTGCCTTTCTGAATTATGGTTTTCTCTGGGTATATGCCCAGTAGTGGGATTGCTGGATCATATGGTAATTCTATTTTTAGTTTTCTAAGGAACTTCCATACTGTTCTCCATAGTGGCTGTATCAATTTACATTCCCACCAACAGTGCAAGAGGGTTCCCTTTTCTCCACACTCTCTCCAGCATTTGTTGTTTGTAGATTTTCTGATGATGCCCATTCTAACTGGTGTGAGGTGATATCTCATGGTAGTTTTGATTTGCATTTCTCTAATAATTAGTGATGTTGAGCAGCTTCTCATGTGCTTCTTGGCCATCTGTATGTCTTCCTTGGAGAAATGTCTATTTAGGTCTTCTGCCCATTTTTGAGTTGGGTTGTATGTTTTTTTAATGTTGAGCTGCATGAGCTGTTTATATATTTTGGAGATTAATCCTTTGTCCGTTGATTCGTTTGCAAATATTTTCTCCCATTCTGAGGGTTGTCTTTTCATCTTGTTTATGGTTTCCTTTGTGTGCAAAAGCTTTGAAGTTTCACTAGGTCCAATTTGTTTATTTTTATTTTTATTTCCATTACTCTAGGAAGTGGATCAAAAAAGATCTTGCTGTGATTTATGTCAACGAGTGTTCTTCCTATGTTTTCCTATAACAGTTTTATAGTGTCCAGTCTTATATTTAGGTCTCTAATACATTTTGAGTTTATTTTTGTGTATGGTGTTAGAGAGTGTTCTAATTTCATTCTTTTACATGTAGCTGTCCAGTTTTCCCAGCACCATTTATTGAAGAGACTGTCTTTTCTCCATTGTATATCCTTGCCTCCTTTGTCATAGATTAGTTGACCATAGGTGCATGGGTTTATCTCTGGGCTTTCTATCTTGTTCCATTGATCTATGTTTCTGTTTTTGTGCCAGCACCATATTGTCTTGATTACTGTAGCTTTGTAGTATAGTCTGAAGTCAGGGAGTCTGGTTCCTCCAGCTCCGTTTATTTCCCTCAAGAGTGCTTTGGCTATTCAGGGTCTTTTGTGTGTCCATACAAATTTTAAGATTTTTTGTTCTAGTTCTGTAAAAAATGCCATTGATAATTTGATAGGGATTGCATTGAATCTGTAGATTGCTTTGGGTAGTATAGCCATTTTCACAATATTGATTCTTCCAATCCAAGAACATGGTATACCTCTCCATCTGTTGGTATGATCTTTAATTTCTTTCATCAGTGTCTTATAGTTTTCTGCATACAGGTCTTTTGTCTCCCTAGGTAGGTTTATTCCTAAGTATTTTATTCTTTTTGTTGCAATGGTAAATGGGAGTGTTTCCTTAAATTCTCTTTCAGATTTTTCATCATTAATGTATAGGAATGCAAGAAACTTCTGTGCATTAATTTTGTATCCTTCAACTTTACCAAATTCATTGATTAGCTCTAGTAGTTTTCTGGTAGCATCTTTAGGATTCTCTATGTATAGTATCATGTCATCTGCAAACAGTGAATGTTTTACTTCTTCTTCTCCAATTTGTATTCCTTTTATTTCTTTTTCTTCTCTGATTGCCATGGCTAGGACTTCCAAAACTGTGTTGAATAACAGTGGTGAGAGTGGACATCCTTGTATTGTTCCTGATCTTAGAGGAAATGCTTTCATTTTTTCACCATTGAGAATGATGTTGGCTGTGGGTTTCTCATATATAGCCTTTATTATGTTGAGGTAGGTTCCCTCTATGCCCACTTTCTGGAGAGTTTTTATCATAAATAGGTGTTGAATTTTGTCATAATCTTTTTCTGCATCTATTGAGATGATCATATGGTTTTTATTCTTCAATTTGTTAATATGGTGTATCACATTGATTGATTTGCATATACTGAAGAATCCTTGCATCCCTGAGATAAATCCCACTGGATCATGGTGTATGATCCTTTTAATGTGTTGTTGGATTCTGTTTGCTAGGATTTTGTTGAGGATTTTTGCATCTATATTCATCAGTGATATTGGTCTATAATTTTCTTTTTTTGTAACATCTTTGTCTGGTTTTGGTATCAGGGTGATGGTGTTCTCATAGAATGAGTTTGGGAGTGTTCCTTCCTCTGCAATTTTTTGGAAGAGTTTGAGAAGGATGGGTGTTAATTCTTCTCTAAATGTTTGAGAGAATTCACCTGTGAAGCCACCTGGTCCTGGACTTTTTTTGTTGGAAGATTTTTAATCACAGTTTTAATTTCATTACTTATGATTGGTCTGTTTATATTTTCTATTTCTTCCTGGTTCAGTGTTGGAAGGTTATACCTTTCTAAGAATTTGTCTATTTCTTCCAGGTTGTCCATTTTATTGGCATAGTGTTGCTTGTAGTAGTCTGTTAGGATGGTTTATATTTCTGCAGTGTCTGTTGTAACTTCTCCCTTTTCTTTTCTAATTTTATTGATTTGAGTCCTCTCCCTCTTTTCCTTGATGAGTCTGGCTAATGGTTTTTCAATTTTGTTTATCTTCTCAAAGAACCAACTTTTAGTTTTATTAATCTTTGGTATTGTTTTCTTCACTTCTATTTCATTTATTTCTGCTCTGATCTGTATGATTTCTTTCCTTCTGCTAACTTCGGGTTTTGTTTGTTCTTCTTTCTCTACTTCCTTTAGGTGTAAGGTTAGATTTTTTATTTGAGATTTTTCTTGTCTCTTGAAGTAGGCTTGTATAGCTATAAACTTTCCCCTCAGAACTGCTTTTGCTGCATACCATAGGTTTTTGGATCGTCGTTTTTTCATTGTCAGTTGTCTCTAGGTATTTTTTTATTTCCTCTTTGATTTCTTCAGTGACCTCTTGGTTATTTAGTAACATATTGTTTAGCCTCTATGTGTTTGTGTTTTTTATGTTTTTTTCCCTGTAATTCATTTCTAATCTCATAGCATTGTGCTCAGAAAAGATGCTTGATATGATTTCAGTTTTCTTAAATTTACTGAGGCTTGATTTGTGACCCAAGATGTGATCTATCCTGGAGAATGTTCTATGTGCACTTGAGAAAAAAGTGTAACCTGCTTTTTTTGGATGGAATGTCCTATAAATATCAATCTATCTGGTCTGTTGTGTCATTTAAAGCTTCTGTTTCCTTATTTATTTTCATTTTGGATGATCTGTCCATTGGTGTAAGTGAGGTGTTAAAGTCCCCCACTATTATTGTGTTACTGTCGATTTCCTCTTTTAGAGCTGTTAGCAGTTGCCTTGTGTATGAGGTGCTCCTATGTTGGGTGCATATATATTTATAATTGTTATATCTTCTTCTTGGATTGATCCCTTGATCATTATGCAGTGTCCTTCCTTGTCTCTTGTAACATTATTTTAAAGTCTATTGTATCTGATATGATTATTGCTACTCCAGCTTTCCTTTGATTTCCATTTGCATGGAATATCTTTTTCCATCCCCTCACTTTCAGTCTGTATGTGTGCCTAGGTCTGAAGTGGGTCTCTTGTAGACAGCATATATATGGGTCTTGTTTTTGTATCCATTCAGCAAGCCTGTTTCTTTTGGTTGGAGCATTTTATCCATTCCCGTTTAAGGTAATTATCGATATGTATGTTCCTATGACCATTTCCTTAATTTTTTTTTTTTTTTTTTTTTTGCGGTACATGGGCCTCTCACTGTTGTGGCCTCTTCCATTGTGGAGCACAGGCTCCAGACACGCAGGCTCAGCAGCCATGGCTCATGGGCCCAGCCGCTCCGTGGCATGTGGGATCTTCCCGGACTGGGGCACGAACCTGTGTCCCCTGCATCAGCAGGCAGACTCTCAACCACTTTGCGTACTGCAAAAAATAAAATAAAATATAGTAAAGTAAAATTAAATTAAATTTAAAAGTTCTTCAAATCAGCTTGACTCTTTGGAATGCACTTTGATTGGGATTTTCTTTGAAAATATGAAGTCTACAAATTTTTTCAATTATTTGATTATCTCAATTGCTTGCACTCAAAATAAACTGGAGTTTTATGCATTTTTCATTAAATAGGCAATTGGGAGAGGGAAAATGCATTCATAATGACTAAGAATTGGCATTTGTGTAAGATTAAAAACACAGTCATTAATAAGTGGATTGTTCACTTCATTATTCATTTTCTCACTATTAAAGCCTAATGACTGGATTTTTCAAATTGAAGCATTCAAAAAGATTAAAAAATTAAAAATACATTTTGTACTTTTTCACAGTTAAGAGACAGCTATAGATATTTCATTAAGATATATTAATTTTAAACTTCATAAATTATATGGAAGAAAATGTCAGAGAAAGCTGTTGGATGAATTTAGTAATAATAGTTAAAATTTATAATTTTAATGAATATCTATTTATCAATATTTATTAAGCCCTTACTATGTGTCTTGTACATCTATAGAATTTTATTTGATTATCTTATTTTAATTATCATAACCCTCTGACATATCTTCATTGTATAGATAAAGTCATTGAGCCTCAGAATATGAATTAACTTATACATGTCAGGAAGCTAGTATATGACAAAACATAATTTTGAACAAGGTCTCTGACTTCATAGTCTGTTAATCTGCATGTGTTTATATGTATTCGTGTGTGTGTCTGTCAATATACAAGTAAAGACTGTACTATTTTCACTTGTATTAAAAGAGGAAGCTAGGAGAAAATTTTTTTCTCTAGTATCTAGTATAAGAGACCAAATAATTATATAATGTTTAAGGGTTTTCAAAAATATATGGTTATTCTAACAGGTGTGTAGTGGTATCTCATTATTGTTTTAATTTTCAACTCCTTAATGACATATGATGTTGAGCATCTTTTCATATGCTTGTTTGCCATCTGTATATCTTCTTTGGAGAGTTGTCCGTTAAGGTCTTTTGCCCATTTTTAAAAAATCAGATTGTTCATTTTCTGATTGTTGAGTTTTAAGAATTCTTTCTATATTCTGGATAACAGTCCTTTATCAGATATTTTGCAAAATACTTGCAAATATTTTCTTTCATTCTGTGACATTGTCTTTCTCAGAGTAGAAGTTTTTAATTTTAATGAAGTCCAACTTATCAATTATTCATTTCAGGCATCATGCCTTTGGTGTCATCATATCTAAAAAGTCTTCACTATACCCAAGATCATGGGTTTTCTCCTATGTTATCTTCTAGGAGTTTTATAGTTTGCATTTTACACTCAGTTCTGTGATCCATTTTGAGTCAATTTTCATGAAGGGTGTAAGGTCTGTATCCAGATTCATTTTTTTGCATGTACATGTCCAGTTGTTCCAGTACCATTTGTTGAAAGAACAATCATTGCTCCATTTTATTGCCTTTGCTTTTTTGTCAAAGATCAGTTGACTATATTTATGTGAGTCTATTTCTGGGCTCTCTATTCTGTTCCATTGACCTATTTGTCTATTCTTCCACCAATACTTAACTGCATTGATTATTTTAGCTTTACAGTAAGTCTTGATTAGTATTTTAGACCATTAACATTTAATGTAATTATTGTTATTTTAGGACTTGAATGTGCCATTTTTTTGTTTTATGTTCATTCTTTCTTTTTTGCTTCTCTGTGTTCTTTTTCCTGTCTTCCAATGGGTTATTTGAACTGTTTTACAACTCTGTTGTTATGTATCCATGGTGTGTTTGCATATATCATTTTGTATATTTTTTTAGGTATTACATTTTATATATGTATAACTTATCACAGCTTACTGGTGTTGACAATTTATCAGTTTAAATAAAGCTTAGAAACCATGTTGCTGTTTATATCCTTTTACCATCCACTGTTTTTAATATAGTTGTCTTAAATATTTCCTCTATATGCATTTAGAACTAGGTCAAGCAGTAAGGCACCATCCCAGGTGTGCCTGACCAAATCAAAGGAGGCTTTAAAAGAAGATGAAGCATCAGAGGCCACACTCCTTCTGGTCTGCTGCCTCTGGGGGCTCTCTGAGACCCGAAAGTGGTCCCAGACCAACAGATAGCAAGAAAACGGGGATCTCTGTCTTACAACTGCAAGAAAGTAAATTCTGCCAACAACCTGAATGATATTGGAAGAGGACTCCAAGCCTCAGATGAGAATCATAGCCCCAGCCAATACCCTCACTTCATTTCAGCCTGGTGAGGCCCTAAGTAGAGGAACCAGGTAACCTGTACCTGGACTCCTGACCTACAACCACTGTGAGATAAATTTATTGTTGCTTTAAACTGCTGTTTATGTGTGTGTTTGTTACACAGCAATAAAAAACTAATACACAATTCCTGCTTTTGAGCTTTGTTAGGTGGAACTACAGCAGCTCTGAGTCTAGGGCTAATTTTGTCCCACTAGTGATGCAAAACCTTTCTGTGCAATCTCTGTGAATTATGAGGCTTTCCACACTGGCTGTGGGAACAGAAACCATTTTCATCAATGGATTAACTCCAGAGATTATTCCTTTTAATCCTTTTGGTTGTTCTTTCTCCAGCCTCAGGTAGTTTCTTCACACGAATATCTTTTTTTTTTTTAATGGCATTTCAGTTTTTTGGGTTTTTTTCTTACATCTTTATTGGAGTATAATTGCTTTACAATGGTGTGTTAGTTTCTGCTTTATAACAAAGTGAATCAGTTATAAATATACATATGTTCCCATATCTCCTCCCTCTTGCATCTCCCTCCCTCCCACCCTCCCTATCCCACCCATCCAGGTGGTCACAAAGCACCGAGCTGATCTCCCTGTGCTATGTGGCTGCTTCCCACTAGCTATCTATTTTACGTTTGGTAGTGTATATATGTCCATGCCACTCTCTCACTTTGTCACAGCTTACCCTTCCCCCTCCCCATATCCTCAAGTCCATTCTCTAGTAGGTCTGTGTCTTTATTCCCGTCTTACCCCCTAGGTTCTTCATGACATTTTTTTCCCCTTAGATTCCATATATATGTGTTAGCATACCGTATTTGTCTTTCTCTTTCTGACTTACTTCACTCTGTATGACAGACTCTAGGTCCATCCACCTCACTACAAATAACTCAATTTCCTTTCTTTTTATGGTTGAGTAATATTCCATTGTATATATGTGCCACATCTTCTTTATCCATTCATCCGATGATGGACACTTTGGTTGTTTCCATCTCCTGGCTATTTCACACGAATATCTTAATCAGCATTCAGCTGAAGACTCCAGAAGGAATCTCTTCAGGTTCAAGGAAAATGGAGCCTCCTGAGACTCCTAGTTCCATCTCTCTGGTCAGGGAGACCAGTGAGCCCTGCTTGGGTTCCTTCTCCCCGAACCATGGCCTGGAAACTCCAGGTAAATTGGGACAGTCACAGGGCTCATCTTGTTTCCCATCTTGCATCCATCACTGTCCTTTATTACCTGTGTATAATATCTTGAAAACATCATTCATATATTTTGTCTGCTTTTTCAGTTGGTTCAGGTGAGAGGATAAGTCTGCTTCTTGTTATGCCATCTTGTCTGGAAGCAGAATTACAGTGCCATACTCTGTCTTTTAAATCTTCTTGTCTTTGCTCATTGTGTTCTTTCTTCTAGATTATCCACTTGGTGAGCTCCTTCTCATGTCCCAAGGACAGGTCAAATGTTATCTTCTCTAAACAGCCTAATCCCAAACTCCAGGAAAAAGTAATCATCCCCTCCCTTGTGCTCTCACTGTATCATATTTCTACTATAAGATGCATCATATTATAAGCCAACTGCTTGATCATGTGTCTGATTTTCCTGTTGGAATGTGAAAGGAAATAGTTTTTATTCAATGGACAATGCATATATCCCAACAAATCAGACCCATGTTAGGACTGGGACTACAACGATGAAAAGATATATTCCCTACTATTAAGGAATTCACAATTTAGGGAGAGGGCATCTTTTTAGGCCAATAAGCAATCACAACTCCATAAGAGAGCTGTAAGTACAAGATGCTATGTGTGTGTAGGAAGAAACATCACAAAACAGAGGAGTCTGTCAAAGCGTCACAGAAGTGTTATTCCTCCATCTGAAACTTGAGGTTTAAGTAGCAATCTGTAGGTAAAAGCCTAGTTCAAAAAATTCTACACTGAGTAAGCAATGGGTCAAAATACAGGGAGATGTAAAGAACATGGTGTGTTTGGGTAAGGGCAAATAGCTTTAGCATGGCTATTTCCATGCTGTTTTCTTTCTTTATTTGCATTTGGAAATGTTCAGAAAGCGTAAACCAAAGCCACTTTTTCCTTCAGTATTTATTGAGTACCTATTGTATGCCATGCTCTGCTAGATTCTTTGGCTGTAATGATGAGCAAAAGGAGGTCCTATCCCTGCTCCAATGTAACTAATGGCCAACATCAATTGCTATATTGCTTAATCCAGAATGTATATGTAGAGTAAAATAGCATCCAGTTGTCTTACTAAGGAAGGCCAAGTAAGTTCACGAAGCAGAAATTCCAGGTTGAATTTTTTCAGCACACTATTAGTCCACTTCTCATCACTGGTAGCCTCAGCATCTGCCCTGTGCTCAGGGAATACAAACACATGCTAATATTAGCTGCATCAGCACATAGGAATGAAGGACAGAAGGAAGGAAGAAAAGAGGAAGCAAGGCAAGTCTGCTGCCCTCGAAGGCAATGAAAGCATTTTTTTAACCTCCTGTTTTTGTGTTATCCATGCTACTCTTTTTATTGGTTCATTATATTTAGTTAAATACTGGCCTAGAGTAATATTGAACAGACTGTGTTTTACATCCCTGACTTTCTCTTCTATCTATAGAGACCTGTATTCATGGAAAGTGGGTTTCTCATGGGAAGTTATTTGCAATTTTGTTAAGCAACATGGTTTAGTTGATCTAAAATTAAACAAATCTAGAAGAATAAGGCGTTGAGGGGATGGTTAGGGATGGGGAGTCTGCTGGGCCCTGTTACTAAAGAATTGCTGTTTTCTGAGCATTGCATGTGTGTTTCAAATAGATCTCAAGAAGAGTTTATAGATCATTTTTAAAAGGAGAGGGAGAAGAGTTTGATATTATCTGCCCTGACCTCACCAAGATGCCTTTTTTTTTTTTTTTTTTTTTGGTGTCATACATTCTTCCTCAAAAGGGCAGAATCCAGGCCTGATGCAGTGTGAGAGAAGGCGTTAGTCTGTTTCATAAACTGTTAGAGAGATTTAAAAAGTAGGCAATCTAATTGACTCATACATGGCTCACAGCCACATAAATGCTTGCAAAATTGCTTCTTGCACGTTAGTAGTGACCACAGAGGAGCAGAAGTAAAATGGAAGCAAGTGAGATGAGGACTCTTAGGAAATCTTTAACAGGACTTTGAAACTTTTGTTAAACCTTTGGTTGAACCTTGTGTAGAATTGTCCTTTGGAAAATTAAATACATTTCGATGAGCATAACGTAAGCTAACATTCACATACTTTGCCTACAAAATACCTCTTTGGTGTTAAATTTCATTTTCTACAAATATATTGTCTTTCAGAAACAACTGTTGAAGAGAAATAATTTTTTTTTCCAGGAAAAACTCTGGCTACATCGTTACTAGGAGATTTGTAATCTCCTTTAAACATGTTACTAAAATAGAAGTTGACATAACTACTGAGTTTGCTGTTTACATTTAATTAAAGGTATTGCTTAAAGTAAAGTATATTTGGGTGTTTAAGCTATTAACACACGCACACATAACTTTCTCTTTATTCATTTGTAACAAAGGTTTTCTTTCGCTATCTTCTTCAAGACTTTCTGCCTTATATTATTGGCTTTACCTGTGATTATTTCCTAGGTTCTCCTTATGCTCTGCCGAAACTTGCCTTATATCATCACTATCATTTGTTTTTTCCTTTTCAATCATACTCCAAAAAAGCCTCATCTGTTTGTGCTTTCCTTTTACTAATCAATTAAATGTAATCAGCTGAGGGACTTCCCTGGTGGTCCAGTGGCTAAGACTCCATGCTCCCAATGCCGGGGGATGGGTTCAATCCCTGGTCAGGGACCTAGATCCCAGGGAACTAAGACCCCGTGCAGCCTAAATAAATAAATAAATATTTTTTAATGTAATCAACTGAAATATAATACCATTGGTTTATAGTTTTAATCTCTAAATTGGTTGGTTGTTCCCCAACTTGGATGTAGGGAATTATTTCCTTCTGTGTAAGACTTCATTCTAAAAGCCTAAGTTGTCATAATGATCACAGCATAGTTATTCAACATGTTGTTATAAACAACTATCTCCCCAGTTACCAAAGACATTTTTCAGGCATCCACTTGAATTTGTAAACTAACTTTATAATTCGTTTCATTACACTTTGTTAGATTTTTTAAAATTTATTTATTATTTTATTTTATTTATCTGTGGCGGCATTGGGTCTTTGTTGCTGTGCGCACAACTTTCTCTAGTTGTGGCAAGCAGGGGCTACTCTTCTTTGCGGTGTGTGGGCTTCTCATTGCGGTGGCTTCTTTTGTTGTGGAGCACGGGCTCTAGGCATGCAGGCTTCAGTAGTTGTGGTGCATGGGCTCAGTAGTTGTGGCTCTCGGGCTCTAGAGAGCAGGATCAGTAGTTGTGGCGCACAGGCTTAGTTGCTCTGTGGCATGTGGGATCTTCGTGGCCCAGGGATCAAACCAGTGTCCCCTGCATTGGAAGGCGGATTCTTAACCACTGTGCCACCAGGGAAGTCCCTGTTAGTTTTTTAAAATATGAATTCACTAGAACTTTATGATATCATTTTGAGTCAAAAATGAAAGATTGAATTTCTTTTAGAAACTAACAGCTAAGATTCATTATTTTTCTTTTGCCTTCTGGTTGATTTAGTTATGAAAAACTTTTAAACATTTTGTGTATGTGTGTATATGACCTACTAGACTATGACACTCACTAATAAAAGAGTTAAACCATTCTAAAGGAATAAAAGTTTAATTTCTTTTTATGCAATCATTAAAATTATATATATAAAGTATATATATATATATACACATATATATATATATAGTTTCTGCCCTGACCTCAGGAAATTTGCCCTTTATGCTATCCCATAGCTAGTTCCAATAGTTTGAAATTTCTTATGTGTCTCATGAGATACTTTGGACATTGTCCAGATCAAAAAATCTTCTCAATCATTCTCACAGAATTTAGCGATTATAATTAAAATATGTGGGAAAAGGGAAGCTATCACATTTAAATTACTGCCACTGTCCTGTCCTCTTTCTCCTAGCCTTTGTGGCTTCAAACAAAGAGGCAGAGGTCAAATGAAGTTTGGGGAAAATACTACATTTCTTAACCCAAAGAAAGTCTAGGGGACAGAGCCATAGTCATGGCTTTAGCCACGGCCACCATAGTTTTGATCCTTCCTTTAGGAGAGCGAACAAATAAACTTATGTCCAGACCATCTAGATGAAGAGTAGATGTGAATAAATTTAACTCCTACATTGCTGACATTTTAGCTTCCAAACCACTGGCTTCTTGGCAGAATGAATTGGTTTCTCATCCACTTCCAAGTTTACATAGATGGGCCTAGCTAAACTCTGGAACAGAAAGACTGTCACTTAAGTTCTGTGGGTGAGCCCTTTACCTGTGTTGACAGAACTCCACAGGGCAGGCCAGGCAAATGAATGTGCTTGTTGCTAGGACACCAGGCTGTTTCCAAGGCAGCAGGCCATTCCTGTTTGCTATTCTCCTAACTGCTAGCACTACACCTGTTCACTAAGAAATGTGCTTGTTTTCCTTCATTATAAAGCAAACACTTAGTGGGAAATAACATAGGTGCATGGCTGCAACTTCCCTGCAGTTTTCCAGGAGGAAAGTAATAGACCAAATATAATTTGATTTGTGGAAGAGGAATTCATGTATTTATATAACACCTAAGTCTACATACATAATTAAATGTTTGTATGATTGTTTGAGTCATTGTTATATGTATTTTTAGCCCACCATGTGCCACCAAGGATGTAAGGCAACAAGGCATATTCTGAGGCCACCCCACATTTGCCCCATATGTGCTCATGGGGTGACTATCTTTTCATGAATTTTTCAAAGACAACCCATGATGGCTTTCTATGGAACTCACCATTTTCCTCCTCCTACTGGCATCTAGTTGTCACCGAAATTGCCATCTTGCTGTCTATGACTGCTAACCAGGGCTGGGACCATGGTGTCAAGGCACAAAATTTAAGGAGGCCCTCACTTTTGGGGACATGCATGTGCCCTGCTGCCAACACCTGCCCAAAGGTGGTAAATACCTGAGTCAAGGGTACTGAGATCTGTGTCAAGAGCAAGTCTCCTGTTACTGATGAAATCTCGAATTCCAAGGGTTCTTAATCTGTCAGTGCAGTTTTAATCCCTCCTTCATTGTCTCCCCAGTACTCTAATATTAAAGATAAGTCTGTGGGAACCAGGCTACAGGACAACTTAATTGACAGACACTGCCTTGCTGAGAACCATCCTCGTTCCACAACACTGACTGTCCAAGCAGGATCCTGGGTGTCCAAGCACAGGCTCTAGGCATGCAGGCTTCAGTAGCAGTGGCACATGGACTCAGTAGTTTTGGCTCGAGGGGTCTAGAGCGCAAGCTCAGTAGTTGTGGCACACGGGTTTAGTTGCTCCACAGCATGTGGGGTCTTCCCGGACCAGGGCTCGAACCTGTGTCCCCTGCCTTGACAGGCAGATTCTTAACCACTGCACCACCAGGGAAGTCCCTGTTTTCTCTCTTGTTGTGTAAGTTCTTACATAATATCCATGATTTCTCCTCTTGACTTGTGAAGCCTAAAATATTTGCTATCTGGATCTTTACAGAAAAAGTTTGCTGACCTATGCCTTAAGCATATCAGAGTAATTCAAATCCTTTAGCTTGAGGCTCAAGAACTTGCATGACCTTCCCTCAGCCTCTTTACAGTCTTACCCTGGATCCCAATCTGTACTTTCACTGACCTATTTATTGTTCTATATTTTCCAGCTTGTTTTCTTTGTGACATTCTCTTTACCTGGAATGTCCATCGCCTTCTATCTCTTTTTTTTTTTTTTTTTTTTTTGCGGTACGCGGGACTCTCACTGCTGTCGTCTCTCCTGCTGTGGAGCACAGGCTCCGGACGCGCAGGCTCAGCGGCCATGGCTCATGGGCCCAGCCGCTCCGCGGCATGTGGGATCCTCCCGGACCGGGGCACGAACCCGTGTCCCTGCATCGGCAGGAGGACTCTCAACCACTGCGCCACCAGGGAAGCCCTGTATTTACCATGTTTTTTTTTTTTTTTTTTTTTTGCGGTATGCGGGCCTCTCACTGTTGTGGCCTCTCCCACTGCGGAGCGCAGGCTCCGGACGCGCAGGCTCAACGGCCATGGCTCACGGGGCAGCCGCTCCGCGACATGTGGGATCCTCCCAGACCGGGGCACGAACCCGTGTCCCCTGCATCGGCAGGCGGACTCTCAACCACTGCGCCACCAGGGAAGCCCCTATTTACCATGTTTGATCTCAAAACTGGATCAATCCACTGCTGATTTATTGAGAATTAATTCTATTGTATGGAACTGGAGGTGGAAATAATACAGGCTGTCATAGTCAAAATATGGTTAGAAGTGGATTTAATATAAAATTATTTGGCTACGGTTACATCTCATGTACAGAGAGCACAATTATTACTTGCCTTTCCAGCAGCCATTCACTCAACTTCTAACCATAGTCTGATTTCCAGCCTCAGGTCACATGATCTGAGAAGAACTCTACCCTCAGTCTAAGGTAAAGTACATGACCTTGGCTTAAGCCAATCAGAGCATTACACTTCCTTTGCCAAAGTGGTCAGGGTGGACATATGACCTCAGCTGATCCAGAGTGAATCTTGGGACTTTTACTTGGAATACGTGGAAATATGAAGTGGAAATATACAGCCCCAGGCAACCATCTTGCAACTAGGATGGAAGACTCTTCTGAGAATGAAGTCAGAAAAAAGAAGCAGAGCCAGAATTGGAGAGAGAAAATCAGGAAGCTGATAACATTTTTTGGTGTTCTATATCCAGCCACATCTGAAAGTAGACCTTAAGTTTAGCTAGCCATCTAAGTCCCTTTTTTTAAAAAAAAATTATATATAGATATAATTTTTTTTTTTTTTTTTGGCATGTGGGATCTTAGTTCCCTGACCAGGGATCGAACCTGTGCCCCCTGCAGTGGAAGCACGGAGTCTTAACCACTGGACAACCAAGGAAGTCCTCTAAGTCCCTTTTATGATTAACTAGTTTGGGTGGGGATTTCTGTCACTAGGAACGATAAAATCCTGATAAAAGAACACATTTATTGGTCTGTAAATATCATTCAAAAATATCGCAAGAATACAAACGCAGTTGTCTGGATGAGAGCATACCATTAAGTACATCATACAGGATGCTGGCTGCGGTACTCAGCACTTCCACTCTTGCTGCCATTCTCTTCCCCACTAAGCAAACTTGCAATCTCATGCAAGAGGTTACAAAATAAATTCATTTAAAAAAATCTAAAAACAAACTAATTATGTGACCCCCATTCCAAGATAACATTTATCTACGTGTGAACTGGAACAGTATGGGTTGCTGCCAGGTTCACATAATGTGGCAAATATTGTAGTTTATAATAATATGTAGAGGTTTTCACTGATTCATCATTATTTTTATGCTTTTCAAGTATAGATATACACATATATTGTGTGTGTATGTGTATTTACCATGGTTTTTTTTTTTTTTTTTTTTTTTTTTGCGGTACGCGGGACTCTCACTGCTGTGGTCTCTCCTGCTGTGGAGCACAGGCTCCGGACGCGCAGGCTCAGCGGCCATGGCTCATGGGCCCAGCCGCTCCGCGGCATGTGGGATCCTCCCGGACCGGGGCACGAACCCGTGTCCCTGCATCGGCAGGAGGACTCTCAACCACTGCGCCACCAGGGAAGCCCTGTATTTACCATGTTTGATCTCAAAACTGGATCAATCCACTGCTGATTTATTGAGAATTAATTCTATTGTATGGAACTGGCCATAGGTAGGTGGCGCATGGGAATAAAATTTTAAAAAAACAACCCTTAAAACTAGTACTTGTTTTCCTAGTCATAATGGAATAATAGAAACTAGATTTACCGCAGCTCACAGGCCACAACACGGGGAGGAGGAAGACAAGCCAAGCCCAGTAGTGTCACTGGGTCGAGGAGCCAGAGCTGAGAGCTTGAGGACAAAGCAACTGAAATTAATGGGGGAATCTTCAGAGAAAAGAGAGCCTCACAGAGAGAGGCCATTGCCCTCAGAGGTTTGCAGAGAAGCCCCTCCTGAGTTTTAGGCTGAGTGTGAGGAAACTACCGAGGCTGAGGAAAGAGCCACAGGAAAGGGGCAGCAGGAAAAGTCCCAGAGGATTATCCATCCAGAGCTAAGAATAGTTCATGTTCCCACCAGCGCTGGGCCAAGTCCCCAGAAGGGCACTGTCTCAGTAGTGAGGTCAAATTAGCCCTAGACTCAAGGCTGTTCTGACAAAGCAAATCAATGAGCTTCTGAGGCCTGGGGTAGAAGAGGGACATTTACTGCAAATGGGCACACAAGGACATTTTTTGGAGTGATGGTAATGTTCAAAAACTGGATTGTAGTGATGATTGCACAATCGTATAAATTTACTAAAAATCATTCAAATGTGCATGATGAGTGGGTGCGTTTTTATCACAAATACATTATATCTCAATAAAGCTAGTAACAAATAACCAACCCCCACACACACACACTCTGTAGACACCCCTATATCACTGAAGTCATCTTCAAGTATCTTTTTAAATTTGTACTATTATTTGGGTATGTGAGTGTGTCTCTTACATTTGACTGTTAAGTTAATCAAACGTAAGGACTGCATTTTACAC
The DNA here is from genome assembly GCF_039906515.1 of Pseudorca crassidens. Lineage (NCBI taxonomy): Eukaryota > Metazoa > Chordata > Mammalia > Artiodactyla > Delphinidae > Pseudorca > Pseudorca crassidens. The sequence goes on along the minus strand of NC_090307.1, from coordinate 54,030,274 downwards.
ACCTTTGTAATTTCACCAGTGGTCAGCTGGGTTCCTGAACATTAAAAAGTGTTCAATAAAAATTTGTTGAGAATTTTATGACATATTTCTTGCTTCCTGGATCTCTACCTTTGGCTCTTCCTTGCTAGCCCAACTTTATTGCATTTCATATTCTACCACCACAGATACTAGAAATATAAAGCATATTATTATTATTTGCCCATGAATACATTTTTTTCCACTGTTCTAGTATAAAGGCCTGTTAGAGGTCAATGGGAAGCAGGGTCTGAAGAAGCAGACAAATTGAGTGAGAGACAGTGACTGATTTGTGTTTCTTATTGCATCAAAAGTAATTTATGCTGTGCAAAAAAGGGGAGGAGAAAAGAGGATGGTGGTTTTCTAAAACCTCCTGTCATATTTACTCAGACTATTCCTTCCCCTTTTCCATAGGATATTTTCACTATAAAAGGGGAAAAATGTAAGGGGATTTATGGCATGGAAAAGTGAAAAAATAATTTCCAGAAACCAGAAAGTCTACAGAAGAACACACCTTGTCCCAGTTAGATATCAAAACAAACATAAAGAAACTCACAAAAACCACTTCAAATATGCTCTGAATCAAAATTCTTGGGGAAAAAATAAAACAAAGAAAATCTGAGTGTTCTATGTAAACTAAATTAAAAAAATAAGGCATAATTGTAAGCAAAATCCTTTGAAACTGATGGAATTAGTGCTGCCACCATAAACAAACAAATCTTGTCCTGAAGTAGTAAACAGATGAATCTTGTATGCTAACATTGTTTAAAATTTATGTAGAATACCAATCACCTATCTTGATTATCATAGTCATAAATTCTTTGACAGTCATCTTTCTCTTCTGCTTTAACTTAGAACAACTGCTGATACATCACTCTTTTCTTCCCCTCTTCCCCCCATCCAAGGATAAACAAACTCACCTTATTAAAAGAGTTATCAGGACTTTGAGAACGTTGTCATGTAATAAAGCTGGAGAGAAGAATTGAAAGGAAGGTTGATAAAAGAAATTTTGAAAATCTATTTCATGGAAATCGACACAAATGGATTAATCCTTAGCAGTGTTACCTATTGGACCCACGTGTACTAGGAATCTTGCTCCCAATATCTCTGTACTAGTGCCCTCAGCATTCAGACTCAGCACATTTATTACCAATCCCTTACCATGTAGCAGAATAAACATGGCTGACATCAGAGTCCTTTGCCTTATTCTATCCTGTGCATTTCTGGTCTTTTTTCTCCCTTGTGTTTTTTTAAGGGAAGAATCCATGGTAAAGTTCCTAAAGTTTTGGCAGGATCCAGATTGAAATTAGGAAAATAAAATGGGATAACTGGGACTATTTTAGTCTGTTTTAATAAAGTTAGTTTGAATTATATTTTCTTTGTTTTCCTTATTAGGACTGAATCAACTTTCCTATTTATTTACAAGGACTTTACGCTATGGACTGAGACTTAAAATTTTGAGATTAAAAATATGCTATAATTCACTTTCACATAAATTTGCCTTTATGCTGTCTTTTTTTTATCTCTCTCACTCCATAGAATTATTAACTAAATAAAGATTTGCTATAAATTTTGCATAATATACATATCAAAACATTGAGGAAAGAGTTAAAGGTATCAGTTAAAAAGAAAAACTAGAACCCAGGTTTAAAATAAAATTGTTGCTTTGTTGCTTTCAATGTATGTAGCAACTTAGCCTCTTTGTTCAAATACAGTTGTATTTTTTTAAAATAAATTTATTTATTTTATTTATTTATTTTTTGGCTGTATTGGGTCTTTGTTGCTGCGCGCGGGCTTTCTCTAGTTGCTGCGAGCTGGGGGGCGGGTACTCTTCGTTGCGGTGCAAGGGCTTCTCATTGTGGTGGCTTCTCTTGCTGCGGAGCATGGGCTCTAGGCACATGGGCTACAGTAGTTGCAGCACGTGGGCTCAGTAGTTGTGGCTCACGGGCTCTAGAGCACAGGCTCAGTAGTTGTCGTGCACAGGCTTAGTTGCTCCACGGCATGTGGGATCTTCCTGGACCAGGGCTTGAACCCGTGTCCCTTGCATTGGCAGGCGGCCTCTTAACCACTACGCCACCAGGGAAGTCCCAGTTGTATATTCTGATATCTCATGTCAACGATCCAATAAACTGCAATCATGGGATTCTTTGGCACATCCACAGTCAGACTATATCCTCATCTGACTCTATAGCTAGGAATCATCTTATATACAGATTGGAAACCCTCCTTCATGGTGTGTTTAAGGGGTTCCAGGGAATGTAGCCCTTTTTGAGTACCTTGCCCATGTGTTGGTTGATACCTGAAATCCCACTAAATTAAAAGTAAGTAGTGGTAGTAGTAAAAAGTAGCAGTAGCAATAGTAGTAGTGACCACATATTAAGCAACTACTGTGTGCTAGACTCTGATGTATGTTTTTTTATATGTTATATAATTTAACCTAGAATTTTTGCCAGGCAGGAATGATTTATTCCCAATTTACAGACAAGGAAAATTAAGCTCAGCGACATTAAATAATTTGCTCTAGCTTACTCACCCTGTGGGGGACAAAACAGGGATTTCAACAGGTTTGGGGCACTCCAGTCTCTTTCCATTGGCCCATATAGCCTTTCCATGGTTTGACTGTCTTCCTACAGTCCAAAGACACAGCAGGTAGCCCACAGATGAATGCAACTGTCAGGTGTGTTAAGTTTAGCTCTCAAACGGCGGAAGTCCGAAATTTTTTAAACTGGGGGTTTTCTCACAAAAATCTGAACTGTAAATGAAATGTCAGAAGATGGGGGGAATACTGGAGCCCAGAAACCCACTTGGCAACAGCGTATGGGAGCTGGGTGCCCCCTTTGCGAGAGGCCAGTGATCTTCTTTGTCCGGGTCCCACCTCCCTGCTTTCCTTAAATGCTACGCCCTTTGCTCATTTACATCACCTGCCCAGCCCCTGTGGCATGTGATTCAATTACACTTGCTTTCGCTTAGGCTTTACCTCTGGGAAGAAACGGATTGAAGCTATGTTAGCCATGTGTGTTTCGCTGGGAACATATCTGATATATTCCTGAGAACAGAAAGGAAGAGACTGTTGGAATGAACAGGGGAAGGGGAGGGGAGGAGGACTAAGGGAAGGGGAGATACTTGATGTCAAAGAGAGACTGTCTCCTTCACGAATCTGCCTGGAGCTGTTTTTGCGAGGAGCAGCGTTTCTCCCCGGGAGGAGGGATGCAACTTCTCACAGGTGAGCGCCCAGGCACAGCGCCCCTGACGCAGCCACGGCTCCAACTCCCCGCTATTGTCTGTTCTTCACATTAGTAATAATCTTGAAATATTACACCAGTGATAATGCCCTACATTTATAAAATCACTCTACCATTTGAAAGCACTTTCACTTTGTTACCTCAATTAATTTGGTTGTCACAACAACTCTGGAGGTAGGCAGGTAGATGTTATTACTCCCATATTTCAGACGAGGAAAACAATTCTCAGAGAGTGAAGTAACTCGTCTAAGATAACACAGCGAGTAAATGATGGAGCCAGGAGTAGAATGAGCCTCCTGACTCGGAGCCCTGCTGCCCTTTGCATTTACCGCGCTGCCTGCCCCGCCTCCTCCCCAGCACAGTAATGACCATTTACTCTCCTAAAAATATTCGCCTGATAGGGATTAATTATACCTATGATATTCCCTTGACCTGGGTTTCCAAAATTTTATACTACTTTTTCCCTAACGCATAATTTTTAAAACCTCAGCCATGAGACACTTTTCTCGGGGCTGTACTACTTTTCTCGGGTCATCATCCAAAGGATGAAAAGCATTTGTGTTGTTTTGAGGATGCTTGGCTACACACCCTCAATAAGATTTGGCCAGATTATTTCTGGCCTTACAAAAATTGTGCAAGTTAAATTTACTGCTTAGAAGTTGGAGGTCTGTTTTTCTTTTTGTTGTAAAGCTAGTCTGTCTTTCCCAGGAAGATTTTTAGATGCATTCACACGGAGAAGAGGGAACTATATTGGCAACACAGCATATTATGCCAAAGTGCATCTGAATACAAGCCACATGAAAGCAGTTTAATTTTCCTCTGGGTCTTGTATGGGAGAGCTAGTCAATATAATTTGCTCTTTGGGGCTCTGATTCCATTCCACATGACAGCCTCATCAACACACTAGAAAAATGATCTGAGCTGTGTTATCATGGGGGAGGGGTGGCTCAGGCATTAGTAATCAAAGCATATGGGATTGTGTTAGAAGGAAAGAAAACACATTTCTCACAGAACATTAGGTGCCTCGAGTATGTAATAAAACTATTAAGATAATGTTAGAGTATATTACCAGGAATTCTATTTTAATTCCTTCAGTTTGAGAATTTATAATTTAGGAGCAATAGGGAGAAACTTAAAAGTATGGAGAAAAAAAGTAAGGACTATAAAAATAGCATTTAGAAACAGGCTGAGGAGATGGAATGTCAGGGAAGAGCAAAAGGCAACTGAGATGAATTCAGACTAAATGAAGAGTCACTATGATTAGGAGTCCTCTCCACAAAAGATTCCTAACTTGAGATATTTGGTCTGTGAACTTTGTGACAGTAGAAGTGACTGATTATGTCACATTAAAATAATATTTAGGGGCTTCCCTGGTGGCGCAGTGGTTGAGAGTCCGCCTGCCGATGCAGGGGACACAGGTTTGTGCCCTGGTCCGGGAAGATCCCACATGCCGCGGAGCGGCTGGACCCATGAGCCATGGCCGCTGAACCCGCACGTCTGGAGCCTGTTTTCCACAGTGGGAGAGGCCACAACAGTGAGAAGCCCGCGTACCGCAAAACAAAACAAAACAAAACTTATTTATGGAATTTTTTAAAGAATTAGATCTCTTTTAAAATAAAGACTTAATCTTGTAGTTTGGAAGGGTAAAGTAGTATCTATCAATAGGCATGGTTTTGTCAATAATAAAGTATTCTTTTAAACTTGGAACACCTGGTTAAAAAAAACAAACTCTTGGGAGAGGAAAAGTAAAGTTTGGTCAGCCCAACATTAGACTGATACTTTCACATTATGAGTAACAGTGATAGAGTATTACCATGGAGGGAATAAAATTTAGCATCATCAAGAATTCAATTTTACAGGTAGGAAGGCAAACTCTAACTTTTAAGTTTCAAAGACTTTAATTCCTATATCCTTCAGGGTTTATGCACAAAGGCACCTGTTGGCATGTTCTCGGGGCACTACTATCCTGCTAAGCTTTGTGATACCCAGTTTACTCATTCTTCAAGATCTAAATCAAAGATAATATGTAAGTACAGGAATATTCCTCTTAGTATTACCTACCATAATAGAAAGTTGGAAATCCAACTAACTATCCTACAGTGGAGGTCTAATAAAATGAGAGATGATATTGACTTATTCTGGAATACTATATGGCTATCTTCACTGTTTTTGATAGTTAATGATACGGAAAACTGCTCATGACGTAATGTTGATTCAAAAGAATAGACAACAAAACTATATATACAATATGAACTCAATTCACTCACCTATACAAAAGAAATTACTGCAGAATAACAGTGGTTTTTCACTGGGTGGTGGGGTATTAAGTGATTTTTATTTTCTTTTAGAGACTTTTCTGTAACTTAAAATTTCTCTACAATGTATTTGTTACTTTCAAAAAAAAAAAAGCCAGTAAGCAATACTATAACTTTTAAAGATCCAGCTCAGATGTTTCCTCTCTGAGGCCTTCACCAACAGGTGTTAATTATTGCCCTTCCATGTTCACATAACACTCAGTATGTATCACCTCTAACCATTCTCCATTTGGATCCAGACTGATCTTCCTAAAAATTAAATCTTATGACCCAGCAATTCCACTCCTAGGTATATACCTAAGAGAAATGAAAACATATGACCATTCAAAAACTTGTACACAAATGTTCATAGCAGCATTTTTTCATAATAACCAAAATGTGAACACAACCCAAATATCCATTAACTGATGAACAGATAAATGAAATGTGGTGTATCTTACAAAGGGTAGTAGGCAAACCATTGTACGTCTACATCTTAATCCCCAGAATCTGTGAATATATTATATTAAATGGCAAATGGGGAATCAAGGTAGCAGATAGAATTAAGATAGCTAATCAGCTGACCTTAAAATAGGGAGATTAGGGCTTCCCTGGTGGCGCAGTGGTTGAGAGTCCGCCTGCCGATGCAGGGAACACGGATTCGTGCCCCGGTCTGAGAAGATCCCACGTGCCGCGGAGTGGCTGGGCCCGTGAGCCATGGCCGCTGAGCCTGCGCGTCCGGAGCCTGTGCTCCGTAACGGGAGAGGCCACAACAGTGAGAGGCCCGCGTACAGAAAGAAAAAAAAAAAAAAAAAATAGGGAGATTATTCTGGATTATCTATGTGGCCCCAGTGTAATCACAAGGATCCTTAAAAGTGGAAGATGGAAGCAGAAGAAAACATTGGAGTTACGCAATGCGAGAAGGACTCAGTCTGCTGTCACTGGCTTTGAAGAAGGAGGAAGGGAACTACCAGCCAAGGAATGCAGGCAGCCTCCAGAAGCTGAAAAAGGCAAGGGAACTGTTTTTCCTCTAAAGCTTCCAGAAAGGAATGCATCCCAGACAGCACCTTGATTTTAGCCCAGTGACACCAACACCGGACTTCTGACCTACAGAACTGTAAGATAATAAATTTGCATTAAGTGAACATGTTTGTGATAAATGGTTACAGCAGCAATAGAAAAGGAAATCAGTGGAATATTATTCAACAATAAAAAGAAATGAATACTGATACATGCTGCAACATGGATAAAGTCTGAAAACATTATGCTAAGTGAATAAATCTAGTCACAAAAGCCCACATATGGCATGATTACATTTATATGAAATATCAGGATAGGCAAACCTATACAGAAAAACTAGTGATTGCTTACACCTGTGGGGTGGGAGGTGGTGTGGGATGTGATTTGTTAATGGGTAAAGAGTTTCCTTTTGGAGTGATAAAATTGGAGTGATAAAATTTGGAGTGATAAAATCTATAATTGATTGTGGTGATGGTAGCAAAACTCAGTGAATATACTAAAAACTACGGTATGTGAATTACATCTCAATAAAGTACATATATACACACATATAGGTATGAATATATATATGAATGTACAAATATACATATATATGAATATATAAACCTATATGTGTGTACCTATTCTGTGATGAAAAATCTTCAAAGGTTTGGATAAAATACAAACCCTTAGGGCTTCGCTGGTGGTGCAGTAGTTAAGAATCTGCCTGCCAATGCAGGGGACATGGGTTCGTGCCCTGGTCCAGGAAGATACCACAGGCTGCGGAGCAACTGAGCCCATATGCCACAACTACTGAGCCTGTGCTCTAGAGCCCGTGCTCCGCAACAAGAGGAGCCACCGCAATGAGAAGCCCGCGCACCGCAACGAAGAGTAGCCCCTGCTCGCGGCAACTAGAGAAAGTCTGCGCACAGCAACGAAGACCCAATGCAGCCAAAAAAACCCACACAAACCCTTAGAACAGCACACACAGCCCTTCATTATCTGGCTTCTATTCATCCCAGCTGTATCTCTTTCCACTTTCTATTATACTATGTACCTAAAGATCCATACATACTAAATGAATTGCAGTTTTCCTCATGTTTGTACCTTTGCAAAAGTTGCTTTTCTGTCTCGAACATCCTTATCCTTCTTCCTCTTCCTCTTGTTAGTTTTGCAGAACTCAGTTTAACTTTCACCTATGAGAAGCTTTTCCTGCAGTATCTCACAAGGTTATGTTATGCACCCTTGGGTAAATTCTTCTGTATTTGTCTGTCTCCTTTATTAGACTATAAGCTCTTAAAGTCTTATGTCTTATTATTAATAGCTAGTATAGGGTCTGGCATATACTGGCAGTAAATTCATTCAAAACTATTTACTGATTAATTAATATCTCAATGACAGTACCCCTTGTATTATAAATTGTCTTTATCCTCGTCTCTTCAATACGTTGTGAGTTTCTTACCCTTATTCATCTTTGTATTCCTCAGGCAACACAATCGCAAGTGTATAATAGATATTCTATAATAGAAAGAATGAATGGATGTTATACATAGTCATTTCTTAGGCACCTTAACAAATTTATCACATGTGACTCGCCAGAAAACAGTTAAGCTGTGGCTATTTTACTTTCTTCCTTTTTCAGAACACTGACATTTTAATGGCTTTCTGCAAGCCCCAAAACATATTTTAAAAAATGACAGCATATGCTGCAAGTGTGATTTTAAAATATAATAGAAATATATCAATAATTTAGTTTAATTCATAAAGAAAAAATTTATTCTGCAGAGAAATATAATTTGTAAAGTAAATAGGCTCAAGTTGGTTAAAACTCACACATATTTAAAGTAATTTAACAACTGAACATCCTTGCCCAACAGACATTAATTCAAAACAATCTGTCTTTGTTTGTAGGATATGATCGAATCCCCAGCAGCAAATAGAATTTGCTGGTCCATTATACTAACACAAAGGCTGTTAGAATGTGCATGCCTGGTGAGTATTAAGCACGGACATTCAGGGGTCAGGTGGAACAGTGTTTTATAAATGCAGTCTTTATTACAGAACCAATAACAAATACTGTCACAGAAATAATCTCCACAGTCATCATATCACAGAGAGTTCATATAATTCAAATCTGAATGGCCACATTTGAAAAATAAAATGTAGTTTCTACGTAAGATAATAATAAAATGTTAATTTTGAAAGCACTGCAAGTGACAGTTGATTCAGGAACACTTATGGAAATAATCATATATCCATTTACAGATGAGGAAAGCAGGGCACAGAAATGCTAAGTGACTTGCTCAAGGTCACATCAGTAAAAAGTGGCAAAGTCCAAGCTGGTACCAAAGTGTTCTGGCTTTAAATCCAAGGTTCTTCCCACTGCACTGTGCTGCCTGCATCTTTTTAAGACGTGCATTGGAGATCCAAAGTCATATGAATTGAAGAGATTATAAGACCTCATGTTTGTTGATTTAAAGTCCAGTGACCATCTAACTTAATGTTGGGAGGTGCCAGAGTAAATGGGCAGTCCCCAAATCTGGTTTCACAGACATTTCTTCCTGACCTCATGGACTGAATCAGGCCTTTTCTCCTCCTTGGCTGGCAATGACACTGCTCCCAGACACTCAGAAGTGAGCAATAGGGGCTTAAAGGGAGTGACTTGATCTTGAAGAAGGTTGTCCCTCTTGGCTTTTTAGCCTGGCTAAATTCATACCAGCTTTCATAGTGCATACGTTAATTTACTGAGTACTTACTGTAACCAGTCATTGTACTAAGTGCTTTACACAATTTATCTCATTTTGCTTTATCCCTGCAATAATTCAGGGAAACACATACCATTCTTAACATCTCATTTTACAGACAAGGAAACTACAACTTAAGGGAGGTTAAGTAATTTGCCCCAGATCATGAGGTACCAAGAGGCTGTTCTGTGATGAACTCCCATCTCCATGCCTTCAATCACTGGGTCTAGCAATTAAGACCTCCACAAAGGTTTTGTATGGTTTCAGACTAATAGCTTACAAAACAAATTTAAAAAGTAAAATATACATTTTGGACCTAAAAATAGTCTCTAAGATTTAACATGATAATAGAATATCACTCAGCAATAAAAAGGAATGGACTACTTATAGATGAAAGAACACAAATGAATCTAAAAGCATTAAGCTAAGTGAAAGAAACGAGATTCAGAAGACCCCATATCATATGACTGTATTTATATGACATTCTGGAACAGATAAAACTGTAAGGAACCAAAAGAAAAAAAAAAGCCCATCAGCAGCTACTCAGGATTAGGGAGGGAGGGAGGGGTTAACTACAAAAGAGAACAGGGAACTTTTGGGGGTGATAAAAATATTCTGTAAACATTTGCCAAAAATCTCATGTGCACCTAAAAAGGTGAATTTACGGTGCACAAACTATAACTCAGTAAAACCAACGTTAACCAATAAATGAATAAATGCTGTCTCTAATGCAGTTTTCAAATCTCCACTAGTGAGACATAACCCATCAGTGAGTTGTGGACTCAGTTTTGGGGTAGTGACTGGTATTTTATAAAAGTGAAATAGAATAGGAAATATCAGAGCCATTGCACAAGGTAAAAGGAAAATTATTAATGAAACATTTGCTTCAGGAAAACAGAAACCATTGTCAAAATAGAGGGAATTTAATACAGGAAACAGGCTACACAAATGATGAAAAAGTTGAGAAGCAAAACAGGGGAAGGTGAGGCAACTCAGAGACCAGCAGTGGCAGAAACCATAATACCCAGGGACCAGGGACCAGGGACCCAGGGAGGAGGCAGCGTTGCTAGATGCTGGAGCTGGAATTATCCAGCAGAAGCTGAAATCAGAAGGTGCCTATATGGCTGGAGCTGGAACCAGGAAACTCAGCCTCTGTCAAAGATGCACTACAGGCAGAGGAAGATGGGGAAAATCTTCCTAGCTTTTCCATTCCTCCCACCCTCCAGTGTCATAGCAGGGCTGCCAATGGGTAGCACTCAGCCAGAAGTCAGTACATAACCTGGGAGCCTCGGAAACATAGCCTGTCGGGATCAGCATCCCTGTGACACAGCAGAGGAGGAGCAAGAGATAGATTTGACAGCAAACAGGCCAGGGACTGGCACAGATGTGAAATAAAAGGAATTTCTGATTGAAGGTCAGATTTTAAAAAGTTTAAAAGCCATTGCTTTAGAAAGCAAAGATATTCTCCAATTTATGCTCTTCTTTCTATATAAAAGAATACAATAAAGAATAAAAATCACAATTTTGACCATTAGAAGATGCCAGCGTTTCCATTTTGATATGTTTGAAAAAGGCAGTTTGAACTAAAGAAGTCGAATTGAGAGACTAACCTATTTTTCTCATTAGTTTTGGAGTAGTCATACAAATGTCTCTTAGTAGAAAAGAGAAATCTAGCAGATGAAAGTGAGGTTTAGGCTAGAAAAAACAGCGGGAATGAAGTATACAAGTGGCAAATATGTAAGCAAAGGAACCAAATGTTCCTCTTTGATAATGTGCAAGGAAAATAATTACAGTTAAAAACTGGTAAGCTTGGTACCAAACTGCCTCTGTCAGCAGTTATTGATGTGACTCCTTTATAAAATTGCCTGGATTCACAAAGAACAGTGGCCAAATTTCATCAACACCAGCTTATTCCTGACTCTGATGATTCACTCCCTCTAGTTCCAAAGCTTTGACCTTATATTATTTGGGGTTTCTGATCCCAAGAAATGGCTCTCAAGGCTCCCTCATTGAGTCAAATCTAATGCTTGATCCCTCGTGCTTAAAAAACATGCAGTGCTTACTTTTTGACTTCTTCATCTATACCAATTGTGCAGGAACACAGTACTTCAATCTGTTTCTTTTATATCTGGGCTCCTTCAATCAGTCAGTCAACCAATCAATTATTCAGATGTTTTAAAATATGATTTTGGTAACATTGTTTTAAACCCAACTGTATCATTATCAAGAGTTCTTTTTAAAGGCAGTGAATATTTGTGGGATGAACGGATGATGAATGGATGATTGGATTGGGTGAGCGCATGGATGAATGAAGGCAGTGTGAGTCTGTTCTAAGTTTCAGCCCGGCTGATGGGAATCTTCAAGCCAGTTTCCTGGTTCTGACTGACATGCAGTTTAGACCATCAGAACGTCACTGCACTGCTATCTAGTGGTAGCATAACCCATATGTAGGAAACGTACTTGCAGAAACACAAGCTTGAACACAAAATGACCGTGATTATCACAATTTTAATTTTTTTTTCTGGTTCCAGCTGCTTATAAGTGCCTCTTTTCATTTGTCTATCTTTGATAGTAACAGAATTTCACCTTGATTCTTTAACACATGTACAAAGAACATTAGCAGGATTATATCAATAGGTGTCACCAGCTCAGGCACCATGTGGTAAGGTAGGTCCTCCTTGGTACAATAAATACCAAACGTCTGTGTGTATTTTGAGGCAGCCAAAATGGGCCCATGTTTTTTTTTTAAAGCATTATAATCACCTGTTTTCAAGGAGAAGGATGATAATAATTTTAATGCTTTTGTACTTCAGTTTCATTTTGATGATTCTCTTTAAAGAACATACATTTTTTCCCCTTTCTGTACAAACACTAGCATCTTAATTGGTGAAAACTATTTATCTCAGAACATAATTACATAAAGATAAAATAGTTTCAAAGTTTAGGAAGCCAGGAGTATAAAGTAAGAACTCCATGTAATAATAAATTTATTGTATAACATGCTAGGAAACACGTCCCTCAAGGATTTTTAGTTTGCCCTCTTTTCTTTTTTCTTTTTTTGGCTGTGTAGCTTGTGGGATCTTAGTTCCCCAACAAGGGATTGAATCCGGGCCCATGGCAGCGAAAGTGCCGAGTCCTAAGCACTGGATGGCCAGGGAACTCCCTTATGTTTTCCCTCAGTGGGATGTTTGGGGACAAACATGTGCCCAGAGATATTTCAATGTTTGAATGGGGCTGAAGAGTCCTATAGAAAAGGAGTTGAACTCTCTTTACAATTGGATGTGTTTGATGGACTCAGGGGTGGAGGGAGAAATATCCCAGGAGCCAGATCATGAAGAAGGTAAAAGCCCCAGGGGAATCCTCATGAGTGTTGAAGAAGTCTGCTGGGTGGGCCAGGCTGTACATCAACCTACTCAGGCCTTCAACTGATTGGATGAGGCCCACTCCTATTATGGAGGGCAACCTGCTTTACTTCAAGTCCACTGATTTAAATGCTAATCTCATCCAAAACACCCTCACAGAAACACCCAGAATAATGTTTGATCAAATATCCTGTTTGAGTATCTGACCCAGCAAAGTTGACAAAATAGAATTAGTCATCATGTGCCTTGGTGCAGGCCTACTTTTACCCACTGTGCTGCGCTCTCAATGGACTCTTTTAATCTACAGACTCAGATGCTTCAGTTCTGAGAAATTTTATTGAATCTTTTCTTTGAATACTTTCTTATACATTTTCCTTGTTCTGTATTTCTGGAAGGCCTATTATTAGGATTTTAGAACTTCTGTTGGGCCTCCAATATTTCTATCTGCTTTTCCTATTTTCCTCTGCTAGTCTTTCAGCTTGTTTTCTCATTGATTTCCTTAATTTTTTCTTTCAAGTTTTTACTGGAGTGTTAACTTTTTCTATCATATTTTTAGTTTCAAGAGATTTTTTTCCATTGAGAGGCCTCTCCCCTCTTTTTTTTTTTTTTTTTTTTTTTGCGGTACGCGGGCCTCTCCCGTTGCGGAGCACAGGCTCTGGACGCGCGGGTTCAGCGGCCATGGCTCACGGGCCCAGCCGCTCCGCGGCATGTGAGATCTTCCTGGACAGGGGCACGAACCCGTGTCCCCTGCATCAGCAGGCGGACTCTCAACCACTGCGCCACCAGGGAAGCCCCTCTCCCCTCTTTTAAAACAGTATTGTGTTCTTCTTTGATGTAGCAATACCTTCTCTCTTTTTTTTTTTAGCTGATCTTTTCTGCTATTTTCTTTTTAACATCTTTATTGGAGTATAATTGATTTACAATGGTGTGTTAGTTTCTGCTGTATAACAAAGTGAATCAACTATATGTATACATATATCCCCATATCCCCTCCCTCTGGCGTCTCCCTCCACCCTCCTTATCCCACCCCTCTAGTGGGACACAAAGCACCAAGCTGATCTCCCAGTGCTATGCAGCTGCTTCCCACTAGCTATCGATTTTACATTTGGTAGTGTATATATGTCAATGCTACTCTCTCACTTCGTCCCAGCTTACCCTTCCCCATCCCTGTGTCCGCAAGTCCATTCTCTACGTCTGCGTCTTTCTACCTGTCCTGCCCCTAGGTTCTTCAGAACCTTTTTTTTTTTTTTTTTTTTTAGATTCCATATATATGTGTTACCATACAGTATTTGTTTTTCTCTTTCTGACTTACTTCACTCTGTATGACAGACTCTAGGTCCATCCACCTCACTGCAAATAACTCAATTTCGTTTCTTTTTATGGCTGAGTAATATTCCATTGTATATATGTACTACAACTTCTTTATCCATTCATCTGTTGATGGACACTTAGGTTGCTTCCATGTCCTGGCTATTGTAAATAGTGCTGCAATGAATATTGTGGTACATGACTCCCTTTTTTTTTTTAAATATAAATTTATTTAGTTAGTTAGTTTTGGCTGCTTTGGGTCTTCGTTGCTGTGTGCGGGCTTTCTCTAGTTGCGGCAAGCGGGCTCTACTCTTCGTTGCGGTGCGAGGGCTTCTCATTGCGGTGGCTTCTCCCATTGCAGAGCACAGGCTCCAGGCACACGGGCTCCGTAGTTGTGGCTCGCGGGGTCCAGAGCGCAGGCTCAGTAGTTGTGGCGCATGGGCCCAGTTGCTCCACAGCATGTGGGATCCTCCCGGACCAGGGCTCAAACCTGTGTCCCCTGCACTGGCAGGCGGATTCTTAACCACTGCGCTACTAGGGAAGTCCCATGACTCCCTTTTGAATTACGGTTTTCTCAGGGTATCAGTAGTGGGATTGCTGGGTCATATGGTAGTTCTATTTTTAGTTTTTTAAGGAACCTTCATACTGTTCTCTGTAGTGGCTGTATCAATTTACATTCCCACTAGCAGTGCAAGAGGGTTCCCTTTTCTGCACACCCTCTCCAGCATTTATTGTATGTAGATTTTTTGATGATGGCCATTCTGACTGGTATGAGGTGATATCTCATTTTAGTTTTGATTTGCATTTCTCTAATGATTAGTGATGTTGAGCATCCTTTCGTGTGTTTGTTGGCAATCTGTATATCTTCTTTGGAGAAATGTCTATTTAGGTCTTCCGCCCATTTTTGGATTGGGTTGTTTGTTTTTTTTATTTTGAGCTGCAAGAGCTGTTTGTAAATATTGGAGATTAATCCTTTGTCAGTTGCTTCATTTGCAAATATTTTCTCCCATTCTAGGGTTGTGTTTTTGTCTTGTCTATGATTTCCTTGCTGTGCAAAAGCTTTTCTTTCATTAGGTCTCATTTGTTTATTTTTGTTTTTATTTCCATTTCTCTAGGAGGTGGATCAAAAAGGATATTGCCGTGATTTATGTCACAGAGTGTTCTGCCTATGTTTTCCTCTAAGAGTTTTATAGTGTCTGGTCTTACACTTAGGTCTTTAATCCATTTTGTGTTTATTTTGGTGTATGGTATTAGGGAGTGTTCTAATTTCATTCTTTTACATGTAGCTGTCCAGTTTTCCCAGCACCACTTATTGAAGAGGCTGTCTTTTCTCCATTGTATATTCTTGCCTCCTTTATGAAAAGGTGACCATATGTGTGTGAGTTATTCTCTGGGCTTTCTGTCTGAATATAGTCTGAAGTCCAGGAGCCTGATTCCTCCAGCTCCATTTTTCTTTCTCAAGATGGCTTTAGCTATTTGGGGTCTTTTGTGTTTCCATACAATTGTGAAATTTTTTGTTCTAGTTCTGTGAAAAATGCCATTGGTAGTTTCATAGGGATTACATTGCATCTGTAGATTGCTTTGGGTAGTATAGCCATTTTCACAATGTTGATTGTTCCAGTCAAAGAACATGGTATATATCTCCATCTGTTTGTATCATCTTTAATTTCTTTCATCAGTGTCTTATAGTTTTCTGCATACAGGTCTTTTGTCTCCTTATGTAGGTTTATTCCTAGGTATTTTATTCTTTTTGTTGCAATGGTAAATGGGAGTGTTTCCTTAATTTCTCTTTCAGATTTTTCATCATTAGTGTATAGGAATGCAAGAGATTTCTGTGCATTAATTTTGTATCCTGCTACTTTACCAAATTCATTGATTAGCTCTAGTAGTTTTCTGGTAGCATCTTTAGGATTCTCTATGTATAGTATCATGTCACCTGTAAACAGTGACAATTTTACTTCTTTTCCAATTTGGATTCCTTTTATTCCTTATTCTTTTCTGATTGCTGTGGCTAAAACTTCCAAAACTATGTTGAATAATAGTGGTGAGAGTGGGCAACCTTGTCTTGTTCCTGATCTTAGTGGAAATGGTTTCAGTTTTTCACCATTGAGAATGATATTGGCTGTGGGTTTGTCATATATGGCCTTTATTATGTTGAGGAAATTTCCCTCTATGCCTACTTTCTGGAGGGATTTTACCATAAATGGGTGTTGAATTTTATCAAGAGCTTTTTCTGCATCTATTGAGATGATCATATAGTTTTTATCCTTCAGTTTGTTAATATGGTGTATCACATTGGTTGATTTGCATATATTGAAGAATCCTTGCATTCCTGGGATAAACCCCACTTGATCATGGTGTATGATCCTTTTAATGTGTTGTTGGATTCTGTTTGCTAGTATTTTGTTGAGGATTTTTGCATCTATGTTCATCAGTGATATTGGCCTGTAGTTTTCTTTTTTTGTAACATCTTTGTCTGGTTTTGGTATCAGAGTGATGGTGGCCTTATAGAATGAATTGGGGAGTGTTCCTCCCTCTGCTATATTTTGGAAGAGTTTGAGAAGGATAGGTGTTAGCTCTTCTCTAAATGTTTGATAGAATTCGCCTGTGAAGGCATCTGGTCCTGGGCTTTTGTTTGTTGGAAGATTTTTAATCACAGTCTCAATTTCAGTGCTTGTGATTAGTCTGTTTATATTTTCTATTTCTTCCTGGTTCAGTCTCAGAAGGTTGTGCTTTTCTAAGAATTTGTCCATTTCTTCCAGGTTGTCCATTTTATTGGCATATAGTTGCTTGTCGTAATCTCTCATGATCTTTTGTATTTCTGTAGTGTCTGTTGTTACTTCTCCTTTTTCATTTCTAATTCTATTGATTTGGGTCTTTTCCCTTTTTTTCTTGATGAGTCTGGCTAGTGGTTTATCAATTTTGTTTATCTTCTCAAAGAATCATCTTTTAGTTTTATTGATCTTTGCTTTCATTTCCTTCTATTCTTTTTCATTTATTTCTGATCTCATTTTTATGTTTTCTTTCCTTCTGCTAACTTTGGGGTTTTTTGTTCTACTTTCTCTAACTGCTTTAGGTGTAAGGTTAGGTTGTTTATTTGTTTCTTGTTTCTTGAGGTAGGATTGTATTGCTATAAACTTCCGTGTTAGAATTGCTTTTGCTGCATCCCATAAGTTTTGTGTCATCGTGTTTTCCTTGTCATTTGTTTCTAGGAATGTTTTGATATCCTCTTTGACTTCCTCAGTGATCTCTTGGTTATTTAGTAGTGTATGTTTTAGCCTCCATGTGTTTGTATTTTCTACAGATTTTTTCCTATAATTGATATCTAGTCTCATAGTGTTATGGCCGGAAAAGATACTTGATACGATTTAATTTTCTTAGATTTACCAAGGCTTGATTTGTGACCCAAGATATGATCTATCCTGGAGAATGTTCCATGAGCAGTTGAGAAGAATGTGTATTCTGTTGTTTTTTGGGTGGAATGTCCTATAAACGTCAATTAAGTGCATCTTGTTTAATGTGTCATTTAAAGCTTGTGTTTCCTCATTTATTTTCATGTTGGATGATCTGTCCATTGGTGAAAGTGGGGTGTTAAAGTCCCCTACTATGATTGTGTTACTGTCAATTTCCCCTTTTATGGCTGTTAGCATTTGCCTATGTATTGAGGAGCTCCCATGTTCGGTGCATGAATATTTACAACTGTTATATATTCTTCTTGGATTGATCCCTTGATCATTCTGTAGTGTCCTTCTTTGTCTCTTGTAATAGTCTTTATTTTAAAGTCTATTTTGTCTGATATGAGAATTGCTATTCCAGCTTTCTTTTGATTTCCATTTGCATGGAATATCTTTTTCCATTCCCTCACTTTCAGTCTGTACGTGTCCCTAGGTCTGAATTTGGTCTCTTGTAGACAGCATATATACGGGTCTTGTTTTTGTATCCATTCAGCCAGTCTGTGTCTTTTGGTTACAGCATTTAATGTCTTTACATTTAAGGTAATTATTGATATGTAGGTTCCTATGACCATTTTCTTAATTGTTTTGGGTTTGTTATTGTAGTTCTTTTCCTTCTCTTGTGTTTCCTGCCTAGAGAATTTCCTTTGGCATTTGTTGTAAAGCTGGTTTGGTAGTGCTGAATTCTCTTAGCTTTTGCTTGTCTGTAAAGGTTTTAATTTCTCCATCGAATGTGAATGAGATCCTTGCTGGGTAGAGTAATCTTGGTTGTAGGTTTTTCCCTTTCATCACTTTAAATATGTCCTGGCACTCCCTTCTGGCCTGCAGAGTTTCTGCTGAAAGATTAGCTATTAACCTTATGGGGATTCCCTTGTATGTTATTTGTTGTTTTTCCCTTGCTGCTTTTAATATTTTTTCTTTGTATTTAATTTTTGATAGTTTGATTAATATGCGTCTTGGTGTATTTCCCCTTGGATTTATCTTGTATGGGACTCTCTGCGCTTCCTGGACTTGATTGCCTATTTCCTTTCCCATATTAGGGAAGGTTTCAACTATAATCTCTTCAAATATTTTCTCAGTCCCTTTCTTTTTCTGTTCTTCTTCTGGGACCCCTACAATTCGAATGTTGGTGCATTTAATGTTGTCCCAGAAGTCTCTAAGAGTGTCCTCAATTCTTTTCATTCTTTCTTCTTTTTTCTGCCCTGCAGTAGTTATTTCCACTGTTTTATCTTCCAGGTCACTTATCTGTTTTTCTGCTTCAGTTATTCTGCTATTGATTCCTTTAGAGAATTTTTAATAACATTTATTGTGTTGTTCACCATTGTTTGTTTGCTCTTTACTTCTTCTATGTCCTTGTTAAACGTTTCTTGTATTTTCTCCATTCTATTTCCAAGATTTTGGATCATCTTTACTAACATTACTCTGAATTCTTTTTCAGGTAGACTGCCTATTTCCCCTTCATTTGTTAGGTCTGGTGGGGTTTTACCTTGCTCCTTCTTCTGCTGTGTGCTTCTCTGTCTTCTCCTTTTGCTTAACTTACTGTGTTTGGGGTCTCCTTTTTGCAGGCTGCAGGTTCATAGTTCCTGTTGTTTTTGGTGTCTGCCCCCCATGGCTAATGTTGGTTCTGTGGGTTGTTTAGGCTTCCTGATGGAGGGGACTAGTGCTTATGTTCTGGTGGATGAGGGTGGGTCTTGTCTTTCTGTTGGGCAGGACCGCATCTGGTGGTGTGTTTTGGGGTGTCTGTGACCTTATTACGATTTTAGGCAGCCTCTCTGCTAATGGGTGGGGTTGTGTTCCTGTCTTGCTAGTTGTTTGGCATAGGGTGTCCAGCACTGTAGCTTGCTGGTCGTTGAGTGGATCTGGGTCTTAGCACTGAGATGGAGATCTCTGTGCGAGCTTTCGCCATTTGATATTATGTGGGGCTGGGATGTCTCTCGTGGACCAATGTCCTGAACTCAGCTCTCCCACCTCAAAGGCTCAGGGCTGACATCCAGCCAGAGCACCAAGGCCCGGTCAGCCACTAGGCTAACGTTTTAGGAATAATCCTTTGAAGAGCTAACTTATTGGGATTTCAGCCTGAAAAATATGATCTCAATCACTTCTTAGCAGAGATATTCATGTTGCGCTCATCCTGGGGCTGACCTGGCCATCAACCCCTGCCTGGACCCCAGTGTAAGCCCACAATACCTCTTCTTATCTCTCTCAGGATATTAATGGTGGCATTTCTTTAAAAAAGTATTTTGTTTTGTTTTTTCTCTTGCAATGTTCATTTCTTCCAAGTTGCTCTTTTCTGTTTATTTCTTTGGTTTCTGTCTTTCATATTGAAGAATTCCCTCAGATGTCTGGTAAATTCTTGGTTATTTGCATATCTTCAATAGTAAGGAATTAAAATGCTGCTTGCACGCTCTGATGGGAAAGTGGGAAGAGAGTATGTGTTGAATGTGACCTTTACAACAGGGTGATCTGGCCAGATCACATAGTTGGGAACCTCCACTGTCAGTCTGTTTAGATCTGCTTTATTAGGCTGGTCAAATTCCTCACAGGAAACCTCTGGTCTCCTTTCTTAAGGACAGGGCTCTGGTTTGCTGATTGGGAGACAAGGCCAAGTGCCTCAGGATGCAGATGTGTCCTCTGTTTTAGCCTCTCCTGAGAGTGAACCTCCCAGGTTTCACCATGTCCCACCAGTGGCCCAGCTGCACAGTTGGGAGACCTGGGGTCCAGTTACTTAACAGACTCTCAAAGCGATGGTCCTATTTTCAACCTCTCCCCACTCCACTTCCTGCTTCCACATGCTGCCCCTGCCCGAGCCCCCTGGAGACTCTGTAGTGTAAACTGGGTGGGTATCAGCTTTCTCTGCTGCTGACTTCAGATTCTGTTTTGGGGTGCTTTTCTAATCCATTTATCATCCCATCTGTTTTCTACCTTCAAAATCTTACTTCTCTTGCCTCCTCTCCCTTTTCTCTCCATCCTTGTGGGTTTATGTGTTTATGACAATCACCTCACTGGCGTTTTAGTGGGTTGTGAGAAGAAGCAAAATCAGGTGCCTGTGTATAATCCACTATCTTTACCTGCAAGACCCTCTTTGGGATTTTTAAAAATAGCTTCTGTTTATGAAGTTCCCATTCATTTTAAAATTATTTAAATATTTTTAAAGTACAGAAGTTGAGTTTTTTTTTTTAGTCAGACATAATTAAACTTGTATATATTATTTTTTTTCACTGTTTCCAAAATTAAGAAGTCTTTTTCCCATAGTAAGATTAGGTAAATACTTAGATTTGTCTGAAGTAAAACTGCCAAGTAGTCATGTGTATTTTTTGGCAACAGCCCTCAGTCTTCTATTGGTGGTATGTCCTAGCCCTACTTCTGGAGTGTCCCCAATGCCTTTCAGAATCTCCACGATGGCACCTGTTCACTAACATTCTCAGCGAAGGCCTTTTCTTTCTTTCCATGGTAGCTCCATATGCCTCAAACCTTTTCTGATCCCACCTGTCACATCAAAACTTACCTGTTCAGGGTCTTATTTCATTATTCTTTGCTCTTTCTTAGCTAACAAAAGGTACCACGAACTATTTAAGAGGAACTTTACATTCATTATTGATTTAATCTTTACAACAGCCTGGTGTGATAGACTCTTTTAGTCCCATTTCATAGATGTGTAAATTGAGGCTGAGAGGTTAAGATGCTCTCATTCAAGATCACAAGGCTAGTAAATCAAAGAGGGTCTACAGCACAACAGCTTTTAACCACTGCATACAGTCTCCCTATACTAGAAAATATTTACTGGGCTAACTCACACAGTAAGACATTAAACACTTTTAATGGCTATTTTTCAAGACAGTACTTTAACCTGAATAGCGAAAATTTCAAATACATCAAAAGTTTCAGGCAGTAGGGCCTTTCACTGCCATTTAGGGTTACCTTCTTCCATCCGGCCCCCACAGAATGCCACGTCGATTTGGCATTTTTAACATTGCAGTTAAAGATTATAAAAATAAAGCCATCTCTGACCATGAAAAGCTCTGTGGAAGCTACGTTATAAACTATAACTGAGAAAGACTAGTTTTTAAGCAGTGTATTTAGATATGTTGGTGTGTTATTAGACACATACTTGAGCCTGTTCCCCATTTCACCCCTGTGTTTTTCAATTCAAAGAAGGATTTTTATTCTTCATGGAAATAAATGATATCAAAATCACAAGATTTGACATCTTCTTAGATTATCTCCATCTAAGGTTATATAAACACACAGTATTTATGATTTAATACACATTTTTTTATCCTTACTGGGCTAAGTTGGTTTCCAAGAAAGAATAGCAGAGAATTCCAGATCTTCTCCAGAGATTCAGTATTATTTCTCCTCCAACCCAGAACACTCAGCTCTTCACCTCTGACACCCAGCTGATCAGATCCCCCACCTTCTCTCTCACACACACACTTATTAGACTACCATGTGCATTGTATGTCATATCAAAATGAATAAGACAATGACCATCTCTTCAAAGAGTCCATGGTCTAGAGAAGAGAGACATAAAACTATAATATAAAATAAAAATAAAATACATTAAAAAATTCATTCCTATAGGGAGAATATGAATTTTCTCCTTTATATTTCCAGATACTTCCAGACAAAGAATGGAGGTTTCACACTCCTTGGTCACTGCCCCCCTTCACCCCAAAAAACAACTAAACCTGAATCTTCTCATATCTCTGCCTTCTCAGTAAATGGCACTCAGGTAGTTTTTCAGGCCCCAAACTTCTGCTATTAATGTCAGTGTCTGTCTCTTCCCCCGCCTCAAATCCAATCCATCAACAGGTTCTGCCAGTTCTAACTTCAAAGTGGGCTCAGTAGTATACCGGTCCCCGTTTTGACTGCCACTCCATGGATCTGTGCACCATCGCCTCTCACTTGCATGGCTGCAGTATTTCCTGAATAGACTCTTTGCTTCCATTTCTTCCCTTTTTGCTCCATAGCAACCTATTCTTCACAGAACAGTCAGAGAGCTCTTTTTAAAGTACTCACCAGCTTCTGTCTCAGCCATAATCGTGTAACAGGGTCTGGATTTACCTTCCCCCATGACTAGAAAACTGGACAAAATATATTGACAATGGTTTTCAGACATTATACAACTGGCGGCACAGAACAGTTATCTCTGAGACAAAGGAAACAATAAGGTGAGCCCTATGGTTGTCCTGGTTATCTGAGGCAGTTTGCAGGCAGCACACATCCAAACAGATCCTGGAGGTCTTACTAAATTGAAGGGACAGAGATCAGAGTTTGATGAGGTCAAGGCAGCTAGAATTTGTGGAGCACCATTTTTTAAAAAGACTTTACTTTCAATATAAATTACCTTGGTTCCTATGTCACATATCAACTGACTGTGCGTCTGTTTCTCAACTTTCAATTTCAGTTCCCTTGATCTATTTATCAATCACTATATCCTCATCACTTATGTCCTTATCCTTACTCTGTTGTCTTAATTTCTATCTCTCTCCACAAAGTCTAGTGATAAGATAGTGTATGTCTTCCAGCTTTGTCCTTTTTCAAGTTTGTTTTGGCTATTCTATGTCTTTTGCATTTCCATACAATTTTTATTTTTATTTTTTCTCTTGCGGGCACGTGGGCTTCTCACTGCCGTGGCCTCTCCGGCAGCAGAGCACAGGCTCCGGATGCACAGGCCCAGCGGCCATGGCCCACGGGCCCAGCTGCTCCGCAGCATGCGGGATCCTCCCGGACCGGGGCACGAACCCACGTCCCCCGCATCGGCAGGTGGACCCCCAACCACTGCGCCACCAGGGAAGCCCTCCATATAATTTTTAGAGTCAGTTTGTCAATTTCTAGAAAAAATCTGTTAGGATTTTGGTTGGAATTATGTAAAATTTACAGATCACTTTTGTAAGACTGTTTATCTTAATATTGTGTCTTCTAATCCATGATCATGATATAATTCTCCATTTATTTAGCTTTTCTTTAATATCTCTTATCAGTGTTTTGTATTTTTCAGTGTAGAAGTCTTGCACAATTTTTGTAAGTCTATTCTTAGTTTATATTTTGATGCTATTGTAAATGGTATTTAAACATTTATTTTCCAATTATTTGACAGTAAACAGAAATATAATTGATTTTTGTATATTGACCTTATATCCTATTACCTTAAATTCAGATTTTAGACCTACTAGTTTTTCTGTACATTGATTTTGATATTTCTGAATAAAGAAAATTTTACTTCTTCCCTTCTATTCCTTAATTCCATTGTGTTCAGGGAAACTACTCTGTAAAATTTCAATATTTTTGAAATTTCATGAGACTTGTTTTATGGCTTAGCACATGACCATCTTGGTGGATGTTCCAGAAACACTCTAAAGATGGGTTTCCATGGTCTCTGGCATCCATTGTTTCTCATGAAAAATCATTTTGCTGATGAAATGCCATCACATACCATTGTTTCTCAATATGTAACGTTTTCCTCTGACTGCTTTCAATACAATCTCTTTATTTTCGTTTTTGGTAGTTGAACTATGAAGTGCCTAGTTGTGATTTTCTTGTATTTATCTTACTTGGAATTTGTTGATCTTCTTCGACATGTAAGTAGATTATTTCCACCAAATTTGAGGAAATTTCAACTATTTTTTCTTCAGCTATTTTTGGGTCTCATTTGCTTTCTCTTTTCATTCTGGGACTAGAATTCCACTTGTGTTAGACCACTTAAGATGTATTACAGATTACGGAGGCTCTGTTCACTTTTTGCAATCTTATTTCGCTTCGTTTTTCAGAATGTATGATTTCTTTTTTAAAAAATTATTTATTTTGGCTGCACTGGGTCTTAGTTGTGGCATGAGGACTCTTAGTTGAGGCATGAGAACTCTTAGTTGCGGCATGCATGCAGGATCTAGTTCCCTGACCAGGGATCAAACCCAGGCCCCCTGCATTGGGAGCATGGAGTCTTACCCACTGGACCACCAGGGAAGTCCCTGGAATGTATAATTTCTAATGTTCTTTCTTCAAGTTCACTGATTATGGTGGTCATGAGAATTGCCTCCCAGGCCACCAGCTGTCAGGAACATAACTGACTGAGAGCACAAGCTGCTATTCTCTAAAATTCATCATGTGTTTGTGCTGAGGCCACACTTCCTGCGGGCTGCTGCCAGTCAAACACTGAGAGTGGCAGTGGTTCTAAGGACTCCTCTGATGACTGACTTGGGCTCCAGGACACCCTGCTGGTCTTGCTGAACTTTTCTTAGACTGCATGACATCTCACCTTCCTTCCTTCTCTTCTTCACTCCAGGTCAGTCTTGCAGTGTGATCTGATGGCTATCACAGCCTTCCCCAGTCCCCTCCCCATTTTCTAAAATAAGCATTTCTCTGAATAAAAGCCTTTCATGTTTAATCCATTCTTAGTGTCTGCTTTGAGGTGGGCACCTGGATTGACACAGCTAAAATCAGGAGTAGTCTGAGAAATCAGGTGGTAAGATAAGGATTTGGGACTGGCTTTCCCACCACATGGCAGACAAATGGGATGCTATTCTCTTGGCAGATGGAACAAGGATAGTCCCTGGCAAAAGGTAGTAGCTCAACTGCTGACTGTTTTACCGGTGGTGAATTGGGAAAATGTGTCAGAGGAGAGTAATGTTGTGAAAGGTAAGACAATACAGACATAAAGACAGACTGTGCTCTGGAACCTGTGGCTGCATTTTCATCAAAGGCACACTTGCCGTGAATGAGTGTGGCAGGGAACTAAGGCAAAACTGCTCCTGGGAGACACAGGACTTCTCTGACGGCAGACTTTGCTTCGTGGACTCTTCATTGTCCTTTCCAACCCTTCCTTAAACTGCACAAACAGTCCACCCCTCAGATTTTCCTTCCCTCCCTCCTTCACTTGGAGTCAGACCTGCATACAATCAATGGCTCTCCCAGCCTTCTCCAGCTCCTTCTCCATTTCCTCTCACAAGTGTTTCCTATAATAAAATCCTTGCATGTTTAATCCTTTCTTGGTAGAAGACACAGATTAACACACTGACTTCTGCTATCCCCAGTCGCTATTCAGCCCATCCAGTGAATGTTTTATTTCAGAAATTGTACTTTTCAGTTATTGAAAATATGTTTGGCTCTTTTTCATATTTTCCATTTCTCTGTTGACATCACCCATCTACTATTCAGTCATTATTCCAGTACTTTTCATCGGTTTTCCTAGAGGAAAAAAGCCTAATTTATTATCTAGACAAGCAAACTATAATCTAAAATATAAT
The DNA here is from genome assembly GCF_039906515.1 of Pseudorca crassidens. Classification (NCBI taxonomy): domain Eukaryota; kingdom Metazoa; phylum Chordata; class Mammalia; order Artiodactyla; family Delphinidae; genus Pseudorca; species Pseudorca crassidens. The sequence continues at coordinate 54,004,615 of NC_090307.1, read as the reverse complement.
TGGAAAGGAGCCAATATGTCAAATGTCTTTGACTTTGAGGACCTCAAGATTTCAATCTAGCGATTCTACTTCTGGGTGTATATCTGAGAAAAGTGAAATAACTGTCTCAAAGAGATATCTGCACCCCAGATATTCATTGCGGCATTATTTATAATAGCCAAGACATGAAAATAACCTAAATGTCCATTTATGGATGAATGGATAAATAAAATTATATATATATATGAAATTATATATATATAAAATTATATATATATATGAAATTATATATATATAAAATCATATATGTATGAATTTCAACCATAAAAAAGAAGGAAATCCTGCCATTTGTGACAACATGGATGGGACCTTGAGGGCATCATGCTATGTGAAATAAATCAGACAGAGAAGGATAAACACTGTATGATCTCACTTATATGTGGAATCTGAAAAACCCAAAGTCATAAAACAGAGAACAGATTGGAGGTTGCCAGAGGCAGGTGGGTAGAGGTTGGGCAAAATGGGTGAAGGTGGTCAAAAGGTACAAACTTCCAGTCATGAGATAAATAAGTTCTGGGGATGTAATGTACAGCATGGTGACTATAGTTAACAATACTGCATTGTATACTGAAAGTTGCTAAGAGAGTAGATCTTAAAAGTTCTCACTGTAAGAAAAAATTTTAGCTATGTGAGGTGATGGATGTTAACTAAATTTATTGTGGTAATCATTTTTTAATATCTACATGTATCAAAACATTATGTTGTACACCTTAAATTTATATAATGTTATGTGTCAATTATATCTCAATAAAACTAGGGGAAAAAATAAGAATCAGAAAAAATAAACTTGTTTCTAAGGGCAAAAAAAGATTAAAAATTTTTTTCTTTAATTCTAAGGAAATGTTACTAAATATAACAGTAATAGCACATCTTAGTTGACTAGGAATTCCTGTCACAATGCTTTAGAAAGAATGCCATCTTCTCCAGAATAATAAAATTGTCAACTGACTGTATTGAGGTCACTTGACTGTACTATTGTTAGTTAACATTAGGGGAAGCTGGGTAAAGGATATATGGGAACTCTCTGAACTATTTTTGCAACTTTAAAAACTAAAATGTTAAAAGAAATTGCAAGTACCATGAGTCTCCCTTATAAGATATTAAAAGTGCAAACCTGTTTCAAAATGTGTAGACATTCCGTCTAGTGTATTCACTTTACTTAGCAAACAAGAAAGTTAAAAGCAGGGGCTTCCCTGGTGGCGCAGCAGTTGAGGGTCCGCCTGCCGATGCAGGGGACGCGGGTTCGTGCCCCGGTCCGGGAGGATCCCACATGCCGCGGAGCGGCTGCGCCCGTGAGCCATGGCCGCTGGGCCTGCGCGTCCAGAGCCTGTGCTCCGCAACGGGAGAGGCCACAACAGTGAGAGGCCTGCGTACTGCAAAAAAAAAAAAAAAAAAAAAAAAAAAAGTTAAAAGCAGTAGACATCTATTACCTTTTGTCTGCCCTTCCTTTTTGGAATTGCCCTTTTCCAACTCCATGTGAGTTTTTAATATATACATTTTTTTCTTTTTTTTTTGTTTCTTTTGGGTTTTTTTGGTTGCTTTTTGTGGTACGTGGGCCTCTCACTGCTGTGGCCTCTCCCATTGTGGAACACAGGCTCCAGACACTCAGGCCCAGCGCCCATGTCCCATGGGCCCAGCCGCTCTGCCGCACGTGGGACCCTTCCAGACCAGGGCACGAACCCGTGGCTCCTGCATCAGCAGGCGGACTCCCAACCACTGCACCACCAGGGAAGCCTTATACATATATATTTGTACACCCATGTTCACAGCAGCATTATTCACAATAGCCTAAAGGTGGAAGCAACCCAAGTGTCCATCAGCGGGTGAATGGATAAGCACAACGTAATATATACATAGAATGTAATACCATTCAGCCCTAAAAAAGGAAGGAAATTCTGAACATGCTACACCATCAATGAAACTTGGGGACAACATGCCAAGCAAAATAAACTAGTTACATACACACACATAAGATACTGCATGATTCCACTTATATGAGGGACCTAGAGTCACCAAATTCATAGAGACAGAAAGCAGAATGGTGGCTGCCAGGGGCTGGAGGAGGAGGGAATTGTTTCATGGGGACAAAGTTTCAGTTTTACAAGATGAAAAGAGTTCTGGAAATGGATGTGGTGATGGGTGCACAACAATGTAAATGTACTTAATGTCACTGAACTGTATAACTAAAAATGGTAAATTTTTTGTTATGTGTAATTTGTCACAATTAAAAAAAAACTGGTTTAAAAAAAAAAAAGCCAAACCCAACAGTTGTCCAGGCTCCTTGATAGTCACCTTTGAGCTGCTGGGATCACAGGTCAATCTGATGCTGAAGAAATCAGAGTCTCTAACAGGTCAGAGCAATGTCCACATGCAGACAAAGTGCCAGGGGGGCTCAAACTCAGACCTCACTTAATCCTTACAGAGACCTTGCACGGAGAGTGAAAGGAAGTGACTGGTCCAGGGACACACACCCTCCAAGGAGAAGAGCAAGACCAAGGATGGGAATCCAGCTCTGAAACCAGAGATGTTCTCTCTCTGGCAGGTCCTTACGGCAGGCTTGTGTCCAATTCACCTCTGTGTTGCCAGCATCTGGCACAGCATCTGACCTGGCACATAGTAGGTGCCCAACAAAAATTTGCTGAATAAATGAAATGTGCTGAACTAGACATGATCTCTTCTCCTGAGTGGTTCAAGGCTAAGGAAAGAGTGTGGTGGTTTTGTGATGCATCAGCTTGGGGTGGGGGCAGGGCAACATGTCCCAGAATTCACTCCCTGAAGGTTTCCAGTTAGGAGAGGCCACAAAAGGCATCTTCACATGATATTTGGAGGGTGGAGGTGAAGTGGCAGCCCCTTTTGTGTTTTCATGCTTGGCAGTCTGGGCAGGCACTTGTGTAGCTCACACACGGTATCTGCTGACTCGTGTGGTTGGTGCGGCGAAGGAGCCGGGCCTGCAAAATCTCCGCCTTCCCCTGCAGCCCCGTCAGCTTCCTGACTCCAGAGTGGATGTGTGTTTAGCCCCAGCTCGGATGACGCCAGCTCTCAGGAATGACATCCTGAGTTAATATGGCTTTCAAGAAGCTTTCTCCAGTGAGGAGATGTTACTTCCACTGAGCTTTCATAGTCTTTGCTTGTATGTTAGTATCTACATTCTTCCTCATATCCAAACTTTATTTTAATGGTTATTTTCCTGGAGGAAACAACCTTGCCTTGTGATTCTGAGAGAGCTTTGTCTGTAATGCTATTGGGGTGTACCACAACCCAGGGGGACCAATCAGAGTATTTCATCCCTCTGGACACCGTAATTGGTTCCAGTGATAGGCACAAGCTCAAAGTCAGCCAATCAGAGTTTTTGGGGGAGGTCAATGTGACAAGGGAGGGAAAGAGAAGTTTGTTCTTTTCTCAGTTGTCATTAGTTTTACATTCAAACTAGTCCTCTAATTCTTTTTTTTTTTTTTTGCCTCTGCGTGAAAATGAAGTCAACACAATAAAGTACAATCCAGACATGGAGAGAGCCCCCTGAAGACATGGCATTTGGATCCAGTTGCACCTGGAGCCAGCCCATCCCCTGAGACTTCAGGTTACCTAGCAATGAAGTCTTACCCATGGTGGTTCAGGTAAGTTCCTATTTCTTGATGAAGCAGTCCTGGTTAATACAGTTAATAAATAGAACATGTATTCATTTGGTCCTACAGTGGTCTTTGTGTGGATACACCTCAAAAGGCAACCTCTGAAATAATGATCCTTTCGGTAAATTATACTTTGATGTTGAAGAAACTGTATCCTTTTCTTCTAATATATTCTAGATAAATCCAGCTCCAAATTATTATTATTTTTTCACTAAGTATTAATGATGGCTTTTCTATCCATGCTCTTATTTTATACTATATACCCTTCCTGGGCAATCGTATCCACTCTCATTGTTTCTGCAACCACCTATATGCTGATGAAAATAAATTCACATCTCTTCCTCAATGCTCTCCTCAAAGCATCAAGAATCAGATATCCGGGGAGACCTTCAAGATGGCGCAGGAGAAAGACGTGGAGATCACTTTCCTCTCCACAAATACATCAGAAATACACCTACATGTGGAACAACTCCTACAGAACACCTACTAAAACGCTGGCAGAAGACCTCAGACTTCTCAAAAGGCAAGAAACTCCCTACGTACCTGGGTAGGGCAAAAGAAAAAAGAAAAAACAGAGACAAAAGAATAGGGATGAGACCTGCACCTCTGAGAGGGAGCTGTGAAGGAGGAAAAGTTTGTACACGCTAGGAAGCCCCTTCACTGGTGGAGATGGGGGGTGGATGGGGGGGGAAGCTTCAGAGCCACGGAGGAGAGCGCAGCAACAGGGGTGCAGAGGGCAAAGCAAAGAGATTCCTGCACAGAGGATCACTGCTGACCAGCACTCACCAGCCTGAGAGGCTTGTCTGCTCACCCGCCGGGGCGGGTGGGGGCTGGGAGCTGAGGCTCAGGCTTCGGAGGTCAGACCCCAGGGAGAGGACTGGGGTTGGCTGCGTGAACACAGCCTGAAGGGGGCTAGTGTGCCACAGCTAGCCAGGATGGAGTCCGGGAAAAAGTCTGGACCTGCCTAAGAGGCAAAAGACCATTGTTCAGGGTGCAAGAGGACAGGGGATTCAGAGCACTGCCTAAATGAGCTCCAGAGATGGGCGCGAGCCACGGCTATCAGCATGGATAACAAAGACGGACATGAAACGCTAAGGCTGCTGCTGCAGCCACCAAGAAGCCTGTGTGCAAGCACAGGTCACTATCCACACCTCCCCTCCGGGGAGCCTGTGCAGCCCACCACTGCCAGGGTCCCGTGATCCAGGGACAACTTCCCTGAGAGAACACATGGCGTGCCTCAGGCTGTTGCAACATCACGCTGGCCTCTGCCACTGCAGGCTCGCCCCACATTCTGTACCCCTCACTCCCCCAGCCTGAGTGAGCCAGAGCATCTTAATCAGCTGCTACTTTAACCCTGTCCTGTCTGAGTGAAGAACAGACGCCCTCAGGCGACCTACACACAGAGGCAGGGCCAAATCCAAAGCTGAACCCCGGGAGCTGTGCGAACAAAGAAGAGAAAGGGAAATCTCTCCCAGCAGCCTCAGGAGCAGCAGAGTAAATCTCCACAATCAATGTGATGTACCCTGAATCTGTGGAATACCTGAATAGGCAACGAATCATCCCAAAATTTAGGCAGTGGATTTCAGGAGCAACTATAGACTTGGGGTTTGCTTTCTGCATCTAATTTCTTTCTGGTTTTATGTTTACCTTAGTTTAGTATTTAGAGTTTATTATCATTGGTGGATTTCTTTATGGATTTGGTTGCTCTCTTCCTCCCTTTTTTTTTATATACCGATTTTTTTTTCCTTTTTCTCTTTTTGTGAGTGTGTATGTGTATGCTTCTTTGTGCGATGTTGTCTGTATAGCTTTGTTTTTACCATTTGTCCTAGGGCTCTGTCTGTCCATTTTTGTTTGTTTCTTTGTTTTGTTTTTTAATATAGTTTTTAGCGCTTGTTATCAATGGTGGATTTATTTTTAGGTTTGGTTGCTCTCTTCTTTCTTTTTTTAAATTTTATTTAAAAAATTTTTACTGTTCATAATTATTTTTTATTTTAATAACTTTATTCTTTTCTTTCTTTTTTCTCCATTTTTTTCTGAGCTGTGTGGCTGACAGGGTCGTGGTGCTCCAGCCGGCTGTCAGACCTGTGTCTCTGAGGTGGGAGAGCCGAGTTCAGGCCATTGGTCCACCAGAGACATCCCATACACATAACATCCCATGCTACACATAACATCAAACGGCAAAAGCTCTCTCAGAGATCTCCATCTCAATGCTAAGACCCAGATCCACTCAACGACCAGCGAGCTACAGTGTTGGACACCCTATGCCAAACAACTAGCAAGACAGGAACACAACCCCACTCATCAGCAGAGAGGCTGCCTAAAATCATAATAAGGTCACAGATACCCCAAAACACACCACCGGATGCGGTCCTGCCCAACAGAAAGACAAGGCTCAGCCTCATCCACAAGAACACAGGCACTAGTCCCCTCCACCAGGAAGCCTACACAACCCACTGAACCAAACTTAGCCGATGGGGGCAGACACCAAAGACAATGAGAACTACGAACCTGCAGCCTGTGAAAAGGGGACCCCAAAAAAACACAGTAAGTTAAGCAAAATGAGAAGACAGAGAAACACACAGCAGATGAAGGAGCAAGGTAAAAATCCAGCAGACCAAACAAATGAAGAGGAAATAGGCAGTCTACCTGAAAAAGAATTCAGAGTAATGATAGTAAAGATGATCCAAAATCTTGGAAATACAATGGAGAAAATACAAGAAAAGCCTAACAAGGACATAGAAGAACTAAAGAGCAAACAAACAATGATGAACAACACAATAAATCATATTAAAAATTCTCTAAAGGAATCAATAGCAGAAAAACTGAGGCAGAAAAATGGATAAGTGAACTAGAAGATAAAATAGTGGAAATAACTACTGCAGGGCGGAATAAAGAAAAAAGAATGAAAAGAATTGAGGACACTCTTAGAGACCTCTGGGACAACATTAAATAAACCAACATTTGAATTGTAGGGGTCCAAGAAGAAGAAGGGTAAAAAGAAAGGGACTGAGAAAATATTTTGAAGAGATTGTAGTTGAAAACTTCCCTAATATGGGAAAGGAAATAGGCAATCAAGTCCAGAAAGTGCAGAAAGTCCATACAGGATAAATCCAAGGAGAAATACACCAAGATGCATATTAATCAAACTATCAAAAATTAAATACAAAGAAAAAATATTAAAAGCAGCAAGGGAAAAACAACAAATAACATACAAGGGAATCCCCATAAGGTTAACAGCTGATCTTTCAACAGAAACTCTGCAGGCCAGAAGGGAGTGGCAGGACATATTTAAAGTGATGAAAGGGAAAAACCTACAACCAAGATTACTCTACCCAGCAAGGAACTCATTCACATTCAATGGAGAAATTAAAACCTTTACAGACAAGCAAAAGCTAAGAGAATTCAGCACCACCAAACCAGCTTTACAACAAATGCTAAAGGAACTTCTCTAGGCAGGAACCACAAGAGAAGGAAAAGACATACAATAACAAACCCAAAACAATTAAGAAAATGGTCATAGGAACCTACATATCAATAATTACCTTAAATGTAAAGACATTAAATGCTGTAACCAAAAGACACAGACTGGCTGAATGGATACAAAAACAAGACCTGTATATATGCTGTCTACAAGAGACCCACTTCAGACCTAGGGACACAAACAGACTGAAAGTGAGGGGATGGAAAAAGATATTCCATGCAAACGGAAACCAAAAGAAAGTTGGAATAGCAATTTTCATATCAGACAAAACAGACTTTAAAATAAAGACTATTACAAGAGACAAAGAAGGACACTACAGAATGATCAAGGGATCAATCCAAGAAGAAGATATAACAATTGTAAATATTTATGCACCCAACATAGAAGCACCTCAATAGTTAAGGTAAATGCTAACAGCCATAAAAGGGGAAATTGACAGTAACACAATCATAGTAGGGGATTTTAACACCCCACTTTCACCAATGGACAGATCATCCAAAATGAAAGTAAATAAGGAAACACAAGCTTTAAATGACACATTAAACAAGATGCATTTAATTGATATTTATAGGACATTCCACCCAAAAATGACAGAATACACTTTCTTCTCAACTGCTCATGGAACATTCTCCAGGATAAATCATATCTTGGGTCACAAATCAAGTCTTGGTAAATTTAAGAAAAGTGAAATCGTATAAAGTATCTTTTCCAACAAAAACGCTATGAGACTAGATATCAATTAGAGTAAAAATTCTGTAAAAAATACAAACACATAGAGGCTAAAAAATACACTACTTAATAACCAAAAGATCACTGAAGAAATCAAAGAGGAAATCAAAAAATACCTAGAAACAAATGACAATGAAAACACAATGACCCAAAACTTATGGGATGCAGCAAAAGCAGTTTTAAGAGGGAAGTTTATAGCAATACAGTCCTACCTCAAGAAACAAGAAACACCTCAAAGAAACAACCTAACCTTACACTTAAAGCAATTAGAGAAAGAAAAACAAAAAACCCCCAAATTTAGCAGAAAGAAAGAAAGAAATAAGGGCAGATCAGAAATAAATGAAAAAGAAATGAAGGAAACAATAGCAAAGATTAATAAAACTAAAAGCTGGTTCTTTGAGAAGGTAAAAAAAATTGATAAACCATTAGCCAGACTCATCAAGAAAAAATGGGAGAAGACTCAAATCAATAGAATTAGAAATGAAAAAAGAGAAGTAACAACTGACACTACAGAAATAAAAAGGATCACAAGAGATTACTACAAGCAATTATATTCCAGTAAAATGGACAGCCTGGAAGAAATGGACACATTTTTAAAAAAGCCCAACCTTCTGAGACTGAACCAGGAAGAAATAGAAAATATAAACAGACCAATCAAAAGCACTGAAATTGAGACTGTGATTAAAAATATTTCTACAAATAAAAGCCCAGGACCAGAAGGTTTCACAGGTGAATTCTAGCAAACATTTAGAGAAGAGCTAACACCTATCCTTCTCAAACTCTTCCAAAATATAGCAGAGGGAGGAACACACCCAAACTCATTCTACGAGGCCACCATCACCCTGATACCAAATCCAGACAAAGATGTCACAAAGAAAGAAATCTATAGGCCAATATCACTGATGAACATAGATGCAAAAATCCTCAACAAACTACTAGCAAACAGAATCCAACAGCACATTAAAAGGATCATACACCATGATCAAGTGGGGTTTACCCCAGGGATGCAAGGATTCTTCAATATACGCAAATCAATCAATGTGATAAACCATATTAACAAATTGAAGGAGAAAAACCATATGATCATCTCAATAGGTACAGAAAAAGCTTTTGACAAAATTCAACATCCATTTATGATTAAAAACCCTCCAGAAAGTAGGCATAGAAGGAACCTACCTCAACATAATAAAGGCCATATATGACAAACCCACAGCCAACATCATTCTCAATGGTGAAAAAATGAAATCATTTCCACTAAGATCAGGAACAAGACAAGGTCGTCCACTCTCACCAGTATTATTCAACATTGTTTTGGAACTTTTAGCCACAGCAATAAGAGAAGAAAAAGAAATAAGAGGAATTCAAATTGGAAAAGAAGAAGTAAAACTGTCACTGTGTGCAGATGACATGATACTATACATAGAGCATCCTAAAGATGCTACCAGAAAACTACTAGAGCTAATCAATGAATTTGGTAAAGTAGCAGGACACAAAATTAATGCACAAAATCTCTTGCATTCCTATACACTAATGATACAAAATCTGAAAGTGAAATTAAGGAAACACTCCTATTTACCACTGCAACAAAAAGAATAAAAAAGAATTTATTTGCAAATCAGCTCAGGAAGTAGCTACTCAGGGTGCCATTCCTGAGTCTCTGAAACCAGATTAGGGATCTGAGCTCTCAGAAATTATGCATCTATTTCCCATTATTATTATTATTTAAATTAAACAAATACCTTTTATTTTTCTGATTTTTGTCCTGAACAGGAAGTAATACCAAAAACGTTTTAATGCTGAGGATTAAACTCCAAATTGCAAGGTACAAAATGGTTGGTGAGAAGTAAACAAAATTAATTGTATACCATCATATGAAAAGCAAGTCACATACAGAATAAAATTTGTTCCTGTACTATATCTACTAATTTAAATCACGATGCTGGGCTTCCCTGGTGGCGCAGTGGTTGAGAGTCCGCCTGCTGATGCAGGGGAAACGGGTTCGTGCCCCGGTCCGGGAAGATCTCACATGCCGCGGAGCGGCTGGGCCCATGAGCCATGGCCGCTGAGGCTGTGCGTCCGGAGCCTGTGCTCCACAACGGAAGAGGCCACAGCACTGAGAGGCCCGCGTACAGAAAAAAAAAAAAAATCACGATGTTAATAATTATCAAATTACTACTAAGTATTTTCTAAGGATATATGTATAGGACTATATTCTAGGCTATATCCTAGTTCCTGATTGGGTACACAAGAAATATAAAATCTAGGTCTACCATATGTTCTTTTCTTCCTTTTTTAAATTGTGTTAAACATAAAATAAAATTTACCAATCTTAAGTGTACAGTTCAGTGGTATTAAATACTTTCACATTGTTGTGCAGCCATCACCACCATCCATCCCCATAACACCATGTGTGTTTTTTTTTAAATCATCTTTATTGGAGTATAATTGCTTTACAATGTTGTGTTAGTTTCTGCTATATAACAAAGTGAATCAACTTTATGAATACATATATCCCCATATCTCCTCCCTCTTGCATCTCCCTCCAACTCTCCCTATCCCATCCCTCTAGGTGATCACAAAGCACCGAGCTGATCTCCCTGTGCTATGCAGCTGCTTCCCACTAGCTATCTATTTTACATTTGGTAGTGTATATATGTCCATGCCACTCTCTCACTTCGTCCCAGCTTACCGTTTCCCCTCCCCGTGTCCTCAAGTCCATTGCTTTATAGGTCTGCGGCTTTCTTTCTGTCCTGCCCCTAGGCTCTTCATGACCTTTTTTTTTTTTTTTTAGATTCCATATGTATGTGTTAGCATACAGTATTTGTTTTTCTCTTTCTGACTTACTTCACTCTGTATGACAGTCTCTAGGTCCATCCACCTCACTACAAATAACTCAATTTCATTCCTTTAATGGCAGAGTAATATTCCACTTTATATATGTGCCAAATCTTCTTTATTCATTCATCTGTTGATGGACACTTAGGTTGCTTCCATGTCCTGGCTAATGTACAGAGACCTGCAATGAACATTTTGGTACATGACTCTTTTTGAATTATGGTTTTCTCAGGGCATATGCCCAGTAGTGAGATTGCTGGGTTGTATGGTAGTTCTATTTTTAGTTTTTTAAGGAACCTCCATACTGTTCTACATAGTGGCTGTATAAATTTACATTCCCACCAACAGTGCAAGAGGGTTCCCTTTTCTCCACACCATCTCCAGCATTTATTGTTTGTAGATATTTTGATGACGGCCATTCTGACTGGTGTGAGGTGATACCTCATTTTAGTTTTGATTTGCATTTCTCTAATGATTAACGATGTTGAGCATCCTTTCATGTGTTTGTTGGCAGTCTGTATATCTTCTTTGGTGAAATGTCTATTTAGGTCTTCTGTCCATTTTTGGATTGGGTTGTTTTTTTTTGTTTGTTTGTTTGTTTGTTTGTTTTGCGGTACGCGGGCCTCTCACTGTTGTGGCCTCTCCCGTTGCGGAGCACAGGCTGCAGACGCGCAGGCTCAGCGGCCATGGCTCACGGGCCCAGCCGCTCCGCGGCATGTGGGATCTTCCCGGACCGGGGCACGAACCCACGTGCCCTGCATCGGCAGGCGGACTCTCAACCACTGCGCCACCAGGGAAGCCCGGGTTGTTTTTTTTAAATTGAGCTGCAAGAGCTGCTTGTAAATTTTGGAGATTAATCCTTTGTCAGTGGCTTCATTTACAAATATTTTTCCCATTCTGAGGGTTGTCTTTTCGTCTTGTTTACGTTTTCCTTTTCTGTGCAAAAGCTTTTAAGTTTCATTAGGTTCCATTTGTTTATTTTTGTTTTTATTTCCATTTCTCTAGGAGGTGGGTCAAAAAGGATTTTGTTGTGATTTATTTCATAGAGTGTTCTGCCTATGTTTTTCTCTAAGAGTTTTACAGTGTCTGGCCTTACATTTAGGTCTTTAATCCATTTTGAGTTTATTTTTGTGTATGGTGTTAGGGAGTGTTCTAATTTCATTCTTTTACATGTAGCTGTGCAGTTTTCCCAGCACCACATATTGAAGGGCTGTCTTTTCTCCATTGTATATTCTTGCCTCCTTTATCAAAAATATGGTGACCATATGTGCGTGGGTTTATCTCTGGGCTTTCTGTTCGGTTCCACTGATCTCTATTTCTGTTTTTGTGCCAGCACCATACTGTCTTGATTACTATAGCTTTGTAATATAGTCTGAAGTCCAGGAGCCTGATTCCTCCAGCTTGGCTTTTCTTTCTCAAGATTGCTTTGGCTATTCAGGGTCTTTTGTGTTTCCATACACATTGTGAAATTTTTTGTTCTAGTTCTGTGAAAAATGCCATTGATGGTTTGATAGGGATTGCATTGAATCTGTAGATTGCTTTGGGTAGTATAGTCATTATCACAATGTTGATTCTTCCAATCCAAGAACATGGTATATCTCTCCATCTGTTTGTATCATCTTTAATTTCTTTCATCAGTGTCTTATAATTTTCTGCATACAGGTCTTTTCTCTCCTTACGTAGGTTTATTCATAGATATTTTATTCTTTTTGTTGCAATGGTAAATGGGAGTGTTTTCTTAATTTCACTTTCAGATTTTTCATCATTATTGTATAGGAATGCAAGAGATATCTGTGCATTAATTTTATATCCTGCTACTTTACCACATTCACTGATTAGCTCTAGTAGTTTTTTGGTAGCATCTTGAGGATTCTCTGTGTATAGTATCATGTCATCTGCAAACAGATGTGACAGCTTTACTTCTTCTTTTGCAATTTGGATTCCTTTTATTTCTTTTTCTTCTCTTGTTGCTGTGGCAAAAACTTCCAAAACAATGTTGAATAATAGTGGTGAGAGTGGGCAACCTTGTCTTGTTCCTGATCTTATTGGAAATGGTTTCAGTTTTTCATCATTGAGGACGATGTTAGCTGTGGGTTTGTCATATATGGCCTTTATTATGTTGAGGAAAGTTCCCTCTATGCCTACTTTCTGCAGAGTTTTTATTATAAATGGGTGTTGAATTTTGTCGAAAGCGTTCTCTGCATCTATTTAGATGATCATATGGTTTTTCTCCTTCAATTTGTTAATATGGTGTATCACATTGATTGATTTGTGTATATTGAAGAATCCTTGCATTCCTGGGATAAACTCCACTTGATCATGGTGTATGATCCTTTTAATGTGCTGTTGGATTCTGTTTGCTAGTATTTTGTTGAGGATTTTTGCATCTATGTTCATCAGTGATATTGGCCTGTAGTTTTCTTTCCTTGTGACATCTGTCTGGTTTTGGTATCAGGGTGATGGTGGCCTCATAGAATGAGTTTGGGAGTGTTCCTCCCTCTGCTATGTTTTGGAAAAGTTTGAGAAGAATAAGTGTTAGCTCTTCTCTAAATGTTTGATAGAATTCATCTATGAAGCCTTCTGGTCTTGGGCTTTTGTTTGTTGGAAGATTTTTAATCACAGTTTCAATTTCAGTGCTTATAATTGGTCTGTTTATATTTTCTATTTCTTCCTGGTTCAGTGTTGGAAGGTTGTGCATTTCTAAGAATTTGTCCATTTCTTCCAGGTTTTCCATTTTATTGGCATATAGTTGCTTGTAGTAATCTTTCATGATCCTTTGTATTTCTGCCGTGTCAGTTGTTACTTCTCTTTCATTTCTAATTCTATTGATTTGAGTCTTCTCCCTTTTTTTCTTGATGAGTCTGGCTAATGGTTTATCAATTTTGTTTATCTTCTCAAAGAACCAGCTTTTAGTTTTATTGATATTTGCTATGGCTTCCTTCATTTCTTTTTCATTTATTTCTGATCTGATCTTTACGATTTCTTTCCTTCTGCTAACTTTGGGGTTTTTTTGTTCTTCTTTCTCTAATTGCTTTAGGTGTAAGGTTAGGTTGTTTCTTTGAGATGTTTCTTGTTTCTTGAGGTAGGATTGTATTGCTATAAACTTCCGTGTTAGAACTGCTTTTGCTACGTCCCATAGGTTTTGGGTCATTGTATTTTCATTGTCATTTGTTTCTAGGTATTTTTTGATTTCCTGTTTGATTTCTTCAGTCACCTCTTGGTTATTAGTAGTGTATTGTTTAGCCACCATGTGTTTGTATTTTTTACAGGTATTTTCCTGTAATTCATATCTAGTCTCATAGCATTATGGTTCGAAAAGATACTTGATAGGATTTCATTTTTCTTAAATTTACCAAGGCTTGATATGTGACCCAAGATATGATCTATCCTGGAGAATGTTCCATGAGCACTTGAGAAGAAAGTGTATTCTGTTGTTTTGGGGTGGAATGTCCTATAAATATCAATTAAGTCCATCTTGTCTATTTCCCATTATTATCATAGGTACCATAGTGACCTTTTTCATTTGCTCCCTCTCTTTAGTGTTTATGCTGCATTCAATATCTTGCAGTTGGGGTAAATTGATGAAAAATGACAGATACTCCCTATGAACACTAGATGTCACCCTTATCTTTTGTCTGAACTAATGAACAGCCACTGATTCTGTGTTTAAACTCTGTTTTTTAAAATTCTTTTTCTGATTAGATCTTGGAGTTTAAAAAAAAAAAATCTCTCATCTTGAAGTGTTTTTTTTTTCTTTTAAAGAAACCAACTTTTTAGATTTTCATAGGTTCAGCAGTGGTTAAAGCTCAAAACAAAAGCGACTCTAAGTGATCTTTAAAAATCTACTGAACAACGTTATATGAGTTAGCTCATTACCAGCCCAGCTTGTATTTGCTGACTCTCAGACAGACATATGGATTTCAAAAAGCATGTAATTAATTGTATTTCCTTGAAAAATCATGGAACTTCAGAAAAAGTCTGAAAAAATTTGTCTTAAGATTTTTTCTAATCTTCTGGGATTTCTTTGTTTTTTTGTTTGTTTTGTTGTTTTGTACATCATAATTTTATTTCATTTGTTTTTTAATTAAAGGATAGCTGGTTTACAATGTTATATTAGTTTCAGATATACAACATAGTGATTCAATATTTTTATAGAGTATATTCAAATTAAAGTTATTATAAAATATTGGCTATATCCCCTGTGCTGTACATTAACTACATGCTTGTATCTTATTTATTTTATACCTAGTAGCTTATACCTCTTAATCCCCTTCACCTATCTTGCCCCTCCCCTCTCCTCCCCTCTTCCCACTGGTAACCACTAATTTGTTCTCTGAATTTATGAGTCTGTTTCTGTTTTGTTATATTTGTTCATTTGTTTTATTTTTTAAGATTCCACATATAAATGAAAACATACAGTATTTGTCTTTGTCTGACTTACTTTATTAAGTTTAAGTTCCTCCAGGTCCATCCATGTTGTGAATGGCAAATTTTCATTCTTATGACTAATATTCCAGTGTATATAAATATACCACATCTTTATCCATTCCACTGTTGATGGATACTTAGGTTGCTTCCATTTCTTGGCTATTGTAAATAATGCTGCTGTGAACATTGGGGGTGTATGTATCTTTTTGAATTAGTGTTTTCTTTTTCTTCAGTTAAATACACAGGAGTGGAATTCCTGGATAGCATGGTATTTCTATTTTTAGTTTTTTGAGGAACTTCCATACTGTTTTCCATAGTGGCTGTATCAATTTACATTTCCACCAACAGTGTACTAGGGTTCCCTTTTCTCCACATCTTTGCCAACATTTATTACCTGTTTTCTTTTTGACAATAGCCATTCTGACAGCTATGAGGTGATAACTCATCATGGTTTTGATTTGCATTTTCCTGATAGTGATGTTGATCATCTTTTCATGTGCCTGTTGGCCATCTGTAAGTCTTCTTTGGAAAAATGACTATTCAGGTCTTCTGCCCATTTTTTAATTGGGTTCTTTGGTTTTTGATATTGAGTTTATGAGTCCTTTATATATTTTGGATATTAATCCCTTATCAGACACATCATTTGAAAATATTTTGTCCCATTCAGTAGGTTGTCTTTCCATTTTTCTGATAGTTTCCCTCACTCAGCAAAAGCTTTTAAGTTTAGTTAGGCCCCATTTGTTTATTTTTGCTTTTGTTTTCCTTGCCAGAGGAGACAGATCCAAAAAAATATTGCTAAGACTTATGTCAGAGTGGACTACCTACATTTTCTTCTAGGGGTTTTATGGTTTCCAGCCTTATATTTAGGTCTTTAATCCATTTTGAGTTTAGGTGTGAGAAAATGTTCTAATTTCATTCTTTCACATGTAGCTGTCCAGTTTTCCCAACACCACTTACTGAAGCAACTGTCTCTTCCCCATTGGATATTTTTGCCTCCTTTGTCATAGATTAATTGACCATATGTGCATGGGCTTATTTCTGGGCTCTCTATTCCGTTCCATTGATCCATGCGTGTGTTTTTGTGCCAGTATCATACTGTTTTGATTACTGTAGCTTTGTAGTGTAGTCCAAATTGAGGGAGCATGATACTTCCAGCTTTGTTCTTTTTTCTCAAGATTGCTTTGGCAACTCAGGGTCTTTTGCAGTCCCATATGAATTTTAGGATTATTTGTCCTAATTCTGTGAAAAATGTCATGGGTATTTTGATAGGGATTGCATTAAATCTGTAGATTGCTATGGGTAGCATGGACATTTTAACAATGTGGATTCTTCCAATCGATGAACATAGGATATCTTTCTTCAATTTTCTTCATCAAAGTCTTATAGTTTTCAGAGTATAGGTGTTTCACCTCCTTGGTTGAGTTTATTCCTAGGTATTTTATACTTTTTGATGTGATTGTAAATTCTCACCTTTGCAGTAAGAGTGGGTGGTAACTATTTATTTATGATTTATTATAATTATCTATAGAAACTTCAAAGTAATAAATAATTTAAAAGAAGTCTGAAGGATACACTAAAACAACACTGTACGAAAGAAAAAGACTTAGAACATACTTTCAGAAGGAAAGTCTTGATAGAGCTTTCATTTTTTAAAGGTATTTTAAAAATATTTCTTTTCACAGAAAGACTCACCTTACATTAACTTTTATTTTCCTTCTCAAACTAACAGTCTCCCAGTTTACCAGCTTTGTAAATGGTTCTACTCCCATCTAATTATTAGGTTATTTATTTGAGATTTTGCTTGTTTCCTGAGGTAAGTTTGTATCGCTATAAACTTCCCTCTTAGAACTGCCTTTGCTGTGTCCCATAGGTTTTGGATCATCATGTTTTCATTTTCATTTGTCTCTATGTACTTTAAAATTTCCTCTTTAATTTCTTCAGTGATCCGTTGGTTATTTAGTAGAATATTGTTTAGCCTCCATGTGTTTGTGTTTTTTGCAATTTTTTTCTTGTAGTTGATCTCTAGTCTCATAGTTGTTGTCAGAAAAGATGCTTGACATGATTTCAATTTTCTTAAATTTACAGAGGCTTGTTTTGTGGCCTAGCATGTGATCTGTCCTGGAGAATGTTCCATATGCATTTGAAAAGGATGTGTGTTCTGCTGCTTTCAGATGGAATGCTCTCTATATATCATTTAAGTCTATTTGTATAATGTGTTATTTAAGGCCTGTGTTTTCTTATTGATTTTCTGTCTGGATGATCTGTCCATTGATGTAAGTGGGGTGTTAAAGTCCCCTATTTTTATTGTGTTACTGTCGATTTCTCTTTTTATGTCTGTTAATATTTGCCTTATATATTTAGGTGCTCCTATGTTGGGTGCATATATATTTACAATTGTTATATTTTCTTCTTGGATTGATCCCTTGATCCTTATGTAGTGTTCTTCTTTGTCTCTTGTAAAGTCTTTATTCTAAAATCTATCTTGTCTGATATAAGTATTGCTACTTTGGCTTTCTTTTGATTTCTATTTGCATGGGATACCTTTTTCCATCCCCTCACTTTCAGTCTGTATGTATCTCTACATCTGAAGTGAGTCCCTTGTAGGTAATATATATACGGGTCTTGTTTTTGTATCCATTCAGCTACTCTATGTCTTTTGGTTGGAGCACTTAGTCCATTTATATTTAAGGTAATTATTGATATGTATGTTCTTATTGCCATTTTGTTGACTGTTTTGAATGTTTCTGTAGGTCTTTTTTCCCCTTTCTCCTTCTTTTGTTCTCTTCTCTTGTGATTTGATGACTCTTTAGTGTTATGTTGGATTCCTTTTTCTTTTTTGTGTATATATCTATTATAGAGTTTTGGTTTGCAGTTGCTTATCACCTAAAATTTTGTGGTCATTCTTTTTTTTTTTAATTTTATTTATTTTTGGCTGTGTTGAGTCTTTGTTGCTGCACACGGGCTTTCTCTAGTTGCATCGAGCGTGGGCTTCTCTTGTTGCGGAGCATGGGCTCTAGGCGTGCAGGCTCAGTAGCTGTGGTGCATGGGCTTAGTTGCTCTGTGGGACGTGGGATCTTCCCGGACCAGGAACTGAACCCATGTCCCAGGCAATGGCAGGCAGATTCTTAACCATTGCTCCACCAGGGAAGTCCCTGAGAAGTATTTCTAAGGAAATAATTCTCAAGCCACTAGGATGCCTCAACTCTGGGGAAAAAAGACCAACTCTATTGTAAATAATTCTACATAGAACCCTTAAGGAATAACTCAGGTAGAAACTCCTTGTAAATTTGAACTAATCTAAGAAAATTCACATGCTATAAAGAACTATGAAACACTTTAGGTGACTAATCCTGGGAACATCATGGTTCATCTCAGTCAGGGCTTCAGGAAAAGAGAATTTGACATTGCTGTCTTTTGATCATGCTGTCTTTTGATCACAGCAGATGTTACTGATAATGTTCTTTTCTTTCTTAGATTCTAAATGATCTGAACTGCCAAAATAGTGTTATTTATATTAGTGAAAGAACACTGAGTCTTTTTTTTTTTTTTTTTGGCCTCACTACGCGGGATCATAGTTCCCCAACCAGGGATTAAACCTGGGCCACAGCAGTGAAATTGATGAGTCCTAACCACTGGCAACAAGGAATTCCCAACACTGATTCTTGAAAGCATTTCTCTTGTGGCAATAATGTTTTTTGTTATACTGTGAATGCAGCTTCTACAAATAATTGAAAATTTCATCTTCTTATTTTAATCAAGCAGTTCAGCCTCTTTGCAATTCATTTTGTTGGTGAATATCTATTTGACAAGCCTCCAGTTCCAAGGTGATTTTTAGTGATTGTGTTAGAAATGAAGTAACATTTTACTCCTTTCCTCAAAGAGGGGTAATTTCTCCCATAAAACTTACTGGATACAATGTAGGGTAGGCTAATCTATTAAATTTTCCTGACATTTATTATTGGCTTCATTTAGGAGATCAACCTTGAGCCTGAAACTAAGCACATTTGTATTTTGTTGTCTGACCTAAGAGGGAAACTAAGAATAATGTTTTAAGGTATTGGAATGAAGTGTTCAGTTTTCCTTTGTCTTTCAGTGTCTTCTGATTCTGCTTCTGGTTATATTTTGCTATGTGCTTTGATTCAGTATCTTCCTTCATTCTCAGTTTAGTGCAGAGAAGGAACATTAAACACATACAGCTATCTGAAAATAAGATTTAAGCACCACTTTTAATGCACAGAGTGTTTTGTTCCCAAACTAAAATTAATTTTTTCTAATATTTGTGTAAAAGTATATATTTATATATATATATAGAAAGCTTTTATCCTTACTCCAAAAAATTTTTTTCCAAGATTGGATAGAGGAAATTGGGAAAAACTGTCCAGATGGTGGTAGCCTACATTATAAATAGAGTCCTGCCTTAGATATTTCTTCCTTCTCTTAATATGTTTTTAATAATATTGGTTGTCGGGCTTCCCTGGTGGTGCAGTGGTTGAGAATCTGCCTGCTAATGCAGGGGACACGGGTTTGAGCCCTGGTCTGGGAAGATCCCACATGGCGCGGAGCAACTGGGCCTGTGAGCCACAACTACTGAGCCTGTGCATCTGGAGCCTGTGCTCTGCAACAAGAGAGGCCGCCATAGTGAGAGGCCCGTGCACCACGATGAAGAGTGGCCCCTGCTTGTCACAACTAGAGAAAGCCCTTACACAGACATGCAGACGCAACACAGCAAAAATAAATAAATTAATTAATAAACTCCTACCTACAACATCTTCTTTAAAAAAAAAAAAAGAAAGAAAGAAAAGGCTGCTTCTGACACTTTCTGGAAGGAGACAGGATATACGTTATAAAAAATAATAATATTGGTTGCCATTTATTGAACATGTTCTTGTGTCATTTGCTAAATTGGGCATTTTTTGTGTTTTTCATTTAACTTATTTAGTCTGCACATCAACCCTATGAGCTAGGTTTTACTATTCTGTTTTACAGTTGAGGAGAGGGAGGTCAGTGACATTAAGTAACCAGTTAAAGTCACACAGCCAGTGTGTGACAGCACAGGGACTCAAACCCAGTTCTTTCTGAACCTAAAGTATGTTTGTTTGTTTTTAACCACACTGTACTTTCTTTTATGCCTTTCCCCCCAAAATATTCTCAAGTAGATAATCATACGAATAACTTACAACCTTTAAGTGTTTGGGAGATTTTGAATCTTTGGCATTTTCTGTCACTTTCAATGAGCTAGTCTAAAATGTAATGAAACACAGAGGACTTATCTGAGTCAAGTGGACAATTTTAGAAAACACCAGGTTGTCTTTTAAAATACAAAAAGAAATAAGACATACAAAATATTTTTCAAAATTAACCTGAGAGATTAGATACCCTTTGTAGTACTGAAAAAAGTCTTTCCCCATTATCTACATTCTGTGTCCATGAGAGTTGATATAAAAGCCAAAATCTGGTAGAGCACTCAATTTTTTTAAAATTTACTTATTTGGTATTTTTTTGGGTAATTTTTTTAAAATTTACTTATTTGGTATTGCGCCAGGTATTAGTTGTGGCATGCAGGCTCCTTAGTTGTGGCATGTGAACTCTTAGTTGTGGCATGTGAACTCTTAGTTGCGGCATGCATGTGGGATCTAGTTCCCTGACCAGGGATCGAACCCGGGCCCCCTGTGTTGCGAGCACAGAGTCTTAACCACTGTGCCACCAGGGAAGTCCCAAGCACTCAATTTTTATTGTGAGGTAGGGAAGAATCCTGTAGATGTCTAAGAGCCTAAGAAGCCTCAAGGGCTGTTAGTCCTCTTCTCAGACTACCAGGAAAACTATGAAAGTTTATGTTGATAAATATGCTGAAGGAGCAGTAACTCAAGACCCCAACATAGATTAAAGGTGAAAGGACAGATGATCATAAGTGATGTCAGTGGACCATGTGGAAAGGCCCAAAGAGGTGCTATACTGAGGTGCTATACAAGTCAATTTATGACTGTAGTTATCATCTTAAAAAAAAAAGAATATAAACATAAATGTAACTAGCAATAGTTAATTCATCATTTTATTTGCAGAAAGTTACTCTTAATTTCTGTTATTCTCTAGGAGGGTTGCTTTATTTATTTAATAAATGTTGGATATTAGATGCAAGCTTCATTCAAAACTGAAATATCATCCATTTAAACTGTCACCAGAATTAGAGGCACGTATAACTTAATTTTTCATCCCTTATTTTACCCCCAGGGAAAACGTTTAAATTAAATTTAGATTTGATCACAAAATATGTTTTTTCTTCCTCACTATATTAGCTGTGATATTCAGTCATAACCAAAAACAACAACAACAACCCTGGAAACTAGGCGCCACACAAATTAAAGGGAAATTAATTTTGTCCTGATTATAAGATAACTAAAATTTAGAATTATATAAATTATGCATTCTAAAGGCAAGATCTAAAGAACTTTTAATAACTATTCAGTGTTTCTACTTAAACAAATTAAAAATACTCTGTAACCATCTAGGTAAGAAGGAAAAAAACTATGTAAACTTATAGGCCTTTAAGAAGTTAGAGGATTTTAGAGAAATGGGAAAATGTATAGACTTAAAAATAATAGATGGAACATTATTAAAGCTATTGAGTGAGGATTTAGGTTTATCCTTCCTTCCCTGACCAAGCACAGCAGTGCTATTAAGGGAAGTAACACCTATTTAAAGGACGTTAAGAAAGTAAAATTTTGTTTCACACCACTAGCCTAACATTGCAGCCTGAGGTTGGTCAGATGACACCTTCTGTAATTACGGTGGCATGCTGGTCTGTATAGAGTCCCAAGAGAATTCTAGGCTCTGGGCTTAAAATCTTGGTTTCTCTTTGATATGGAGGGCTAGAGGATCCTCCCTACCCTTCCCCAAACCCTTCATCTCACCATTCCTCTTCCAAAAGGCAGGTTCAGCAAAAACCCATTAAACTTTTCTTTATTCTCTCCTTTAATCACCCTTACTTCTTGCAATTTCATGTTTATTTGTCATCTATTTTTTATTTTATCATATTAGTCTTTTTTACCTATGTTCTCTTTTATCCTTCTATTTCCCAATAATTTTAAGCCAACATTTAATTGTTTAGTAGTTATAGAATAGGCTCTGCATTTAAAAGAGGACGTCATTTCTCATGCATATCACCTGTAAAAATCACGTGACAGCTACGTCATTGGAACCTATTGAACTTTATAGTTCAGTTTCAATCACTAACCACTGTTAAACCTTATTTAGGCAGCATTTAGCTGTGTGTTAAGAGCTAATTGACTTTTTTTTTATGTCTTTGTATACTGCTTTCCAATGTATATGATCTTTTTAAATGTTAAAGTAGATGGATTAAAATTTGTTGTTGTCACTGTTTTATATGAAAACAGTGTCAATGCACATTTAAATAATGTTCCCAAATGGCAGCCAGTAGGAGCTTCGAACATGGAGAGAAGGTACACCACAGTAATGCTAAACAACAGCAACCACAACAGGCAACAACAAGGGAAACAAGCCCAAGTACTTAAAGCTACCTGAAGTAGCTTTGATTTGTGGAGACTGAGTATACACTCATTTGATTTGAATTTGAAAATGAATCATACTTTGAATCTGACCCCAGCCTCATAGCCCATTCTGCCTTATCTTTGCACAAAGCTCCAGTATTCTAGAAGCAACAGAAGCATAGAAACTGAGAGTAACACAATGACTCACAATTTCTAGGGTTCCTTATGCTGCTAGGCCGTTTCATTCAGACACGACGATCCTTTAGGGAAATGGGTATTGTTATCATAATCGCTCCTTTTCTAGAAACTACAGGTTGTCTATTAAATTCTGACACTTACAGAATCATTTCATGATTTTGGAGGGGACATATGTCCTCACGAGTGTGTCCTAGAGCATTCTTCCTTTCATTCCACAAGTGTGCTGGGATACAGACACACATGGTACAGATGTGAACAAGACACCACAATCTCTGATTTTACAAAAGGATGCAAGGCTGACCCTCATCCCCTTGGAGGGAAACTGTTCCTTCTTTGCTGCAGAATCTAGTCGGAACCGTCTTGATTTATGCTTGCAAGTTTACTGTCAAGATTTTGAACCCTTTGAACCCGCTCAGTTTGTCTCTAATCCTGCTTCCCTAAAACAAAGTTATTTTGATGGTTCATCCTTTTCTTCAAAGAACTCACCTTAGAATGAATAATAATAGTAATAGTCACTGAAAATTAATTAGCACTTACTATATTCCAGGTATTGTACTAAATATCTCTCATGCACTTTCTCATTTAATCCTTAGAACAATTTATGAGGTATATACTGTCATAAATTGTTCCCTATTTTAAAAAAAGAGAAACTGAGAATTGGAAAGAATGCAAAACTTCACCAAGGTTATGCCTAGTAAGTGGTGAAAAATTGACTTCGAATCTGTCTGACTTCAAAGTTCCAATTTTTCTCCTTATTTTCCTATTCTCCACTCTCCGCTCTACTTTAGTTTAAAATTAGCACAGATGCTTTTTTCTGTCATGTGGATCATTAACTGAACTGTTTAATCTGGGATTTTTCATTACTCTGGGGACTATCACTTTCAGTTTTAGCTCTATCCCAGGCCATATTAACCAAATTTGTTGATTGGTTTTAATAAACACCTTTGGTTGTTTATTCACTTAATTAATTTGTGGCAAGGGTATTGTGCTGCCGTTTGGTCACCACCCATCATATCATCTGGCTTCTAGCTTCCAGCTTCTAGTGAAATACAACTTAATGCTTTTTTTCCTGTATTTTTCTCTTGAGGTGAGTAATGAACTCATCCAAATTGAACTTTTGATTCCAGGTTCTCTCTAGTTAATAAGGCAGTTCTCAACAAATTGGCATCTGCCCTGTTAATGACTTACTTGTACAACTGCATCCATTTTACCATTCAAGGCTGCCAGGTTCTCCCCCACCATCGATGTTCTGCCTTCCCATGGTGACAGCCACCAAGGCATATGTTCAACTTGTGTCTAATTTCCTGAGGAGGGAGTGGGGACAGGGATTCTGACAACACCTGAAGAGAATAGAAATAAAAGAGTATTTACTTCTGTAATGGTGACTAAACATTAGAGCTAAATTACTGTTACTTTTTTATAACTAGGTTATTATGACTTATCACTAAATTTGTTTTCTATTTCGAATTCTCCACAATATGAAGGTCTTTATTCTTGAAGTTCCTCAGGCTCTTACAGCACAGGAAACAAGAACAAAATGCTTGATTTTAAGATGCTTTGTAGTGCATTAATCAGCCCTTTTCAAATTTGCTTTAAGCAAAGAGAATTCTTTTGGTGATATTATTTTACCACAAGTTATGCTTGCCATGACTTCCAGTGTTTACATACGGAGAATAAAAAGATGACTCGCCACTCTCCTAGATGCCGCATTTTGCCCATCCACGCATTTACCACAGTGCATCAAAAATAAATACAATTTAACAGCTCAGAAAGTTGATCTTATTTGAAAGAGCTTTTATAATGTTCTAAATGACATTGGACATGGGACGTGTCTGCAGTCATCGGTTATTTCTGCCTGCCCAGAATCATTTCCACTTCTTTGGGTAAACGATGTCCAGATTTTCCTTTGGAATAGTATATCTGAACCTTTCTTGGTGGGCATGGTCTGCATCAACGTGAGACCCTGGCTCTACCGCCTCTTTCCAGTTCAAGGCTTGATCATGCGACCGGGGCCTAATTAATCAGAGTTGCTGTGATTGGTTCAGGAGTGAGTATGTGATCCTCTCCAGGCCAATGAGAGTAAGCCTTGGGTCTTTTCTAAAACAGGGGAGAAAAATATGTCTTCTTTCTGCCCAGTTTACTAAGCCCTTAAGATGTACCTTCCGAGTTGCTTCTGGCCACCTTTGCTAATACTCCCTGAGCTCATTTTCTCAGAGGAAGGCAGGGCCAAGAGATGGAGAGTGACTTGTGATGATGTTGTTTAAACACCTGAGGTCAAGTGTGCTTCTAAACTCTGCTCTACCCATAGCTTCTTTACTTACATTGAGTAAAAAAAAAAATCCCTTTTTCATTTAAGCTAATTTGAATTGGGATTCTGTCACTTGCAACCAAAATAATTCTGACTAATGCAGAGAGTAAAGGTAGAGGGAATCAGGAGAAGTACATGATAGAGTTAACTTGTTCTCCAGGAAATGATAGCCTGCTTGGAAAGGAGAGGGAGGCAGCACATGTAAAAATAAACAGATAGTTAAATGTCAAATTATATGGTGTAGACTCTAAATGCTATATAACAGTAGGAAACACAGAGATCAACTTTCTCTGAAGTCCCTGGGAGAGGAGGTAATGGAGAAGGTAGAAACTGAGTCAGCCTTAAAGGGTAGGTAGGAATTTGAATAAGGGAGAAGGTCAAGGGAGAGAATTCCAGGTAGGAAAAGCCTGAAGGCAAAACACTGAACTGCAAAGGGTGCATTGTTGAGAGTAGGGGATAATAAGGAGGTCAGGCAGACTGGAGTGGAGGTGTGGTGTTAGAGGTCACCAACAGCAAAGCTGCAGAGGTGACTGGGACCAGGTGGTATTGGCCTTGAATACTGAGCAGAAAATTTGTAATTTTGGCGGGGCAGGCATTAGGGAACCACTATATAAATTTGAATGGGTGATTAAATATTAAACAGGAACATTTATCTGGCAATGTTGTGAATGATGGGTAGATTTGGGAATATGGGAGAGACTGAAGTCAGTGTGACTAGGTGTGTAGCCCCGGTAGTGGTTAAATGTTACAGACCTGCCAATTAATTATTATGAGGAGGTCTTTCACTGCCTTGGTTAAAGTTGTTCGTAGGTATTTTATTCTTTTTTATAAGATTATAAATGGGATCGTTTTCTTAATTTCTCTTACTGATAGTTCATTATTAGTGTATAGAAATGCAACAGATTTTTGGATATTGATTTTGTATTCTACAACTTTACTGAATTTGTTTATTAGTTCTAACAGTTATTTGATGGAGTCTTTAGAGTTTTCTGTATGTAATATTAAGTCATCTGCAAATAGTGACAGTTTTACTACTTCCTTTGCAGTTTGGATGCCTTTCTTTCTTTTTCTTGCCTAATTTCTCTGGCTAGAACTTCCAATACTATGTCAAATCAAAGCAGTGGGAATGGGTATCCTTGTCTTGCTCCTGATTTTGGAGGAAAAGCTTTCAGCTTTTCACTTTGGTGTATGATGTTAACTGTGGGCTTGTCTCTTGATTTATTTAAAAATAATTTTGGCTCACAAGAATGATGAGATGAAAAAAGTAAAGCATAATTAAGTTCTTTTTGAAGTCCTCTGTCAACAGTATAGTAACTACGCATTTAAAAAGCCAACTGAAATAAGATATAAGAAAATATTAACACATCAAGCATTTGTACAAAATCAGGATGTTCTAAGGCTTATTAACTAGTTGGCTTTTTTAAAAAAATTAATTAATTAATTTATTTTGGGCTGCTTTGGGTCTTTGTTGCCGCACACGGGCTTTCTCTAGCTGTGGCGAGTCGGGGCTACTCTTTGTTGTGGTGCGCGGGCTGCTCACTGTGGTGGCCTCTCTTGTTTCAGAGCACGGGCTCTAGGCGTGTGGGCTTCAGTAGTTCCGGCACGGGAGCTCAGTAGTTGTGGCTCGCGGGCTTTAGAGCACAGGATCAGTAGTTGTGGCACACGAGCCTAGTTGCTCCACAACATGTGGGATCTTCCCTGACCAGGGCTCGAACCCGTGTCCCCTGCACTGACAGGTGGATTCTTAACCACTGCACCATCAGGGAAGTCCCAATATTTTATTTATTTATTTATTTGGCTGCGTCGGGTCTTTAGTTGTGGTGTGTGGGCTCCAGAGCACGCAGGCTTAGTTGCCCTGTGGCATGTGGGATCTTAGTTCCCAACCAGGGCTCGAACCCACATCCCCTGCATTTGAAGGCGGATTTTTAACCACTGGACCACCAGGGAAGTCCCAATACATTGTTAAAAGCAGGTTTAACTGTTACCTCTGAAATGTCTCCTATCCGTCCCTGCCTTTCAATTTCCACCAATCCTGTTCAAGTTCAGACCCTCATACCTCTGCCCTGGGTTATTGAATTGGGCTCCTCCTTATTTCCTTGCCTTCTTTTTGTTTCTCTTTCCAATTCAACTCATGTATTGCTGCCAGATAATCTTCCTAAACTACAGCTCAGATCATACCAATTCCCTGCTACAAAAAGTTAACAATTTCCCATTGCCTTCCAAAAGCTTTAATGGAGTTTTCAAGGTCATCCAAAGGTATGTCCTCCAGTTCCCTCCGCAGCCTTATTTCTCAGCACATCTTGCTTGCACGGCATACTCCATCAGATCAGATTATGCTTTCCTCCTTGGACAAGAGCATAGCTTTTCTGCCTGTCTGCCTTTACTCACGCAATCCCTTTACCTGGGATACCCACCACACTAATCTCTACCTGCTAAAATTCCCCCATTTCCTTCCAGACCTGACACTAAAAAACGTTTTATTTCCAAATTGTTTATCTCTAAAGCCTGTACTTTCTCTCTCCTCAGGGTTCTCACAGCTTTCTATTCTAACCTCTTAGAGCACATGTCACATTTAGTCTCATACACAATAGCTGAATATCTCTCTTCCCCCACCTTGACAATGAGCAATTTGAGGGACCCGATCTTATTCATGTTTTATCCTCCACAGCACCAGTATAAACTTTACTTTTACTTTTGTCAATATTATGCATGCAGGGACTTCCCTGGTGGTGCAGTGGTTAAGAATCTGCCTGCCAATGCAGGGGACACGGGTTCCATCCCTGGTCCAGGATGATCCCACATGCCTCAGAGCAACTAAGCCCATGTGCCACAACTACTGAGCCTGCGCTCTAGAGCCCGCAAGCCACAACTACTGAGCCCACACGCCACAACTACTGAAGTCCGCGTGCAACTAGAGCCTGTGCTCCGCAACAAGGGAAGCCACCGCAATGAGAAGCCCGCGCACCAAAACGAAGAGTAGCCCCTGCTCGCAGCAACTAGAGAAAGCCCATGCACAGCAATGAAGACCCAATGCAGTCAAAAATTAATTAATTAATTAATTAAAAAATATTTATACACGCATATAGTTGAAAGAGCCAACTAGTTCTATAAGGCTTATTAGGAAAATTAGTTCTCTTCCACTAATTCCCCTGTTATCTAGTAATTTTGCTATTTATCTCTATTTATGTAAATAATAAACTTATACTACTATTTTATGATTTTTTTAGTTTTAGACACTATAATTGGAACTCCATTATGGAGGACAAAGATTTAGCTCTCTGTCACCCTGACTCCTGTGTTCCCACAACATCCTTGCATCCTTCCCATCCCTCCATCCTCCCAATGCAGTTACATTGTAATTTTTGTTAGATCCATATTATACATAAATGTATATAATACATAATTATATAATATATGTAATATAATGTATGTATTATGCAAATACTATTCACAGTCAAGCCATATAGGGAAATTATTATTACTTTTTCTTTTCTGTATCACTCTTTAGTTTCTTTAGGATTAATTATTGTATAGTTTCTTTTGCTTGCTTTGTTTTCTCTATATTTTCACTAATTCAACTCCAAGGTCTCCACTAATTGTCTAAATCTCTTAACACATTTGACATGCAACAGGTGTTCCATAAATTTAATCTTCTTAAGAATCCTTCCCTGAACTTTCTGGCTTGTTGTCATCTATCCTTGATAGCTAGGCATTATCTTGGACTATTTCTTCATCATCATTCTGAGGATTCTGTTTGCCTCTCTACTGTGTTGGATCCTTTGTTTCCTGTACTCTATATCTTGCATGTTTGTGATTTCCCCCTTTGTTTTAATGAAGTACATCCTCTCATAGTTTCCTGAGAAAGAATGCATGGAAGGTGAATCTTTGAGACCCCACATGAATGAAAATGTGTTTACTTGACCTTTCCACTTGATTGATAGTTTAGTTGGATCTAGAATTATCACTTGGAAATAATTTTCCCTCAAAAATTTGAAGGCATTTCTCCATTATCATCTAGATTTCAGTGTTGCTATTGAGAAGTTTAAATCTATTCTGGTTCTTGATTCTTTGTATGTGACCTGTTTTTTTCTCTCCAATAGCTTGTAGAGTCCTCTCTTTACCCCTAATTTTAATAAATTTCACAATGGTATGCTTTGGGGTGAGTATTTTTATTCACAGTGCTGGGCCTTTTCAATTAAAAATTTTGTATTATTCATTTCTAGAAAAAAATTTTAATTATTTCTTTGATGATTTCTGTCCTTCCATTTTCTCTCTTGTCTTTCTGGAACTCGTATTAGATGTGTATGTTGGATGTCTAGGGCTGGTGCTCTAGTTTTCTTAACTTTCCTTTCCAATTTTTCATTCCTGGCTTTTTTGCTCTACTTTCTGGAAGAGTTTCTAAATTTTGTTTTTCAATTTTTCTATTTAGGTTTTCATTTATACCATCACATTTTCATTTTCCAAGAGCTCTCTTTTTATCATCCTGTTCTTTTATATATTCAATATATTCTCTTATCTCTCTGAAGCTATTAATTCTTTGACATTTTCATCTCCATGCATAGTTCTGTTTTCTCCAAGTTTCTTTTTTAGTTTATTTGTTTTGGTTTTTATCTTCATGTCAGAGACTCTTCTCTAATGTCTGGTGGTCCTTAGTTATGAATTCACATTTAAGAGAAGAGCACTAAGATGGCAGGAGTCTGAGCACGTGGGTAGTGCTTCAGTGTAGGATGATCTGACTAGGTCAATCATTTGAGGGGTTTCTCCATCAATACCTTTATGTTTTTCCTCTTGGAGAGGTTTGCTTTCCCCAGAGAAGATCTTCTAATCACCTTCCTAGAGGGTAATGTCCAGACGCTAGAGTTCTCTGAGCTCAATGAGAAAAGAGGGCTTATAGCATTCAGCATGCAATTTACAGATGTTCACTTAATACCTCTGTCTTCAGAATAATTCCCTCACCTACAGCTGTACCTGGTGTGCCTAAGGCCTGGGACTTTCTATTTTACCCTCTGCAAAGAATAAACCTCCACTATTTTGCCAGGTGAGAGAAGACAGTCATCCAGCCATGTGGAATTGAGGAAGAGATCTAAGAATTTAACTGCTTCATAAAGTTTCAACTTAGCTTCCTATTTCGAGCCCCAACTTCCAGCCATTCCTGATGTCACCAATTCCCAAGTCTTTTGGAAGGTCTTTGTAAATTGAGTTACTTCTAGGTTTTCCCCACTGCCAGTTTAGGAATTAGCTTTCTCAGATCTGCTAGGTTAGGTGCCAGATATCCATCTGTTTCCAGCTTCCAGAGTTTTGTTCCTGTTGTTTCCTTTCTGGTCCTTTATGTCCTAATGCATTTCTAGCTTCAAAGAAATCCCTTTATTGTTCTTTTAATAGGGTTTCAATAAGATGCAAAAATAAATGAATGAGCTGAATTTGTCACTTTCACCAATAAGCTGACTTGGTTTGAAATATTCTATTCTTTCTAAAACTATATTGTTTTGTTTTATCTTGTTTTTGCACATAACTGAATGTTGTATTTGGGATTATTTTCCAGCAGTGAACATGCTTCAGTTCATGGTATAAGATAAATTGGTAACCTAACACTATGCCTTTAGCTTGGGTTTAGTCAGAAATTTGGGGACCAAACTGCAACAAAGAAGGGAACACACATCTGGCCCGAGTCCTAAATACATATTTCTAAACTTCCTTAACCTCCAAACCCTAGGATGCATCTGATTAGGTGTGGCTCTAGCTATTCCAAATAAGAAGCTGGTTGTTAAAATCTAGTTAAATCTAGTTAAAATCTCATGGATCACTGGGTATAGCAGCAGAGTGGGATTAGTGAGTGAGGGGACATTTACTTGGCATTTCACATTCTTAGCTGCTTTTTTTGTTTTTTGGCTATGAGTATATATTGCATTTACAAAAATAAGTTCTAATTTCTCCAGATCATTTATTCATTTATAAATATTTTTGAGGGCCAGCTGTGTGCCAGGAACTTGGTAACAAAACAGGTAAAAAGCTCATTCCCTTGGGGAGTTTATATTCTAGTGGATAACAAACACTTACGTAGCATTAATTATGAGTCAGGCACTATTTCAGCCCTTTAAACATAGTACTTTATTTAATGAAACCCCACTTTTTTATACAGCTTTACTAAGCTATAATCCACATACATACAATTTACCCACTTAAAGTGTTCAGCTCAATGGCTTTTAATATATTTAGAGTTGTGAATCCATCACCACAATCCATTTTAGAACATCTTCATCACTCCATAAACTGCACACCCCCTATCTGTCATTCCCTAGTCTTTTTATCCCACCAGCCCTAAGGCAATCACTAGTATACTGTATGTCCTATAGAGTTGCCTGTTCTAGACATTTCATATAAATGGAGTCATAAATATACGGTTCTTTGTGACTGGCTCCTTTCACTTCATATAATGTTTTTGAGGTTCATCCATGTTGTAGCATATATCAGTACTTAATTCCTTTTTATTGCCAAATAATATTCTGTTGTATGGTTATGCCTCATCTTGTTTATCCATTCATCAGTTCATGGACACTTGGTTGGATTGCTTCTACTTTTTGTCTACTATGAATAATGCTGTCATGAACTTTCATATAAAAGTTTTTATGCAGATGTACATTTTCATTTCTCTTTGGTATATATCTGGGAGTAGAATTGCTAGGTCATATGGTAATTCTATCTTTAAATGTCTGAAGAACTACCAGACTGTTTTCCAAAATGGTTGTACCATTTTACATTCTCACCAGCAGTATAATTTCTCCACATCCTTACCAACACTTGTTATTGTCCATCTTTTTAATTATAGCCATGTTAGTGGATGTAAAGTAGTATCGTATGTGGTTTTGATTTGCATTTTTATGATGGCAAATGATACTGAATATCTTTTCATGTGCTTTTTGCCCATTTGTATATCTTCTCTGGAGAAATGTCTGTTCAAATCATCAGCCAATTTTTCAATGGGTTATTTATCTTTTTGTTATTGAGTTGTAAGAATTCTTTATCTATTTTAGATACAAGTCCCTTATCAGATATATAATTTGTACATATTTTCTCCCATTCTGTGGGGTTTTTTCACTTTCTTGATTTTGTCCTTTGAAGAAAAAAAGTTTTTACTTTTGATGAACTCCAATTTAGCTATTTTTCCTTTTGTTTCTTGTGCTTTTGCTGTAATCCATCCCCATTTTAAAGGTAGGAAAACTGGAGCTCAAATTTGCCTAATGTCATAGAATGAGTAAGTATGGGAGCTGGAATTCAAACCCAAGAAGTCTGGTTCCAAGATTCTATACACTTAATTGCTTCACTATGTTGCCTATTACGAGTATGATTTCTCCCAGTTTATTTCATAATTTTAGAGATAACTACTTTAATTGGAATTCTAAAATTCTGTTTATGTCTTGTAGATGTCTACTGTAAGGAAGTCATCATGAATGAAATAACAAGACATTCTTGTTTTATCTTTTCAAGTTGTTTTTATCATAAGAGCAATTTAATTCTCAACAGAGTTTGTGATAAAAAAGTAAAATTAAATGTGACGGCTGCTGAATATTTCAGTTTGCTATAATTTATAATTTGTTTATTATATAGATAGATAAGCATGACCCAACTCTACTTATTTGTCCAGCCTTATCTCCTGCTAACCTCCAACCACATTAATTGCCTTCTCTATTCCTAAAGTAATCTGTTCCTGCTACCCTTACCTTTAACTCCTATACGCTTCAGGCCTCAGCCTAAATTATCAATTTCTCAAGAAATTTGTCACTGCTTCTCTAAGTTAGACTTTCCTAATATATGCTTTCATAGCTCTCTATATTTTTCTTTGATGACACATACTATAATTGTAATCATGTTTTTCTTTGTATGTCTGTCTCCACCAGCACATTTAAACTTGACAGGCATCTTAATTACTTGTGCACCATTTTATCCCCAACAACTAAAAAAGGGCCTTGCACATAGTGACCACTTTGTTTTTATTTGTTAATCAACTATATGCACACAACTAATAACTTTAAAGCTAATAAGCCAAATTATTGGCCTGACTCTGCCAACTGGGAAATGGAAAATTGAGCAAATTTATTTACAGACCACTAAAATAATAGTATATTAAAGGTAGTTTTTAAAAAAGGTAATAACCCAGTGATTGAAAGTGTATTTGTTTATATATGTTCTGCCAATCAAGAATTGGGCATCTTAAGGAATTAACAAAATGATGTTTTCTGAAACTGGAATGGACAACCTACCTCCTTTGCCTCAGATCCCATCCCGCTTTCAATGTTCACTTGCTGTCCCATTTTCTTCACAAAGTCTTCTTTTATGACTGAAACTCCCTATGACTTTTCCCCCTTCACTGAATTTCTGTTGCATTTAAAGTCTAAGGTCTCCAAGTCAGCACTGGATCATATATAATGCCTTGTACTGTTCACAATTGTTTTCTTTTAATTTAAATATTTATTTATTTATTTGGTTGGTTGGTTGTGCCAAGTCCTTAGTTGTGGCATGCGAACTCTTAGTTACAGCATGCATGTGGGATCTAGTTCCCTGGCCAGGGATTGAATCCGGGATGCCAGCTTTGGGAGCATGGAGTCTTAACCACTGTGCCACCAGGGAAGTCCCCCACAGTTGTTTTCAATGTTAGTCTTATCACACTTTATTAGATTGTAAATCCATTGAAGAGAGGAACCATACTTTTATTCATCTTCTATACCCCACAGTGCCTATAGCAGTGCTGAAAACATGCTGTCTATACAATCAACACACATTGGTTTGTTTGTAGGCAAAAACAATGAGTTAATCTAACAGTATTGGTCCATATCAATCAAAGATGTATACATAGCAAAAGTTGTATTGATAATTCCTGGGAACAGTGGAAAATCTCACTTTGTGGCTACTGGGTTTGTTTAAACCCTTTTAGTACAGAGTTTGTCCTCTAACAAAATTCGGGCTGGATCATCAGTGACAGGGAGGGATAGGGAGTTTCCTTTCTTCCTTTTCAACTTTTTTAGGGTTTTGCCATAAAACAGGCTAAAACATAATTAGAACTATCCACACTCTGGGATCAGCTTCTCTTTGAGAAAGACAATTTAATTGAATGTCAGAAAAGCAGCTGCTTTGTACTTGTGGGGAATGTATTTAATTAATCTGAAGCCAAGCAAATAGAAACAAAACCAGGCTTCCATTTTATTATTGAGTAAGGCCCATTTGATCTCCAAATAGATTTGGGGCATGACATGTACTTGTCCTGCTGATTTGATAAGCTTCTCCCTGATCCACTGGAATGTTGGTAGGTTCAAGCAGTGTCTTATGAGCAAAGGCAGCCTAGCTTACCACGGACCCCTAGACAATACTGCCAAGAGGGAATTGCTAGCCATACAAGCTGAGAAAGAGGGAGTTCTGAAGGTAGAAAGAAGGTGAAAGGCTGGGTTCCTTTTCCAATCTTTTAGGCTGATTATTTCCCCCTATTCCATGCAACTAGTCTTTTGTGAGTCATTCAAAAGTATTTCTTGAGAAACTATCATGTGTCTAAGGTAACTCAGAAGAAAAGTAAGAATTAGTTCTAGCATTCTAGGAGCTTGCAATCTGTTTAGGGTGATAAGATATACACATGGGCCAGGTAAGTAACAATAGATGATATAATTTGATTACATACTGATCAGAAAAAGGCAAAATCACTGAATGGGAGTTGTCAGGGAAGACTTTGCAGGGTGGCTGGAAACCCTACTGAAATTTGAAAGAGATATGTACAGTGATATTTTCGTAGCTAGGTCATTAACAGGTAACTTACCCTCCCCCCAAATTTAATTTACCTCAGATGCCTAGTTACTTGATTTACAGAAACCAATTTAAGAGCCAGGGAAGACTGGAGTATGTAGGATTTTTTACCAAGGGTCTAGCTGCAGAAACCAAGGCAAGTCTAGATTGTTTTTGCCTATGATTACTGATAGTGCAAAGCAAAGTTTCAATAGGAAGAAATAATTGCAGTTGCAAACTTAAAGAACATGTTCATTTTCTTCCTCAGGTAATCCAAACCAAATTGTAGTTATGGGTAAATCTGTATGATACTAGAACACTGAAATTGTGCCAAGTACATAATTGAAGCCCAATAATTTTTTTGGTATTAATTTTATAGTCTCTTGATTCTCTAGTGTTTCTCCAAAGATACTGCCTTAGAGACAATTTTTTTGTGCTTAAATTTATCTATTAAATGGGCTCTGTTTGATATATGGTGGAAAATTACCTGATTAAAATAATAGTTAAGTCTGAGAAAAGTTATCTTTCAATTAAATGAGGCCTGAATGTTTATTTGTGAGTTTGCCATCTGATAATTGCCGGAGAGTTTTTTTTTACATAAAAGAGACCAAAAAAAAAAAAAGATGCCAAGTCACGTTTGTTTGTTTCAAGAATCTGCAAACACTCACTTTTATGGTAGAAAAAATTCACCCTACACTGAGATGTCATAGCCTCTGAGGTTTTGTAAGACCCCTGCTGATTGACCCTACCCTTGACCTTAGCTCCAAAGCCCAACTCCATTCTGGCATGTTGATGTAGAGAATTTATTTATGTTAACAATAGGGAGTCAGAATTCCAGGAATATTCTTACAAAAAGCTCCAAGATGTATTTACCAAATCTTCAAGCCTACATGACTGGGAGGCCTCCACTAACACACAAAGTGGATTCTAGTGAATGGTTGCTATCAAGGGCTATGTGGATGTGGTTCAGCTCTAAGCAGTAGGACCTATAGGGGTGTGAGAGAGTTCCACTAGAAATGGCCTTTTTGATCGTCAAGGAAAAAAATGAAAATAGGAGATAATAGCAGATTTAATAGCAGATTCTTTTTGATAAAGTAGGGGGGGTGCAATCCTATAAGTAATTCAGGTAACATTTATCAAAGCAGGGAGGCAGTCTTAGGGCCAATTCTCCATTTGACCTACCTGCCTCTATCTGATGATTCCTATTCTTTCTCATGAATCCTGCTGATTTTATAGGATTGTAAAGTGCAATTTACTATGCATTTTTACTTTTTAAAACACTTTACTTTTTAAATTTGAATTGAACAACATGCTCATTAAACATTTGTAAAATGCTAAAAAATACAAAAGGGAAAAATTAAAATTACCCATATGATGCTGGCTAAACACATCTACTAGTAATAATTTAGTAAATTAGTTTTCTTGGTGGGGGAGGAGCAATCTCTTTTTATATACAATTTTCTCATGCTTTTAAAATATACTACTTTTTATAAAAATTTTCCTTATTATTCAATACATTTTCCTAAGATTTTATTATAAAAATTGTGAAGCATAAGAAGAGTCAAAAACATTTTACTATGAACACCCATGTTCTCATTGCTTAGATTCATAAATATTATAGTTAATATTTTACTATAGGGACTTCTGGGGCTGCACAGTGGTTAAGACTCTGTGCTCCCAATGCAGGGGGCCCAGGTTCGATCCCTGGTCTGGGAGCTAGATCCCACATGCATACTGCAATTAAGAGTTCACATGCCACAACTAAGGAGCCCGCCTGCTGCAACTAAGGAGGACATGTGCCTCAATTAAGGAGGCTGTGAGCCACAACTAAGGAGTCTGCTGGCTGCAACTAAGGAGCACACCTGCTGCAATTAACCTGGTGCAACCAAATAAATAGATAATAAATAAAATATTTTAAAACTATTAATATTAATATTAAAATATAAAATATTTTAATATATTTTAAAATATTAAAAAAATAAATATTTTAAAAATATATGCTTTGTCGCATATCTAGCTCTCTATTCATCCATCAATCATCTTATTTTTGATGTATTTCAAAGTAAGCTTATAGATATTAATTTCATGAACAGTCCTTGGAGTGAAATATTATTTTCTTTTAAATTATTTCCCTATTATTGACTGCTCAATTCTCATTTTCCACTATTTTATATAAAACTTCATAGGAAGGATACACTTCTGTGGTTTAATAGTAGTTTCTGGCTGGAGTAGAAGAGTAAGACTGAGAAGATAGATACGGACCATATTGTGGAAGGCTTTGAATGCCAAGGAAATTATAGCAAAATGTAGTGTAACAGCTGTATTCTTGGAATCAAATAGATCAGACAATTATTAGGTAATTGACCCTGGGAAAAAGTATTAAACGTCTCTGAGGCTCTGTTTCCTCATCTGTCAAGTGACAAGAGTATTATTTGTCTTATGGGTAGTTGTGAGGGTTAAGTAACATGTATGCACTCTATCTGTATTTCATGAACAGAAGATTTCCCAAAACAATAGTTTCATGAAAATTTCAGAAAAGGACTTCCCTGGTGGCGCAGTGGTTGAGAGTCCGCCTGCCGATGCAGGGGACGCGGGTTCGGGCCCCGGTCTGGGAGGATCCCACATGCCGCAGAGCGGCTGGGCCCGTGAGCCATGGCCTCTGGGCCTGCGCGTCCGGAGCCTGTGCTCTGCAATGGGAGAGGCCACGGCAGTGACAGGCCCGCGTACCGCAAAAAGAAAAAAAAAAAATTCCTTGGAGGCTTTACAGTAATAGTACAGAAACATGATCAGACCTGGATTGTAGGTAGCTTAATCTTGTAGAATTATGTGTGATGGATAAGAGTAAGGGAGAAAATGTTACAGAGAGGTAGATTTGATTCAATTTAACATTTACTGAGTATGTATGAAATGCAGAGCACTATGCTAGATGCCTTGGAAATACAGAGCAGAGTGAGATCTTGACAGTTACCATAAAGGCTTGTAATGGATAAAACAATTATGCAAACGAGCTATGAAACTGAGCAGAATTCATCTATCCATCCAATGAATATTTATTTTTCTCTTGTCCTACACCAGGCATAGTTCTAGGCGCTGAAGACAAAGCATGGAAAAAAACAGACAAAAATCCTTGCCCTCATTAGCACACATTCTAGTGGAGAAGACCTATAATGTACAAATAAATAATAAAATACAGATAATAAGTACTTGAAGAAAAGCAAAGCAATGTGAAGGGATAAAGCCATGTAAATAGCAGTGATGAGGGTGCTATTTTAGATAGCTTCTGAGAATGTGCTGTTTAAGCAGAGAACTGAAAAACTTTTAAGAAGTAAAATGTGTTACTTTCTGAGGGAACAGATTTCTAGGTAGAGTCAGCTGAAATGGCAAAGACCAGAGGCAGGAGTGGGCTTGGAGGAACACCAGGGAGGGGAATAAATGTGATTGGAATGGAGAGAGAAAGAGGGAACGTGGTAGGAAGTCAGGTTGGAGAGATCGGCCGGGCTCAGGTAGGGCCATTGAGGCCTTGGTAAGGAGATTTGCTCTTATTCTGAGTAAGTGGGGAACCAGTTGGGGGTTTTGATAGGGGAGTGATGTGATCTGTCTCAAATTTTAAAAGATGATCCCCTTGACAGCTCTGTGGAGTACAGCCTGGAGAGGGGGCTGTCGCGGGGAGAGGGCAAGTCAGTGAAAACTAGGAGGCTGCTGCAAATGTCCAGGGTCTCAGAACAAGGTGGTAACAGTGCAGAGAGTAAGAAGTAGTCAGACTTGGGCATATTATTAAGGCAGGGTCAAGAATATTTCTTGACAGATTGAATGAGCGGTGTGAAAGAATGAGAAAAGTCAAGGATGACTCCAGATCTTGACATGGGGTGACACGAGTGCTTTAATTAATAGAAAAATGAGCAAAGAGTTATGGTAGCACATAGGACAAGCAGTTACTTTTGACTGGGGTTATGGAGAAAGAGTAGATGAGCACTGAAGCGTGAATAGCCTTGCTGTACTAAACAGGTACCCAGGGTGCAAAATTTAGGGAGGCTCTCACTCCCAGGGTGGTGGAAATGCAGGGTTGGCACCTGAAAGTGATGCTTCCTTACACTTTGTACCCTAGGGCCTTGTTTGCCTCACCCTTAGTGCCGGCTCTGGTACTCGAAGAAGAGGTAAATGAGCACTTAGGCTGAAGAAATGGCAGGAGCAAAGACAGGAGACATAAGAGGCTTGCTAAAAGATGGCTAAAATTCTCTGGACAAGAAGAGTTAAAAGTGTTGGGAAACCAGAGAAGCTTCTAGGCTGTTATGCCTAGGCAGCTCCCTATCCTCTCCTGTTTTTGTGTGTGGGAGGGGCGGAGGCCCCAAGGGTAGCCTTCTTGTCTTTCCTTTTTTATGTTGCCATTGTCCTTGCATTCTTTGTCATTTTCTTTAACAAGACTGGCTTTATTCCAAGCCAGACTGGCTTTATTCCAAGACTTGGAAATTCCAAGTCTTGGAATTTCCATAAATTCCTTCTTCCTCAGATGCCCAAAGGCAAACAACCTGTTCCTTAGGTTTTTTTTTTTTTTTAATAAATTTATTTATTTATTTAGGGCTGCATTGGGTCTTCGTTGCTGTGCGTGGGCTTTCTCTAGTTGCGGCGAGTGGGGGCTACTCTTCGTTGCGGTGCGCAGACTTCTCATTGTGGTGACTTCTCTTGCTGCGGAGCACGGGCTCTAGGCGCCAGGCTTTAATAGCTGCGGCATGTGGACTCAATAGTTGTGGTGCACGGGCTTAGTTGCTCTATGGCATGTGGGATCTTCCCGGACCAGAGATCGAACCTGTGTCCTCTGCATTGGCAGGCAGATTCTTAATCACTGCGCCACCAGGGAAGTCCCTGTTCCTTACGTTTTATGGAGTTTACTGTTAGTCACTAAAGAATCTAATAAATATAGAGAAATCACAAAGCTAAAAATTCCTAATATACAGAATATGAAAAAAGCTCATACAACTTAATACCAAAAAAATGAACAATCCGATTTTAAAATGTGCAAGGGATCTGAGTATAAACATTTTCCCCAAGAATACATACAGATTGCCAAAAGGTACATGAAAAGATGCTCAACATCACTAATCAGGGGAATGAAAATCAAAACCACAATGAGATACTACCTCACACCTGTTAGAATGGCTATTATCAAAAAAGATAAGAGATAACAAATGCTGGCATGGATGTGGAGATAAGTGTACTCATGGTGGCAATGCGAATTGGTATAACCACTATGGAAAACAGTATGGAAGTTCCTCAAAAAATTAAAAATACATGGTCCAACATATGGTCCAACAATTCCACTTCAGGGTATTTATCTGAACAAGATGAAATTACTAACTTCAAAAAATATATACATCTTCACATCATTGCAGCATTATTTACAATAGCCAAGATATGGAAACAATATGTGTCCATCAACAGTTGAATGGATTAAGAAAATGTGATCTATATTTATATAAAATGGAATATTATTCAGCCAAAAGAAGGAAATCTTGCCATTCGTAACAACAGGGATGGACCTTGAGGGCATTACGCTAAATGGAATAAGTCAGCCGGAGAAAGACAAATACCATACGATCTCACTTCTATGTGGAATCTAAAAACAGAACCAAGGGAATTCCCTGGTGGTCCAGGGATTACGACTCTGTGCTTCCATTGCGGGGGCCATGGGTTCAATCTCCCATCAGGGAACTAAGATTCTGCAAGCCGTGCGGCGCAGCCAATAAATAAATACAAAACCAAAACAACAACAACAAAAAACCACCCCAAAAACCAAAAGAACAAGCTCATGGATACAGAAAACAGATTGGTGGTTGCCACGGCGGGGGTTTAGGGAGTGGATGAAATGGGTGAAGGGAGTCAAAAGGTACCAACTTCCAGTTATAAAATAAATGTGCTATAATGTACAGTATGGCAACTATAGTTAATAATACTCTATTGCATAGTTGAAAGTTGCTAAGAGATTAGATCTTAAAAGTTCTCTTCACAAGAAAGATTTCTGTAACTATACGTGGTGACATATGTTAACTAGACTTACTGTGGTGATCATTTCACAATATATACAAATATTGAATCATTATGTTGTCATTACGTTTCAATCATTACTTGAAACTAATATAATGTTGTCAATTGTACCTCAGAATAATTGTATTGATGAAAAACAAGAAAAAGGAAAGAGAAATTCCTTAAAGTTTTTAACAGCCTTAATTATGACTTCATGCCTGAGATAGTTGTAAATATGAATCCTCTTGAGAAACCTCTGTATTAATTTGCTCAGGCCATAACAAAGTAACACAAATTGGGTGGCTTAAACAACAGAAATTTATTGTGTCATAGTTTTGGAGACTGGAAGCCCAAGATCAAGGTGTCAGCAGGCTTGCTCCTTCTGAGGGCTGTTAGGGAAAATCTCTTCTATGCCTCTCTCCTGGCTTCTGATGGTTTGCTGACAATTTTTAGTGTTCTATGACTTGTAGATGTCTTCCCCAATCTTGCCTTTATCTTCACATGGTGTTCTCCCTGTGTGCATGTCTGTGTCCAAATTTCCTTTTTTATAAGAACTTCAGTCTTATTGAAGTGGCCCACCCCACTTCAGTCTGACCTCATCTTAACTAATCGCATCTACAATAACCCTATTTCCAAACAAGGTCACATTCTGAGGTACAGGTGTTAGAACTTCAAAATATTAATTTTGGGAGGACAAAATTCAACCCATAACAATCTCCCTCTGCAGTGTTTTATTCCTGAAGGTAGATGGTCAAATCTCTTCTCCTTTAACATTTAAGCCTTAAGATCCCAACAGGCTAATTTTGCATCTTTTCTTAAGGACAAAGAGAAGCCATCAAAATGTTCTTAGAGGCACAGTAGACTCTGGAAACAGATTGCCTGGGTTCATGTATCTTAGATATACCACATATTGACAGTGGTACCAGGGAAAAATCTTTTAGCCTATTTGTTCCTCAGTTTCCTTTTATATAAAATGACGATAATAATAGTACTCAACACATAAAGTTTTATCAATTAAATTAGTTTAAAGAGCTTAGAAGAGTGTCTAGCCTATCTTGAGCACTATGTAAAAATTGCCATACATATATATTTTGAACAGGGGAGGGATATGTGTAGATTTTTATTTTTAAACACCACTCTGGTTTCTGTGGAGAAGACTGGATTGCAGGCAGGCCTGAGTGAATGCAAAGCTAGCCAAACTTCTGATGGAATGGTCCAGGAGAAGGATGCTGCTGACTGCTAGACTGGGATGGGTACAGGAAGATGGAGAGAAATAGACTGATTCAAAACCAATTTAATAGTAAAACAGAAAGTTTTAAAAAAATCCCACCAGGGTAGAATGTTAGTTTTCAGTTAGTCTCTGTATTTTTTTTAAAAAAAATTTATTTTTTAACATCTTTATTGGAGTATAATTGCTTTACAATGGTGTGTTAGTTTCTGCTTTATAACAAAGTGAATCAGCTATACATATACGTATATCCCCATATATCCTCCCTCTTGCGTCTCCCTCCCACCCTCCCTGTCCCACCCCTCTAGGCAGTCACAAAGCACTGAGCTGATCTCCCTGTGCTATGCGGCTGCTTCCCACTAGCTATCTATTTTGGTAGTATATATAAGTCCATGCCACTCTCTCACTTCGTCCCATCTTACCCTTC
Organism: Pseudorca crassidens; assembly: GCF_039906515.1. Classification (NCBI taxonomy): domain Eukaryota; kingdom Metazoa; phylum Chordata; class Mammalia; order Artiodactyla; family Delphinidae; genus Pseudorca; species Pseudorca crassidens. The sequence continues at coordinate 53,962,028 of NC_090307.1, read as the reverse complement.
CCCCTCCCCGTGTCCTCAAGTCCATTCTCTATGTCTCTGTCTTTATTCCTGTCCTGCCCCTAGGTTCTTCATAACCATATTTTTTTCTTTAGATTCCATATATATGTGTTACCATATGGTATTTGTTTTTCTCTATCTGACTTACTTCACTCTGTATTTTTGATTACTCATTTCTGATGACCTCCAAACTGAATGATACTCAGATCACTGGGCATCTGACTCATCCTGGGGATCCCCTCACAGTTCTGAACTAGAAGGAGAAAGTCGAAAAGGAAAAGTGAGGATTTCTTGGCACAAACATGGTTGAGAAAGAATATGTAGTATTTGCCCACTGGTTGAAGGTGGTAGAGAAGGGAATGTGAAGAAACTAACTTATAACTATGACTTTTGAACCTGATTTGGCCAGCAAGATGGTCATGTCAGTGAAAAATGTATAATCAAGAGAACTAGGCTTGAGAAAAGGGATTAAAGTCAGCTTTTGACATCTTGAGTTCAAGGCCCTATGTTGAGTTTAAGAAAGTGGCAAACATCTAACCACCCGTTAGAGATGTGGACCTCCCTCTGAAGAGAGTAGATGAGCTAGAAAAGAGGAGATGATAGAAGATATGAAAGTGGATGAAATTGTCAAAGAAATAAATGTAGAGAGAAATTTCAGAGGAGTTATCAAAGAGTTATCAAAGAACCAGACAAGAAAGAGTAAAAATATAACCAAGAAAATAACAGATCAAAAAAAAAAAAGTAGAAGACAGTGTTAAGAGGGAAGAAATAGTGAAATGTTTTAAGTACTGCCTTGAAGTTGAAAAGAATGGGAACTAAGAGAAGGCTATTGGATACGGCAGTTAGAGGATGGCAAGTCTTTGTTAATTGATGATATGAGACAGATCTAAAGGATTTAAATAGTGTGTGAGCACATGAGAAGTCAATGGTAGAATGTTAGGTTTAAAATGACAGGATAGTAGAAAACACAGGGAAAAATTTGTCGCATATATGGAGGTGTGATAAGCAATGTAGGAAATTCAGATCAGTGGAGGAAAACACTATTCAATAAATGGTGCTGAGATTATTGGCTATCCATATGGAAAAAATAAAATTGGAGTCTTACTTCATATTTGTAAAGAATTTAATTTTATCTGGAGAACTTAAATGTGAAAGGAAAAGCTTAAAATTTTTTCTAAAATGTAGGGAAATGTCTTTAAGACTTTGGAATAGGGAAAGATTTAAACAACTATAAACTATGAGAAGTAAAAGATTGATAAACACAAGTTCAAATTAAGAACTTCTGCTCATCAAAAGACACCATAGAGAGTGAAAATACAGGATGCAAAACTGAGAAAGGTACTTTCAACACAGACATACATATTTCAAGAAATTAATTTATGTGATCGTGGGAGCCAGCAAGTCTTAAATCTATAGGGTAGACCAGCAAGCTGAAAACTCTCAGGGAGGAGCTAATTCTGCCATTTTGAGGCAGGATTTCTTCTTTAGGTAAACCTCATTTTTGCTCTTAGGGCCTTTCAACTGATTTGATGAGGCCCATCCATATTATCAAGAGTAATCTCCTTAACTTAAAGTAAATTGACTGTAGATGTTAACTACATCTGCAAAATACCTTCACAGCAACACTTAGTGTTTGATTAAGTAACTGGGTACTCTAGCCTAGCTAGGTTGACACATAAACTAAACATCGCAGTCACGATCCCAAGCCACACATTATGAAATGTGCTTGCCAAATGCTGTTAAAGCTGCGGGCCATGAGAAAGAGGGTGCTTAAGAGTTCAATAGGAGCCTCCTCATGCTCTGGGTGAGACGGTCAGGGACTTGAAAACATGTTCAAGATTATTATTATTTTTTTAAATTCAAATATAGTTGGTTTACAGTGTTGTGTTAGTTTCTAGGGTACAACAAAGTGATTCGGATATATATATATATATATCTGATATATATATATATCCTTTTTCAGATTCTTTTCCATTATAGGTTATTACAAGACATTGAATATTGTTCCCTGTGCTATATAGTAAGACCTTGTTGTTTACAAGATGCTTTTATTAAATGTTTATTTATTTATTTTCTTATTAGTCATCCATTTTATACACATCAGTGTATACATGTCAATCCCAATCTCCCAATTCATCACACCACAAGCCCCACCCCCTGCTGCTTTCCCCCCTTGGTGTCCATACGTTTGTTCTCTATATCTGTGTCTCAATTTCTGCCCTGCAAACCAGTTCATCTGTACCATTTTTTAGGTTCCACATATATGCGTTAATATACGATATCTGTTTTTCTCTTTCTGCCTTACTTCACTCTGTATGACAGTCTCTAGATCCATCCACGTCTCTACAAATGACCAAATTTTGTTCCTTTTTATGGCTGAGTAATATTCCATTGTGTATATGTACCACATCTTCTTTATCCATTTGTCTGTCATTGGGCATTTAGGTTGCTTCCATGACCTGGCTATAGTAAATAGTGCTGCAATGAACATTGGGGTGCATGTGCCTTTTTGAATTACAGCTTTCCCTGGGTATATGCCCATTAGTGGGATTGCTGGGTCATATGGTAATTCTATTTTTAGTTCTTTAAGGAACCTCCATACTGTTCTCCATAGTGGCTGTATCAATTTACATTCCCACCAGCAGCAAGAGGGTTCCCTTTTCTCCACACCCTCTCCAGCATTTGTTGGTTGTAGATTTTCTGATGATGCCCATTCTAAATGGTGTGAGGTGATACCTCATTGTAGTTTTGATTTGCATTTCTCTAATAATTAGTGATGTTGAGCAGTTTTTCAAGTGCTTCTTGGCCATTTGTATGTCTTCTTTGGAGAAATGTCTATTTAGGTCTTCTGCCCATTTTTGGATTGGGTTATTTGTTTTTTTAATATTGAGCTGCATGAGCTGTTTATATATTTTGGAGATTATTCCTTTGTCAGTTGATTCATTTGCAAATATTTTCTCCCATTCTGAGGGTTGTCTTTTCGTCTTATGGTTTCCTTTGCTGTGCAAAAGCTTTTAAGTTTCATTAGGTCCCATTTGTTTATTTTTGTTTTTATTTCCATTACTCTAGGAGGTGGATCAAAAAATATCTTGCTGTGATTTATGTCAAAGAGTATTCTTCCTATGTTTTCCTCTAAGAGTTTTATAGTGCTACAAGATGCTTTTAACAGAATGTGGATTGGACTTCAGTAAAAGCTGAGAATGTTCCTATAGAAACCAAATTATATGTCACAGAACATCTGAGGGAAGTGGAGCTGAATAAGTAATGTAAGCATGTCATTTAAAAAAAATTGAAATATAGGTGATTTATAATGTTTCAGGTGTACAACAGTGATTCAGTTATATATATATATATATATATATATATATTCTTTATCAGATTCTTTTACAAGATATTGAATATAGTTCCCTGTGCTCTACAGTAGGCCCTTGTTTATTTATTTTACATATCATAGTGTGTATCTGTTAATCCCAAATTCTTAATTTATCTCTCCCCTCTTTCCCTTAAGTTTGGTAACCATAAGTTTGTTTTCTATGTCTGTGAGTCTGTTTCTGTTTTGTAAATAAGTTCTTTTGTATCATATTTTAGTTTCCACATATAAGTGAAATCATATGGTATTTGTCTTTGTCTGACTTCATTTAGTATGATAATCTCTAGGTCCATCCATGTTGCTGCAAATGGCATTATTTCATTTTTTTATGGCTAATATTCCATAAACATGCATTTTTGTCATTAACAACCTAGTCTCTAGGCCAAGGGAGACTGTCAGAAGATGGAAGGAGAGGAGGAACTTATGTCTAGATCACAGGGAAATTAGCCTGTGATACAGAAGCTTCACTGTGCATAACACTATCTCCTTAAAGGTCAAAAGCTAAAAGGAGACATGCCTGTGGGAAAAGGACATATCAAATTTGGTGAGAGTGTATTAAAAACAACAAAAAATCCAAACAGCTGGGACTGTCCAAATTCATTTTATCTTTTTTTAAAAATTAATTAATTAATTTTTAAAAAACTTTTCCTAATTATTCCACTCTGCACTGTTCTTCAGCAAACAAAGGTAACTTCAAACAAAGACAAGCAATGATAAGAAAATATCAGCATGGAACATGTGTGTGTATTAAAAAAAACTGGAAAGTAATAAATAAATAAATGAAAAGGAAGAAAGAAACATAAGCAAAAAGGTAGAAAGAAAAACCCAATTTCTCAGGGGTTCATGACATTAGATTTGGCAATAATTTCTTGGATATGACACCAAAAACATAGGCAACAAAAGTAAAAATAGAAAAAAATGACTACATCAAAATTAAAACTTCTGTGCATCAAAGGACACAAACAGAGTAAAAAGGCAACCTACAGAATAAGGGAAAATACTTGCAAATCATGTATCTGATTTCTCAGAAAACCTATTGAAGGAAATGTAAGAAATTCCAACAACTAGTTCTATATGGTTTCAAAGAAATCACAGGTATCAGGATCTTTCTATAAAAAGTGTCTACAAAGAGATTCAAACATGTAAGGAGGAAAGGATAACATATCCTAGAGTTTAAAAGCCAGTTAGCATAATAGTCTCAAGGTTCATCCATGTTGTAGCATGTGTCAGAATTTCCTTCCTTTTTAAGGCTAAATAATAGTCTATTGTATGTATGTAGCATATTTTGTTTGTCCATTCATTTGTTGATGGACACTTGGGTTACTTCCACTTTTTTTTTTTTTTTTTTACTTCCACCTTTTGACTATTGTGAATAATGCTGCTATGAATGATGGGTGTATAAATATCTCTTTGAGACTCTGCTTTCAATTCTTTTGCGTATGTACCCAGAAGTAGAATTGTTGGATACCATGCTAATTCTATTTTTAATATTTTGCGATTTGCTATACTGTTTTCCATAGTGGCTTCACAATTTTATATTCCCACCAGCAATGCAGTAGGGTTCCAATTTCTCTACACCCTTGTCAATGCTAATTATTTTCTGGTTTGTTGTTGTTGTTGTCAGTAGCCATCGTAAATGGGTGTAAGGTGATATCTCTTTGTGGTTTTTATTTACACTCCTTTGATGATTGGTTCCTGTTGATCATCTTTTAACGTGCTTGTTGGACATGTATATGTCTTTGGAGAAATATCTATTCAAATCCTTGGCCCATTTTTTGATTGGGTTGGGTTTGTTGCTGTTGTTGAGTTGTATTAGCTCTTTATATAGTCTGTATATCAGCTCCTTATCAGATATACGATTTGCAAGTATTTTCCCTCATTCCGTGGGTTGCCTTTTTACTCTGTTGATTGTGTCCTTTGATGCACAGTTTTAAATTTTGATGTAGTCATTTTTTTCTATTTTTACTTTTGTTGCCTATGTTTTTGGTGTCACATCCAAGAAATTATTGCCAAATCTAATGTCATGAACCCCTAGGGGTTTTTTTTTTGCGGTATGCGGGCCTATCACTGTTGTGGCCTCTCCCGTTGTGGAGCACAGGCTCCGGATGCGCAGGCTCAGCGGCCATGGCTCACAGGCCCAGCCACTCCGCGGCATGTGGGATCTTCCCGGACTGGGGCACGAACCCGTGTCCCCTACAACGGCAGGTGGACTCTCAACCGCTGTGCCACCAGGGAAGCCCACCCCTAGGTTTTTAATGTGTGTGTTCTCACTCTTCATAATTTTAAACTAATCTGTAATTGCATATTAGATTTATTTTTATTTAGAAAGATTTCTTAATCATCAAGTAGTTTTATATTAGTTATCTCTTTCATAATTAATGTATAGCTTTCCAATTTTAGGGTCAAAAACTATGGCCTAGGCCCTAGATTTCCATTCATCAGAATTTGATAAGATTTTCTTTGTGGCTTAAAGTATTTTAGTATTTGTATATATTCTTAGACTTTAGAAAAGATGCATACGCCATGGTTTAACTCTATGTACTATATATGTGTTTTCTTGCATTATCCAAATCCTCTCTCTCTTTTTTTTTTTTTTAACTTTTGGCTACACTGCACAGCATGCAGGATCTTAGTTCCCTGATCAGAGATCGAACCTGTGCCCCATGCAGTGGAAGCGCAGAGTCTTAACCACTGCGCTGCCAGGGAAGTCCCCCAAATCCTCTCTTTTCTATTTATTTTTGGTCTATGAGATCTGTCCATTTCTTAGAGAAATGGGTTAAATTTTTAAAAATACATTCTTCTTTTATTTCCACTAGTTATTTATTTAAATATTTTGGTGCTATAAATTTACACTTTGGAATTAGCAGATTAGGGTTTGAGTTCCATGTCTATCACTGTGTGTCAGACACTGAAAACACCTAATCTCTCTAAAGCCTAGTTCCTCATCTGCAAAATGGAAGTGTTAACCACAGTCACTGTGTAGTGTTGTAAGGATTACTATAGAAAATCCTCAGCTGAGTGCTTGACATGTAGTGAGTGTACAGTAAATGTCTGCTATCCTTCAAAGTCAATTGGTTTTATTGTTCTACTTACTTTTTAATCATGAATTTCACTTTGATTTTATATTGCTACTTTTTTCCCTGCTTTTGCTTGTAACTTTATTGGCCATCTATTTATTTTCAATCTTTCTGTGTCATTTTATTTCAGGTACAATTCATAAGGAGAATACAGTTAAATTTTCTTTTTTTTTCACTCAGAGATTTTTGTCTTTTAATAGGGAAATTTAGCTCACTGAGTTTATTGTTATTAATGCTAAGAATGTATTCATACATCTTGTTTTCTCTTTATTATTCTTGTTTTCGCCTCTTTTCCTGACTGTTGTGGTTCCGGTGAAGTTTTCTTTGTATGTTTTTTCCCTCAAATTATTTGAAAGATCTACAACTTTCAATTGTGGCCATTACCTTTAAATTAAAAAAAATTGAATATGCGTATAAATATCAAGAAAAAAAGTGATTATTCTTTATGCCCTGTTCTCTTCCCCAAACATGATAAGACTTTTAACAGTTATAATCCTCTCTCCAGGAACCCATACCACCTACATTTTATGAAATAAACTGGAATTTAAATTCTACATTATTTTTGCTATTTTAATTTTTGCTTTCCTATGTAATTACCCTGTCTTAATATTTACATTAGATTTTATAAAAACATTATCAATAATTACATTTCTCTGGGTTTTTACTCTCTGGTATTTTTTGTATACCTTATCTTCCCTTTTACTGAGTCTTTATTTGATTGCAAGCAACATCAAAGGCATCACAAAGAAACTTAATTTAAAAAAAAAATGGCATTTTGTCTCATTTAACAGAGTTCAGAGGCAAGTTGCAAACACAGTTTGTTGAGGGCTCCAACTCGATTTTTGATTTTCTTAAATCTGCTCTCTTCCTTGTGTTAGCTTCCCTCATTGTATCAGGATGGTTGTAGCAATTCAGGATACACAGCTAAGAAGGGAGAATTGTTTTTCCTTAGTCATTGAATAAAGCATTGCCCTTCACTTTAATGAGAGTAACACTAACCAAACTCAGTGGCAAGGAAATGCCATGTATTCATTGGTTCAGACCTATATTATTGTCCATCCCTGATCCAATCACTAGGGTGGGGTGAGGGGAAGGAAATTGTAATGTTCATTAAACTGCTGCCCAGTGGGAGAAGAGTTGCTTGGGAGGCAACTGTGCTATAGTTTTTGAATTCAAATTGATATAGTTTTCATTCAGAACATAGTCCCATAAATATTTCTTCATGTAATGTAGAGATCTCAGATGATGACCTGATTATTTTTCTTTATATATACCCTTTAATGGGAGGTCTGAAATATCATAGAATTTTATCCTTTATTTTTGGCTGCACCACATGGCTTGCAGGATCTTACTTCCCCCACCAGGGATTGAACCTGGGCCCACGGCAAAGAAAGTGCAGAGTTCTAACCACTGGACTGCCAGGGAACGCCCTAGAATTTTATTCTTTATATTCAAAATTAGAAACTTCACAAGGATATGTGTAAATATGGTTCTTTTTGAAATAATCTTGCCCTTTCAAACTGAATACACAAATTTATATTTATCTCAGGATATTTTTCTTCTATTATTTGTATTAATACTGTTTCTCCTTTATGCATTCCATTTTAAAAACTGAGATATAATTTACATACAGTAAAATTTACCCTTTTAAAGTGTACTATCCAGTGGTTTTGAGTATATTCACAGAGTTGTGCAACCATCACCACAATCAGTCTTAGAGTATTTTCATCACCCAGAAAAGAAACCTGTACCCATTAGCACTTACTCTCCATTTCCCTCCAAACGTTAGCCTAGATAACCACTAATCTACCTCCTATCTCTGTGGATTTGCCTATTCTAGATATCTCATATAAATGGAATCATATAATGTGTGACCTTTAATGTCTGGCTTATTTTACTTAGCATGTTTTGAAGGTTCATCCATTTTGGAGCATGTATCAGTACTTCATTTTTTAAAAATTACTGAATAATATTCCATTGTATGGATAGACCACACTTGAATTATCCATTCATTGGTTGATGGACATTTGCATTGTGTCTACTTTTTGGCTGCTATGGATAATGCTGCTATGAACATTCATGTATGAGCTTTGGTGTGAATATATGTTTTAAATTCTCTGGGGCATATATCTAGGAGTGGAATTGTTGGATCATATTATAACTCCGTTTTGATGAAATGCCAAACTGTTTTCCACAGTGCTATACTGTTTTACATTCCTATCGGCAATGTATAAGTGCTCCATTTGTTATTATAGCTTTGCTAACATTTGTTATTACAGCTTAAAATTTTTTTTACAGTTTCTTTTTTTATTATTATGGTTAACTATACATAACATGATATTTACTATTTCAACAATTTTTAAGGGTACAGTTTAGTGGAATTAAGTATATTCACATTTTTGTGCATTCATCACCACCATCCATCTCTAGAACTTTTTTCATCTTCCCAAACTGAAACTTTAACCTTAACCCTAACCCTAACCATACCCATTAAACAATAACTCCCCATCACCTCCTGCCCTCTTCAGGCTCCTCATCCCCAAATGAACCACTGTTCATTCTACTTTCTGTCTCTAGGAATTTGACTACTCTAGGTATCTCACATACATGGAATCATACAGTATTTGTCCTTTTGTGACTGGTTTACTACAATTAGCATAATGTCTTCAGGTTCATGTACATTGTATGTGTCAGAATTTTCTTCCTTTTTAAAGCTAAATAGTATTCCATTGTATGTCTCCTGTTACTCTTTTTTTAAAATAATAGCCATCCTAGTGGGTATAAAGTGGTATATCATTGTGGGTTGTTTTTTTTTTGTCATTGTGGTTTTGATTTATATTTCCCTAGTAGCTAATTATGTTACACACCTTTTTGTGTGATTATTGGCCATTTGTATATCTTCTCTGGAGAAATGTCTGTTCAAATCCTTTGACTATTTTTCATTTGGAATATTTGTCTTTTATTGTTGAATTTTAAGAGTTCTTTATATATTATAGATAATAGATCCTTATCAGATATGTGATTTGCAAATATTTTCTCCCATACTGTGGGTTATCTTTTCACTTTCTTGATACTGTCCTTTGATGCACATAGGACAGTTTTTAATTTTATGAATCAATTTATCTAGTTTTTCCTTTGTTGCTTGTGCTTTTGGTGTCCTGTTAAGAAACCATTACCTAACCTAACGTCAAAGAATTCTATGAAAAGAGTTTTATTGTTTCAGCTCTTACATTTAGATCTGAGATCCATTTTAAGTTAATTTTTGTATCTGCTGTAAGGCAGATGTCCAAATTCATTCTTTTGCATGTGGATATCCAGTTGTCCCAGCACTGTTTGTTGAAAAGACTATTCTTTTGCCATTGCATTATTTTGACACCCTTGCTGAAAATCAGTTGGCCATAGATGCATGGGCTTATTTCTGGACTCTTAATTCTATTCCTTTGATCTATATGTCTATCCTTATGCCAGTACCACACTATCTTGATTACTATAGCTTTGTAATAAAGTTTGAAATTGGGAAGTGTAGTCTGAATTTTTTTATTTTTTAAAAAAGATTGTTTTGGCTACCTGAGTCCCTTGCATTTCCGTATGAATTATAGGGGCGGCTTGTCAATTTCTTCAAGAAAGAAAAAAGCAGTTTTGGAATTTTGATAGGGATTGTGCTGAATCCGTAGATCAATATGGGGAGTACTACCACCATACCAATATTAACTCTTTAACTCCAACAACACAGAATGTGTTTCCATTTATTTAGGTCTCCTTTAATTTCTTTTAATGTTTTATAGTCTACAAATACCTATTTGTATTTTGTAGTATACGAATATGAATAGGTATTGGTATACTACAAAATAAGTACTGTAATATATAATATTCCACTTTTGCTTTTAAAACTTCCAACATATAAATATTAGATCTCCTGGGTCTATTTTTAATATCTCTAAAATTTTCTTTCACAATTTCTATTTCTTTATCTTTTAGTGCTGCACTCTGGAAGGACTCTTTGATATGGTCTTATAATTCACTAAATCAGTTTTCAGCAGCATCTATTTTTCTGTATACTTCTATAATCTTTTCAACTTAAATATTCATCTATTTTTTAATATCCAAGAACATTCTGGTTCTCAGATGCTCCATTTTCACGACCTGCCCTTGTCGCTCTTTAAGTTTCAGTTAAGAACATGAACAGGATTTTTAAAAAAAGTTTTCTCCTATTTCCTGCATTAATTCCATTTTAGTGAGTGATAGCTGCTGTAATTTGGTCCTCTTCTTTCAAATGGTGGATCTTCTCTTTAGGATTAGTGATATTTTTTATCTGCTCATATTTATAAGTGGAGATCTAGATCATTCAGCATCGATAACTGACATCCCATCTGGAATTGGAGAGACCACTGTTCAAGTCCCCATAGTGAGTCTTACCCTCTGAGGATGATGGTGGCAGGGTGGAGGTTGGTATTCAGTAGTGAAACCAGTGAATTGGCTTTGAGTAGGAAAATAGTATCTCCCTTCCTCATAGAAGATAATGGTTATGATGGTACACAGGATGCTGAGCCACCAAGTCTCAAACCTTAAGCTGAGAGAGAAAGGAACAGGGTGAGGAAGCAAAGAAATCAATTATTTGAAACTATGCCCAGGAAAGAACTTTACATGGGACTACTGGCACACAGAACTCAATGGAAGCAAATAAATATGAAGTCTACTAAGTGTATGAGGGAATTGTATGGCCGAATCTCAAACCCAATTAAAAAAAAACTAACTGTAAATGAACTCTCAGGACCCCGAACTTGAACCAACAGGAAATGGGCTGTGAAAACTGTGAAATCTCCCAATAACCACTTCAGATGTGGCCATAGAGGAAAATGAACAAGGAAGAGACTTCCAGAGTGTTGAGCCAAGGGTCACAGAAATTAATGCAAAAGGGTATTCATTCTTGAGAGCAGAACCAGGATGTAATCATAGAACTTCCCCCATCACTGAGACGGAGGATCTTCCCAATAATCACTCAGAAGGATTCCATCATTTATATGGACCCTGACTGCTCTGAGTCATATTTTTCACTGAACTTGGTTCTAATGCAGTGTATCTGTGAGAAGCATTTGGGAATCATTGTTATGGAGAAGAGGAGGGATTCGCAGTAGTCGTCTAGGCACTATGCATTGCCTCAATCCGCACAGCTACTCCCTGAGGTATGTGCTATCATGATGCTACTCTACAAATGGGGACACTGAGATGGAGTCCAGTAACTTGGTCAAGGTTATATAATAGGTAAGTCTTGGAGCCAGGATTCAAAACTATGGGGCCTAACTCCGAAGTGTTTACACTTAATTCTGTCACATTTTATAATCACAGAAGTCTATTGGGCATTATGAGGGATACATAAACGTCAAAAAGGAGACAAGACATATACACAAATAAATTCAAGGCAAGGGAGTTTGTTATCTAATGAATGAGACACTGAAACGTTTTCAGACTACCAGAACATAGATAGATTACCATCAGTAACTTTTTTTTTTTTTTTTTTTTTTTTTGCGGTACACGGGCCTCTCACTGCTGTGGCCTCTCCTGTTGCGGAGCACAGGCTCCGGACGCGCAGGCTCCAGACGCGCAGGCTCAGCGGCCATGGCTTACGGGCCCAGCCGCTCGGCGGCATGTGGGATCTTCCCAGACCGGGGCACGAACCCATGTCCCCTGCACCGGCAGGCAGACTCTCAACCACTGCGCCACCAGGGAAGCCCCATCACTAACTTTTAACCTTGTTAGGGACTTGTTTTGTTTACTGATGAATCACCAGTTCTCACTTCGCCATCTGGCTCACAGTAGGTGCTCAATAAATATTTGTTGAATGAATACCAGAGTTCTGTAATATTAGTCTAAGGTCCTTGAGCAACTGTGCCAAATTTACCTTCACATCTTCAGAGTCTACTGTGTTTGGCGCTCAATGAATGGTCCTTGAACTAAACTAACAAAACTGCACTGTGGTTTTATGTAAAGGCTGCTCATTGTTCCCAGTTCCCTTTTCTTTAAAATGGAAGGTGTTCCCCTCCTCAACTCTACAGACCGTGTGGCAGACTGGGTTTTTCAAAAGATTCTCACACGCTTTAACCTCTCATGAACTAAGTTTTTATTCATGGAGGTGAACTTGAAATCTCAAGTTTCTACTTACTATCTTTTGCACATGTATGACTGGTTTTCCAGTTGAATTTGACATTTGATTCCTTTTGGATACCTGAGCTATACTCTTAATCAGCTGCACCTTTCTGTGTTGTAGTTATTTAAAAACCACATTGACCTCATTCAGTAAGTCTCTATTGTGTGCAAGATCCAGGACTGTGGCAATACAGCCATGACTGAGAAAGACATGGTTCCTGCCCTTGTGGCACATAAAAGTGTTCCTATGTGTTTTAAAAGACTGGACAATAGGGATTCAATTGTAAAACAAAGCAAAAACCATTTCTGCTCCTTATCCCCATAAGGAACAAAACGATTAAAAAAAAAAGATGGCAGTTGGGCATGAGTTCCCAGTGGAGGAGGGAGAGAAGACAATCCAGATCACAAACAAATCGCTTACTTTTTGCAAGTCACAACTGAACTATGCCTTGAGTTATCTTCTGGTGATTCCGGACTTCCAGTCAGAGTCAATTCCGTCTGTATTGACCAAAAGAGAAACAGGGAGGAAAAAAATGCATTTCGGTTCTTAAAAAAAAAAAAAGAGCAACACAAGCAAACAAAACCCACTGACTTAGGGATCATATGAGATCTACTTTAATTGAAGTTGTCTTTAAACGATAATTGACAATGATACCGAAACAACAGACTGAAAACCAACCTGCTCGGGGCCGGGCACGGCGTAGCATCCCCACGGCCAGGAACCAGCTGACCAGGGTCTATACGGGTCCCAAAGGCACTACAAATTGATCAACTTTTCTTAACCTAGACTCTTCCACCACATCCAGCATGGACCTGCTTCTTCCAGGGTGTGGGCCATCAGTAAAGGAGTCTAGTCGCCCATCTCTGGCAACAACGACAGTTTAAAAAAAAATGGAGCTACAGCTCTAATAACAAAACCCACCAGCTGTGAAAAGTGGAGATACATCTGTCACTATCGGGCCTCAGCATCTCTGGAGAACGTTTGCTCCCGCCGCGCCCGTCAAGGCCCTGGGCCCGCGGTTAGTGGCTGCTCTGCGGGCGGAAGAGCCTTCTCGTCCCGGCAGGCTCGGGGCGAGCCACCGCGAGCAGGCAGCCTCCGTGAGCGCCCGGCCGGGGTCGGCGGGCCGGAAGGCGTGCTCGTTCAGGAGGCGCCCAGGCGGTTCTGGCCGGAGCTCCCGGGTCGGTTTGGTTTTGTCCCCATCCTGCCCCCGCCCCCCCCCACTCCCCTTCATGCAAAAGGCCAAGGGGTTTTGACCCACCATCGCCCAGACCGAGTTCACGCTTAGGGCCCTTTCGCCGCCGTCCAGAGGACAGAGAAAGCAATCGCGCAATGAGGCGAGAGCACTCTGAATAAAGGTGGAGTCGGCGAGAAAATCATTTTTCTTCTTGGCTGAGCGCGTCAGCCGCCCCGTGGGGCAGGCCTCCTTCCCAGAAGACCCCCTCCACACACCCGCACCCTCCACGCCCCTCAGTGGCCACACGCATCACTGGTGCCGCGGAGTTTGGAAATGGAGGCGCGAGCACACTGGGCTGCGGGCTCCACACGGGGTGGGGGCGTTCCCGGAGAGTGAGCAGGGAACCGTGCGCCCACTCCACTGCCGGAGGGCCAGGGAGCCCTGAAGGGCCCTCGCGGGCGCCGAGGCGGCGGAAGACCGAGAGGCGGGGCGGGGGGGGGAGGGGGCGCGGGGGTCCCCGCCGGGGAGCTTCTGGGGAAGCGGGAGGGGCAGCACCTGAGGAATCCGCCTCCGGCCGCGGCGGCCGCCGCCTCGCTCCGCCCCGGGGAACTGAGCGCGCGGCCAGCTTGCCTGCCAGAGAGACGCCAGCCACCGGCGGCGCTAGCACCTCGGAGGAGGGCGGCGGAGCGAGCGGAGCGCGGCGCTGCGACCCGGACTGGGGGTGGGGAGACGAGCCCCGCCGAGGCGAGGGCCACCCCCGGTCCTCTGCCCTCGCGCGCTGCCAGGGCCAGGTGAGCGGCTGCGGGGACTCTGGGCGCGGGGAGGCGGGGAGGTGAGAGGTCGCCCGCCGGGCGCGAGTGCACGCCTCTGCCCGGCAGGGGCTGCCCTTTGGCGGGCTGTGGACACCCTGCCTGCGCGGGGAGGCGCAGCGGCTGACTTTTTCTGGAGGGATCGGAAGGCGGAGCGGGGGTGTGAGCGCCGGTGCGTTTGTGTGGCGAGGGCGGGCGCCCGTGCCAGCCCCGGACCCGAACCCTCGCGTCAGCCGCCTGAGGAGACCCAGCCCGTGCGGTCCGCGCCCGGAGGCCAAAGGCCTGTCACCCCGGCTCTCGGCGCCGCCTTTGTGGCGGGAGCGAGGGAGCCCGAGAGGGGGCTGAGGGAGGCAGCGGCGCGGCGGGGAGCGCCCGGGACCGGCTCCCCCAGCCCGAGGGCTGCTGAGGGGGGTGGCCTGGGCGGGGGGACGGTGGGTAGGGAGGCGCGGAGGTGACGCGGGAGGATGGAGAGAGCTCAGAAGGGCAAAGTTGAGAGCGTCCAGCGGTGGCTGGGCGTTTGCTCAGGGTCCCTGGGCTGCTTTGCTCCACACCAAATGTCACTTGGTCACGAGCGCGCGCGCGTGTCTTCCGGCCATCATTTCCCTTTTTCGTGAGTGAGTGAGGACGACCACTCTTGTGCTGAATGAGACACAAAGGGTTGTGTTGACAGCTGACCCTGACACGAGTAGACAGCGAGGTGCGGTGTGTGCCCTGGCCGGGGAGGGTGATGAAGAGGCGGCTTGTTAATCAATTCCCTCAGTCCCTCTTCCGAGCTCCGTGAAAAGAAGCGATAGGTACAGATGCAGTTCGCGGGGCTTCTCAGTTAAACGGAGCCCAAGTCGGGTCCAGAACCCGATTCATCTGCGCGGGGACAGCTGCTGCCTCCCGCAGAGGCGACGGAGCCCGGATCCCGGAGAAACTCCTCGATCCTCTCCTTTCCTCAAGGAACGTGACTGTTTCAAGGTCCTTATCCCCACCGCGGCCTTCTGTCTCCTGTTGAAAAGATAGAAACCACATTTTAATTTCTGTTTTTCACCCCTTAAGAGTCCCCTCTCCACCTCGCCCTTGAGGTGGGAAAACCCGCTTAAGTCTCATGTTAAAATCTAGCCATTTAAATATGAGGAAGAGCTTGTCCGAAAAAGGTTTTTGAATTAAATGCCGCCCTTAGAAACCTCTCTTTCCTCTGAACATTAAAAAAACAAAAAACAAAAAACAAAAACTTTAAATCCTGGAATTCTCTTTGAGTTTTGTGACTGTGTTGCTTCCTTTTCTTTCAGAATATTTCTATGTAGTTTTACAAATTGCAATACTGAAAACTTAAAATGGAGAAAAAATTTAAATTGTTTTATTAAAAATAGTACTAGAATTACGTGCGTGTAGGCACGTGTTTAAAGGGCAAGTTTTAATTAATGAATATCGGAAAGTTATATGCATAGGGTAGAAATTGCAAACAGCAGTGTAAAGTACGCCCTCTGTCTCAGAGACCCGTACTCCCAATGCCCTAGTCCTCCTCCCCAGAGGCAACCACTCTCCTCAATTGTATATCCTTCCATAAGCCTTCTATTAGAATGGAATTACATTGTGGAAATAGAGGATGAAGGGAACTTAATATGTAAGACTGAACTGTGTCTCAGTGGTGATGGCTCTTAATTTGATATCCACTCCTGATGATATTAGATCCTTTTATTTAGCCTAAGGCACTTATCAGAGTGCTTAAAAATCTTAGAACAAGTATTCAGTGCAAAGCAGAACTATTAAACTGTTATCTCCCCCCTCCCTCCATCACCAGTTTCTCTACACTTGGTTTTTTGTAACCTTTGTTGGGTTTTTCTTCCATTTTGGAGCTCTTTAGGAAGTAGAGAATGAGAACTGTAGTTTATTCTATCCAGTGCAGTGCACATCTGAAGACATTGAAAGGATATATGAATACTCCCATTGACATGAGATAATATAAAAATTTCAATGGTATGAGAGAAATACGGAGGCCAAGTTTAAGACATTTGGTCACATCTCTTAGTTCCAGGCCCGAATTTGCCATAAACTAGCTAAATGAAGTAACTTTCTAAGAAATGCTTTTGTTTCCATCCCCAGTTAAATAAAGGAATTGAACCATGTGGCTTCTGAGTGTCCTTCCGACTCCAAAATCCTGTGATTTTTGGTAAAATGGTAGTTCTGTAGGTGTCCTAAGATTGGCTAAGGATAAACCAGTTGGATCTGTGGGTATTAGACAGTGGAGTGACAAAGAAAAAAAAAATCTTAAATGGTAGATTCATAAAGAGGAAGTCAGAGATATTTAAACAACATTTCTGCTCTTATGAGATTGATATCATTGGAGAACAGCTACTTTACTTTCCCACAAAATGTCTGTTTATGTTACTGATAGAGGCCAAACCCTGAATGGCCCTCTGCATCACCTTGTATGGCTAAGGAGAGTGAATTTTCTTCACAGCTCACGGTGCCATTTTTAGGGAAATTATTTTTACCAAACTCTTACTTTTCTTTTTGGTAATGTGGAAATAAAGTTCATTGACCTACTTCAAAGGGACTTTACATAATTTAATTAGTGATTCTACAAGTATTTAGAAAATGAATAATCCTTATAGCTAAGCTATTTTAGTTACTTTATAAGTATTCACTTAGAGATCATGTTCTTAGCAGGAAACGTTTCTAATCGCTAAAACACCTGAAACTAATGATTCCTGGATGGGTGCTGAGAGCTGAGGAGTGATTTCAAGGTTATGAAAGTAAAAAGAATTAGGTGATTTTAATCACTATATATGATCTCAGTGAAGGGATTTCAAACTTATACCGTAAGTGGTGGTTACAAAAATCATTCATGTTAAAGAAGGAGATCTCATACTTTGAAGATTCTGAGTCAATAATAAAGAATATTATGTAATTAGTTTGAATGTCAGTAATATAAATAAATTATAATGGAGTTTTAGGAATTGTTTGATTGGGGTGATAAGAAATATGAACTAGAACGGTAGATTTGTAAGGGTGCTTAGAGAAATCTTGATTGACAAAACTAACAAAAACAAAAGAAAATTAAGTACTAGTAATGAAGTTCTTCTAAAATGGAATAGTTTTTGTTTTTTGCATCTTCCTTCCTACCCTTACCATATGAATATGTATTTTTACAGATGTCTTACCATATTGCAGGCACATTTTTACTCTGATTTTTTTATAAACATTTTTCCATAATTTACTTTCTATTGTTTGCAATTAGTTTATTGTATCATGATTTACTTAACTCTTTCTCTATTTTATGATTTTCCAGTTTTTAAAAAAAATATAATGGCCACCCACATGAATGAGACTTTCTTATTCTTCTTCTTTAAAATTAAAAAAAAAAACGAACTTAGAATTATTTCCCTAGAGAAGCAGTATAGGTGAGCTCTAAAATTAAAGGTTCAGTGTCCAAACATAGCTCCATCACTTATGGGTAGTATTGGGCAAGTAACTTATTTTCTTAGAGTTTTCTAATCTGTAAAGTGGGTATAGTAATAGCTCTCTACAAGGTTAAGATAAAAAGCAGTAATGCATGAAAACACATGTAAATGTTAGCTCTGTTTTTAATTAGGAAATTTTTGTAATTTCAAAATTACTTTCCAGGAGGATTACATAAATTACACACAACAACAATGCGTGTGCTTATGTAATTTTATTTATGTAATTTTAAACATTTATATTATTGTGACTAATTTGATCAGTGTAAAATTGTATCCCTTTGTTTTGATTTGTATTTCTTTGGTCTTGTGTAAACTGAGAGTTAGTTTTCTCAGCAGTATTGCTACAGTTTTCTACTTGGAGTGGTGGAAATTTCATCACCTCCGTCATTTTGAACTAGACTATAAGACAGACAAATAGGACAGGTCAGTTACAACACTAATAAGTGAACCAAATTTTCCAATAGGTTCTTTCAGATTAGTTGTAGTTTTCTTGTATTCTCAGACGATGGTAGTTTTTATTCATTATTATTATTTTTAATCTTAAAAATATAGCTGTTAAAATTAATAAATAACGTTATATATCAATTCTATTTAAGTGAAAATGCAATCTTCTCTTTTTTCCCTTGAAGGGCTGATTTATAATTAGCATTATTATGATCCAATTTAGTGGATTTTTGCTAGGAATGCTTCCTAAAACTTGGGGGAAAAAAATCAGAGAAAGTTTTATGATCGCTAATCATGTTATCTTTGGCTACCAATGGATAATGAAGTTATATCCTCTAACTTGAGTTCTTATACAGTCAAGGTAATTTAGACTACACAAAAGCATGCTCTTGTAAGTTCTGGAGTTCCAGCAGCCCTGATATTTCTGGCAAACACACACCCAATGTGGATAACAGCAGCTCTTTGTGCTCCTGAGCCCCAGGAGGGCTTCCTATTGTGTACTCTTCCTTCCCTCCCATTCTTGACTGACTGGTGATAGCAACTCCTCCAAGTCCAGATGTGAAGCTCCCACAGGGACGCCTCTCTTCTACCCAGCTCTGTATTTATCTCCACCACCCACCCCTTCAGTGCCTTTGCTTTTGTCCTATGACATAGAGAATTCACTCTCTTTGCAAGGTTGTGGTTTCAGATTTTATTTTTAATTTATCGCTATGCTTTATGAGTGTCTTCAACAGTCCCTACAGTGGAAGCTATAGGCACAATTAGCATAGATTAACACATAATCAGCACTGGATAAATGTTTGTTGCTGTGAACCATATCTTGTATGGTCTTCTCTGTTCCTGGGCATGGTTCTATTTTTAAGGTAAAAATAAAAAGCAAGCTCTGGTTGTATGCTGGATTACTGTTTGCCTATATTACCAAGGTTAGGAATTAGGAAACATATTGTTATGGCCTTTTAACTTTTTCTGTGTTTAGAGGAGATTCTTAACTTTTGTGCCTTTCTTTTCTTCTGTAAAATGGGATTAACAATTAAAGTACTGCTCTAATTATCAACCTTCTGCACATAATTGTTGTAAGATAAAATGAAATAATAAATGTGGACATGTTTTAGAAAAAAAAGGATGCACAAATTTATACAGTGTTGTCATAATTACACATTATCACTACACTTCCAGGAGTGTCCACATCTTTGAGAAAGCCTCATCTCAATGTGGAGCTGCACTGGGAGCTTGGGGTTAGATGAAAATTCTTGGGGCCCAATCCAAACCCTGAGGGTGGGGCCTGTTCTGTCTTTTAACAGCCCTTCTGATGCTGAACCACTGCTCTAAGGAGTAGTAAATGTCAACAACCACTAGAAAAGTAATTCTTTTGCTAGTTAAATATTAGTTATAAGATAATCCAGAGATATCATAACATCACTTTTGCGTGCTAAGTATGAAATGAAAGTTAGCTATTATCATTAGCTGCCGTTTGCCTTTTAACCTCTCAGAATTTAATTCAGAGCAGGAATTGTAAACTCAGGTGCTTTTAGAGGCCAAGCAGGTAATCTGAGTGAAGCAGGACACCTGTAAAATAATAAGGGATGATAAGTCCTGGTGGGCAGAAAGTCTGAAGGTGGCATGATTTGTAAGACTGCACTGATTTTTGCCCTGTGTGTCACTGTTACCAGATCATTTGATTTTTCAAGTGGAACTGGAAATTCATATTTTTGTATGAATTTAATGTTTGTAATAAATTTTAAAGAAAACATATGGACCCAACAAAACAAATCTGGAAGCCAGATAATTTCCAACTTCTCAATTAATTAACATGGGTGAAAATATTTGCATTTGAATGAGTATGATGACAGAAAAAAGCACACTGTTCAACATTATTAATAAAGAAATGCATATAAAAACCCCACAGACGTATTTCAACTTTCAGATTATAAAGATTTAGATCAATAATATCTAACATTGGCAATGGGTAAAGAAACTGTTATTGTTATACACTCTAAAATGAAGGCAAATATTACAGCTTTTTTGGAGAGCAATTTGACATCATGTATCAAGATTTTAAATGTCTGTACTGGGATTTTCCTGGTGGTCCAGTGGTTAAGACTTGCCCTTCCAATGCAGGGGGTGCAAGTTCGATCACTGGTTGGGGAGCTAAAATCCCACATGCCTTGTGGCCAAAAAACGAAAACATAAAACAGAAGCAATATTGTAACAAATTCAATAAAGACTTAAAAAAAAAAAAAAAAGCCTTGACTGAAGCTGTTAAAAAAAATAAAAATAAATGTCTGTACCTACCCTGTCCAATATGGTAGTCCCTTGCAATGTGCGGCTATTTAAATTTAAATTAATTAACATTATATAAAACTAAAGATTCGGTTTCTCAGTTGCACTATTCACATTTCAAGTACTCAATAGTTGCATGTGGCTGGTGCCTACTGTATTGGACTGTGATGATATGGAACATTTCCTTCATAGAAAGTTCTTATGGACAGCACTGGTCTAAACTCTGACTCAGAAATTTCCCTTCTAGGAATTTGTCAGAAAGAAATAACTAAACAAATGCAGATAGTAAAAACATCACCTGAAACATTATGTATAAGAGTAAAAAATTAGAAACAAACTAAACATCATGTTTTTACTAAAAATTAGGTTGCAGTAAATATCCAAGATATATTGTTATGTAAAAATATCCCTGTTGTCGAATGATTTTATTTATTTGGGTAGATAGCTTAGGTACATAGAGATTAGGGGAACAAATTTTCTCTTCCCACAAATGATTGTAGGTATAACAGAGCTTTCCCTTTCTAGCCTAGAGCTCTTGTCATGTAGTAGACTAGGTTGACTTTCACTAAAGAACAAGCAGAGGCACTTGACAGTTCGCCAAGCTGCATCAGTATCACCTGGGTACCTGTGAGAAATTCAGGGTCTCAGACTCCATTCCAAGCCTCCTGAATCAGAATCCCTGGGGGGCCTCAGCGATCTGTGTAGTAACAAGCTTTCCACTTCCTGCCTGTATCTGCCTCCTATCACTGAATCTCTCAAGCTTTATTTGTTTTATCTTGGCCAAGTGAGAGCTCCTTGAACTCTATCCAGGCACCATTCTAGGTGCTTCAGAGGCTGCAGTGAAGAAAACTAACAAACATCCCTGTCCTTATGGGAATCAAACAATAAGCAAAGGAAAAACGGAGTAAAATATGTTATATTTTAGGTAGTGAGAAGTGTTAGGGAGGAAACTGAAGCAGAAAGGGTACTTAGAAAGTGAGATGGGAGTTGAGATTCTCTTCAGGGTGTCACTGAGAAGTGACACCTAAGTGAGGACCTGAAGGCTCTGAGGGACTGAACCATTGGAAGTTTAGAGGCAGAGCATTCTTGGCAGTCATGAGAGGGGTAACTAGGAGGCCACTGCTGCTGAAGAGGAGAGGCTAGTGAGGGGAGTGAGGGGGGATTAGGTCAGAGCTGTAATCTAGATCTTCTGACTTCAAAATTCTTTGTTCTCTCTAGTGTACCACACTCCTCAAATTCTTTGGTTAATCAGTTTGTAAAGAGATCAGACATCCTTAAATTCACTGTTTTTCAGTGTGATCTGTCAACACCTGCCTTATTTGCCTGGGGTGCTTGTTAAATGTGGATTATTGGTCTCAACCTGCTGAATTAGAGTTTCTGGGGTGGGACCCTGGAATGTGCATTTTAGTGATCTTCCCAGGTAGTTTTTATGGGCACAGAAGTCTTAGAACCACACCTCACATTTATCATTAAGTTTAGTTTTTGTAGAGGAGGTGTGCCTAAAATTCTCACCACTGCCTGTGGAGGTCATAATGAGAAGATGTAATTGATATAGTGTCTCATTTACTTCCTGCATTTTTAAACTGATTAAATCAACACTACTTATAGTAAGTTTATGTGTATATCTCTGTTGGAGTATTCAGCAACTGTACGATTATTGTCATAATTCTTACCCACATCAGAGGATGGGGGAACCTTTTCACTTGAGGGTTCTGTCTCCCTCTCATCCAATCTGTTCTGCTTTTTGGAAAGGGCGAATTTAAATTTAATTGATTTTTAAATTCATATTTTCTTTTTTTCTTCTTTTCCATTCTCTTTCTCTCTGGCCCCTCCTCTCTCTCTCTCCGGCTCTCTCTCTCTCTCTCTCTCTCTCTCTCTCTCGCTCTGCCTCTTGTTTCTTTTCTTCTTCCTCTTCTTCTTGAAATCTAACCATCCTAAATTAAACACCATTAATGTTTTTGGTCGCCATTATTTTATGCATTTCCATGCATATTTATATATATTTACCAACACAAACAACTTTACATAATAGGGTCATATGTTTTTGTTTTTTTTTTTTCGTTACGCGGGCCACTCACCGCTGTGGCCCCTCCCGTTGCAGAGCACAGACTCCGGACGCGCAGGCTCAGCAGCTATGGCTCACGGGCCCAGCCACTCCGCGGCATGTGGGATCATCCCGGACCGGGGCACGAACCCGTGTCCCCTGCATCGGCAGGCGGACTCTCAACCACTGCGCCAGCAGGGAAGCTCCGGGTCATTTGTTTTTTAAAAAACTGTAGTCACGTCTTTTAAAAAATTCAGGAAGCCTAAATTTCCTCTTTACCCTCCCTTTTCACCTCAACAGTGTGACCAATCTGCTGTTTATTTTGTTAAAACTTTTTCCGTGATCATGTAACCTAACAAACCTTGTATATCTTCAACATCTTATACATACTGTCATATTTCATATATATATAATTTATTTTTTCACTTAATACTTAATAAAACACAGGGATATACCTCTAAGTCAAATAGTATAACTCTTATTTATTCTTTTAAATGACTAGATAATATTCTGTGGTATACATATTCCACAAACAACCGTTAACTTTACTGAAGAATATTCATTTTAACTAAACAAGAAACTAGAGCTGTATACTAAATATGAGGCATATCTGATTATATAATTTAAAAACATTTTTGTAAAGCAAAAAAACTGAAAACAAATACTACAGACAAATGATAGATTGGAAAAAAAACTTTACATATGCAGGCAAAAGATTAGCATCTCCGGTATATAAGGAACTCTTCACAAAATGATAATAAAAATATTTTCTAAAACATAATTTTAAAATTGTTTACAAATGATATGCCTAGGTCATTCACAGAAGCACAATTCCAAATGATCAATAAATATGAAAAATGCTTAGCCTTATCAGTTGTTTGGAAATGCAAGTTAAAAATAATAGTAAGCTACACTTGACACCTACTTGATATTAATATAGAACTTTAGTCCACACTGAAATTTCCAGAATTAGTTTCTTTATTCACTGAAAATCTGTGCAGAAACTTTTTTCTGGGAAGTTATATTAAAGCTATAAAACATAATTATTTTCCAGGTTTTCTTGTTTGCTTAGAGAATTTGAGGGGAGATTGACATTTATTCCCTTTTAGACTCAACTCTTAGCACAAGGAGTGAGAACAGAGCTTAGAAAATTGAAGTTTGATATCAATTGTAGGACTTTTTTTTTATTCCAAAGGGTTTTCTTCCATTTGAAGATAGAAATTGTTGGATTTTAGAGCCATAGTTCAATCCTAAGAGGAAAACAGGGCCACAGGGTTTTACTTGACTTCCCAAGGTCACCTGGCTATACCTGCATTCTTTCTGGTTTACTGTCCTGTTCCTGAGTATCTTTTCATGCCTTTAATTGCAGCTAATGCAGAGAAATCACATTTCAAAATTTTTTCCATTTTCAAAAAAGTATTGAATGTACAGCATTTAGAGAAATTCAGTTGTTTAGATTTTAAGTAGAAATAATGTGTGAGAATAATTTTAAAAATCAGCAAAGACACATATCACTTACAATCCTACTGCCCTTACAAAATGAGCTACTTCCCCAGTTTTACCTCAAGTACTAATCTATATTCATTAATGATTTTGCAAATGGGAAGAGTTCACTAATATTTCCAAAATCTTTTGGTAGCTTTGATTCAGCCCTTTTACACTGGTCTGCCTGACCCTGTCTTTCCTTTCTTCTGACCTATTTTTCGTGCATGTCATTTTTAAGCCTTGAACATTATTTCATATCAGTCTCAACCTTGATCAAATGCCTTCAGTGGCTTCCAGTTGCCTACCTTAGCATTTCCCAGAGGCTCTCACCCTAAGCACTAGTATTCCAGTCTAATGCTGTCAGCTGCATGGAACTGAACAAACAGCTAAAGATGTTAAACAGTAATTAATTCCTTATATCCCCAAAATATATGGGGAGGGGGAGGGGAGAGCAATTCTTGGGTTAATTCAGGTGCTTGATGATGTCAAGGACCCAAGTTCTTTCATTCATTCTCTGCCATCCTTAATTTGTTGGTGTTTGTCTTCCATCTTGTCCTTGCATTATACCAAGGTGTCAGCAGCACATTCAAGCCTCACACAGTTCTGACTGGAGTCAGAAAAAGTTCTGTGTCTTCAAGCTAAATACTTTTTAAAGAGTTTACCCACATACATAGATGTCCCAAATCCCATTGGTTAGAATTTACCACGTGCTCATGTGTAAGCCAGTCGCTGACAAGGAAAATAGAAATACCATGATTGGTATAGAATAATCAAGATTCACCCCAGAGCCTGAGGAAAGGTCCACTCTCTGAGATGAGCATGTAAAACCCAGGGGTTGTTAATATTGAAGAAGATCAGGAGATGGTTCGATTAGACAACTAGCAGTGTGTGCCATGAAATCCAATTTCTTCAGTTCCCTACAAGGCTCTTTATAATCTGACCTAATGATAATCTAATATAAAACCTCTATTTTAGGCAAGCCAATCAGTTGTCTTCTTGTCTTTCTCATGTGCATTACTACCTATGGCTTTGCTCATGTTTCTCTTAGAAATCTCTTCCTATTCCCTAGAGCTGGCTGTGGCTATTTAAATTAAAATTAATTAAAGTTAAATAAAATGAAAAATTCAGTTCTTGAGGCATACTAATTGCATATCAGGAGCTTAATGGCCACATGCGGCTAGTGGCTATTGTATTGGATAGCACAGGTATAGAATATTTCCACCACTGCAAATTGGACAACACTCCTCTAGAGATTCTTGCAAATCATACCTATTATTTAAACAGTGTTTGCTAAACTATAGGCCACCTATATCAGAATCAGCTAGAGATGTTTTATTTTTTTCTCCCAGTTTTATTGAGCTATAATTGACACACAGCACTGTATGGTTTAAGGTGTACAGTATAATGATTTGACTTATATATATCATGAGATGATTACCACAGAAAGTTAGGGGACATCCATCATCTCATATAGATACAAAATTAAAGAAAAAAATTTTTTTCCTTGTGATGAGAATTCTTAGGATTTACTTTCTTAAGAACTTTCATAACATATAGAAGTGTTAATTATATTTATCATGTTGTACATCATATCCTTAGTACTTCTTTGTCTTATAACTGGAAGTTAATACCTTTTGACTGCCTTCATCCAATTCCCCCTCCCCTCTCCCCACACCTCTGGTAACCACAAATCTGATCTCTTTTTCTATGAGTTTATTTGTTGGTTTGTTTCTGAAGTATAATTGACCTATAACACTATGTGAGTTCCTGTTATAGAACATAGTGATTCGATATTTCTATACATTTCAAATTGATCACCACAATAAATCTTGTTACCCTCAGTCACTATATAAAGATATTATATAGTTATCGACTATATTCCCAACAGTGTACATTTCATATTTGTGATTCATTTATTTTGCAACTGGAAGTTTATGCCTCTTAATCTCGCTCACTTATTTCTCTCCTCCCCCCACCCTCCTTAGGCAACCTCTTGTTTGTTCTTTGTATCTATGAGTCTTTCTGTTTTGCTACGTTTGTTCATTTGTTTTTCTTTTATATTCCACATATAAGTGAAATCATACAGTTTTGTCTTTCTCTGTTTGACTTTTTTCACTTAGTGTAGTACCCTCTTCGTACATCCATGTTTGCAAATGGCAAAATTTCATTCTTTTTTATGTCGGAGTAATGTTTGATTATAATAATTATAATAATCTCCCACATCTTCTTTATCCATTCTTCTGTTGACGGACACTTAGATTGCTTCCATATCTTGGATGTTGCAAATAATGCTGTAGTGAACATAAATGTGCATGTATCTTTTTCAATTAGTGTTTTTGTTTTCTTCAGAAAAATACCCAGAAGTGGAATTGCTGGATTGTATGGTAGCTCTATTTTTAGCTTTTTGAGGAATCTCTGTACTGTTTTACATAGTGGCTGCACACCAATTTACATTCTCACGAGCATTGTACAAGGGTTCTCTTTTCTCCACATGCTCCCCCCACATTTGTTATTTGTGGTCTTTTTTTTTTTTTTTTGCGGTACGCGGGACTCTCACTGTTGTTGCCTCTCCCATTGCGGAGCACAGGCTCCGGCCGCGCAGGCTCAGCAGCCATGGCTCACGGGCCCAGCTGCTCCGCGGCTTGTGGGATCTTCCCAGACTGGGGCACGAACCCGTGTCCCCTGCATCGGCAGGCAGATTCTCAACCACTGAGCCACCAGGGAAGCCCTGTGGTCTTTTTTGATGATAGCCATCCTAACTGGTGTGATGTAATATCTCATTTTGGTTTTGATTTGCATTTCTCTGATGATTAGTGATGTTTAGCATCTTTTCATGTGCCTGTTGGCCATCTGTAGGTCTTCTTTGGAAAAATGTCTATTCAGATCCTCTGCCCATTTTTTAATCGGGTTGTTTGTTTTTTTATAATGTTGAGTTGTATGAGTTCTTTGTATATTTTGGATATTAACTACTTATTGGATACATGAAAATGCTGTTTAAATGCAGATACCAAGCTCTAAGTGTTGGCCCCAAGCCACTTTTATGCCCCAAAAAGTTGAAGAACCACTATGAGGTCTATTTATTATTTATTGGTTTATTATTTAAGTCTATTTATTAGTTTATTTCTTTTATGGAAGTATACTAAATATTGGAGTTATCATTAATTTTCTTCTACTCTAAACTTCTATAGTATTTGTAGTTTATGTATCACATTTTTAGATTTTCCTTATAGATATTTATAATCTCTCTTCCAGAAAGCATTTTTTTCCTGAATGTTAGACTGTAAGCCCCTTGAGAGGAGGTACTATGGCATTCTCCAAAGTGTCTAATACAATGTTGGGTACATAGTAATACAAAGTATTGACTGATTAATTACATTCTACAGAATTTACTGTGTACAGTCTATATTTAGTTGGCAATTCTTTGAAAAGTCATAATACTGTCTGCAGTATTGGTGATAGAAGACAGATGATGGTAAGGGTATTTCCACAATATTTTTCCTCAATTTCGTTTGTTAGAAATAAACCTGAAAATTTTCTGGTTAGGTTTTTAACAAATATTATATGATGATGTTCCCTATAAGGTTTGGATTTGCAGCATTTTTTAAAATGGCTATTTTAAAAGTGCTCTGATCCTTTGGTTCTCTTGTGGAGAGAATCAAACCTCCAGATCCATAGCTGATAGAGAAACTTCCTGTTGCAACTGAACTCCCCATGTGGATCAGGGTTCACCTTCTATCTAGAGAATCCAGTAACTGTTCTCCTCTACTTTGATTATTTAATAATCGCTTGAGAATTGTTGGAGCAGGAGGTTAAGGTCTTGGTATATTAGAGAATGACTAGACCTGTATCTTCACAAGTTGCAGCACAGTGAAGGATCAAGTTAGACTAATAATATAACTAATATTAGTAATAGTAATATTACTAGTAATGGTAGCCATGAGCAGCAGCATCTTATTTAGGACTAATGTAAGGAATGTTTCTCTTATATTCTCTTGTGCATAATTTCACAGATTGTATCATTCTGTGGGTTGACATGAAAACAAACGACAACATTTTCTGGTAGGCTCATTACCTTGTAATACAAAATGAATCTAATTTATTTTTTAAGAAACAAAATCTTTATTGAAAAAATAACTATTTTCCACTGAGACTCTTGATATATTTTTGATGTTAAGACAGTTGACTTATAATTGGATTCCAAAACAGTCACTTTTCTGAGATAATGGATCAATACACCAAGCAGGATGCCTAGTACAAAATCGTCCCTCAGGAAATGTCCATTCTTTTCCCTCACCAGACTTGCTGAATGACAGGCCTCAGACTTCATCAGAGAGTAGCAATTAGCATTAAATGTTTTGCCTCCCAACTAATATTACTGAATTCTTCTTTTTCTAGAAAAGTTAGACCATGTAAAAATCACCTTTCTTCCCCTCATTCATATAAATGGAATAATCTGATATTAGGGATAATATTTTCATAGCATTTTGGTCAAAAGATGTATAGGAGCTGTTTGATATTGGCAGGTATTAAATGCACAATCTAAAGCTAAAGATCTTTCGGAGTCTGGAAGTGTAGTGTCTGGGTTATGGTATTTCACATATTCTAAATGTTTGAGGTTTTTTGCCATCATAAAGACTCGTGAGTCAGTGGTATGCCTTATCTCAACTTCTGCCTCCAGAACAGGAAATGTGACAGAACAGTGTAATACATCCCATAGTTATGTATCTGGAACATCAGAGAGAAAGTATGTGTGTATGTCAGAGAATATGTGTAGGCACAAAACATAACCTTTACTAAAAAACAGCCATAAAGGTCTTTATGACCCATATATGCTTCTCTGCCTAGTCCTTTTCTGCTATTTAATAATTTAATTTATAGCAGGAATTAATAATTTAACCCAATAAATTAATAAAAATTAATGTACACTACATCAGGCGTTGTACACATATTATTTCTAATCTTCACAACAGCCTTGTAAAGTATGCATCATGATCCTCATTTTTATAGCTAAGAAAACCAAGCCTCTGAAAGGTTTAAGTAAACTTCATAAGCTCCCATAGGTAGTAAGTAGAAAAGTCAGAATTCAAACCTATGGGGTGACTAATTCCAAACCTTTGTTCTTTCCTCCGTGTCACATTCTTGGGTACCTGTCTTGTGACTCAACTAGAAGGTAAGATCTAGATATCAGGAATTGTATCTTACGGAAAATGTTGCTGCTCTTGCTGAAGATGGCATACGTAGGTGCTAAAGGGCATATTAACTCTTTCAGGCCACCAAGGGATCATTTAGTACCTAATTTTTTTTTTTTTTTTTTGTGGTACGCGGGCCTCTCACTGTTGTGGCCTCTCCCGTTGCGGAGCACAGGCTCCGGACGCGCAGGCTCAGCGGCCATAGCTCACGGGCCCAGCCACTACGCGGCATGTGGGATCTTCCCAGACTGGGGCACGAACCCGTGTCCCCTGCATCGGCAGGCGGACTCTCAACCACTGTGCCACCAGGGAAGCCCTAGTACCTAATTTTTGAGAAACAGACTGTACCAAGGCAGTATCTTGGTTGGTGAGGAGTGTAATGGAGGTCAAGTCTTGGATTTACTCACCAAACTTCAATGAAATCTCCATGACTGGAAGTGCTTTGTTTCTTTTGCTCACTACTATATCTCCACACCTAGAACAAGCACATAGTTGCCTCTCAATAAATATTTGTCAACAAATGAATGAATGACCTCTGTAGGGACCTGTTAGCTTTCTTCTATGGCTGTGGAATCCATCCTTAACCTGAGCCAAGCTTCTTTCATATCTAAGCCACTGACTCCAGTGGAGCTGGGAGAAGGGAGAGCAGATGGAACAACATAGCTTATCACCTCTACTGGAAATACCAAGATGAGGCCCAGGCCCTTCAGAAGCTAGTAGCATTATCTTTTGCATAAAGGATGCTAATAAGAAAAAATAAATCCAAAACAATACTGTGGTAGAGATGAAAGGAAATGCATTTTATTTTCTCTTCTTTTTGAGTTTTACAAAATGATGATGTCTTTGTAATCCTTCATGCATGTTCAGTTTATCATCATATTTACTTATTTACAAATTTACATATATAATTTAGGTAATATGGGCTTTAAATTAGTCAATAAATATCCTAATTAATAAAAAATAATTGAAAGCCATATGTTTCCAGGATAATACTGCATAGTGGAAGAGAACCATGGAATTGGTAGTCTGGAAAAAGTGTTTTGGAAAATGGGACAAATTTTTTGTACTGTTTAAATATTACAATTCATTTTGCTCATTTGATTTTAAATTGATAAGTCTTCCAAAATCAAAATAGCATGGACTTACTTTAGATACCGTTACATGGGAGATTACAAGATAGCTGTATGGTGTTTACCCTTGGGAAGCTAAAGTTCACGTATTGCAAACAGACACCATAATTCTGTCTTAGAGTAAAGTTTGTGATTAACCTGTACTGATTTTTTTAAGGCTTTGAAGTAATAATTGGCAGCAGCAGTTGTAATACCAAACTGCCTCTCTGTTTTCATTTGGATAAAAAGTAATTACTGCATCAAAGACATTTGTTACTTCCTTAAAAATGATTTTTCTGTTCACAGTTTTCCTACTGAGCTAGAAGTTTATATCCAGTGGGGATAAAAGAATTCTCCCTTGGGCAGGGAATTAACAATAAAAGTCAACTTAATAAGTCTTTATCAAGTACCTATAGTTGGAATGGTGCCTTGGAGAGAGAGAAAGGAAAATAAAGAACTATCCCTGACGTTGGGAAGCCTACAGTCTAGTTAAGATAGTTATGTGACTTGTGGTTTGGTAGATTTAGATCTAATTTTGTTTAAACTATGTTTCTCAAATCATAACTCATATAGTAAAAGATTTATACAACATAATATGTAAGCATGTTATTTATTCTGTTGCTAAATAGCAAAATTACAAAAAGAATTCAGTTGAACTGATACCTAGTGGAAATTTAGTGTCCACTTCATTTTTTAAACTAGAAGACATTTTAAACTTTGTTCATGAGGCACAATGTAAAATTTGAAACAGTGCTGGTGATGTTAAGGAAATCCTGGTATGAGCCTTAAGTTTGTTAGTGAAACTTCATGGACATTAAGTATTCAACTAATATCCTTTTTTTTTTTCTTTTTTTGGTAGAACATAAATTAATTTTATTAAATAAGCTCCCTTTGAGATGTTCTTTATATAGTAAATATAAGGTATGAGAAATTATCATTGAGAGAGAAAATGAGTGAAAGCTTATTTTGACCTTTAGTCTATGTTTAAAGCACATTTACAGTCATACGATTAATACACTACTATTTTACTAATGCATATATAGATTATATTGAGAAATAATAAACATTTAAAGCATCACTCATAAAGCATTTTCTTATAAATACAATTCACTCTTTAGAAATTTGGTTTCTTGTCAATTTTTCATCAGTGAAAGCTATACACACTCTAATTTGGCCCTTGATATATGTTTCTTATTATGTACAGTAATAAAAAAATAAGACTAATCAGTGCCATATTTATTATAAATATGTTGTGTTTTTACAAGTTTTCTTTGAA
This sequence comes from Pseudorca crassidens, assembly GCF_039906515.1. Lineage (NCBI taxonomy): Eukaryota > Metazoa > Chordata > Mammalia > Artiodactyla > Delphinidae > Pseudorca > Pseudorca crassidens. The sequence continues at coordinate 53,930,177 of NC_090307.1, read as the reverse complement.
TTGAATGGAATTAAATTTTCTACCTGATTTGTGGGCCACCAGAAAAAGGAAGATATACGTTAAGGAAAGAAAAAAAAAAAGACTTAAAGGATAACTGGAACTTAGTACTTACACATTAATATTTTAGCTTTAAACTCTATTACTCCTTTATATTAGGGCTTATTAAAGAACAAGATCATAATTTAGTCTGTTGAATTCTAACATGTTACATTTATTGTTGTTGATATAGTTTTTGTTTTTATCTTATTTAAAAGTTAGCTTTCCAGAAACTTATGTGCATGAGAAGTCTGTTGAGTCGACTTTTGTTGGTAGAATTCTGTTTTGAGCTAACTGTTGAGATACTTTTCCCTTAACTCTTATATTAGATTAAAGCATTAGCATATAAATCCTATTGCAATGATGTATAAATAAAGCTGACTGATTAAAAATAGTTGTAAGTCACAATTTTCTCTCTCCTAAGAACAAGAGATTTAAGTCTCTGAGAACACTCATGTGTGTGGGATGGTTATGATAGATAGTCCAGCTGTCTTTGTGTGTGTTTCATTTAAATGTAAATTTATCTTAGAGATTCTAAAGATGAGCTCAGAAGGTAGAGAATTTTAATTTGAATAGTCATTTACTTCTTTTTTCATGAATACTGAAATAAATTCCTATTTTACACTAAAGAAAAAGAACTTGTTAAACAGACAGTACTCAGCTGCCTTATTTTAAAGCTTCTTAATGGATTATTAATTTTTCTCATTAGCAGTTTTTCTAATATGATATAATCCTATTAAAAGAAAATAAATTTATATGCTATAGAAGCACATATAACAATAGTTCAACAATTTCCAGTATGATGTTGAGTACTATTTTGTAGTACAAATAGTAGAAATACACTTCAAATAAATCTGAGATGTTAAAAACAAACTATTGAAGTTACCAGAAGCACACTGACGTATGTATCACACACATACATAACGCACCAATCTGTATACAGTGCTATGTATATATTTAGACTATATTTTTAACCACTGCTGAAAACTTAGTGTGATACTTTAATTTTAACTCAACTTTCAGGAACAATTTCTGAGGACAAGTTTTTGAAAAAGTTTCCACTTACCACTATTCCCTTTAAGACAGAAGTTCAAGATTTGAAGCTCTGTTATTTGGCTTCATTTTATACCTACTTGCGGGTGTTGTGTAAGCTACCGTGAATACTCTCTTAATGGAGATTATTTGTGCTCACTTTTTCTACTTCCCTACAATAAAACAGGCCATTTGTGTGAGTTGCTGTTGACTGCATATTTTGAAGTCATTTTTTTCTTTAGCCACTGCGTTACCAGCCTGTGATTATCTTGTGTAAAAAAAACAAATAGACAAAAAACTCTTTGATCTACCCTAACCTTTCTATATGTAAATTTTGTAAAGAGTGGCACTGTAGCATACCAATAAAATGTACTCATTGACATTTCCAAATTAACGTCAAAGGATGATAAAGTTTATTAAAGGAATTGCTATATGTTGGTTGATAAAATTTACTTAGGTCACATAAATGTAACTACTTCCCAAGAAACCACTATAGTCATGGGTTCTCTTCAAAGAAAAGACCTTTGTTTAATCTAAGTATCTTTCTTTTACACAATTAGGAAACGTAAAGGAGTGTTTTCTGAGTACTTTAATTGAGAGATCCTGAATTTTTATTTATGCCATTTTTAAATATGTATGTTTCCATAGAGTGCTTGCAAATTTTAAGACATAATTCTTCATGTTTTGCTTTAATTAATAGTTGCTCTTTAGAATTTAAAACTGAGTTTTACAGTACCCAGTAGGGGTGTGAAATGTGTATTTACAACAGTATCCTAACTTACAGATTCTGCGATACGAGGTCAGACACATTGGTTTATAATCAAAATGAGTGATTACTTTTGTTGGTAGTTTGTCATTGGTAAAAAGTGTTCCTCGGTTACAAACCACAAGACTCTGCAAGGTGATGGCCCAGTGGTCAACCTGTAGAAAATGAGTGTGATAAATCAGTTTTCTCTGCGTTCATTTCTATTTTGTGTCATGGTTTGAGAAAAACAGTAGATGAGAACAAATCAGTGTGAATATTTTAAATCATCCCGCCTGGTAAAACTCCATGCCATGCCTAAGAAACAGGAATTGGGTTTTCAGAGGTATTTTCCTTTCAATAACTGCTGCATAGTACCTCTTATAACTTTTTATAAGGACATTCAGTTTCAGTAAATTAGGTGGTGTTGAGGTGGGGGGGTGGTATAGATAATTGTAAGAGGTTTATACCTTATACTCAGGGTTATTACTTGGTAACCAAAAATGCTGTCTGAATCTGTTTCTGTAGTGCCAGGGAGGGTGGGGGATGGAGAGAATGAAACTTGAATCAGTGACCATCTGGCCCAGATTTGGCTGATTTCCTGTGCACTGCCCTTTGTTTCGGCCAGACAATGGATTGTTCCTTTTTCAGATAAGAATGCTGTTTGATGACTTTGTGCTGAATCAGCAGGTTTGGTTTGGGATTTCAAGCATAGACTCACATTGAGGGGATGTCTGTTGTTCTGACAGCACTAACTTTTTATTTATTATAAAAATATTCTTAAGGTTCTTTTCTATAAGTTTAATAAAGCGGTGGCATTGCAGACAAGTCAAATAAAATAATTGGGAATGTAGCTTTCTGGTTATATAGTACCCATCTCAAAGACTGAAATTTTCCTTGTCCTTAGTTTCTAAAATTAATCTCTCCCTGGTTGTGATTTTTGATGAATCTTTATATAGTCTCTCTTCTCTGTGTCTGAACTTGAATTTTCCACTTGAACTTTTGATGATTTAAATTTGATGTCCTAAATCTAGGCTAGGCTTTTATGACGTGGTTATGTAAATGGTTAAGTTTTCTGTGGCATCTGTTGCCATATATCTGCAAATTACATCTTAGGGTGTTAGAGCTATTTTCCTTACTTTAAATGCTATAAAAGCATCACAAGACCGTTGAAAAAAATGGTTACTGACTAGAAGCAGGGTCCTTTGTTGCCCAGCATTATAACTAAGCCAACCATCAGCTATTGTAGGTTATCTCAGAAGCAATAGAGATCACAGTGTGGTTAAATGTCACTTTTCCAGAAGACAAGGGGAAATTTCAATGCTACCATTTTGCTTTGTGGCCAAGAACTACAAAAATACTCATTTTTAACTTCTGAAGTTTTAAGAGATTGTTGGCAGAGTTTAAGTCAAACTTTTAGTTTAACTCCTCTCTTTACAGCTGAATTTCCATCAAGCAATCTAATACAGAATTTTCTCCAGACAACTTTTTTTCTGAAACCACTTACAACTTTTAAAATCAAGCACCTGACCAAAAGGAAATCTGATCTGCTTTGAGATCTAATCTGTAATTCTTTTGTGTAGATAAAGGAATGTTCTTTAGGTAGAATCAAGGGGACTGATCGTAAGAAAAAAGCTTTTTAATAGTTAGTTCCGCTGGGATCTAATTATGTAGCAGATGGGACCGCACAGCACAGTGCACTGTCATTTGATGTAATTAATTTTAGGTCCGCTTGCAGTGAAAGTGAGTAACAACAAATGGCACATAATCTTAGTTTGCATCCATATGGGTCACTGTCTATTCATATATGTTGCTCCTGTTCTCTTTTAGATCTCTTTAATCAACTGCTTGCTCTATTTGATGCTAATAGGGCCTCAGAATTGCTTGTTTGGTGTAAAAGCATGGGTGGTTTGGAATATGAGAATGTTATGGATGTTAACTGGAATGGAATATTCAGATTTAGAGAACTGGTTAGTTAAATCGTAGAATAGGCAGAATTAAAAAGCTATAGTGAGAATACCGCCAAGACAAGTTCTACTTAATTTGCCCCCCTGCTTTATCAGAGACTAGTTCAGGGAACTAGTTCTAGGTAGAGGGGAAGGTCTTATCCTTTTCTCCCCCTCCCCCTTCCTGTTCACCCTTTACCCCCCAGCCTCTGACTCTCCTTCAGATCTCACTGAGGACTTATAGTCTCCACAGAGGCTTGGTTGCAGATGCCTGGAAAGTTTACACTGCAGAGAGTTGTTTTGTTTGGCATAGCTAATCAGGAGCCAGGCTGGAATTGCTCATAGCTGTCATTCAGGTTTTGTTTCAAAGTCCAAGGACCTGCTGGGAAAAACAAAAAGCTAATGAAAGCTGACTGTATTTAGGCCTCAAATCTGCGGAATCTGAAATGATGTCCTGACAGTGTATTCTTATTCTTCCACATTCTTGCCGTTACTAAGGTAACAGATTTTTAGAGGCTTTCCATCTTCATTGTCAAGTATTTGCTACACGTATTGTTGTTTTTCAGATTAGAGCAATTCAGATGATCTTCTTTCGAGATGAAGGAAAAGAGAAAAATAATGGAAATAAAACGTCTGATTCAATTTCACTGAATGCTAGTAAGATCATTCTTTTTTTCTCAACACCTTAAAATTCTTAGATTCATAACACACATTAAAATTGAGGACAAAATCAATTTCCCCAGCTTGTAAGTGCTGTGTCCATGTGAAAATTCCATTTCTGTAATGTAAAATGGTAAATATTCATATAATCACTAACAAATACATTTTTATGAGGAAAAGATATATATATATGAAATACTCTGTCTTTAAGATCTTACTTCTTGAATAATAAACCAAGTTATATGAAACATTGATGTGCTTGCATTCTTACCTGTAAATGGGAAAATTAAGTAACATGAGAAGATAGACCTTAATGAAAATATTTGCCCCTCCAGTCGATCTTTTAATATTTGTTTTCACGGGATATTTTGCCTTGATGGATTAGCACTCCTATATATGAAAATGCTATTGTTTTTACAGTCAGGAGACCATTTGGGGCACATATTACCTGTGGTGTGATAAGTGATAAACAAGGTAATTTCTTAGAGGCAAGGTGTTCTTTGAATTTGCTTTAGATTTGAGAATCCCCAGGGATATTCGTCAATAGTGTTACAGCCTTTATGAATCTTCTCGTCAAGATATTTATTCATTGAAAGATGACAGTTTGTTTTTTTACAGGCTTATTAAATATCTTCAAGTACTCTTTCCCTGTGGCACTAATTATAATATTGAAATGATCTAGTTTTAGTACTGATTAGATCATGGCCCTCATTAGGTGTTTTTTTGTTTCTTTGGGGTTTTTTTTGCGGTACGCGGGCCTCTCGCTGTTGTGGCCTCCCCCGTTGCGGAGCACAGGCTCCGGACGTGCAGGCTCAGCGGCCATGGCTCACGGGCCCAGCCACTCTGCGGCATGTGGGACCTTCCCGGACCGGGGCACGAACCCGTGTCCCCTGCATCGTCAGGCGGACTCTCAACCACTGCGCCACCAGGGAAGCCCAGGTGTTTTTTTTTTATACAGCTGGCCAAATGGAGAACCAGAAAGGGTCTGGAAGAGAACTGTTCAACGTGTGTCAGGAGGCCCTCATTTTAATTTCTGTATCTTTGTTCATGCTGGTTTCCCAGCTTGGAATTTTATCCTCTTTTCTCCCCACCTATCTAAATCCTACATTTCTCAGGGTCCAGCTCAGGTCCTTCTTCATCCACTAAGGCCTCGTCCACTTCTGTTACTGTCCAGAGAGTGAGAGAGACCGTATCCTTAGCTGATCACAGTCTCTAAAGAATTGTGTTCGGATATGGTTTCTGCATTTTTAGGAGGAGAGTGATCAGGATGAGGGAGTTATGGGGGAAAACGACATAAAAGGAATAGACAGTTTGAAAGGGGCAAGTTTATTTCAAGAAGATTTAGAAACAAGATAGCTGTCTTCAAGGGCTGACATATGCATCTCGAGTTAGATTTGCTCTAATTACCTTTAAAACAGAGGTTTGCAAATTTTGCTCTGCAGAGCTGCAGGCATTCTGTGGTGTGCCTTGGGCTGCAGGGGCAGCCGCAGAGAGGAGATGGGGGCCCAAGTGGAAATGCTGAGGGCCCCCTGCAGCTCCCAACAGAAGAGTTCCACTTTTAACTGCTTTATATATTGAGCTTGTGCCTACTATTTCTTTTAAAGGCACATTGCACTGGTTAAAAAAAATAAAGTTTTGAAAAGTTTTACTGTATAGGTGAGAGTTTTGGTTCAATGTATGATAAAATGTTTCAGCAATAAGAGGCTTCGAAAAATGAAATGGACTGCTTTTGTGAAATGTGAGTTCCACGTTAAGTCAGAAGCTTAAATGGCTCTGACAAGGATGATGGAAGATTTCTGCTTATGGGGAGAAGTTGTGTTGGATCCTTCCTAGGTTTCCTACAGTTCTAAGATTGTGTGGTTGATTTCTTTTATTGTCAGTATCAGATGATTTGGCACTTAGCTGTTCTCAATTGGTTATTTGGGTACACCCCACCTCCCCATTAAATCATGAGTCTCCAGAGGGTAGGAACAATGTCTTCACTGCTTTTGAATTCTTCAGATCCCAGCATAGATGTAGGGGCTCAGTAAATACCTGTTGATACAAGAAATAACTGCAAGAAACATATGGTTGATTGCCTTATGACCTCTTCAAATTATAAAGGGTGATAAGGGAAGGTATTTGAAAGTTTTTTTGGGTTTTTTTTTTTTTAACTATTGCTTTCTGCCCTCTAGGAACAGTAGAAATGACAAAGGAGATTTAAGATAAGCATTTATATATATATATATATATTTTGGCCAGGAGGCCAGAATACTATTGTGTATTACTGTGTCTGAAAAAGTGAATCTCCCCTCTCCCTTCTCCTCTACGCGCCCCCTACCCTTACTGTTGGGGGGGGGGTGCTAAAAGGTGAAACTTTGAATGTGGAAATCGTGACTCTCCATACAAATTGAGAAACTGAGACACAGTAGGAGGGCAACATGAGATTTACATGTATCCCAAGTGCAGATAAGGGAATGCATTATAAAAGGATCACATCTCTGGACTTCAGGTGTGTTTTTTTTTTTTTCTTTGCCTCATGATTCTGATGAGGCAGAATTGGTTCTGATGTTATGAGAACTAGAACTAAAGGGTATGAATTACAGGAAAATTTTCCAGATGCAAGATTTGAATCCAGTCATCGTGATAGAATTGATAGGAGCAGGCAGGTGCTTGATGAACACAGCATCATCTCAAGAAGCCCTTTCACTCATAGGAGGCCTTTTATATTTCTTCTCTTTGTACTGGGTGGAAAAGGACAGGGTTCTCCCCCCACCCCCAATTCAGGGCATGTTGCCTTGTGCCCAGTAGACACGCAAGAAGTGCTTATTTAATTGACCTGAATTTTATTAATGGGACTTTCAGCCAATTACCAGTTACAGTCCACACCGTAGCTGGTGTTAGTTGTCATCATTGCTTAAAGTCTCCACTTGTACCTCTACAACCTCACAACCTGAGTGTCAGGATGACAGGTTTCATGGTGTCAGTATCTTATAATTCACATGGGGAAATTGGTCACATCTGAAAATACAAACAGACTTGTGAAGGATCTCTGTCCAAGTTTGTTGTTGATAAATGACAAGGGGAATGCCTGGAGCCAGTAATGATTCCAGCATTAAGGAAGCCTTGAAATACCCCTAGGGATGCTTTTGTTAGGTGAGTAGTTATAAATCCAAGCTATGTGTATTGTAATACCTGAGTACCTTCTGGAGTGAAGATGTCGTAAACAGACAGAAAGCTCAGTAGGGAAGGGCTCTCAGAAATAGTCTAATACCTGTACCTGTGATACTGATGGAGAATAAATTGGGGGCCAGATTTACTTAAAGAGCCAGGACTAGAACATAGGTTATTTGATTCCTGAGATAAATGCTTATTCATAATACTGAGAGAATATCTTTATTCATTCTGTAAATTTTTCATAATATTTAGAAATGGCCTTTCTTCTCAAGGCTGTTTTGAAATTTGGGGATTATGCATAATTCTGAAAACTGTTAATATAGTCTTAAAACTGCTAAACATGTCTTAGGGCTTCAGGTAGTAAGAGGGCACTGCAGGTGTCAAGAACATCACAAAGCTGCTTACATAATGTACAGGGTAACATCATAATGCCTTAGGCAACAAATTTCATATGCAATATAGGTGAAAATAAAAGGCCTATGTAAAAAATTTAAGACAATTAAGACAACTGATTTGGAAATTGTGTGTGTAAAACAATAAGTATTGTTTAAGCATATTAAAGCATGTTGGACAGGGACCTGTATTCAATATCATGTAATAAACCATAATGAAAAAGAATATGAAAAAGAATATATATATGTATAGCTGACACTTTGCTGTACAGCAGAAATTAACACAACACTGTAAATCAACTATACTTCAATAAAATAAATTTTTAGAAAAAGCATGCTGGAGCCAATTTTTAACTCATTTAAGAGAATGTGCTAGTTTTGAAGCCTTTAATAAACCTCAGTTGAATGTGCATATGTACATGATTCTTAGCAACAGTTCATTAAAATGTCAATCAATCCATCAACATAGTTGAGTTATGCTGGGCAGCTCCAGAGATCAGAAATAGGATCAGGATGAAAGTTTCACAGAAGAAGGTTTAAGTATCTAATAAGAAAGAACTTAAATCATATTTCATTTATTAATTTTTAATTATACCAAAGAGTCTAATAGTGAAAATTGTCTTCTTCTGTCTCCCAGCCATCCAAATTCCCTGTCCAGAGGTAACCCCAGCTTCTTGGATATCCTTCCTGAGATTTTCTGGACATATACATGCACATAGGGAAGCATACTGAATGTACTGTTTAGTACATTGCACTTTCACTCACTTAGCTGTATTTTGGAGACTGATGAAAACCTTTCTGTTGACTAGTGCTCTTTAGCAGTGGAACAGACTGTCTTGTGATGTAGCTGAGAAGTGTCACTCAAGTGTTCAAGAAAGGCTGGAGGATTGGCTCTGAGGAATGTCGAAGAGATTCCCATCCTAGGTGGGCGCTGGCAATAGATGACCTCCAAGGCTCCCCTTCTCAAATTCTATGATATATTTAAGTGCCTACTAGGTGCTAAGCACTATGGGTCAAAAAAGAAGTATAATAGACATTTTGAAAGAAGACATACAGATGACCAACAGACATAAAAAAATGCTCAATATCACTAATCACAACCACAATGAGATATCACCTCACACCTGTCAGAATGGCTATTATCAAAAAGACTACAAATAGCAAGTGTTGGTGAGGATGTGGAGAAAAGGAAACCCTTGTGCACTGTTGGTGGAATGTAAATTGGTGCAGCCACTATGGAAAACAGTATGGAGATTCCTCAAAGAATTAAAAATAGAACTGCCATATGATCCAGCAATTCCACTTCTGGATATTTTTCTGAAGAAAACCTGAACTCTAATTCGAAAATATATATGCACCCCCCCCATGCTCATTGCAGCATTATTTACAATAACCAAGATATGGAAGCAATCTAAGTGTCCACCAATAAATGAACAGATAAAGAAGATGTGAGATATATATATATATTATATATATATATACACACACACACACAGACACACACACACATTCCAATGGAATATTACTTAGCCATAAAAAAGAATGAAATCTTGCCATTTGTGACAATATGGATGGACCTAGAGGGTACCCTAGAGGGTATTATGCTAAGTGAAGTAAGTCAAAGAAAGACAAATACTCTATGACTTCACTTATATGTGGAATCTATTGTAAAAAGTGAAACGAACAAACATAACAAAACAGAAACTGACTCATAGATACAGAGAACAAATAGGTGGTTGCCAGAGGGGAGGAGATGAGTAAAATAGGCGAGGGAGATTAAGAGGAACAAACTACCAATTACAAAATAAATGAATGATGGATGAAATGTACAGCATGGGGAATATATTGTATATATTGTAATGAGGAATATATCAATAATATTGTTATAACTTTGTATGGTGACAGATGGTAACTAGACTTATCATGGTGATCATTTTGTAATGTATAGGAATATTGAACCCCTATGTTGTGCACTTGGAACTAAAATAATGTCGTAGGTGAATTATATTTCAATTAAAAAAAAGAAGTATAAGGAACTTACATTTTAGTTGGGAAGACTATACACCATTGGTGGAAGTGTGAAAAATTCCATAAGACAAAATTAATGATATCGCAGAGCTCTATATACAAATACTTGTAGAATGAGCCAGATAGATGACAGTCAGTACTCTGAGTTAAGTGAAGGGTGGAGAAGCCTGGGGGGCGGGTGGGGAATGGGATTGTACCTAAGCCTTGAAGAATTGAGTTTGGATTGACAGGGAGGAGGTAAGCAGAATAGTTTGGCACTGAGGAACACTGAAAGTGAGTACAGGGACACTGGGTAGGACAGTATGAAAGTGGGGAAGTAAGAAGTCGACAGGGAATAGAGCTGTTGGTTGGGACCATGTTATGGAACAGGGGAATTCAAGGCTCTGAAGGGCAGCCTACGTTTAGGGAGTGACAAGGACCCACTGAAAGTTTCTGAACAGGAACGTGACAGTGTGGTGTGTTAGAAAAGTGAGTGTATCCTGTTGCATAAATATGGGGTCAGGGTAAAACGGACCTCAATATTAGTGTTGGCGATAAAAGAGAAAGAGAATAAAAAAATAAAATGAAAAGAGATATGTGACTGTGGATTGAATTTTGGAGTCAAGGGCAGGGAATGAAAGACTGACGACTCCATGTCTTCAAGCCCCATTGCCTGGGAGAAAAATGGTGCCATTAACAGAAGTAGGGAAGACAGAAATTGGTGTCTTGAGGACAGAGGTGATGAACTTGATATTAGATTAAAGTTGACATGATCAGAGCGATTCAGATAAAGGTGCGTAGTTGAAATAGTGGGACTAAACAAAGCTCTTGAAAGAAATTAGAACTGTGGATGGCCACATCCCCAGCTCTGTACCTTTAGGTCCACAACTGCCTCCTGAGTGCCCCATCAACCCACCTGAGAAGGCGAGCTAATTTCATATCAGGCTCAGTTTAAGTGGGAGGGAATTGTTTACTAGTAGCAATGTAATGACCACTGCAGGAAAATGTAAAAATAAGTAGACTTTATTTGACTCAAACATTACATTTCATCTCTATGGAATGTGTTTTGTCCTACTGTGACTGAGAGTCATTTAAATCCTTGCATACTGTTTCAGCTTGTTCGATTCTGAAAAAGTGGTCTACGGTAGTGTTCTGGTGAGTTACCATCTAATATAGTATTATTGTCTTGATAGTTATTAATAAATGTAGCACTTATTTGAGTTTGAAATTTAGTGAACTAGCTTGTATCCTGTGACATAATTGTACATGCCTCTCTTTTAGCAGCTCTCACATTGAAATGTAATCATTTGAAACCTCTGTAACATCCCAAGGGAGAAAGTATATGATATTTTAGGGTGAGGGATAAATTTTAGTTGCCCTGAGGAACTGGTATGCATCTTCTTCTCTGTTGATAAGAGAATGTTGTGGTAAAAGAGCATTGTGTTCCCCTTTTTATTTACTCTGTTCCGCAGGAGCTACATTTGATGCTGAACTGTATATTTATTGGTTAGTATTTTTTATGTCTTCTCTCTTCTAGACCTGAACTTTCTCTTACTATTCTATTATACAGTGTATATCTCTTATTGTAAGCCAGTGCACATCTTGTTGGGGGAGAGAGAAGGTACAAATAAATTAAATTTGTTATAACTGTTTAAGTATTCCCAAAGCATCAAGACCATGTCCCCTCAGCACATGGAATAATTCCAAGATCATAGTAGATACTAAAAAATATTTCGAATGTTCAACAAGGTTCAGAAAAGTCAAGGAGACTACCTGAGAGGGGAAAACTAGAGATGCTATTTTGAAAAAGGAGGCATTTATGCTAGACTGATAAATGAATAGGGTTTTGACAGGCTGGTGGGTTTTTTAGGGAAGGGAGTAGTACTAGCAGAGATGTGATGGCAGGAAAATGTGGAGGTGGACTGTGTCCTTGTAATGGTGAACAATCCGTTTTGGAGAAGCATGGGGGAGGTGAATGGAGAGGTGGGAGGGGAGCCTGACTCACTGCTGCTGTTAGGATTATCATCTGTGGCTATTACTTGCTCTTGTCTCTTTGTCATCTTGTCTGGGGTGAGGCTCCAGAGTCCACATGTCCAGGGTTAAAGAGTTCACAGGGACGAGAGGGCACAGCCACCACTGTCCTCTCTCAGCCCGCCCTTGACTCTTAGTCATTGACTCTAATCCTTTACTTAAAACAACTTAGCTCTGATGTTATTTTAACCCTGCTTAAAACCCAAGAAGTCCAAAGGCTGTTGGACAATCTTAATTATTCTTTAGTTTGCTCACCAGGAGGCCCTGAACGTAAAGCATGCTTACACCCAGAGGAAGCAGAGACTCCCCCTCCCAGAAAATAGATTATTTCATTACTTGAAGCTGTAATGAAATCTGGAGGTAATAAACATAAAAAGCTTTTATTTATTAAGCATTACGTGCCAAATATTCTTCTCAGAACTTTATAATGATTGTGTCATTTAGTCCTTATCACCGTCCTTAGAAGCATATATTATTATTACCTCCATTTTAATAATGAAAAAAATGGACAAAACTTCAGTAGCATTTAAGTTCACACAGTAAATGCCAGAGCCAGGACCTGAATCCAGGTAGTCTGACTCCAAAACCTGAGCTTTTAGCCAGTGCATTATACTGATTTAAAGAGACACATTAAAGGGAATTCCCTGGCCGTCCAGTGGTTAGGGCTTCATGCTTCCACTGCAGGAGGCACAGGTTTGATTCCTGGTTGGGGAAATAGGATCCTGCATGCCACAAGGCCAAAAAAAAAAAGCACATTAAGAAAGTGTGAGCAATATGGAATCTAAAAAAAAAAAAAATGTTCTGAAGAACCTAGGGGTAGGACAGGAATAAAGACGTAGAGAATGGACTTGAGGACACAGGGAGGGGGAAGGGTAAACTGGGACGAAGTGAGAGAGTGGCATAGATATATATATACTACCAAATGTAAAACAGATAGCTAGTGGGAAGCAGCCACATAGCACAGGGAGATCAGCTCCGTGCTTTGTGACCACCTAGAGGGGTGGGATAGGGAGGGTGGGAGGGAAACGCAAGAGGGAGGAGATATGGGGATATATGTATATGTATAGCTGATTCACTTTATTATACAGCAGAAACTAACACACCATTGTAAAGCAATTATACTCCAATAAAGATGTTGGAAAAAAAAAGAAAGTGTGGGCAGTAAACATGTTGTTCCATATTCAGTAGATGATGTCAAAAAATTAAGAGTTAGTGTTAAGTTAATAGACCTTTATATGTCAAATTTCATGAACTGAGTGGCTATGGGTCCACTGAGGCCTTCGTTTTGTCATATCAATGTTTAAATAAAACATTATATTTGGGGGCTTCCCTGGTGGCGCAGTGGTTGAGGGTCCGCCTGCTGATGCAGGGGACGCGGGTTCGTGCCCCGGTCCCGGAGGATCCCACATGCTGCGGAGCGGCTGGGCCCGTGAGCCATGGCCGCTGAGCCTGCGTGTCCATAGCCTGTGCTCCGCAACGGGAGAGGCCACAGCAGTGAGAGGCCCGTGTACCGCAAAAAAAAAAAAAAAAAATTTTTTTGAATGCCTTTAGATGGGGTATGCAGTCTTCTTTTCATGAATATCCCATATTAGCCGGCTAATTTATGGCATTGGAAGACACGTTCTGTTAGTTCAGAATGCATTTTATTATGTTAGTTCAGAATGTAGGTCCCTGCTTGAGTCAAGGAGAAGGAAGAAGGGATGAGGATGATGCCGTGTACATAGGTCCCCTTTTATCAGGAGAAGAAAACCTTTCCCAGAAACCCCTGCAATCCACTCCCCTTAGGTCACCTCAGCTAGAACTGGGCTGCATGGCCATCCCTCACTGAAGGGAAGGCTAGAAAAGTAGGGAACAGGATTTTCATGATGAGTTTAGATCAGTCAAAATCCTTCACCTGGAGCTGTGTGCATTAGCACACCAAACAAAATTGGGGTCCTACTTAGCAAAGAAGGGGGATGGGTATTAGAAAAGGGACTAAGAATACCTGTCATCATCATGTTGTTTAAAATTCTGATTGTCTACATACTACACTTACAGTGGAATGATTCATCTGAATGAGCCGACCGCTTTAACAAACATCCTCAAAATTTCAGTGGCTTAATTAATTACTTGCTGACACTTCAGTCCATCATGGTGAAGTCACCACAATTGCTTGGAGATCCAGGTTCCTTCTGTCCTGTTCAACAGCCATCTTCGAATTCCAGCCGCCAAGATTGCTCTAGAAGGAGGAGAGAGTATAGGGAAGGCACACAACACTTAACTGTCTTGGTCACCGCGGCAGGCACATTACATTGTGAGAACTAGGAAATGTTTGGCCGTGTCTCTAGGGAGAGAAAGTGGGTTTGGTGAGCCTCTAGCCAGCTTCTGCTGCACTACAGTTGAGTGAAATCCAGTTTTCATTGAAGACAGTTGACAAAATGGATAAAGGCGTTCTTTACAAATGTGAAATTTGTGAGTTTCACAAGAAGTAATAAATAAGTGAGATTTACTATCTTTCGATATTTCTTGAAGGTATTTCACCAGATATTCCTCCTTTTTTAAAAATATTTATTTTTTGGCTGCGTTGGGTCTTCATTGCTACGCACGGGCTTTCTCTAGTTGTGGCGAGCAGGGGCTACTCTTCGTTTCGGTGTGCGGGCTTCTCCTTGTGGTGGCTTCTCTTTTTGTGGAGCATGGGCTCTAGAGTGCGTGGGCTTCAGTAGATGCGGCGTGTGTGCTCAGTAGTTGCGGCACGTGGGCTTAGTTGCTCTGCGACATGTGGGATCTTCCTGGACCAGGGATCGAACCCATGTCCCCTGCATTGGAAGGTGGATTCTTAACCATTGCGCCACCAGGGAAGTCCCGATATTCCTCTTTATAGACAATTAAAATATGGACAGTTAAAGTCTCAAGCACATTATTTCCAAAAAGCCTTCCTGACCTCTCAAGACAGCAAGCAGCCTGCTGTTTTTAATTCTGTGTGTGCTGCCCCTTGGCTGTAATAACCAGTTAGCATGTATCTCACTTGGCTGTAAACTCCCAGAGGGCACAGTACCATGTACAATTCATCTTTCAGTCACAAAGGTTTAATACCAAGAAGGTAATCAATAAACGTGTAATTGAATGAATGATTAAATGGATAAATGCATGAATGTATTGACAACAGTAAAACTTCAAATCAGACTAAAGGGAGAAAAGGCTCGTTTTGAATTCATGAAAATTTTGATTTACAGAATATTTATAAAAATATATTTTTCTCAAAAAACAAAGTTTTTCTCTTTATGAGCATAAATCATATGAACGAGCTGCTCGAAAATAATTAGCATATATAGTAACAGCATCTAGTTGTATACAAATGTTTTATGAGACAAAGATCTTAAAATTTTTCATAAATAGATTAAATACATTTCAATTTGAGTTACCTTAAATTTCACACCTGTGGAGAACAAGTTAGTGAGATTTTTATTTCACTGGTAATATTTGTGTTACTATTCAAATTTTCTATTCATTAACTCAACCAATATTCAATTAGTTCTTAAACAGAAGAGACTGATAAACACACTAGTCTATGATTATATAACTGTACGATTTATTTATTTATTTATTTATTTTGTGGTACGCAGGCCTCTTATTGTTGTGGCCTCTCCCGTTGCGCAGCACAGGCTCCAGAGCGCAGGCTCAGCGGCCATGGCTCATGGGCCCAGCCGCTCCACGGCATGTGGGATCTTCCCGGACCGGGGCTCGAACCCGTGTCCCCTGCATCGGCAGGTGGACTCTCAACCACTGCGCCACCAGGGAAGCCCAACTGTACGATTTATAATTGGAATGAATGCTAGAAGGGCAAAGAGTGACAGGGAGTACATAATTTATATTGGAAATTTAAGGATGTTTCTGAGGAGGTACTGTCTGTGTTAAGATGAAAACGAAGAGTGAGACAAAGCTAGAGAAGAGAAAGAGCACTTCAGAATGTGTGAAGGTTCTTGGCGGAAGCGCTTGAGGGGTGGGAGGACCTGAGAAAGAAGCCCAGGGCTGTCAGGTTGGAGGGGGGAGAGGCTGAGACGTGGGCACGGCCAGGCCTCACGGACCTCATTGGACCTTTGCTTTAATCCATTAGCTCATGTGATTCAAAAAAAGAGAAAAAAGAACTTAGCTGTTTTAGATGGCAGCATATAATAAACCCTTTAGCCTGACCTTTTAGCCACCATAAAACAATAAAATATATAAATACCAAGGATGTACATTCAATAAGTACAATTTTTATTTGTAAATTTAAAAAATACCACCCTTGTAGCAACAATGAAAAAAAAAAAACCCTGAAAATATTGGTTACATTCTGGAAGTTAGATTGAGAGAAATGTGGTGGGAGATGGATTTAAATAAATGGAAGGAAAATAGTGTTTGACCTCAGACTCACTTTTTTAATAAGAAATTCCAGATGAATTAAAGACACCAAAATAACAATAGCTAACATTTATTTAGCTTGCAGTATGTGTCAAGCCCTGATTCGAGCACTTTTTATTATATTGCACATATTTTACTCGTTCACTCCTTGGAGCAACCCTAGAAATTAGCAGCTATTTCCCCCCATTTTACAGTTAGAGCAATGGAGGCTTAGAAAGAATAATGAGTAGGGCTACAGGCACTATAAACCTGGGCATTCTGGCTCCAGAGTCTGTGTTCTAATCTGTCATACACACACTGCCTCTAAAGTTCTAGGAAAAAATATACGTACTATTGGTATAGGGAAGATCATGCTAATCATGATTATAAAGTCAAAAACAAGGGAAAAGATTGACAGATTTGACTACATGAACATATATTTATTTAAACTTTTACATTTCCCCCAAATAGCCCAAATGAAAAATATAAACAAGAAGAAAAACAGATTGGTAGTATGTGTAATAGAGTATTAATATTCTTTGTATATAAAGCATTGTTAGAATCAATAAAAAAGAACGAATCCCCCAGAAGAAAATGGCTTAGGGCAAGGGTCAACAAACTGGTCTTGGACTGAATCCAGTCCACCATCTGTTTTTGAAAATAAAGTTTCGTTGGAGTATAGCAATGCTCATTCGCATGTATTTTGTACAGGGCTGCTTTTGAGCTACAATGGCAGAGTTAAATAATTGTGACATCAAAGGCTGCACTGTTTACTATCTGGTCCTTTACAGAAAACGTTCCCTGACCTCTGATGTGGAGGAATATCCACTTCTGGTGGTCTTGAAAGACAAGAGAGAGTCTCTTCCCTTTGGAATGGCTTTAAGTGGTCCAGTTGGCCTCTTGAGGTCCCTCCCTCACCTCCATCCTGTTTTATATTGAACTCATTTTGGGTTGAATGCCTGTAGACATCTGTCCTCTCTTATGCACTGATTCCTGCTAGGTCAGTCCTCCTGTTGACCTGTCTTTCTAACCTTACCTTCTTCTGCAACCCCACCTCTTCCATGGGAAACAAACCCTGGAGTCTTCAGTGCTTTCAAGACACGTTCTCTGGCCTTCATCAATACCTGACTCTCCAACCGTCTACTTTTCTCTGCTCTTGCATCCATATCTTTTTGACTTTTGCTGGAGAAATTCACATAACTAGGGCAATTGGTGATACAGCTACATTCGTGATCTCTTACCTCTGCTAGGAACTCTGTCCTGAATTCCTATGTGACCCCATGTTGGCTTCTCTCCAAGTACATCTCACGACTGCCCCGCCTAAACTTTCTTATCTCCTTCACTTTCTTCTTGCACTTTACCACTCCTGTTCCCTTTTTAGCTATCTGAAAATGAACTTGCTTCTAAATCACAGAGGAAAAAAAAGATGACTTCATGCAGTAAATACTGGCTCCCAACCTCTTCTGATTCCTCAGACGAGGAATCCATTTGTATCTTCTTCCTGCTTTATTGTCAGCATTTGCCTCTAAACTGTTTTCCTTCCTGTAGCTTAGACCTATTCCACCTCTGTTCTTCTATTTCAAAATATGGAACAAGGGAAAAATAAAGAGAGAAGTAAGAGAGATAGGGGCTTTCCTGGTGGCACAGTGGTTAAGAATCCGCCTGCCAATGCAGGGGACATAGGTTCGAGCCCTGGTCCGGGAAAACCCCACATGCTGTGGAGCAACTAAGTCTGTGCACCACAACTACTGAGCCTGTGTGCCACAACTACTGAAGCCCGCATGCCTAGAGTCCATGCTCTGCAACGAGAAGCCACTGCAATGAGAAACACATGTACCACAACAAAGAGTAGACCCCGCTCACTGCAACTAGAGAAAGCCCACGTGCAACAACAAAGACTCAATGCAGCCAAAAATAAAATAAATAAACTTAAAAAAAAGAGAGAGAGAGAAAGAAAGATGAGATAAAGACAAAGGGAAGGATGGAGGGAGAGGAAAGTAAAGAAAGAAGAGAAGAAAGGTAGGAAGCTGTTTGATGATCATTTGAACCCTATACTCCTCACCAGCTGTCCCCGCACATCTCTCTTTCCCTTCACAGCCAAGCTTTTTGAACACACACTCCCCACTTGTCACCGTCTCCTCACATAGTGTCATATGATTTACCTCCCATTGAGGCTTGTGAAGGCACCCTGGCCAAGTTGCCACACAGTGTGTACCCCTCCCATCCCTGTCTTATTGGACTCATTTGAGCTTATGATACAGTTGACTGTTACCTCATTCTTAAAACTGGGTTCACTTTCTTTGTTGGTATTGCTGTCTTCTGGTTTTCCCCTTTCTTTTCCCTCAAGAACTTTGCATGCTGCTACTCATTTTCCCTCCTCTTAAACAGAATTCCATCCTTGGGCCCCTCTTCTCTCCTAGGCAATCTCATTACCTCTATACTACTGACTCACAAGTCTCTACCCCTACCTGGGACTTTTTTTTCCAGACTCCTCAGTTAAGTGCCTACTAGGATATCCACATGCCTTGATGTCCTAAGATCATTGCAAACTGAACACAGCAGAATTCAGCCCCCTATAATCCCCCTCATGCCATTCCACACTGTGACTCCCTATTCCCTGTCATATTGCGTGAACCGCTGTGCCATAATGCTCCGTGACTTGTCTCTCTGCCCAATTCCATTCTGAGCTTCTTGAGAGCAAGGGCTACTTGTTTCATCTTTGTATCTCTGTGTCCAGTACACTGAGTTTGCTCAATAAATGTGTGAGACAGTGGAAGTAAGGAAGATGAGTGAAAACAAGAAAGGGTAGAACCTATTTAGGATTCAAGTGTTCCCGACAGAAATCATGACTAATCAATCAGTAGATTGTCCTCTGAAATGAACTGAGGATGGGAAATTGGCTGGATGATGAAGTGCAAAAAACATTCTTTTCTAGGGCCTGTTGATAAAACAACAAAAACTCATGAGACTTGTTGAAACTGATTAAATAGCTATGACAGATGACTTTTATTTAGTACTGAAGCCTTTTAGGCTTGTAGATTGTAGGACGCAGAGGCTACAACAGTGTTCTCCTCAAAACATGAAGTTTAGCAGTAACCACTGAAAATTTTACATTTAGCACTTAGCACAGTTTCAGTTAGTACCTGAATTCTTGGTACTTGGCAGCACTGAGAACACAGTGTAAAATGTTCTGAGTGTAAAATGTTCTAGTATCAAGTGTTCTTAGAATGTTTAAGTCAGAGTACTAATCCTTGAGCAATTTGTAACACCAACTATAAAAATAGGCAAGAGAGAAAACACCAGTCACATTGTATTATAAAGTAGAGGAAAATTATGATCTTCAGAGCCTAGATTTGAAAGAATAAAGTGGCAATCAGAAGTCGTAAAAAAAGATATGTATGTCACACTCAGGCCAGAAACTGATCACGTTTCAACATGTTTATATGTTGTAAACTCAGATTGTCTTAATGCCAATAATAATGTTTTATTTTTTTAAAAGTCAATTCAAGACTTTTGGAAATTTGAAATTAATGAACATTAGAATATCCCAACAGTCATATTAGAATAGTAATAGTTCCTATACAACTGAACACATGTTCTATAAAGTAAATTATCTACAACTAACTCCATGTTTCTCTGACAAATATTTATTGTAAAAGTAAGCATTTAAGGTCTAAGTCTAGGGTAAAAAAGTATCATTAAGACACACTAGGGGCTTCCCTGGTGGCTCAGTGGTTAAAGAATCCGCCTGCCAATGCAGGGGACACGGGTTCGAGCTCTGGTCTGGGAAGATTCCACATGCCGCGGAGCAACTAGGCCTGTGCGCCATGGCTGCTGAACCTGTGCTCTAGAGCCCGTGTGCCACAACTACTGAAGCCTGCGCACCTAGAGCCCATGCTCCGCAACAAGAGAGGCCACCACAATGAGAACCCTGCACACCACAACGAAGAGTGGCTCCTGCTCGCCGCAACTAGAGAAAGCCCGCGCGCAGCAACGAAGACCCAACGCAGCCAAAAATAAATAAAAATAAATTTATTTTAAAAAAGACATCACTAAATCCAGTATTACATTAAAGTAATACCAACAATGCAATTTGTCTCCTCACTTCAAACCCCTTCTTTGTTTAAATCAAATATAACATTTTAGAGAGTTTGGGAGATAGAGAAAAATGGAATTCTCTAATCCTACCAACTTCACACAGCATTTTGCAGAAATTTTTTTATAATTATAATTGCGTATATAATTTTGTATCTTGCTTTTAAAATTAGTATTCCTCTCATGAAAAATTTTTTGTGACGTTACTAAATAATTATAATTGTAATTTTTATCGTTGCCTAATACCATCTAACAATGTACCATAATTTATTTAACCATTTTCCCACTGGGTAATTTAGATGAGATCCACTTTTTTACTTGGTACTATGGATCTTTCCCCACCATACTTTGTACTTTTTTTCTTATGGTAGATTTCTAAAAGTAAAATTGATCAGTTGAAAGTTATACTTTTAGAGACACAATAGCATAATGATTTTCCAAAGGATTCTTGCAATTAATAGTTCCCCCTGAAGTGTAAGAGTACCAATTTCACTGCTAATTTAGCAAGTGTTTTAAAATGAGTACCTTATTGGTTGTTTTGTCTTGTTTTAGTTTATAAACTTTGTTTTCTAGAGAAGTTTTAGGTTTACAGAAAAATGGAGCAGAAAGTATAAAGGGCTCCCAGATATCCCCCCGCTACCCCCTCCCCACAGTTTTCCCTATTATTAACATCTTGCATTAGTGTAGTATATTTGGGTTTTATTGTAATTATTTATTTATCTATCTATTTATTTATTTATTTTTGGTTGTGTTGGATCTTTGTTGCTGTGCTCGGGCTTTCTCTAGTTGCATCGAGCAGGGGCTACTCTTCATTGTGGTGCATGGGCATTGTGGTGGCTTCTCTTGTTGCGGAGCACGGGCTCTAGGCGCATGGGCTTCAGTAGTTGTGGCACACAGGCTCAGTAGTTATGGCTCGCAGGCTCTAGAAAGCAGGCTCAGCAGTTGTGGCACATGGGCCCTGTTGCTACACGGCATGTGGGATCTTCCCTGACCAGGGATGGAACCCGTGTCCTCTGCATTGGCAGGCGGATTCTTAACCACTGCGCAACCAGGGAAGTCCTTAGTGTAGTATCTTTGTTTGATGAATGAATGTTATTGATGAATGAATATTGATACTCTATTATGAACTGAAGTTCATAGTTTATATTAGGATTCACTCTTTGTGTTGTACACATCTGTGGGTTTTAACAAATGTTTAATGTCATGTATCTACCATTACTGTGTTGTACAGAAGAGCTTCACTGCCCTAAAACTCTGTGCTCCACCTATTCATCCTTCCTCCCCATAAGCCCCTGGCAACCACTGATCTTTATACTGTCTCTGTAGCTTTGCCTTTTCCAGAATGTTAACATAGTTGGAATCATACAGTAGGAAGCCTTTTTAAACTGTCTTCTTTAGCTTAACAATAAGCGTTTATATTTCCTCCATGTTTTTTATAGCTCGATAGCTTGTTTCCTTTTATCATTGAATAATACTCCACTATAAGGATGTACCACAGTTTACCTAGTCACCTTTTGAAGAACATCTTGGTTGCTTCTAGTTTTGACAGTTATGAATACAGCTGCCATAAACATCTGTGTGCAGGTTTTTTTATGGACATAAGTTTTCAACTCATTGTGTAAAGTATGTTTTTATATCTACCTTTTATTGTTTTAGACATGTGGTCTCTTCTGTCTCTGAATATATTAATGAAACAAATGTTTAAATACCTTTTTCTCCCTATAGAGTCTCTGTTTTCTCTAGATTGCTTTTCATTTGTTTGTTTTGGTCACTATCTTCTATGTCTGAGATATTCCTCAGTTGTCTGGTGATCCTGGTTGTCTGGTCTTACTTAAGAGCAATGCCCCATAAAGCTGATAAGAAGCTCTGATCCCATGGTGAGGCCTGCCACCTGTGGGCCATTTCACTAAGAAATGCTCACTGTTGGTATGTTAAGACTTTCCTCTTGGACTAGTTAGATTCTCTGGAGAAAAATCTTCTGACCTTCTCGCTTGATGGTGTAGGACTGGATACCACCTTTTTGGAAGCTGAGTTGGAGAAGAGGTCTGGCGGTGGGTGGCCTCAGCTTTTAGTATATAAAATGTTCACCTAATCCCCGTATTTGCAGAATGGTACTGCTCCCCTGCCGCCACCCCCTGCAACTGTGCCTGTCCAGCTTTCTGCAGATGCAGGAGATAGAGTTACCTGCTTGGACTTGGGGAAGGGCTCTGGGGCCTTATCTGATTCTTAAAAGAGAATTTCAGTTAATCCTCCTGTTTCTAGCCTCACCTTTATCCTCATACCTGGAACCTAACCTTTCAGTGCCTTTGGGGGAGGTATGCGGTTTACTGTGTAAACTGGTTGTTTCTAAAACTTGACATGGGACTCAATTTTCTCAATTCTGCGAGGTCATCTGCTTATCTATCCGCTTTCCAGTTTAAATTTTTTGTTACTATTTCTTTTGCTTCTGTTCTCTTTTGTCCTTATGATTTCATGCCTTTAAAAATCCTTGGCTATGCTTTTAGGTAAGTTTTGATAGGAAATGAAAGTAAATACATTTGCATAATCTGCCATATTTATGTGAAATTCTCATATATCCTTTTTTGAAAGGAAAGCAAAACCAATACCCTTCTCTATAGGCAATAGATGTAAATTGGTTTAAAACTTAAGAAAAAAAATATTTTTTAAATGTTTAATTAACATTATCTATAAATGGACCACTGCATAAAATTTTGGTGCATGTCCATTCTGACTTTCCTGTATGAATACATAAACATGTGATTTATTTTTATTAATATTTTGTTTGTATCAAAAATATAAATTATGTCTATAGAGATAGAAAGCAGATCAGTGGGGTTGGGAGTGGGGATTGGCTGGAAACAGGCATGAGGAAAGTTTTGGGGGTGATGGAGATGTCCTAAAATTGGATAGTGGTGTTCACTGTATCACTTTATAAATTTACTAAAATTTATATGGGTGGGAGTTCCCTGGCAGTCCAGTGGTTAAGACTTTACCTTCCAATGCAGGGGGTGCGGGTTCGATCCCTGGTCAGGGAGCTAAGATCACACATGCCTCACAGCCAAAAAAAACAAAAAACAGAAGCAATATTTTAACAAATTCAGTAAAGACTTTAAAAATGGTCCACATCAAAAAAAAAATCTCAAAAAGAAATCATTAATGGGTATATATTATGGTATATAAATTATAACAATAAATTTGCTTTAAAAATTCCCTACTGGCCAGCAAACAAAACAATACATGGTTTTATCATACCATATATATCCTTGTTCACTTAAAAATTTGAACATGAACACTTTTCACGTCAACAAATTTAGACCTACAAAATAGAAATTTTATGTGCATAATTAACAAATTGCACTTCTCCCAGCTCTTCTTGCTTCATCCTGCAAACAATAACATGTAAAATCCCACTTTTGTAATATATTTTTACCTTTTTCCATTCTAGTTATACACATATATTGATGCACAGTTGTAATTATTACATACAGTTTAGTGCAGTGATTATAAAACAGCATCCTAACCGTTTTCCCATGTGCTACATAATTGTTGACAATTACAAAATACTCCATAGAGTACATGTGTCATACACTAATTACCATATCCTTATGTTAGAACATTTCAGCTGTTTCAAAATTTATATTGTTAAAAATAATTATATAATGCATAAATTTATGCATATAGCTTTTCCTTTTTAAAATTATTTACTTAGGATAATTCCTAGAAAGGCTCTACTGCTCTTGAACTTAAGTAAACATAAATAACTTCAGGGAAAAACAAATTGGCTTTTACATATATAATTCCCTTTCAGTTTATTTTAGAAGATTATGTATATGGGGAACCTATCATTTATTACTATTACCTTTTAAGTCGTTCTGTGTTATGGCTTCTGACGTTTTGCTGAGCATACTTTCTTTTGAAATAAATTTATTTATTTATTTTTGTCTGCGTTGGGTCTTCGTTGCTGCACGCGGGCTTTCTTTTTAGTTGCAGCCAGCGGGGGCTACTCTTTGTTGCAGTGTGCAGGCCTCTCATTTAGGTGGCTTCTCTTGTTGTGGAGCACGGGCTCTAGGTGCACGGGCTTCAGTCGTTGTGGCACATGGGCTCAGTAGTCATGGCGAACGGGCTTAGTTGCTCTGCAGCATGTGGTATCTTTCCGGATTAGGGCTCGAACCCGTGTCCCCTGCATTGGCAGGCGGATTCTTAACCACTGCACCACCAGGGAAGCTCTGAACATACTTTTAAAGTCAGATATATTGATTTGAAGAAGTGAAGAAAAGCGGGAATTCTATGAAAAAAAAACGCTAGATATTGTCTTCTTTTGCAGAAAGGCAGAAGCAACCTCACAGTGCTTTTACTCTACTTAAATTTTACAAACGGAGGGGTACGGTACCCATCTTAGTTTGGGCAGCCTCAGATTTCTGTCTGTATTGGGATATCTCATCACTGGTTTGTAGCTGTGCTTTACTGAATACGTGCTGAGAAGCCTTCTTTTAAACCAAAAACTCAGTTAAAATTTTTTTAAAATTAGCATTAATGGATTACCACTTGGCCAAGTGAGACAGAGACTGGGCATTCTGGAGCAGGCTCCAGGAGTTCTCAGCATCCACGAAATATACCTCACCCTTTACATAAGCAGATACTCAGGTCCCTGGAGGGAGAGAGGCTGAGGGTTTTGTTCTGAAATGAACAGCCACCTGCAGGCTGAATTCACTGTCTTTAGGACACTGTGCTCAATGGATGAGTTAGATGGTAGGGTCTCAGGAAGCCCAAAGTCAAGTTGGTTCCTGAGAAACAACGCATGCTGTCTGCAACTTTCACTGCACTTCCCTCCGTGCTATAACCAGGGCATGACAACTGGGACCTTGTCACTAACACTTTAAAGTGTAATTTTTAAAGATTGTCCAAATTGTAAAATTAGCTCCCTCCTTGGCAGCTACTTCTCTTTCTCTACCTTCTTCAGTCCCTGAGTGGCCAGGAAAACCCAATATGAGGGGCAGGGAGCCCTCCATTTCCTTTCCCTTTGTGTGTGGTGCCCATCAGCCTTTCACCCTCTAGTTGATTCAAGGACCTGTTTCTTTTTTTTGCGGTACACGGGCCTCTCACTGTTGTGGCCTCTCCCGTTGCGGAGCACAGGCTCAGCGGCCATGGCTCACAGGCCTAGCCGCTCGGCGGCATGTGGGGTCTTCCCGGACCGGGGCACAAACCTGTGTCCCCTGCATCAGCAGGCAGACTCTCAACCGCTGCGCCACCAGGGAAGCCCCAGGACCTGTTATTTTTAAACAGCTCTATTGAGATATAATTCACATGTCATAAAATTCACTCATTCACATGTATAATCCAATGGTTTTTAGTATATCCACAGAGTTGTGCAACCATCACCGCAATCAATTTTAGAAAACTTATCACCCCCAAAAAAGAAACACTTACTCATTAGCAGTTACCTGCATTTCCTCCCAAATCCCCCAGCCCTAGGCTGTCACTAATCTACTTCCTATCACTACAGATTGGCCTATTCTAGACACTTCATATTTTCATTTTGTTTTCAAGCTTCACCCATGCTGTAGCATTCATTTTCTTGGTGGTGTCCTTTAAAGCATAAAAATTTCTAATTTTGATAATGTCTAGTTTATCTGTTTTTTATTTTGTCACTTGTGCTTTTGGTGTCATGACTAAGAAACCACTGCCTAAACCAAGTGTCAGAGATTTACACCAGTGTTTTCCTCTAAGAGTTTTATAGTTTCAGCTCTTACATTTAGGTCTGTGATACATTTTGAGTTAATTTTTGTGTATAGTATAAGGTTGGGGTCCAACTTCATTCTTTGTATGTGGATATCTAGTTGTTTTAGCACCATTTGTTGAAAAGATTCTTCTCTCTTGATTGAATTAACTAGGCACCCTTATCAAAAATCAATTGACCATAAAGATAAAGTTTTTTCCTTAACCCTCAGTTGTACTCCATTGATCTGTATGTCTATTTTTATGCCAGTAGCACACAGTCTTGATTACTGTAGTTTTTGGATTACTGTAGTTCTGAAATTGGAAGCGTGAGTCCTTCAACTTTGTTCTTTTGGAAGATTGTTTTGGCAATTTTTGGTCCCTTGAATTTCTGTGTGAATTTTAGGATAAGCGTGTCAATTTCTGCTAAAAAGTTAGTTGGAATTTTGATAGGGACTGCACTGAATTTGTAGATCTCAGGCCTTGTTTTGTGTGGTTGCTTTGGGCACCAAAATGGCATCTTAGGAACCTGCCTTTTTTATTCTTCTCCAAGTCAACATGGTTATCATTGCCCTTAGTGCTGAGAGAAAAGGAGAAAAGTTCATATAAAATTCATATAAATGTTAGCATTCATATAAATGATAGCAATTTAGTGTGTTTTTCTCTGCCTCAGTTTCCTCTTATGTAAAATGGGTTAATAAGTGTTTTTATGTCCAAAGATGTTGTGAAGCTTAAATGAGAGAATCCATGTGAAGTGCCCAGCAAGCACTCAATAAATGTTATTCATAATTATAACAATTATACTCGAAGGCATCTTTCCATCTAGAAAACCTGCATCTGGGAAAACCTGCATCTATCTGATTCTCAAAAGCCCATGTTCTTCCAACTACATTGACAGATACTTGATAGGTTAAAACAAGGAAAGTAAGGAATATTTATGAAATGTAGCAAAAAGGATATTTTCCATTAAGAAGACTTTAATGGGAAAAAATATCATTTCTAGGCTCCAGGGAAGTGGAGAGTAAAGAAACAACTGTTGGAATATATATTTTTGATCCGTAAGAAATTCAGTTTCCTGGTCTTCGTAGACTGGACACTCATGATTTACAGCCAGCCAGGAGCTAACATATAAGGAGAACCTGGGAGTCTGCTGAGATGAAGTGTCAGGTAGATATCACCTGTGTTTATTTTATTGTGATCTGAATGTCACATGCTCTCCAGCTTGCAGGAAGAGTCTCCTTCCTTTCATACCCAACTAGGTCTGTTCCTCAGTCCATCCCCCTCCTCAAGTGTCTGAGAATTCCTAAGTGATACAAGTTGTCTTCTGGCTTGTCACCTTTCATGCTAGAATGTTGCTCTGGGCTTCTGCACTTAAAGATGCTGATGTTAATATTTTATAACTAAAGAAACTTGTTAATATTATAAATGTAAACTGAACATTTCTTTGAGCAACTCTCCTTTTCCTAACATTGGAAATTTGATTTATTATATTCACTTTTTGAGTTAACAATCGTAAAATACAATATAATCCAGTAATGAGAGAATGGATTTCCTTAACAGTTTACAGCTTTTACAAATGATATAATAGTTTTTGATACAGTTCCCACAGACTTTGAGGAGGATGTTTATGGGCAATAACCTAACGAGTGTGTGTGTGTGTGTAAAACTAATCTCATGCTCATTTCTTCATTCTCCACCTCATCCTATTAGCTGTTGATGCCTTATTCATCCTCTTAGGTTTCTTTCAAATGCACCCTATTCCATAAAACCTATCCAGACCCTCCGAGCTAGATGTGAGATGATCTTCTTTGAACTTCTATATAAACAGAGGTTTATAAATCTCTCACAACACCAACTAGATGTCACTTTGTATGACAGTTATTTGTGTACTTACATCATTCCCCAACTAGGTTGTAAGCTCTATGAGTCTGCACACTGTGAATTGTTAATCTTGGTATACCCTCAGCTCCTCGTATAATTCTTTGGACATACTGGGTGTTTAAATATCTTTGTTAACACTATGAAACTAGATATCAATTACAGGAAAAAGACTCTGTAAAAAATGCAAACACATGGAGGCTAAACAGTACACTATTAAATAACCAAGAGATCACTGAAATAATCAAAGAGGAAATCAGAGAATACCTAGAAACAAATGACAATGAAAACATGACCCAAAACCTATGAGATGCAGCATAAGCAGTTCTAAGAGGGAAGTTTATAGCAATACAGTACTACCTCAAGAAACAAGAAACATCTCAAATAAAAAACCTAACCTTACACCTAAAGCAGTTAGAGAAAGAAGAACAAAAAAATCCCAAAGTTAGCAGAAGGAAAGAAATCATAGAGATCAGATCAGAAATAAATGAAAAAGAAATGAAGGAAATGATAGCAAAGATCAATAACACTAAATATTGGTTCTTTGACAAGATAAACAAAATTGATAAACCAATAGCCAGACTCATCAAGAAAAAAAGGGAGAAGACTCAAATCAATAGAATTAGAAATGAAAAAGGGGAAGTAACAACTGACACTGCAGAAATACAAAGGATCATGAGAGATTACTACAAGCAACTCTATGCCAATAAAATGGGCAACCTGGAAGAAATGGACAAATTCTTAGAAAAGCACAACCTTCCGAAACTGAACCAGGAAGAAATAGAAAATATAAACAGACCAATCACAAGCACTGAAATTGAAACTGTCATTAAAAATCTTCCAACAAACAAAAGCCCAGGACCAGATGCCTTCACAGGCGAATTCTATCAAACATTTAGAGGAGAACTAACACCTATCCTTCTCAAACTCTTCCAAAATATAGCAGAGGGAGGAACACTCCCAAACTCATTCTACGAGGCCACCACCACCCTGATACCAAAACCAGACAAAGATCCACAAAAAAGAAAACTACAGGCCAATATCACTGATGAACATAGATGCAAAAATCCTCAACAAACTACTAGCAAACAGAATCCAACAGCACATTAAAAGGATCATACACCATGATCAAGTGGGGTTTATCCCAGGGATGCAAGGATTCTTCAATATACACAAATCAATCAATGTGATAAACCATATTAGGAGACTGAAGTATAAAAACCATATGATCATCTCAATAGATGCAGAAAAAGCTTTTGACAATGTTCAACACCCATTTATGATAAAAACCCTCCAGAAAGTAGGCATAGAGGGAAGTTACCTCAACATAATAAAGGCCATATATGACAAACCCACAGCCAGCATCATTTTCAATGGTGAAAAACTGAAACCATTTCCACTAAGATCAGGAACAAGACAAGGTTGCCCACTCTCACCACTATTATTCAACATAGTTTTGGAAGTCCTAGCCACGGCAATCAGAGAAGAAAAAGAAATAAAAGGAATACACTGTTTGCAGATAACATGATACTATACATAGAGAATCCTAAAGATGCTACCAGAAAACTACTAGAGCTAATCAATGAATTTGGTAAAGTTGCAGGATACAAAATTAATGCACAAAAATCTCTTGCATTCTTTTACACTAATGATGAAAAATCTGAAAGAGAAATTAAGGAAACACTCCCGTTTTCCACTGTAACAAAAAGAATAAAATACCTAGGAATAAACCTACCTAAGGAGACAAAAGACCTGTATGCAGAAAACTATAAGACACTGATGAAAGAAATTAAAGATGATACAAACAGATGGAGAGATATACCATGTTCTTGGATTGGAAGAATCAACATTGTGAAAACGACTATACTACCTCAAGCAATCTACAGATTCAATGCAATCCTTATCAAACTACCAATGGCATTTTTCACAGAACTAGAACAAAAATTTTCACAATTTGTATGGAAACACAAAAGACCCTGAATAGCCAAAGCAATCTTGAGAAAGAAAAACGCAGCTGGAGGAATCAGGCTCCCGGACTTCAGACTATACTACAAGCTACAGTAATCAAGACAGTATGGTACTGGCACAAAAACAGAAATATAGATCACCAGAACAGGATAGAAAGCCCAGAGATAAACCCACGCACATATAGTCACCTTATCTTTGATAAAGGAGGCAAGAATATACAATGGAGAAAAGACAGCCTCTTCAATAAGTGGTGCTGGGAAAAGTGGACAGCTACATGAAAAAGAATGAAATTAGAACACTCCCTAACACCATACACAAAAGTAAACTCAAAATGGATTAAAGACCTAAATGTAAAGCCAGACAGTGTAAAACTCTTAGAGGCAAACATAGGCAGAACAGTCTATGACATAAATCACAGCAAGATCCTTTTTGACCCACCTCCTAGAGGAATGGAAATAAAAACAAAAATAAACAAATGGGGGCTTCCCTGGTGGCACGGTGGTTGAGAGTCTGCCTGCCGATGCAGGGGACACGGGTTTGTGCCCCGGTCCAGAAAGATCCCACATGCCGTGGAGCGGCTAGGCCCGTGTGCCATGGCCACTGAGCCTGTGCTCTGCAACGGGAGAGGCCACAACAGTGAGAGGCCCGCGTACCGCAAAAAATAAAATAAAATAAACAAATAAAAAATAAACAAATGGGACCTAGTGAAACTTAAAAGCTTTTGCATAGCAAAGGAGACCATAAACAGGATGAAAAGACAACCCTCAGAATGGGAGACAATATTTGCAAATGAAGCAACTGACAAAGGACTAATGTCCAAAATTTACAAGCAGCTTGTAATATCAAAAAAACAAACAACCCAATCCAAAAATGGGCAGAAGACCTAAACAGACATTTCTCCAAAGAAGGTATACAGACTGCCAACAAACACACGAAAGGATGCTCAACATCACTAATCATTAGAGAAATGCAAATCAAAACTACAATGAGGTATCACCTCACACCAGTCAGAATGGCCATCATCAAAAAATCTACAAACAACAAATGCTGGAGAGGGTGTGGAGAAAAGGGAACCCTCTTGCACTGTTGGTGGGAATGTAAATTTATACAGCCACTATGTAGAACAGTATGGAGGTTCCTTAAAAAACTAAAAATAGAACTACTGTATTACCCAGCAATCCCACTACTGGGCATATACCCTGAGAAGACCATAATTCAAAAAGAGTCATGTACCACAATGTTCATTGCAGCTCTATTTACAATAGCCAGGACATGGAAGCAACCTAAGTGTCCATCAACAGATGAATGGTTAAAGAAGATATGGCACATATATACAATGGAATATTACTCACCCATAAAAAGAAATGAAATTGAGTTATTTGTAGTGAGGTGGATGGACCCAGAGACTGTCATACAGAGTGAAGTGAGTCAGAAAGAGAAAAACAAATACCATACACTAACACATATATATGGAATCTAAAAATAAATAAATAAATAAATAAAAAGATTCTGAAGAACCTAGGAGCAGGACAGGAATGGACACAGGGAGGGGGAAGGGTAAGCTGGGATGAAGTGAGAGAGTGGCATGGACATATATACACTACCAAATGTAAAATACATAGCTAGTGAGAAGCAGCTGCATAGCACAGGGAGATCAGCTCAGTGCTTTGTGTCCAGCTGGAGGGGTGGGATAGGGAGGGTTGGAGGGAGATGCAAGAGGGAGGAGATGTGGGGATATATTTATATGTATAGCTGATTTACTTTTTTATACAGCAGAAACTAACACACCATTGTAAAGCAATTATACTCCAATAAAGATGTTAAAAAAATATGTTAAATTAAATTTCTGACTCAAGATAGAAGGCACTTAGCCAGACATCCGCTTAAATAGGTGGCCATTTTTGTGCACCTGATCATCAAAAATCTCCAATAGAGGGCTTCCCTGGTGGTGCAGTGGTTGAGAGTCCGCCTGCCGATGCAGGGGACATGGGTTCGTGCCCCGGTCCGGGAGGATCCCACATGCCGTGGAGCGGCTGGGCCCGTGAGCCATGGCTGCTGAGCCTGCGCGTCCGGAGCCTGTGTTCCGCAACGGGAGAGGCCACAGCAGTGAGAGGCCCGCGTACCGCAAAAAAAAAAAAAAAAAAAAAAAAAAATCTCCAATAGAAGCTTTCTGTACCTGGCTCTGCGTATGGGGGTTGGGGTTTATATTCATGTAAAATGCACTGGTAAAAGTCCTCTTACAGGTAAGAGGATGATGTTGATGAAGCTACACTACTGATAAAAGAACAAACCAACTAGACCTTCCTCATAGTGTTGTCCTCAGGGTTCATGCAGTGGGAGGAGTTATTTAAATATTTTTCTAACTGAAACATCTCATTGAAGGAGTGAAAAAAACTTAGAGACTGGCTAGAAGGGGCCAAAATAGATTAACCCTATAGTAAATTCCATGCCATAGTAAGTTGTCTTGTAGCAAGGTTCCAGTGGGCAAAACAACTAACACAGGTATATAGTAGACGACTATGTTTGCTCCTGAGGTATAGTGGGTTCTTTAGAGCTTACTGTTGCCTTCAGTGGTCAGATTACCTGGAACCCACAATATTGGGTAAAGGAGACTAGCTTTGCTTTAGGGTCCTAGGAAGATAGCATTTAATTGAGCAGGATAGTACATTAAAGCAGTGCTTCTCAAACTGTGTGTGGTAAAGCACCAGCTTATTTCTTTTCAGTTCAGGTAGACTCAGAATTTTGTAAAATATGACAAGCATAAATAATTAGAAAAGAAAGAAATTTAAAAAGACATACAAAATATAACCTCCATTTAAAAAATGTTAGATCCAACAGACTAAAATTACTTAGTCAAATTGCTGGACGACACTTTGAGTAGCACTGGTTTAGAGGGTGGTCTGTCCTGATGTGCCCACACATGGACTTGGATCCAACTGTCGATGGAATTGATTAGATCTGTTTGACTAGAATGAATGCTCAGGGGTAAGAAAAGGTGCTTGTGTTTTGAGGTGAGACCAGGCTGAAAATTGAGCTTATTCTTCATTCTGTAGGCTGAAAAGATTTGAGCAGGAAGGGCGAGTCTGTGATGTAATTGAAATGGTACCTTTGGAAATGATTTTCATGTTTAAGATTGATTTTAGGGGTAAAATGAAACACAGTGGGACTTTGAAGAACTAAGTCGCGAGAGTTTAAGCAAAAGACGAGCAATAAATACCTGGTCAATTCTGAGGCTGCAGAAGTGAAGACGGAACAGTAGCAGAAATATTTACTGACTACCTATCATGTACTAAATATAGTACTAAGCTCTTTACATAGGCTATCTCGTTTCATCTTTACAACAATCCTGTGTGGTAGTTCTATTAACCTCATTTTTCAGATGAGGAAACAGGCTCTAAAAAAGGTTGAGTAACTTGCCCCAAGGTCACTTCAGATGAATGGAGTGATTGTCAGTTGGTTGGAGTGTGTAACCCAGAACCCAGATTTCTTAGGTTCTTAAGTGAGTGTCTAAATATAGAGGTTTTGGCAAACCTTGCTTAACATTTTTTGAGCCATGGACTTGAGGATTATCACTGTCCTTGGATACCAGATAGCCCATTTGCCATTCTCTTCAGCACTTCAGCTGTTTTTTTGTATAAATTTTTAGAGATTTGGCCTTGAAAAGAAGAGATGAAATGGTTTAGCAAGAGGCAGTTCCGAGGGTTATAGTCATGGCTGGAGCAAATTAACCCTACGAAGCTGATTGAACCTAGGGTGGATGATAACACTAGGCCAGAGATTCTCAATTCCAATTTTTAAGTGGCATTTTATAAATCTAATTCTAATCATGTAGTTCTGTAGTCTCTCCACTGTGTAGGATGAAGTATTTCATCTAGGCTGTGTTAAGTCCAGTTGGTGCCATGGCTTTCCAAATGAGCTTACCCTCTAAAGATTAATTCTGTGAAACTATTTTGGGGTATGAGTTTTTTATTTGTTTGTTTAAGAAATAGAGTGTGTAATTCGTCACACATGCTATTTTTTCCCACACCAGAACTTAGAAGAAGAACTTGTACACATTGTTCTAAAGAGCTGTACACTCCACCACACTACTGGTACTCAGTAAAAGTAACTCCTAGGGGAGGCGAGGAAGTCTTTTGTTAAAATGGACTACAGTGTTCATTGCTATTTGAAATACATATTCCCTAATACATGACCCTAATATTTGTAATTGTTTATTATCATACATTCAGATTCAACCCTGTCATCTGTGCTTAATTGAAATTATCTATTTTTCTTACATGTTACTAAAAATAAATTTTAATTTAATATATAGACTATTATGTATAAAATAGATAACTAATGAGAACCTACTGTTTAGCACAGGGAACCCTACTCAATGATCTGTGGTGACCTAAATGGAAAAATCTAAAAAAGAGTGGGTATATGTATATGTATAACTGATTCACTTTGCTGTACAGTAGAAATGAACACAACATTTTTAAGCAACTATACTCCAATAAAAATTTAAATAAAACAAGACCCCATATGTTTGTTCCCTGTAACAGCCAGGTACCTTTGGACTCACTCCCACCTTTAACTAGAGAAACACTGCCATTGAATATATTTCTATACCAAGCATGAGAGTTAAAGTTACCATCTTTTCATTTGGTAGAGGTGTTAATCTAATGAAGTGTAGGGATATATGTATATGTATAGCTGATTCACTTTGTTATAAAGAAAAAACTAGCACACCATTGTAAAGCAATTATACTCCAATAAAGATGTTAAAAAAAAAATCTAATGAAGTGGAGGAAGAGTCTATAATAGGTTTTAACAGCCTTGTGGTAAGAGAAAAAGAATATCAAAATCAATTTAAATGTATCTGCATATAATAAATAAAAAATTATTTTAACTTATTATGTTAGTGTAATATTATTGCTTTTGTTGTTGTTGCTTTGTTTTTTGTTTGTTGTGCATAAGACATTTTGGGTTGTGTTAGCTGAAAATAGTCCATGAGGATTTTTTTTTACCCAGATAAACAAAAAGTCTATCCAGAAAAAGTCTTTTTTTTCCACTTGGGGGGAATGGGTGTGTGCCTGTCTGTGGAGCAAAGTTCTACAGTCCCACATTTCTCCAGTGAAAGCGTTTGTGCCGCTGCAGGGTTGCAGGCAGATAGCTGCTTTGGGACCAAGTACCACGCCTCTGAGCTGACCAGTCAGTATTGCGTATTAATGAATGGTGGTGAGCTCAGCTTTGAAAAATGCCAACGGGGTTGTTTCTTACTTTTCAACAGCAAATAAAAATGCTTCATTTCATATTAATTAAATATTATTGTTTTCATAGTTTGTCTCTGAGCATACACCTAGCAGATTTTTGAGAGCTGAGGTAAAAATATCTTTTATATAACCTGTACTTCTGAAACTCCAAAGAAACGTGGGGAGTTATATTTAAGAAAAACAGCTCTCCTCTACTTTTCTGGTACTCTCTGGATGACATTCTACCTGTCTTGACTTTAGCAGAGGAAATTACATTGTAAAATAGAACTTTGGATAGTAATTAAGAGGCTGCTTTTTTGGCCACTAAATATTATAGTACTTATGTAAATGGACAAGAATAAATCCTTGTAGTTCTTTTTAATAGTGAAAAATAGCAGGGGGATACAGAAATTTTTTATTTAACTTTGTAGTATATACTTTGGGAGGTTGATAAAGTATAATGCCAATAAGGTAATGATGAAATTAAGCCATTATTATACTCAGAAATAACATATGAGGCAATCCTTTACAGTTTATAAAGTGATATAAGTTATTCTGCATAGCAACCCATGCGAGGCAGACGTTACTGTCCCCATTTTGAAATGAGGAAAGTTACGTTAACAGCACTGATAGTCATGGCAACCAGGCCCTTTAATTAAAACACATTTACATAGCCATACACAGTGTGTGTCTCAAGACTGGTGTAATGAGGATGTTGAGGGGCCATGTGGTAGCAGAACAGCAAGTCTGAGATACACCAGAAGAGAGACATACTTTTCAAATAGAAGACACTCACTCCCACCTCTCTTGTTATTCTTCCTTCTTTCTGGGGACAATGGATGTGGGAACCTTTCTTCCCAGACTTCTTCCTTCCATTCCCAAGTCCATGCCTGGCAGGGAGTATGGGGTAGCCCCTGATTTAAGGGGCTTGCTTTGGTTTTAGAAATTACTCCTTTTATCACTGAGCGTGTGGGTCACCATAACTGTTCTGTGTAGACTTAGCCTATGGTGACTTCTTCTTGAGTGAGGAATTGAAACAACTGGCGTGAATTTTTTAAGGCCACCATGCTTTCTTTCTCTTTCTTGTTCACCCTCCTAGGGCTGAGGACGAGAAGATGAAGACTGCACATCATACCCATCAGTTAGAGAGTGAGCTACCCAGCCCATTGAGGGGACTCTGATTTACTGAAAGGAAACTGCTAACAGCCATCTCTCTTTCTTTTTGGTTCCCTGAGGTACAATGGTGAACATTCACCAGAGGGGAGCTTCAGTAAAATATGCTTTTTAGTCTTGTCCTTAACATATGTACCTATTTGGATAGAATGTAAACTACCATTTTGCTGACACTGACTTAAATAATTATCTTGTGCCGGTTGATTCAAGTTTACTTTGCACTCAGTCTTGCCCTTGATTTTGCGTAGGAAGGGGAACAGTCTGTGTTTATCCGGACGAGAAAAGTACAGTCACTGTGATAACCTGGGTTATTTTCTGCTTTATTTAAGCAGTTAAATCAGAATCGTATATATTTGTCCATGGGTGCTAAGTGATGGTGGTATGCCATTACCATAGCAACAGGCTGCATTCTTGGTTGCTGCTAATTGCCTCCAGAATTATGAAGGCAAGGAGGTTTTCCTGCTGACAATGCATAATGTTTGCAGAAAATGCAAAAAAGGGCTCCATCAGAGCTACTTTATTCATAACCAACAGCTCACTAGCTATATTGACTGAGCTGGATGTGTTATAGGAGCTTAGTAGTGACTTACTGCTCTGTCTTCATGGTTGCTGACAAATGCTGTGCTGCTACCTGGCTTCTGGGAAATGGAAAAGGTAAAGTGGGCTTTGGCCTTGGAGTGTTGGAAAATATAATAGAATGAGCACCTGGTTTCCTGTTCTACTTCTTCATTCAACTCCCAAATGGATCATTTTAATTACCTTCCAGATGTAGCCAAAAAAGAGAGTGAGGAGGCTACAGTGAATTCTAATGGTCTTACCATATTCCAAGGATAAGGTTTTTTAGCCTTTATTTTTCAGATAAGTTGCTTGTATTTTGTATGAAATGGATGATTCATCTTTTGGTATTTAAACCACTAAGTTTGTTTTATCTTGATATCACAATACTCGAATGTAAAAAATGTTACTTTTTAAAAAAATTACATTAAAAAAACAAATTCATTTATTTAATTTTGGCTGCGTTGGGTCTTCGTTGCTGTGCGCGGGCTTTCTCTAGTTGTGGCGAGCGGGGGGCTACTCTTCGTTGCGGTGCACAGGCTTCTCATTGCGGGCTTCTCTTGTTGCAAAGCACGGGCTCTAGGCGCGCAGGCTTCAGTAGTTGTGGTGCGCGGGCTCAGTAGTTGTGGCTTGTGGGCTCTAGAGCCCAGGCTCAGTAGTTGTGGTGCACAGGCTTAGTTGCTCTGCGGCATGTGAGATCTTCCCCGACCAGGGATCGAACCCGTGTCCCCTGCATTGGCAGGTGGATTCTTAACCACTGTGTCACAAGGGAGGTCCCCAAAATTACGTTTTATATAAATGCTTATCTAATTCCTAACTACCGGACAGATGGTTCCATTTCTCTTTCTAAATCATGATTTGGATGTTACTTTCCCAAAAAAACCCCCAAAACTCAGCTCATTTAAAGTAGAACATCTCAAGTTTATGGTGAAACTTTATTGTAGGTTCAAGGTGTGTAACATTTAGCAGACCTGTACAAGTAACATTATTAGCTGTCGTTTAGATAGAGATTTCCCTTTTTCAAAGTGCTTTACAATGAGCAATATTTGTCCTACTGTAGGATGTTTTTCCAGGCAAGCAATTCATTCTCTAAAGGAGTTTTCTGTATCATTCCACTGATGTCATTAAAAATGATTCCAAGGCCAATATTCCGCCATATTCTTCAGCCAGGTGATCACAGATCGTAATCGGGCTGTTTCATCTCCTCTCCCACCTGCCCAGGCTGTGCCCGAGCTGCACTGAGACTTGCTCCTTTGCTTCTGAAACCCAAAGCATTCTCACATCTCAGTGACTTTGCACACACTGTCCCCTTGGCTGGCCTGGAATGCACTCCCTGCCCCTGCTCTCTCAGATGCGTTTGCCTGAGGAAAGCCTGGCTCAAGTCAGTTCCAGTGTTACCTCTGCGGTGAAGCCTTCTCTGACTCACTGTCACCCTGAGTTAGGGACACCTGGGGCATTTCCTGTTGGGCACATGCGTGTTTCACCATTACGGAGTAAGTGCTTTTTCTCTTTTGTGTTCCCGACACCTGGTGTAGTACCTGGTACTCAGTGTGTGTTGGGTGAATGAGTACAGGGTCAGAGAAAGCCCATATTTTTATTCTTTTATACTGCTAAAGGAGGGAAGAAGAGAGGGACCCATGTTTCCTGAAGATATTGTGAACAGGATGGCTTTGTATTAGACAACATGCTGAAATTGGCAATCAGCCAATCTTGGACTTAACTGTGAAGTAGGTAACTGGTCGCCTGGGCTTTCCTTGTAGGGCTAAATTCAAGCACTTCACTGGGGACTCAAACCTTAAAGAAAGAGGATAAATTAAGTAGAGACTACTTTGGGGCTTGAGGGGTGGATTGTGGAATTTCTAGGGGCCCTGAAACCACCAGCACACCCATGTGTACAGGTATCTATCTCTATGTAATGACACCAAAAGGCTGAAAGATTTATGAAGAATAACAGAAGCCACACTTGTGAAGTAAGAATCACTGCTCTACATAGTTGACTCTGAATATTCTATAGTATGAACTGTAAATGTTTTAATGGGTTTTCAGTTTCTTCCTCTCTGGGAAGCTGGTGATAGCTCTTACCACGTAGCCAGGGACCATTCTCTGCCGTAATCTGGGTTGAACTCTGTGTCCTACATCGCCGACTTTCATATGGGGATGCCTGCCCCTTGAGAACCTTGATTACAAACCACAGAAAAGTAGAAAAGTCCTTGTGTTTTACTAATATATTGATACTTGCTCCAGAGCAGGCTCAAGTACCATTTCCACTAGATTTTTGTACAAGGCTGTCCTTCCTGTGAATATGCTTTGCCTAGTGCTGGTTTTCCACATCATCAGTTTATGGTGCTGCCATTCTGCACCTCTTTGTTTTCAGTGGTCTCTTGATTAGATGCCTTTTTTCTCTGTGAGATGAATGTTGTTTGTGTGGCATGGCAGTAGATGGGGTGTTTTAAGCTATTTCTGAGGGAAGTGCCACTTCCTATTTGTAATTCCAGTTGAAAGTAGATCTTGCATTGCATAGAACCTGAATATGTCCTGTCTGGCATCCTTAGACCTGCTCCAATACCAGCAGCTCTGGGCATCCCTGTTTAACTCTTCTGTGCCCAACACCATCTTGGGATGTGTACTTTGGGTAAGGTTGGAGACAAGAGGGCCAGAAAAGCGATATCTGTGCATTGGTTTTAATTATAGAACAACATTTGAAGAGTTTTATCTGCTGTGGTAGTTTTTTTTTTTTTTTTAACTTTATTTGGCTGCGTTGTGTCTTCGTTGCTGTGCGCGGGCTTTCTCTAGTTGCGGTGAGCAGGGGCTACTCTTCGTTGCGGTGCGGGGCTTCTCACTGCGGTGGCTTCTCTTGTTGCACAGCAGGGGCTCTAGGTGCGCGGCCTTCAGTAGTTGTGGCACGAGGGCTCTAGAATGCCGGCTCAGTAGTTGTGGCACACGGGTCGCTTAGTTGCTCCGCAGCATGTGGGATCTTCCTGGACCAGGGCTTGAACCAGTGTCCCCTGCATTGGCAGGCAGATTCTAAACCACTGCACCACCAGGGAAGCCCTGCTGGGGCAGTTTTATTGTAAAATTTCCAAAGACAGAACTGATGGGCTTTAGAGAAATAGGTGGAATCAACAAATGAGAAGGAAACAAACTAGGCATGAGCATGAATAAAGACAGGATAGAATGATTTACTTGAGAAACCTTGTTAGGTGCTACTGGGATCAATTAGTAACTCCATCCAAAATAGTTTGATGAGCTTGCTTTAACATGCTGTTTTTCCTTGATGGTTCTGTCACTTGGACAGAAAACTGTACTCCCAGTCAAAGGCAGAAACAGTTCTTTTTAAAATTGAGATATAATTCACATACCATAAAATTCACTGTTTCAAAGTGTAGAGTTCAGTGGTTTTAGTATATCCACAAGCTTATGCAACCATTACTACTATATAATTCCAGAACATTTTCATCACCCTAAAAAGAAAATCCATCCCCATTAGCAGTCACTCCCATTTCTGCCTCCCACTGGCCTCTGGCAACCACTAATATTTTCTCTCTCTGAGTTTGCCTATTCTGGACACTTCATATACATACAGTTGCCTTTTGTGTCTGGCTTCTTTCCCTGAGCATAATGCTTTCAAGGTTCATCCATGTTGGAGCATGTATCAGTGCTTCAGTTCTTTTTATGGCTGAATTCAGAAACATGGTTCTTGACCAGAAAATCAATGAGCAAAAGACATTCTGTCACTTTGTGCTTGGAAAATTATATGGCATGGAATGAATGCTGTTATAGGATAGGTCCTGAAGTTTGGTCACAGGGGAAAGACCACGGGAAAGCTACCATAATCATAGTTAAAATTTATTAACTTGACGCAGCAGAGGAGAGAGCACAGCGGGGGACTGTGGGACACCCAGCAAGATACAGGTCTTTTTGTAGGGTTTGGACTTGGCTGAATGATTTTAGAAGGGACAAGGGAAGAGATGACCAACACTGGACTGGGTGGTATCATGAAGCAGGGGCAGTTTAGTAACTGGCTATCTCAGCAATCTTTGTTCAGGGTGGGCAAGGGACAGAGAGAGGCTGAGGAAATCAGGGAAGAAAGCAGGATTCACAGGAGTTGTCTTGCAGCCTGATCTGGCCTCGGGAGAAATGTTTTCTGTTGGCCATGCTGCTTGCCTGGTCTGAGTCTGTTGGAGACATCACAGAGCTGACTTTCACACTCTCGTGAGGAGGGATATACTCTGGTGCTGAGATTAAGGAGCAAGTAGACTTGGCAAGATTAGGCAAGTAAGATACAACCAAACTACCAAATAAGACTGACCATTCAACCATTGTAGAGACTTCCCTTAAAATAAAATCTTAATGGTCTTCTGGCAGGATGCCTTTACGAATTATATCAGAAAGCAAGGAATTCGACTTCTCAACCAACTCATTCATATGATTAAGCACCCTTTATTCATTGCCTGCCTTGTGGTGGCCTTATGCTAGGTATTTTATATACATTTTCTCTTGTAGGCTTAAACATAAATGAATAATTAATCCTTTCTCATTCAGCCAAAAGAGTATGTATAGACATGCCTGTATTTGTTGATATTGTCATTCTTTTACAAACTCACTACAGTAAGTGCTAGACACTAGGAATAAACAAGACATGATCCCTGCCTAAGAGGTTGAACAGTGCTGTTCAACAGAATATTCTGTGATGATGGCCCAAGACAGTATTCATAGGCACATGTGTCTCTTGAACATTTGAAATGTGGCTCATGAGACCGAGGAACTGAATTTTAATTTTAATTTATGTTTAATTAATTTAAATGTTAATAGTGGCACATGAGGCTAGTGGTGACCACTTTGGACAGCATGCCTCTAGAAATTCACAAAGAAGAGAAAGAAACACAGGTGCTCACAATTCAGTGTGAAGTGTACTCCAATACAGGTCCCTCTGATATGTTCTAGGAGCACAGGAGACAGCCTCTGATGGTGGAGGTGACAGGGAAAACACCCAGAGGAGAGGAGCTTATATGGAAGTGAGACTCCAAAACAAAATAATAATAGTAGTAATAAATAATAATAGTAGTAATAATTATTATTATTTTGGCAGAGGAGGAGGGGAGGAAGTTGAGAGGGTCATTCCAGGCCAAAGCCATAGTGTGCAGAAGCATTGAGGCATTAAAAACATGTCTGCAAGTTCAGGAAAATGTGTGTGGCTTGGTAGGGTCTAAGTGTAGGTCACTTGTAATATTACCACTATGTGACATGGCTCTTGTGGGAAAGGCCTAATTGAACAGATTAAAAACAAATTTAACATTTTAAGCACTTATTGTGTGGTATACATTGTTGGAGAAATGGCCACATTTACCATTTAAAATAGATGCATGAGTTGCCCTTAGGATCCCCATTTCACAGAGAGAAAACAGAGGCCTAGAAAGGCAAAGGAATGTGCCTGAGGACACAGAGTCAGGATTTGAATCCAGGCCTATTTTACTTCAGAGATCAATATCTTTATCAGTGACCCTCAATCTCTCAATTTAAATTTTTCTCAGTTTGGAATTGTGATGGATTTCCCTTGTTCTGTCTTCTGTGACTCACTCTCACCACTAGAAGTCCGCCTGTTTTTGTTTTAATTTTCTGATTTCATATTGAAAATATTTTCTGGCCAAGAGACTGATATGAGATAGTCTACTTCATTAACTAAGCATTTCGTGAACTCAGGTTTTGAAAATACCTATATTGACAATTCCTGTCTTTTTCTATATATTTGTGGCACTAGGAGCCTTTTATATCCAAAAATGGAGTGGTTAGGGAAGTAGTCTGTTAAATTGGAGAACCCAGTGCATTCATTCCCAAATTTGAATGGGCTCCCGTGACCATCATGCCCAGAGAATTCTTGCTTCTCCATGGGGGGAATGGCTTGTTATTTGAGCCTCTCCACATCTTACCCTAAAGGTCATGACCCTGGGCTCTGGCTTCTTTCTTCCTTTTTGCCCTTTTCTGAGAGCTAATCTTAGTGACTGGTTAGAAGTTCTGCTATCCTTAATGAAGAGGAACTTAACTGAGAGATCTCTGCACCTGTCTGGCAGACACGGTCAAGTCCTGAAAATATCCCTTCCTGGCTGAGAAGGCACTTGTGCTCTATGAGGACTTTTTTGTTTTGTGTTTTTCTCTTCAGACGCGAAAGAACTTATTTGCTGTTATTTGCTGAATTTCCCGAAAAGTGCATCTCAAAGTCATAGCAAGGTACATATAACATTTGTACCTGCCAGGTCCTGAGAGTGTGAAGATGGGTAATAAACAGCACCTGTTTGGATCAGCACACACTCCACTGCTGATGCAGGACAGAGGATAAGGACGGGACAGGCAGTATAGAGGGTCTCAGAAGGTCCGGCAGATATTATCCAGGGTTGGAGACATCTTCCTAGAGGGAGGACTAGCAACAGGTCCTACAAGGAGGGCAGGACTTACCTGAGCAGAGAAGGGGCAGAGGTACAGGGAAGGGGGAATAATGAGGGGATGGTTTGTTTGGCTGAAGTAGAAAATACAACTTTGACAGCACATTAAAGTCACCTGCGGAGCTTTAAAAACAATTCTAAAGATTCTGGTTGGTCTGAGTCGTAGCCTGGGCAGCTGGCTTTTTTAAGCTTCACAGGTGATTTTCAGGTACAGCCTCGGTTGAGGACCATTG
The DNA here is from genome assembly GCF_039906515.1 of Pseudorca crassidens. Taxonomy (NCBI): domain Eukaryota; kingdom Metazoa; phylum Chordata; class Mammalia; order Artiodactyla; family Delphinidae; genus Pseudorca; species Pseudorca crassidens. The sequence goes on along the minus strand of NC_090307.1, from coordinate 53,886,528 downwards.
CCATAGTCTCCTTACTTAGAGTGCAGTCCTGGGACCAGGAGAGCCGGCCCCACCTGGAAACTTGTTAGAAATGCTGAATTTCAAGTCTCATCCCAGACCTAGCGAATCAGAATTTTCATTTTTACAAGATCCCAAGTGGCCAGTATGCACAGTAAAGTTTGAGAAGCCTTGCTCTAGAGAAAAAATGAGAGATATGGTTGAAGAGGGCAGATTACCTAACCAGATTTTCCCAGCCCTTGTGCTGGGCTAGGAATGAATTACAGGTGGGCAGTGATACTGCTTTGCCCTCAAGCCATTAGGGATGCTTGTACTTCTTGTTGCAAGAAGTCTCTGGTTATCTATATGTGCTCCATAAATATTCTTGCATTTTCTCTGGGTGCCTTGAGGGGATAAAAGGCAGGGCAGTACCCGCTAAAGAACTGGACTGCACTCTATCAGTAGTGGAGATCCCCTGAAGATTTTTTTATCAAAGGGTGTTATGCGTACCATGCTGTGGTCTCGAAAGATTTTCCTGACAGAAGCATAGAGAATGCACTGGGTGGGGGGTATTGTAGGGTATAGGAGACATGGTAGAGGGCAGTTGTAATAATTCCCACACAAGGTGAGAGAGGCCAAGAGTTAAGAGCATGGTCATGCTTAGGAATCTGAATAACATGTAAATACCTGTCCCCAAATCTCCAGGGCAAAGCTTGGAAGGAACTACAACAGATATCTTTGTACCTTTTTGGAGACACCTTATAACTTCTTTTATTTTAGTTTATCCTTGTATGGCATTCTCTCAAAGAGTCAGGAAAGTTTCTGATGATTAAAGTCTACTTGGCAAAAATAAGGTGATAAACATTCAGCCCTGACTCTGCAGGATCCTCTAGTTCTTGGTGGGTGGGATCATCTGACTTGAGGGTTATTAGTGATTTCAAAGGAGAAGGGATAACAATGATGGTCATCATTTGGTGAATGGGCAGCAAGGGAGAATTTCAGGAAATGGAGAGGTTAAAAGTCCAAGTATGAAAGGTGGCTGATGTGGAGACTCAGAATGATACATTCTAGTTGGAACAACACTTACATGGGAACCTGTATGTTCCAGGAGATTATTTTGTTTGGAAAAAAAATGTTGAAATTATCAGTACGCTAAATTGCTCATTCTTAGACACCAATCTTAAGTTGTCCCCTTCCATGAATTCTTCCCGTCACCCCAGGTCATAGTTTGTTCTCTCTCTTTTTCTCTCTTATTTCCTAAAATTCTCTTTAATGGGGCAACAAGTATTTTTTTTGTCCTGATATTTGAAAAGTTCTATGATATATTTAATATATTCAATACTTATTTTATAATAATGCACTTAGGGTTTTTTTAAATTTTTTTCTTATTTATGAATGTATCCTATATCCCTCAATAGACTATAAGCACCTTGAGGACATGGACCATGTCTAATTCCTCTTTGTCCCCCTGGGAAGTTGTGACTTTATGAAATTGTTCTTGGGGTGGTCATAATTGAGTGTAAATGATTAAAAATAGTTTGCTGTATACTTTTTTGTTTTCCAAGTTTGTTAATGTTTCTTTTGAGGGAAAAAAATGAAGGAGTGGAGGGAAAAAAATGAAGGAGTGGAGGGAAAAAAAATGAAGGAGTGGAGGGAAGGCTGAAGAATCTTCAAAGATACAGTAAAAATACATAGGGCATTTTAAACTATATTCTGCAGTTAAAAATTAAGCCAAAATGGTACCTTCAGATAAAATCCTTTTTGTGTGTGTGATTCATTTCAAAGGAGGAGGTTTTAAAAAATTATAGATGTATAGTATCTTAGTAAATAGTCCTATTTTCCTAATCTTTTTATATGGTACCCATTTTCCTTAGTTGCTTTTCTCATCTTGCCATTTGGGTTTGTTTTTCTTTTTTCTTTCTGTTTGGAAGTGATACCATTTGTTTGAGGAAGGTAACTCCTGACCATGTTTGTAGGCAAGAGTGTCACTAGTCATATGGATGTGACCCACTAACACGTTTAAACTGTTATACTGTTTTATGGGAAAGTATTGAACTTAACTGCTTTAACAGTTTTACTTAGTTTCAAATCATGACATGCTATTTTCATACCTTTTCTTGGAATTAGGAAACCTAGTATTTGCCCAAATTTAAAAGGGATATATATTTTGAAACTTGGGACATTGAAAAATTGTCAGTGTCACCTAAATTTTGTGGGGAGCAGGGAATTTTTTTAATTGTAATCTGTCCTGTTATTTGACATTATGGTGAAAGAAGCATGTATTACATACAGAAAACCAGGTAGAGCTTGACCAAAAAGAGTGAAACTACTTTACCAGGATTAAATTTGTAAAAATGTAATAAAAATGCCTAAGATGGGAAAAACCTTAATAAATTCCTTAATAAATCAATCACTAGTTTTTAATCCTTAAAAAAATTTTTATGGTATAATAATGAACATTTATAACAGAATAAAAATAACCTATTTCCTAACATTAGCCTCTCTGCCTGCGGAGGTCATAAGACTTGTTAATGCAGATGAGGCTGCCTTCTGTTGTGTGATGCTAATAGGAAATGGATCATTGCAGTTTATGGGGCACTTAGCCATTTTGGTTCGTGATAAATGACTGACTTCAAGTGACATTCCTTCACTGATTTCCCACTATTCATCACCTGAAAGAATGGAACCCAAACATGAAGTTGATTTTGAAGTTGTCAAGAGTTTCACTGTGGTGTAAATCTATCATAAGGTGATGTTTTCATTGATTTAGGAAGAAATAATATGAATGAAAACACTCATAAGTGTTTTATGCTCCTATTTACTTTTGTTCAAAAGCCAGTTTTGTAACTATTTTATCCTCCTCTAATTTCTGTTGCCTCTTCCCCTTCCCCATCCCCTCTCCAAACATGCTCTGGGTTTTGAAAAGTCCCTAGATTTTATCTTTGCTGATGCTTTGATGTAGTTACGTTGTTTTGTTCTATAAAATCAGCCCCAAATAAGTAGGAAGAGTGGAATAACTTTTAACTCAAATGTCCACCTACATGCCAGGCATTATATAAAACTAGTATGGAAAACTTCTTTCACTGCTATGTTCTTGCTTTATGCCATTTTCTCCCCTTTCTCATCATCTTTTCTTGAAATATTACCTTGAAATACTCCCTATTCCCTACCCTCCCGAACACACACAATATTTCTGAGTAGGAAGGAAAAAGGCTGCCTATCTGAATAAAGTCACACTACCCTACAATTAGACTCTCACTCTTAGAGAATTATTCCCCAGCTTAATTTCAGGGAGGCCTTTCCGGCACTGTAAGGGTTACCCAAGATCCAGCCATGCCTAGCATATGCCTAAAGGAAGTTTGAGCCTTTCCTGTGTTGTCTCTGTGTTTGGAATGTAGAGACTGTGTTTAATTCAGTATGTGTGATACCCTTCTGTTGCTGGCATTTGGAAAGTGTTTGATATCTGGCAGAACTGCTATTCAGAAAAGAACATGTAAATGTTCTTGCAGATTGTCGTAGAATCATTTAGTGTAATTGAGATAATTTGCCATTTATTTCATTGATTCTTAAAGGAATTTTGGCCTCCCTTATCTATGTGCATTGTTGGAGTGAGGATGACAAGTTTTGTTTGCTTTGTAGAACTTAACAGGAGGAAGCGCATCCTTGGTTGCTAGTATCCTGGGAGGGAAGCCTGTGTGCAGAAACTCCCTCCCAGAGGCTGTCTTTTGACTCAGAACATCTTAGTTCCTAGCAGATCCACCTCCTTCCCCCTCCCCTGCGCCCCCCCCCCAGCCCAACTACTCCTTTTAGCAAACAGTATCCATGTATAGCTTGTTTCCAGTGAACTTTAGGCCCACGAATTAGAAGCATTTGAGGTGCCTGCATTCTTTTCATGCTCTAGAACCCCAAACATTGGTGAAATTTTGGGAGAAAGCCTAGAAATGGTGGAACTGAAATATTATTTAGGTCTCCTGTGGTCATTTTTCCTATTAAAAGACTAGAAATAGCTAGGGGACATGATTTGATTACATGTCAGATAAATCCTATCAGACTTTTATTCCTGGTTGTGAGGTCTGATTGGAAATAACAAAACATGTTTTGTTTTTTTTTTTCCCCGAATTTGTTGAATGAGGAATCACTTATTTGGAATACTTAGCTTGGCTCAAACCAATTCTTTAAACTGGCTAATTCTAATATGCTAATTTATTATTTATTTATTATTTATTATATTATTTACACTAATTTATTACGACTGTTGAAACATATCCATCATTTGGTTTTCGGCCTGCTTCTGCACGGTGTCCATTGGTGGCATAGAGACTGGGGTGGGAGGAGGTTGCTAAAGGGAGGAAAACAGAGGAAGGGAGACAGAAGAGGAGGAAACTTTGAGAAGAGAGGCTGAGAGCATGGAAGCCCTGTTAGACCATGTGCTTTTGACAGCATTTACCACTTCTTAACTCTGCCATGTTAAAGTGAACACTGATGGCCTTTTGCTTTCTTCCTTCTCTCTTCTTTTTCCTTCTCTTTTTTCCCCCTGTCCTCTCTATGGGTGTATAAATATGTTGAAACTAAGGAAAAGCAGACTAAGATCTAAGATGCACAAGATTTTTTGAGGGGGCGGGGGTTGGAAGATTGGAGAAACATAACACACTGCCCAAAGGATGTCTCAGGATTGAACTGCAGTAATATACTTTTTGGAAGGAGGGGGGATTCCGTATTCAGAGGGTCTTAATGATCACTTTCAATCTATGTTGCCAAGCCTTTTGAATGCAGCATGTTCTTAAAGTCTAGATCTTCACATGGCACGTTTAAGGTAAAACTTGAAGTGTATATACCCTGTATTCTTACCTCCTGGGTGCCGTTACTGTCATTTATTAGACTTGCACAGAAACCACCAAATAATCTCTCAGATTTGCACTAAAAGTAGAAAAAGAAGTTCCCAAAAGGAAAATTACTATACTTTGGGAGGTTTTTTTTTTTTTAATTCTGAAATGTATGGGTGTGGGGAGGAATTCTTAGAAGGACTAAACTATTAAACATAAATATAACATTTTTCAGAGACTTTCTAATTGGTTTTGCAAGTCTCACTAAAGAATAGGTTAGCTGTTAATGATCTTCTCTCTTCACTTACTGATTCAAAGGTGTGATGTTAGTTTTATCCTGTAGGCTGTTACTCTGCTTCTTTGCACTTCAAAAAGATCTAAGGTCACTGATTATGACTTTGCCACTTCCTGCCCTATTGATCTTACAAAGGGGTTTTGTGGGGTTAGACCTCACTGTAAAGAAATCAGCCCAAGTAAAAATTCTCGATATTTGCATGTCTATTAAATTCAACACATTGGCTTCTTATTTGAACCTGTTTTATTGTATAATTTATAAGGTAATACTTATTGGGACTTTAAGAGTTCTACTTATAAGAGCTGAAATGCTTTTTGCCTTCCTTTTCTCCCTTTCTGAATCCATGATGAATCATCTACTGAGTAAGATGAATGGATGAATGTGTAGTTGAGTAAGAAAGCCAATCAAGCAGGAGCTGAGACTGTGTTGAGGAACAACCAGTCAGAAGGTGTTTATATCTCTATGAAATTCTATTGATCTACAACGCCCCCCCAAAAAGGCATTATTAACACCTTTTAGTCAGTTGCCCCTCATAGAATTTTCTCTTCTTTTGAAGTAGCAGCACTGACAGATCTTTCCTGAGGTTGCCTCCTCCTAGGTATTGTCAGTGAGGGACTGTTGTGTTCAGGCTTGAGCTAGCAAATCAGCACATCTGCTTCTGAATCAGTACAGTATTTCAAATCTTCATTAGCTAAGCCCATATTATCGTTTTCCTGATTGTGGTAATTCTCTGCTACAAGGTGTTGTCAGTCATATGTCTTTTGGTGGAGGAATACTAGAGCTAAGCTGGTAGGAACATCAAGCAGACAAATCAAAAGTGATATTTCAGGTTTGGGTTTTGTAGTTACTACTTCACACTGTCCTGTGTTTTTTCAGCACTTCAATATTTGAGGTACAGTTGCCTCCAGCGTAAATTTAAACATGCAGTCCCCACAGCTCCTGAGTTTATTTTTCTAATAATATTTTTCATTTAGATGAAAAAAAGTATGTCTGACCTTTCTCCAGAACTCCAGATACATACGTGCAACTGTCTGCTTTATACCTCCATTTGTATATCTAATAGGTATCTCAAATATAATACGTGTAAAATGCAACTCTTGAATGCCCTGCATAGCCACTCCACCTACCTCATACCTGCTTTTCTCCTTTTCTTCCCCCTTTCAGTTAATGACAATACCTAGTTGCTTAGGTCAAAAACCTAGGGGTTATTTTATTATTATTATTATTTTCGGTACGCGGGCCTCTCACTGTTGCTGCCTCTCCCGTTGCAGAGCACAGGCTCTGGACGTGCAGGCTCAGCGGCCATGGCCCACGGGCCCAGCCGCTCTGCGGCATGTGGGATCCTCCCGGACCGGGGCACGAACCTGTGTCCCCTGCATCGGCAGGCGGACTCTCAACCACTGCGCCACCAGGGAAGCCCTAGGGGTTATTTTTTTAATGCTTTTCTCTCCCTGAGCCTATCCCCATTCAATCTGCCAGCAGGTTTGTCTCCAGAATAGGTCCTCAGTCTGTCCATTTTCCCACCATAGTTCCAACCACCATCTTCTCTTGAATGACTGCAGTGGCCTTCTCCCTCTTACAATCTCTTCTCCATTCAGAGCCAGAGTTTTCCTTTTAACAGAGATCATACCCGCTCTGTCCCAAAACCCTATGGCAACCTCCCATCACTCCTGGAACAAAATCCAGATTCCTTGCCCTATAAGGCCCTTCATGGTCTGGTATCTGGCTACTGGTGCTGTCTTATCTCCTGTCATTTCCCTCTCACTTACTGACCTTCTTACTCAAGTCTCCCCAGCTCATCCCCACCTCAGGGCTTATACCTTAGCTCTTCCTCATCTGCAATGCTCTTTCCCCATAGATCCACACAGCTGACTTATTCCAATTGTTCAAGACTTACCTATCAACTCCTTACCTGTCAGTTCCTCAGAGTGGCCTTCCCTGAATATTTCACCTAAATTCTCCCTCCCTTGTTTCTCTTCATCCCATTACCTATTTTATTTTATTCTTAGAAGAAAGGTCACTATCTAAAGTTCTTATTTACTTCTTTACCTATTTATTATAATTCATCATCTCCCCTAGAATGTAAGCTCGATGAGGGCAGGGACCTTGCCTATCTTCTTTGCTGATATATCTCCAGTATCTGCAACACTGTTTGGTATGGGCAGTAGGTGCTTAATTAATAATTGTGGTTGAATTAGTGAATAAGAATATTTAGGTCTCCCTTCTCAGAGTGTGGTCCTGGGCTGGCAGCATGGGTAACATGGGTGCTTGTTAAAAATGCAGCGACTCAGCCCCCGTCCAAGAGACCAAACCAGAATCTTCCTTCACAGCATCTCCAGGGCTTTTGTGGCACATCAAAGTTGGAGGACATGGCTCTGAGCCGTGTGGCTGACAGGGTCTTGGTGCTCCGGCCAGGAGTCAGGCCTGTGCCTCTGAGGTGGGAGAGCTGAGTTCAGCACATTGGTCCACCAGAGGCTTCTCAGCTCCATGTAATATCAAATGGTGAAAGCTCTCCCAGAGATCTCCATCTCAATGCTAAGACCCAGCTCCACTCAACGACCAGCAAGCTACAGTTCTGGACACCCTAGGCCAAACAACTAGCAAGACAGGAACACAACCCCACCCATTAGCAGAGAGGCAGCCTAAAATCATAATAAGGTCACAGACACTCCAAAATACACCACTGGACGCAGTCCTGCCCACCAGAAAGACAAGATCCAGCCTCATCCACCAGAACACAGGCACCAGTCCCCTCCACCAGGAAGCCTACACAACCCACTGAACCAACCTTAGCCACTGGGGACAGACACCAAAAACAATGGGAACTACAAACCTGAAGCCTGCAAAAAGGAGACCCCAAACACAGTAAGTTAAGAAAAATGAGAAGACAGAGAAACACACAGCAGATGAAGGAGCAACGTAAAAACCCACCAGACCAAACAAATGAAGAGGAAATAGGCAGTCTAACTGAAAAAGAATTTAGAGTAATGATAGTAAAGATGTTCCAAGATCTTGGAAATAGAATGGAGAAAATACAAGAAACGTTTAACAAGGACCTAGAAGAACTCAAGAGCAATCAATGATGAACAACACAATAAATGAAATTTAAAATACTCTAGAAGGAATCAATAGCAGGATAACTGAGGCAGAAGAACACATAAGTGACCTGGAAGATAAAATAGTGGAAATAACTACTGCAGAGCAGAATAAAGAAAAAAGAATGTAAAGAATTGAGGACAGTCTCAGAGACCTCTGGGACAAGGTTAAATGCACCAACATTCAAATTATAGGGGTCCCAGAAGAAGAGAAAAAGAAAGGGACTGAGAAAATATTTGAAGAGATTATAGTTGAAAACTTCCCTAATATGGGAAAGGAAATAGTTAATCAAGTCCAGGAAGCACAGAGAGTCCCATACAGGATAAATCCAAGGAGAAGCACACCAAGACACATATTAATCAAACTATCAAAAATTAAATACAAAGAAAAATTATTAAAAGCAGAAAGGGAAAAACAACAAATAACATACAAGGGAATCCCCATAAAGTTAACAGCTGATCTTCAGCAGAAACTCGGCAAGCCAGAAGGGAGTGGCAGGACGTATTTAAAGTGATGAAAGGGAAAAACCTACAACCAAGATTACTCTACCCAGCAAGGATCTCATTCAGATTCAACAGAGAAATTAAAACCTTTACAGAGAAGCAAAAGCTAAGAGAATTCAGCACCACCAAACCAGCTTTACAATAAATGCTAAAGGAACTTCTCTAGGTAGGAAACACAAGAGAAGGAAAAGACCTACAATAACAAACCCAAAACAATTAAGAAAATGGTAATAGGAACATATATATCAATAATTACCTTAAATGTAAATGGATTAAATGCTCCAACCAAAAGTCATAGACTGGCTGAATGGATACAAAAACAAGACCCGTATATATGCTGTCTACAAGAGACCCACTTCAGACCTAGGACACATACAGACTGAAAGTGAGGGGATGGAAAAAGATATTCCATGCAAATGGAAATCAAAAGAAAGCTGGAATAGCAATTGTCATATCAGACAAAATAGACTTTAAAATAAAGACTATCACAAGAGACAACGAAGGACACTACATAATGATCAAGGGATCAGTCTAAGAAGAAGATATAACAACTGTAAATATTTATGCACCCAACATAGAAGCACCTCAGTAGTTAAGGCAAATACTAACATTCATAAAAGGGGAAATCGACAGTAACACAATCATAGTAGGGGATTTTAACACCCCACTTTCACCAATGGACAGATCATCCACAAGGAAACACAAGCTTTAAATGACATGAAATGAGATGGACTTAATTGATATTTATAGGGCATTCCATCCAAAAATAACAGAATACACATTTTTCTCAAGTGCTCATGGAACATTCTTCAGGATAGATCATACCTTGGGTCACAAATCAAGCCTTGGTAAATCTAAGAAAAGTAAATCGTATCAAGTATCTTTTCCGACCATAATACTATGAGACTAGATATCAATTACAGGAAAAAATCTGTAACAAATACACACACAAAGAGGCTAAAAAATACACTACTAAATAACCAAGAAATCAAAGAGGAAATCAAAAAATACCTAGAAACAAATGACAATGAAAACACGATGATGCAAAACCTATGGGATGCAGCAAAAGTAGTTCAAAGGGGAAAATTTATAGCAATACAGTCCTACCTCAAGAAACAGAAAACATCTCAAATAAACAACCTAACCTTACACCTAAAGCAATTAGAGAAAGAAGTACAAAAACCCCCAAAGTTAGCAGAAGAAAGAAATTATAAAGATCTGATCAGAAATAAATAAAAAAGAAAGGAAGGAAACAGTAGCAAAGATCAATAAAACTAAAAGCTGTTTCTTTGAGAAGATAAACAAAATTGATAAACCATTAGCCAGACTCATCAAGGAAAAAGGGGAGAAGACTCAAGTCAATAGAATTAGAAATGAAAAAGGAGAAGTAACAATTGACACTGCAGAAATACAAAGGATCATGAGATTACTACAAGCAACTCTGCCAATAAAATCGGCAACCTGGAAGAAATGGACAAATTCTTAGAAAAGCACAACCTTCCGAGACTGAACCAGGAAGAAATAGAAAATATAAACAGACCAATCACAAGCACTGAAATTGAAACTGTGATTAAAATCTTCCAACAAACAAAAGCCCAGGACCAGATGCCTTCACAGGCGAATTCTATCAAACATTTAGAGAAGAGCTAACACCTCTCCTTCTCAAACTCTTCCAAAATATAGACGAGGGAGTAACACTCCCCAGTTCATTCTATGAGGCCACCATCACCCTGATAGCAAAACCAGACAAAGATGTCACAAAGAAAGAAAACTACAGGCCGTTATCACTGATGAACATAGATGCAAAAATCCTCAACAAACTACTAGCAAACAGAATCCAACAGCACATTAAAAGGATCATACAGCATGATCAAGTGGGGTTTATCCCAGGGATGCGAGGATTCTTCAGTATATGCAAATCAATCAATGTGATACACCATATTAACAAACTGAAGGATAAAAACCATATGATCATCTCAATAGATGGAGAAAAAGCTTTCAACAAAATTCAACACCAATTTATGATAAAAACCCTCCAGAAAGTAGGCATAGAGGGAACTTACCTGAACATAATAAAGGCCATATATGACAAACCCACAGCCAATATCATTCTCAATGGTGAAAAACTGAAACCATTTCCACTAAGATCAGGAACAAGACAAGGTTGCCCACTCTCACCACTATTATTCAACATAGTTTTGGAAGTTTTAGCCACAGCAATCAGAGAAGAAAAAGAAATAAAAGGAGTCCAAGTCGGAAAAGAAGAAGTAAAGCTCTCACTGTTTGCAAATGACATGATACTATACATAGAGAATCCTAAGGATGCTACCCAAAAACTACGAGAGCTAATCAATGAATCTGGTAAAGTAGCAGGATACAAAATTAATGCACAGAAATCTCTTGCATTCCTTTACACTCAGGATGAAAAATCTAAAAGAGAAATTAAGGAAACACTCCTATTTACCATTGCAACACAAAGAATAAAATACCTAGGAATAAACCTACCTAAGGAGACAAAAGACCTGTATGCAGAAAACTATAAGACACTGCTGAAAGAAATTAAAGATGATACCAACAGATGGAGAGATATACCATGTTCTTTGATTGGAACAATCAACATTGTGAAAATGACTATACTACTCAAAGCAATCTACAGATTCAGTGTAATCCGTATCAAACTACCAATGGCATTATTCACAGAACTAGAACAAAAAATGTCACAATTTGTGTGGAAATACAAAAGACCCCGAATAACCAAAGCAATCTTGAGAAAGAAAAACGGAGCTGGAGGAATCAGGCTCCCAGACTTCAGACTATACTACAAAGCTACAGTAATCAAGACATTATGGTACTAGCAGAAAAACAGAAATATAGATCACCAGAACAGGATAGAAAGCCCAGAGATAAACCCACGCACATATGGTCACCTTATCTTTGATAAAGGAGGCAAGAATATACAATGGAGAAAAGACAGCCTCTTCAATAAGTGGTGCTGGGAAAAGTGGACAGCTACATGAAAAAGAATGAAATTAGAACACTCCCTAACACCATACACAAAAATAAACTCAAAATGGATTAAAGACCTAAATGTAAAGCCAGACAGTATAAAACTCTTAGAGGCAAACATAGGCAGAACACTCTATGACATAAATCACAGAAGATCCTTTTTTTTTTTTTTTCGGTACGCGGGCCTCTCACTATTGTGGCCTCTCCCGTTGCGGAGCACAGGCTCCGGACGCGCAGGCTCAGCGGCCATGGCTCACGGGCCCAGCCGTTCCACGGCACGTGGGATCCTCCTGGACCGGGGCACGAACCCGTGTCCCCTGCATAGGCAGGCGGACTCTCAACCACTGCTCCACCAGGGAAGCCCAGCAAGATCCTTTCTGATGCACCTCCTAGAGAAATGGAAATAAAAACAAAATAAACAAATGGGACCTAATGAAACTTAAAAGCTTTTGCACAGCAAAGGAAACCAGAGACAGGATGGAAAGACAACCCTCAGAATGGGAGAAAATATTTGCAAATGAAGCAACTGACAAAGGATTAATCTCCAAAATTTACAAGCAGCTCATGAGCTGAATATCAGAAAAACAAACAACCCAATGCAAAAATGGGTAGAAGGCCTAAAGAGACGTTTCTCCAAAGAAGGTATACAGATTGCCAACAAACACATGAAAGGATGCTCAACATCACTGATCATTAGAGAAATGCAAATCAAAACTACAATGAGGTATCACCTCACACCAGTCAGAATGGCCATCATCAAAAATCTACAAACAATAAATGCTGGAGAGGGTGTAGAGAAAAGGGAACCCTCTTGCACTGTTGGTGGGAATGTAAATTGATACAGCCACTATGGAGAACAGTATGGAGGTTCCTTAAAAAACTAAAAATAGAACTACCGTATGACCCAGCAATCCCACTACTGGGCATATACCCTGAGAAGACCATAATTCAAAAAGAGTCATGTACCACAATGTTCATTGCAGCTCTGTTTACAATAACCAGGACATGGAAGCAACCTATGTGTCCATCTACAGATGAATGGATAAAGAAGATATAGCAGATATATACAATGGAATATTACTCCGCCATAAAAAGAAGCGAAATTGAGTTATTTGTAGTGAGGTGGTTGGACCTAGAGACTGTCATACAGAGTGAAGTAAGTCAGAAAGAGAAAGACAAAGACCGTATGCTAACACATATATATGGAATCCCCCCCAAAAAAAGTGGTTCTGAAGAACCTAGGGGCAGGATAGGAATAATGACGCATACATAGAGAATGGACTTGAGGACACGGGGAGGGGGAAGGGTAAGCTGGGACAAAGTGAGTGAGTGGTATGGACATATATACACTACCAAATGTAAAATAGATAGCTATTGGCAAGCAGCCACATAGCACGGGGAGATCAGCTCGGTGCTGTGTGACCACCTAGAGGGGTGGGATGTGGGTGTGGGAGTGAGATGCAAGAGGGAGGAAATATGGAGATGTATGTATATGTATAGCTGATTCACTTTGTTGTAAAGCAGCAACTAACACACCGTTGTAAAGCAATTATACTCCAATAAAGATGTTTAAAAAAAAAGAATATTTAATTCCATGAAGAATATAAACTACTGAATCCATAAAAGTGAGTATAGACTGTATCTTAGTTAGAATACTCCTGCCAAATGTTCATGATAATTAAATGGTCCAAAGGCAAAGGAAGAGACCTTTCTCTTCGTTATTCTATTAATTTGTGACAAGGCAAATGAGATTGCCAGTTATAGTCAGTTGGCTTTTCCTCTTGCAGTATCTGTGCATATAAACTAGTCATCATTTATCAGTTGTGCATATCTTGTATTTGCAACTTGCTGTGCGTGTTATATGCTTGAACAACGGAACAAAGTGTACTCCTTGCAGATGAGTCTGAAATTTTGATAAGTACTCATTATGATGAGTACAGCTTGCACTGAACAGGCAGTAGCCATGCATATGTCTCTCTTGAGAAAGAAAACATCAAATTCCAGACTGAGTATGGGAAGTAGCAATTAATTTAACTGTAAAGATTCTGAATGTATTATGATTTTCCAGGAATTAATGAACATGTAGATAATGAACACTTACATATTTATTTTGTGACTGTAAATCTTTGCAAATCAAGTATAATACGTTGGCTGTATGCCTATGATTAAGGCAGAAGAGAGGAGAAAACTGAAGGATCTTTTTCTTTCCCTTGCTGTGGTTTGCTAATAAATGTCAAAAGGCTGCAGGCCATATACTCACCAAAGTTAAAATATGATAAAGATGTTTTGGTTTTGTTTCTTTTATTGCTGAGACCACATCAGAATTCTTCTTAGCCTCTTCTTTCCAGTATTCCATTGTGTTATTTTTTGTCATTTGATGGATAATGTTTTCCTCTCCACTCGCTTTGGAAAAGTAGCAGCCTTCAAGGTAAGAGAGTTTTTCTCATTGACTTTCTTCATGAATTTCCCAGTCCTCAACTGTCTGTGTTCTAATGCATGGTAGTAATTTTTCCTTAGGAGGTTTGGGCACCTTTCCTTCCCCCTGTTCCATTGAGAAACCCCCAAATACTGAGTTCTGCTATATTCTCTAACAATAGAAGCTTTAGTTATATGCAGCAATATATTATCCTTTGATCAGTTTTCCTGATGGGAAGTACCACACCTTCACCTCTAACCAGGAGTCCAGAGTCAGTGTATTTTTGGCTGACCTTCAGGTGTGGCAAAATTAAGGTTCATAATTTCTCTGTTATTTGAACTTAACTTTCCTGTTGATTGGGATTTGATTTTTGGCCTGGATGAAATCCCATTTTTAAATTAGAGTGGTACTCCTAACACTCAGTTATTGACCATCAATACAGAATAAGAGTTTTAAAGTGATTCTTTCTCATTACATCATGGAAAAATTGATCATGAATTGGCATCTTTTTTTTTTTTCTGGCTGCGTTGGGTCTTTGTTGCTGCATGTGGGCTTTCTTTAGTTGCGCTGAGCGGGGGCTACTCTTTGCTGCGGTGCGCGGGCTTCTCACTGCCGTGGCTTCTCTTGTTGTGGAGCCCGGGCTTTAGGCCCGCGGGCTTCAGTAGTTGTGGCACGCAGCCTCAGTAGTTGCGGCACACGGGCCCTAGAGCACACAGGCTTCAGTAGTTGCAGTGCATGGGCTCAGAAGTTGTGGCGCACGTGCTTAGTTGCTCCGCAGCATGTGGGATCTTCCCAGACCAGGGATCGAACCCACGTCCCCTGCATCGGCAGGTGGATTCTTAACCACTGCACCACCAGGGAAGTCCCATGAATTGGCATCTTAAACATTTCCAGACACCACCAGTTCAGGGATAGCAATCACCTATTGTTAAGGAAATCTTCCTTTTGCTCCTCCTGTTCTGCTCTCTACCCTTCTCTTCTCTCCCTCCCTGTACCCGGGAGCCTGCCTGTAAGGACTACACAAGGGGTCCTGTGCCCCCCCTGCCTTCCGCCAACGGCAGAGTCCCCATAGGAGATCCAGGCAGGGAGAGCGAGGTCAGGCTAATTATCCTCTGAGCTCCCTCCTTGTGGGGTTGCCTTGGGCTGCCTGTGGCCCTCGACCTAAGGTCATGGTTCTTCACTCTAAGACTTTCTCCTTTCTGGTTCTTGTAATCAATCCTTCCTCTAATCTCTTTCCTCCAGGATTGGTAACAGTGTTGCTGTTACAATCCTGAATTTCAACAGTATCCCCAATACTGTGTCCCCAACTTTGCAAATAGTCCCTTTCAAATTAGTCTCTGCAAACTATCCTAATTTAAATGTTCCGTCTGTTTCCTGTTGGGATCCTGTCTGATGCAAATGTTATCATTTCTTGTATTTTGGATACTATCAACTATTCTTGGTATCTACTGTATACCTATCACCTGAATCATCTATGGAGCGCACACAAAATAAAAGAAAAAGCCACTGCCTTCTGGGGGAATCTATCATGTGAGATAGACAAGCCTTACCTTTATTACTTCATTAAATATTCAGTCAATGTTTATTGAATGGCTTCTGTAAACCAGACATGGTATATGGAGGCAAAAACACAGGTGAGCACTATTTAGTCCCTGCCCTCTTATATCTTTATTTTAACTGTGTATTTACAGAACATTCTAGTGTTCAGATAATTATAATTCATGATCCTGGACCAGGCAGTCCCTCCATCCCAGCCTCACACATTTGCCAGGATTAAACAATAGGTTAAGAGTATCACCACCACCATCAGCATTGGTCCATAGGGGCTGATTGTGAGCACATGGAAGGCATAGGCTTTGCTTTATTCATCTTTAGAGTATTAGCACCACACAGTGCCTTGCTTGAGCCTGCAGGAGACTTTCACCCTGTAATTTATTTTGTTTTGTTGAGTTATCCCACTAGTTCTCTAAACCTCTGTAATGCCCAGTTCCTGAACCTCTGTCACTGCTCTTTGTGGCCCTGGACTGAGTGGGCAGGTGTCAGCCTGACTTCTGTGTCCCTACAGCCCAGGTGCTATAGATCTTATTAATCTTCAGTGGTCTCCCGCCTTGAGGGCTTGATAAGAAAGCAGAAAATCACCAACCTATCTAGTTGTGCCTGATGCCTGATCCTGGCCTGTTCTGTTCTTAGTTCCTAACTCCTGGTTCCATACAGTGACCTCTGTGATTCTCAAGCGTGACCATTTCCTGAGCCCATAACAGGACCTCTTTTGTGCCTTCATCTTGCTAGACGGAAATCTTTTAGAGTGTCAAGGAAACCCTTCTGGGCAGATGGAAGATTTCAGGTTGAATACAGGTCTTCTTTTCTTTATGTTAGCTTTGGGTAAAACATATTCAATAGGTGTTATTTCAGAAGAAGGGGCCCATGGTTAAATAAATGTGGGCAATTGTCTTTAAAACTGTCTTCACTGTAGGACATCCCTTAGGATGGGTGGCCACCTTTTGGGAAACCTGTTTTGCATAGTTGAGTTGTAGCCAGTAGAACCCCAGGCTGTGGTAACTTTTCCCTACATCACTCTCAATGCCTGCTAACCCTGAAGAGCTGTAAAAGTCAGAAGCCACAGAATTGGGCAGGTCAGGGAGGATGTGACACTCCCTTCCTGTGTTGGGGGGAGGAATGTGTGTGAGTGACCCTGTCCAGTTAGTAAGGCTTCCTGGTTATCTTTAACATCATTATGCGATGATTTTTGGCCGCCCTGCACTTCATGCTCCCAATGGGAGACATCATCAATCTACACGTCAGCCAAAACTCTCCCTGATATTTTCAGGGTGTGGGGTGGGGGCACTGTACCTTATGATGACCCTGTTTGAGTGTTCCAAGTGTCATGGGAGCAGCCAAAGAAAATTCACTGCACTTTATTGAAGGACTAGGACTTGTTACTAAAAAGTTGTAATAAACTGCACAAGAGTTTTGTGGAAATCTTCTACTCTCTGGTCTCCTTTCCTTACTCTATCTCCTGCTCCAGGTATATCTCAACTCCTGCTCCAAGTATATCTTAACGTATTTTTTTCTTTGACTTATCTTGCCCTTCTCTGTGGGTGAGCAAAACACAATCTATAATTGAATGGTTTCATCTAAACCAGAGTCTGGGAACATTTGGAGACATTTTTGGTTGTCACAACTGGAAGAATGCTACTGGCGTTGGTGGTACAGGATAGGGATGCTGCTAAACATCCTACAGTGCACAGGACGGCCCCTCCCAGCCCCTCAACAGAGACTTATCCAGCCCCAAGTGTCAATACTTCTAAGACTGAGAAACCCTAATCTAGACCCTAATCTGTCCAATAGAACCCTCTGTGATGATGGAAATATTCAATATAGTTGTTATTACTATATGTGGCTATTGAGCAATTTGAAACATGGCTAATGCAACTGTGGAACTGAATTTTTAATTTTAACTTTAATTGCCACGCTATAGCTAGATGCTACCATACTAGACAGTGCACGTCTAGACCGTGGGTCCCCTGTCCAAATACCTTGGCTTACAAAAATGATGGACAGAAAAGGTTGGTACCTTAGAGGATATTTAGAGGAATCTGAAAAGGGGGGTGTCTTTAAAGAAGCCATGAGACTGAAGTCAGTGCTGGTTTCCTGTGGAGAAGACAGAAGGTTTGGAGGGACCCCATCATCAGGAAGTTTCTGTGAAGCAGGGCCCAGAAAGCCATGTGGTGCCTTGTGTTGACAGATGAAGCCCCATATTTATTTCAGAATGGACAAGGAGTTGGATAAACTGTCCAGGAGGAAGAAGAAGCTTAAGTTAGTGAATTAAAAGGATTGGATATGGAAAGAAGAGATGATGATGGATAAAGTAATGAGGAAGGTGGATAAGAAAAACATGGAAGGAGAAGAAGGTAACTTAAGATGGGAAGGGGGCTGGAGGAAGAATGTGGCCAAGACAGGTGAAAAGCATGTTTCTTGGAAGAAAATTAGTTATCAACTCTTCTCCTCCTCCTCCTGCTCTCTATTTAGTTTCACTGAATTTTTTTCTGTACCCACATATATCGATCAGGGTGCAGCAGGAAACACATGGTATACTCAAATTGGAATGGTTTGAGGGGTTCATAGAGTGACTGTTTACGAAGGTGTAGGCAGGAGGTAGAGCAGCGCAAGGGGCAGTAAGGACCCCAAGACTGGTAACCGCAGGGTGTGCTTACCACCCTAGGCCCGAGGTGCCTAGGTTCGTAGGAAGATACTGACTTCCCTCTCCCCCTTCCTTATACTCTCCCTCCCTCCAGGGCTCCCCTAGGGCAACCCCAACCAGAAGCCAGAGCACAGGTAACCTCAGTGGATGTGGTGCATGCAGGTCAGCCTCCCAGCACAGAGCAGGGTGGAGATGGGGACAGGTGGGATCAAAGGGATGAACAGGAGGTATCCAGCACACTTTGTCTGCTCTTCTTCTCAACCTTTTTCCCTTCTCACTGGCCTTACGTGTAATTTTTTCTCCCACTGTTACTCAGCCTTCTCTTGTTAACTCCAGTCTGTCCTTCCCCCAAGTGCATGTGTAGTATTGGCATTATAACCCTTTGGGATGACTCCTCAGTATTTCTGCTCTGCCTGCCTAGCAGCAGAATCTCAGGCTCTGTCCCATACCAAAGCCCTGCTTCTGTCCATCTTGAGGTCAGTTTTTCTGTGCTGGAAGCAGCTATGCACCTATACCCAGTGATAGAGTGAATGATGAATGACCACACAGCAATCTCCAAAAGAACTTTCCAAGACTGTTTTACAGTATTTACCTGACAACAGATGGCATTATAAGCCATAGGGGCACTAAAAGGTGTTGGTTTTCAAATCACTGAGAATTTGAACTTCTTGACAAAAGAGAAAGGTGATTTAATCACCTGGGGCAGAATTAAGAAGGCCAAGACTAGGTTGGAAATGGAAGGGAGAGAAGCAAGTGATGTTTCGGAGATGGAATGTATAGGCCTGGGAACCTAGTTAAATGTGGGAGCAGTGGAGAAGAAGTAACAGGTAACCATCATTTCAGTAGTCCAGATCTAAGTAGTTGAGATAACTGTGGTGTCATTGACTAAGGAAAGGCAACAGAAGAGTGGCAGATTTGTTTGGGAAGTTGAGGAGTTATGTATACCGCATATTGAACTTGAAGTGGTGGCAAAACAATTTATGGAGATGTCATCGGAGCATTTCAAGATGTATGTCTGAAGCTTAAGAGAGTGGCTGAGGCTAGAAAACAAAGAAGAGTTGTTTAGAATATGGAAATGGGGGAGATCCCCAAAGAGATGACTAGAGAGAGGACTAGAGGCTTCTCAAACTTAGGGTCATCCTAAGAATCACCCCTGGATATTAAAAAGTTGACTACTCTACCCTCTCCAGAGACTTGCGTTTCAGTGGGTTTGGGTCAATACAATTGTCCTAAAAATATTCATTTTTAATGAGCACCCCCAAGTGATTTTGTTGCACTTTGAGAAGCAATATATTTTAGCAGAGAGACGCTTCAGAGACTAATTTAGGAGAATGACTGGTGCTCTGTCAGGTTAGAGGGGAAATGGGAGGAGTGAAGAATAAGGATGAGGTGAGCAGAAGGGGATTCTGTGCTGTGCCCAGTGTGAAGAGGGAGGTGGGTGTATGGAAAGAGTATCAAGAATGTAGCTATTAACAGTGTTGATGCTGTGGAGCAGAGGTTCCCAACTTTTTTGGTCTTAGGAACTCTTTACATTCTTAAAAATTACTAATAATCCCAAAGAATTTTTAAGTGAGTTATATCCAGTGGTGTGCTGGTAAACCAGTTCTTCAAAACAAAAGCTTTGATTTGTGGCATTTGCCGATTTCTGTGGTATAAACTCTCACCATGGACTGTTTCTAGCTATGAATAGCTCTCTTGCAAACTGGTAGAAGCCAGCTCCAACACATCATTGTATCAATATATCTATTGATATTTACCATATTGATATTTAAAACTAAGATTTTAAAATATT
Organism: Pseudorca crassidens; assembly: GCF_039906515.1. Lineage (NCBI taxonomy): Eukaryota > Metazoa > Chordata > Mammalia > Artiodactyla > Delphinidae > Pseudorca > Pseudorca crassidens. The sequence continues at coordinate 53,866,420 of NC_090307.1, read as the reverse complement.
TATTTCACTTAAATATAGCAATAACCATGCATTACATGTTAATATAAATAACACTTTTATGAAAAACAACTTTTCTAAAACAGGACAAAATTTAGTGACAAGAACATCAATGTTTTACATTTTTACAAACCCTTTTAATATCTGGCTTAATAGAAACAACTGGGTTCTCATATCCGCTTCCTCATTCAATCTGTTGCAATATCCCATGTCATGTAGCTTCTGGAAAACTCCACTTTATACTCATGAGAGATTGAGTAAAAAAGTTAAATTCCATTTTAGTGTTATTGTGAACACAGTTTTGACCTTGCAGATGCCCTGAAAGGATCTCAGATGCTCCCAGGGGTCTCTGTAAAAAAAATATACAAAGTCAAAATTTTAAGGTTAAAATTTTAAATGCTAATAAAAGTTAAGGGGCTTCCCTGGTGGCACAGTGGTTGAGAGTCCGCCTGCCGATGCAGGGGACACGGGTTCATGCCCCGGTCTGGGAAGATCCCACATGCCGCGGAGCGGCTAGGCCCGTGAGCCATGGCCACTGAGCCTGCGCGTCCGGAGCCTGTGCTCCGCAATGGGAGAGGCCACAACAGTGAGAGGCCCGCGTACCGCAAAAAAAAAATAAAATAAAAGTTAATTTTTTTTTCTTTCTGCATCCCAAGTATTGTCTTGCATAGCACACATCTTATTAGAGACCCATTGTTGTAGAGGATGAAAATGGACATGAGGCCTTTGGGTTTGGTGAGTAGAGGGCCTGAATGGGTAAACTTTGAGAAAGCAAAATCCATAAAGCTGTGAATATATAAGTAACATTTACAAGGAGTGAGGGGGGAGTGATGGAGGAGGAGGAAGTTGAGACAAACTGCTCTAATACTTGGTGAGGGACAGAAGGAGAATAATTGATTTTCTTGGCCAGGCAAAGACTAGTTAGAAGGGACATTTGAAGCACTTGAAAAAGAATGTAATAATCAAGACACTTTACAGAAGCCAATTGGTAACGCAAGTATTAGTTATCTCTGACTTCTCTCACAAGAGCAAAATAAACAAAACAAAGGCCTTGGCAGAGACTTTGGAGATATTCTGAGGACTGTGTTTTTATAACAGAGTTGGGCAATGCAAATAGTTAATAGTTGCATGGAGCTTTGTTTATTCTAAGTAGGTCAGAACAAGTCATTCTAATGGTTCTGAATTGCCATGAACCCAGAAGACTGGTCTCTCCTTTTGCAGATAGGTATTCCTCTTCGCAAATGAGCATATTTCCACAAATAAGCCATTGGAGATAAATCCTTGGCAAAATGATAAATTATGCCCAAAGTGACACCCACCCACCTGCCTGCTAAATATTTCTTGCCCTTCTCCAGGCACATATGCTGCTTAACGAGGGAACTTTATCCTGAAGACATTATGTTCAGCTAGATACCACCTAATCCCCAGAGATGGCTCAGCTGATAACATGTCAGGATGTCAAGCATGAGGAGGCATACACATTTTTGCTGACCACTCTCAATGGCAGAAAAGATTTCAATAGCCAAAGGAAGACATCTCTGTTACTGAAAAAGAGTGACTGAAAAAGAAAAATGGGAGCCAGGCAGGTAATTGCCAAGGCAAACCACGGAGGCAAGTGCCTACCTCATGAACTCTGTGAAGTCTGGTTTGGGGGCTTTAACATATATTGTAAATTATGATGACTACAACAGAAATATATTTTATTCAGCAAATAAATGCCAGTAACTATGTTATAAGCTGACTCATGTTACTTTACTTAGTCCTTGAGAGAACCCAGCAGGGTAAGTGTTATTATCAAAATTTTGCAGAGGACGGGGCTCTGAGAAGTGAGGAAACTTACACAAAGTTGGCCAGCTAATAAGAGGCAGAGGAGGAGAGCAAGTCTACAGACACAGACTCTTCTCTCTTTTACCCCAGTGATACAGGATAGCTGTACCAGTGATGATCCAAGACAACAGAGCATTCAAGACATGGGCTTTTTTTGGCCACACCACTTGGCTTGTAGGATCTTAGTTCCCCAACCAGGGATCAAATCTGTGCCCCCTGCAGTGGAAGCGCGGAATACTAACCACTGGACCGCCAGGGAAGTCCCTCAAGACATTTGCTTTTGGTTTGTAGTTTTCTCATATAATTTTATGACAAATTAATTGTGCCAACAAAAAGTGAGAAAGTATCTGGGTTGTAAATAATTTCTCCCTTTTATTTTTTTCAATAAAACTCAAAAAATACGTCCCTCAAACTTGGATCCAAACCACATTTCTTAGAATCTTCTGAAATACTTGGCTCAGGTTTTTGTCTTTTCCCAAAGCTAAATTACTCTGTTATTGCCCCCATCTTTATGGAGAGCAAAACAATAGTGCTGGCTTCTTTTATATCTCTCTTTCCTCACTACACATGTATGGGCTCTTTCTTATAAATAGGAATTTTAATTTTTTAAGTAAAACAGAATAACACTTTATCAATCTCTTGCTCATCCTGATATCAAAAAGTGGGCAATTCTTCTCCCTGACTGGCTAAGGCAGAAACATCAAAGGAATTTATGCAGGAGGAATTACTTGGTATACAGGAGTTGTTTGTTTTGCCTGTTTGCCTGCTCTTCCTGTGTCTGCTATCAGTGATTTTTCACCAAGGTGGCTTAATTATTGCAGTTCAGACTCCAAGTTGCTACAGTAAAGGTGCTTCTGCTCTCTGCCACAGTTTCTTTATAACACTTGCTCTTTACACAACTTATTCTTAGAACCTCCAAGGTGATAGGAGATGGTCTAGGAAGATTGGAATGATCCTGTTGGCTTTATGAAAGCTTGGACACATGCACTTGGAAAACCAGTCGTCTCCTTGCAGCCCCAAGATGGTGAATTATTCTTCCATGAGCCCTCAGCACCTGGTACAAAGTCTGATTGACACATAGTAGGTACTTGATAAATGTTTGTGAAGCAGAGGAAATAGCAGCAGCTTGATCAAGATGTTAGCAGGAACACCAAAACAAAAGTGCCATGCCTGCTCAGGCCAGAGCACCTGATTTGTGAAACGGGGAAGAAACTCTTGTAGATTTACTACTACTCAGTATTCTCTAATTCCCTGTTTCATGGTTTGTATTCTGAGATCAGGGGTCGGCAAACTTTTTCTCTAAAGACTCAGAAATATTTTAGGCGTTGTAGGCCAGCCATATATGGTCTCTGTTGCAGTGACTCACCTCTGCCATTGTAGTGTGAAAGCAGATGTACACAACATGGAAATGAATGCACAAGGCTGTGCTCCACTGATACTTTATTTACAAAAATGGGTGCAGTCTGGATTTGGCCCAAGGGCCGTGGTTTGCCCATTCCTGATTTAAAGGATTGAAATTTAATGGACTTCGAAAGAATATCAAAAGATATTTTGTGGGTGTTAACTAGACTTATTGTGGTGATCGTTCCACAATATGTACAAATATTAACTCATTCTGTTGTACATCTGAAAGTAATATATTATTTGCCAATTATTCTTCAATTAAAAAAAGATACTTTGCGAGTCAGCATCCTATCTTGAAACAAAATGACCATGTATAAAAGTCTTTAAAAATAGGCATAGTCTCTGTAACCATTAATGGAAGTCAGCGGAATTGGTATGTAGGTAGAGGGTAGAGAGAGAGGTAGGGTTTGCATTCAGTGAGGTCTCCCATTAATCTGACCATTAGTTTAAGATATTGGATAGTAAGAGTTTATACCCTTTGACCCAGTAATTTTTCTTCTAGAGTGTATCATAAGAAGCAATCAGTAATGAAGGCAAATATATATATATAGACAGATGTTTAATATATGTCATTTAAAATAAAAATTTAAGAACCACTTAAATGTTCTACATTAGGAGAAGGATTAGGTGTATCATGATATACGTCCATGAAAAAATAATATTTGCCACAACATGTTTGGAGCCTAGGGCAGGAGGAAAAATGGAGGCTCACATAACACGTCTAAATATTTAAAAGCTATAAATCAAGCTACCAGACTATGTTTCATCCTCCTACTTTGACTATCTCCTGTAATTTATTGAATACTGTACTGAAAGTGAAAAACGGAATGGTTGTCTGGGTGCAGAATTGTTGTAAGCACATCAGGGTTTACCCTCGTGATCACGTGGCCGACGGGAGCTACACTCACTGCCGCTGCCCAGCATCACAAGAGAGCATCCTGGGGTTACCGCTAGCCTGGGAAAAGATCAAAATTCAAAGTATGGTTTCTACCACATGAGTATCCCTTTTTCACCACTGTAAAGTCAAAAAATCATAAGTGGAACCATTGTAAGTCAGGGATCATCTGTTATTTCCTACAGTGAGCATGCTGTTGTGTTGATAACCAGGAGAAAAATAACATAAAACACTCTGAAATTTTGACAAGAGTGTTAATAGGTGCAGCATAGTTTTACAATAACTGGTTTTCTTTATCATAGTTCTCAGGAGGCTGGAAAAAGTTATTTTTCTTCTCCTTTTTATCTTTAAAATAGCATTCATCGTCTTTCTATGATGAAAGTCTTACCATGAAAGACCTCTTAAAAATGTGTAGAGGAAGGCAGTGTGGGACAGTGGGAAGAGAGCGCGGAGATCTTGGTTTGGATCTTATCCTAACTGTTTATTACCTCTGTAACACTGGAGAAATCTTTCATCTCCTCTGAACCTCAAGTTCCTTTTTCGTAAAATGGGGATAATAATAGCTGAATCATAAGATGTTTGTGGGGACTCAAAGTAATAGCATATGAAGAGGACTTGGTGTGCAGTGGGCCATCAGTATTACTTTGCTATCTGTACCAGCCTCTCCCCTTTTCTATGACTTGTGAGCTAGGAGCAGAACAAAGATAGAAGTGCTCTTCTCTTGGGATGTTTGCAAATTAATGGGAAAGAGAACACATAAAGCATAGAATGATCAGCTAGAGAACAGTATCCCAACAAAATCTAAGTACAAAGAGTGAAACTAAGATAAACATGTTTGGAGGTGGCGGGGGCTGTTGACAATTCATTTTTTCTGGGTCTGGTGAGAGTTTCATAATTTATTTTGATGTTTATGCGTAGATGTTAAGATAACTTAAACCAAAAAATTTAAACCCAGAACTCCCCAGAGACTATGACTGGAGTTTCCATCATCTTGGGTGTCTTTGTTAACTGGATAGAAAGGCACATCCTTTTCTATCCAGACCCATCTCTTCAAAATTCACTGAGAGGCTGGGTGTAGAATGTAGCTATTAATTTTACTGCAGAGTAAGTTCCTAGCTACAGCCTGCTTATTGCAGTAAACCAGGGAAGCATGTATTTGTGACAAGCAAGAAGCAAATCCTCCAGCTTTAACATTTGTGTTATTGAAGGCTTCAGCAAAACTGGGACATGAGCAATTTCCTTTTGTTCCAGTCATAGTCTAAGAGAGAAGTCTGACTCAAATTACAGAAAATAAGAAAAGGTGCAATATTATGTTTAGAATACTCTCAAGATTACAGCTGAAATTCGTCTCCCATATCTTTTTGTCTCTGCCAAATGGTAGTGACTCATTTTGATGGTGGCTGAAGAGATGTAGCCAGTATTAATGGACAGAACACCAGGCACAGAGATGATTATTCCTGCCTTAGCCACATACTTTTATGTTCTTGGGACTTTCTGAGCTTGCTTTCTCCCATGTTAACTGGCAGTAACAACCACCTCTTGCTATTGGGGTCTTGTGAAAGATAGTAGGCAATGTCTCCAGAAATTGTTTTAAGTTGCTGGAAAGAGAGAATGGAAATACAAAGTTATAGTTACATCACTTATTACTATGACTTTTAAAAATTTATCTTGTTATTACCATTTCTTGGCAACTAGACAGTTTATTGAGATAGGACCCTTTTCCTAATACATTTTTAAAATCCCCCTATCCCAAGTTATATAATGTTTAAAAAAATAATTGCAAACTCGTTATACAATAATTTTGTAGTTGTGAAACAAATATAAGTTTAGCAATTGTATTTCACAGGACTAAGAAGTACGATCTCCTACTCATATTCTTTCCAGCTCTGAAGTGAAAAGCCATTGAGCTTTTCACTTGGTATCAGAGTAACCTTGGTTAAGTCCCCAACCCTGCTGATCTGTTTCCTCATATAGAAAAGTGGAATAAATCATGTCCTCCAGGATTGGTGTGAGCGTTAAATGAGATGGTACCTGTGAAAATAGCCATTTCAGAACTTGGTATGTAGTAAGTATTCAACAATGTTTAGAGAATCTTTAGATTTATCGTTTGATCAGGCCGCAGCAAAAGAAGGAAGGTTAAGACTGAAAGTAAGTAATAGTGGACTAATTCTTAAATTCAGATGAAGACTCCACAATCCTTAGGGTGTCTTGGATGGTTTTTTGCTTTTTTTCTCCCAATATAGACAGAAAAATGGCCTTAAAAGTTCTACCTTATCCTTTCTACGTTCTTTTAATTACACACCTCTTATAAGAATCTGATCAAGATTCTTCCAAAGAACTAGTGTGACCTTAACAAGGCCACATCTATTGGTAAAAATGCAGTCATAATCGGCCTCTACCTTCCAATACCTAAAATTTAGAAAACTCAAAATAATGTAAGTCTAATGATTATGAAACTCATATACTTTTTTGTGCATATTCTATTTTCTGTTTTCATAGAGAGGAAGTAAATGATAAGTAAACATGACAAATTTATTCCAAAAACAATTCGTGGGATGTGACAGATTCAGATGATAGTGATAACTCTTTTAATTGCATAGGAGTAACCAGGGTTCTCCATCACACGTGTAAAATGTGCTTACCAGATACCCATGGGTAGCACACCAATAGCTGAATAATCATGACTGTTTTCCGGTAGCCCATGCATTTCTCCTTCCAGGAGTTATTTGTTTGTTCCCAAACATGTACTTGCCAGTTGTTACTATAAATGCACATTTTAATTAGACATTAGAGAACCAATGAAATATAGATTAAAAAAAACGAAGACAGTTATTGTTTCTGTGAAAACTATGTTAAGCAATTTGGGCAGACTTGGTAAAGGGGAGTTGCCAAAAGTAATTCCTGTTGAAATAGATGTAGTGAAAGTTCTGTAAAAGATATTGATGGGGGGGACCCTAAAAATCTAGAAGTATTCTGGACTCAGGTAATGGCTGTTTCCTCACTTCCACCTCCCAAATCTCACACCAACGTCCTCCACATCTGCCAACTCTAATACGGAACTGTATAACTATGGTCCCTAAAGAAGATTTTTTTTAAATGGTGAAAAATAATACTTAAAGATATAAGTTAAGAAACCTTATCAGAATCTAAAGAAATCTTTGATCAACAGATTGAAAATGTTATTTCCCAGCTTTTAAAAAATTAAAGCACGATAATCAGCATAAAGACATATCCTAATGAACTGAATGAATTTCAAAGATAAAGGCAAAAGGATCAACTCATCTGGAAAGGGGAATATTAGGCCAGCCTGAGACTTCTGTACAGCAGTATTCAATTCTAAAAGATAGGTGACATATTATAGATCGGCCAGGAAATTTGTGTCTTCCTACCCCCAAATTTCATACTCAGGCAAACTATCATTTAACCTTTAAAGGTAATAGATGAACATTTTTAAACATGTAAGAACTCAGGAATATAGCTCCCATGAGTCTTTTGTGACTGTTGAATAAACTGTCATAGGATCAACTGAAGGAGTATATTGAACCCATTTAACTCTGGAAATAAGACTTTAAAATATCTGGAAAGAGAAATAAAATTTTAAAACCTAACCGATATATTAAAAAAAATATTCAGGGGAAACGGGGAAGGAATGTTGCAGACAATTGAAGAACGCTGATTTCCTCATCTTTTATAGCCAATGGTCAAAAGATATGATTTAAATCAAGAATAGAGGTATAAGTGTAATTTAAACTATGAGGGTGAAAACTCAGAAAAAAATATTATAATAAAACCAGATGGAAGAGTAAAGAGTGGAAGAAAAGAGTAGAAATATACTAAACTTGTCATTACAGTATGGAGTCAGTAGACAATGTATAAGGAAATAGAAGATTAAGTGTAATCTGTAAAGTTATAAATAAGCAAACACAAAAACACTTCAAAATTACCAGAAAAAAACATACATACATACAGAAAGCAAATACATCTCACATTGTAAAAGATGATTTTTAAAAGAAACAAGAAAAATAGAAAGCATAATATAAAAGATGATTTAAAGTTGAGATTAAACCTATCCATCATGTAATTAATTCATTCAAGAGCTATTTTTAACACCCCTACTATGTGTCAGGCATTGCTCTAACTATTGACCCATTTAATCCTCATAATAACTATTCAATAAAGGAACTATTATTATCCACATTTTATAGATGAGAAAATAGAGCCACAGCAAGGAATAGTGACTTGCTTCCTAATTTTACCACTGGTAAATGAAGTAGATAGGAGTTGCATCCACGTAGTCTAGCTCCAGTGCTTGGATTCTTAACTGCTATGCAGGACAGCCCTAGATGCAATTAAAGCAGCTTTCACAGAAACATTTATTATCTAGAATGCATAAATTAGTTAACAAAATAGAATGAAAATAAGTGAATTGAACAACCAA